>NC_091070.1:174437500-175062500 GCF_032405125.1 Capricornis sumatraensis | reverse complement strand
AGGAAGGGAATGGATTTACTTCATTCTAGTTACCTTGGAGTTGCCCGTGAACTGTAATTGAAATGATATTTCTTTCTGGAAAGTTATATCTTGCAATTTCAGGGAGAAATTGTTCTACATTTAGGTCTTTTGCTGGCAAAGTTAAATTATGTGGTTTTGTAACAAGGTCAAAATAATGTTTAAAATGATTGTATGAATGGGCATTACCACTGCCTATACCTAAAACTTCTCTACTACACATTTTTGTGCCATTAAGTTGGGACATTTGATGAGAATTCCATTCCTAGCTCAGACAGATGCTTTCTTATGACCATTTTTATCAAGTGCTGCTCATGTCAAAAGTTATGTATACTGAAAGTTCTCAACTCATATGCCACAGGCCTAGGAATTTAGGATATGTTCACGATAGTTAGTCAGGACATCAAGTTGGAGAGTATTCCATACTCTGAAGGGCAGCCGCCACTCACTTTCTCCCAACTATTGTTTCTCATCCAGAAAAGCAAATTTATAATACCAGATCTTGCAATTTATCAATAGAAGTCAACAATCCAAATTGTATGTGAAATTTCCTACTTTTTAATTGCTTGGATTGTGAATTCAGTTTGTTAAAAGCAGTGCATATTAGCACTGAGCAAGCAAAGAACAGAACAAAACAAATCAAAACAAAACAAAAAAAAATATAGCAAGGTGACAGAATTCCAGTTGAGCTATTTCAAATCCTGAAAGATGATGCTGTGAAAGAGCTACACTCAATAGGCCAGCAAATTTGGAAAACTCAGACGTGGCCACAGGACTGGAAAAGATCAGTTTTCATTCCAATCCCAAAGAAAGGGAATGCCAAAGAATGCTCAAACTATCGCACAATTGCACTCATCTCACACGCTAGTAAAGTAATGCTCAAAATTCTCCAAGCCAGGCTTCAGCAATATGTGAACTGTGAACTTCTAGATGTTCAAGCTGGTTTTAAAAAAGGCAGAGGAACCAGAGATCAAATTGCCAATATCTGCTGGATCATGGAAAAAGCAAGAGAGTTCCAGAAAAACATCTATTTCTGCTTTATTGACTATGCCAAAGCCTTTGACTGTGTGGATCACAATAAACTGTGGAAAATTCTGAAAGAGATGGGAATCCCAGACCCCCTGACCTGCCTCTTGAGAAACCTATACGCAGGCCTGGAAGCAACAGTTAGAACTGGACCTGGAACAACAGACTGGTTCCAAATAGGAAAAAGAGTATGTCAAGGCTGTATATTTTCACCCTGCTTATTTAACTTATATACAAAATACATCATGAGAAATGCCCAGCTGGAAGAAGCACAAGCTGGAATCAAGATTGCTGGGAGAAATATCAATAAGCTCAGCTATGCAGATGACAGCACCCTTATGGCAGAAAGTGAAGAGGAACTAGAGACTCTTGATGAACGTGAAAGAGGAGAATGAAAAGGTTGGCTCACAGCTCAACACTCAGAAAACGAAGATCATGGCATCTGGTCCCATCACTTCATGGCAAGTAGATGGAGAAACAATGGAAACAATGCCTGACCTAATTTTTCTGGGCTCAAAAATCACTACAGATGGTGATTGCAGCCATGAAATTAAAAGACACTTACTCCTTGGAAGGAAAGTTATGACCAACCTAGATACCATATTGAAAAGCAGAGACATTACTTTGCTGACAAAGGTCCATCTAGCCAAGGGTATGGTTTTTCCAGTGGTCATGTATGAATGTGAGAGTTGGACTATAAAGAAAGCTGAATGCCAAAGAATTGATGCTTTTCAACTGTGGAGTTGGAGAAGACTCTTGGGAGTCCCTTAGACAGCAAGGAGATCCAACCAGTCTATCCTAAAGGAGATCAGTCCTGGGTGTTCATTGGAAGGACTGATGTTGAAGCTGAAACTCCAATACTTTGGCCACCTGATGCAAGGAGCTGACTCATTGGAAAAGACCCTGATGCTGGGAAAACTTGAGGGCAGAAGGAAAAGGGGATGACAGAGAATGAAATGTTTGGATGGCATCACCGATTCAATGAACATGGGTTTGGGTAGACTCTGGGAGTTGGTGATGGACAGGGAGGCCTGGTGTCCTGTGGTTCATGGGATCACAAAGAGTCAGACACGACAGAGTGACTGAACTGAACTGAACTGATATAGACTGGATGCAGGTTCCAGTATGCTATCATGGGTTTCCAGTTTGCTATCTCTATATTAACAATATAATATCTGTGCTTCCTCAAAATTCATCCTCCAAACGCAGCCAGAGTGTTTGTTCTATCTAAACGCAGTTCTCTCTGCAGTTCTGCAGTGGCTTCCCCTTTCTTATTCCGTGTTTCCTTCCAAAGTGTATGAGGTCCTCTAGGATCTGAATCTGGCCTTTGCTTCCTTGTCCTGCTTTGTATGTTTCTCAATTGTCAGCTGCTTTCATATCCACTTTGCTTAGAACAATTCAGATTTATGAAGGCTATCAGAAAGCCCTTTCTGGTTTAGTATTTGTGCAGGATTTTTCATTTTATTAAATAAAATATTATTAATAGTTGCAGTTGAATAAGGCCAGACAGATTTACTCTACTTTGTACTTCCAGCTTGTCTAGTAATGATGAGTGGCATATATATTATTAAAGAGAGTTCTCTTTATAATATGTAGCTAAATCTGAAAGACAATCAATAATAATCATCTTCCTTCATTCAGGCCTTTCCAGGCATAATATAATTATAACTTGTGCTGCGTGTGTACAACTATCACCTACCATTTAATTATTATCTCCCTTTCAAAGACACAATGCAGAGTATTTGCTAATTAGAAAAAAAGATGAGTAGTGATTGTTCAACTTTTTGGTCTCAGGAAGTAAAGGAAGAAGTATTTAATGTTGCCAACTAATTAAACTCAAACATTTGTATGTATCATATATACAAATATATGATACATATATACAATGGGATATTACTCTGCCATAAACAGGAATATATTTGAGTCAGTTTTAGTGAGGTGGATGAACCTAGAGCCTTTTATATAGAATGAAGTAAGTCAGAAAGAGAAAAACAAATATTGGGTATTAATGCATATACATGGAATCTGGAAAGATGGTACTGATGAACCTATTTGCCGGGCAGCCATGGAGATGCAGACGTGAAGAACAGACTTGTGGACACAGTGAGGGAGGGAGCGGGTAGGACAAATAGAGCAACATTGAAATATATTCATGACCATATGTAAATTAGATAGCCAGTGGGAATTTGCTGTATGATGCAAGGAGCTCAAACGTGATGTTCTGTGACAACCTAGAGGGGTGAGATGGGGTGGGAGATGGGAGGGAGGTTTGGGAGGGAGGAGACATATATATGCCTATGGTTGATTCATCTTGATGTATGGCAAAAACCTATGCAATACTATTAAGCAATTATTCTACTATTAAAATGAATAATTAAAAAAATAATTATCTTAATGTTATACTTGGTAACATTCAGGTAGCCAATGGTAGATTTTTTGTTTTAACATACAAAGATTATCTTATTTCAATTTTTGAAAGAATTTTATTTTTGAAAATAGTTGTTGAAAACGAGTTATAGGTTCACCAATATTAAAAAATAATTTTATGACAGTTTATAAATATTTTAAATTATATAATTTTAATTATTTTAACATCCTCCTTTGCTTTTAAAAGTGTCTCACTTTGGACAATAAATTATATGATCCTCTTACTTAATTTCTTCTGCATTCCAACCACTCAAAACCACTGGTAATCTGCTCAGTTCACTGAACTGTTTCTCTGAGTCTTTGCTCATGCAAGTTCTTCTGTTTGGCTTGACACCATTCCCACTTTCATACCATCTTTACCTCCCCTTCCCTCAAAGTTTAATTTACACTCATCATTTAGTAATTAGTATGGATGCATATGTATGTGTTAGCAAAGAACAAATTTTACAAGGGTGATGCAATATTATCTAGGGAATTAAATTTCTGTTCAGTATTAAAGTAAAGCAAAATTAATCCAGAAATCATGATCTCCAGGAAGCTTTATATTATACTAAACCATATGGGCAGCTGTTTCCCAACTTGATTTCAGCTTATTGCTGGCTACACTTTGTGTTGCCAGAGGCTAGCACAGTGCTGACATTCATCTGCCTGTTAACAATCTATGATACAAAGTAAGGAGTAAATGAATGAATATGGATAAAAAGGATGTGATCTAATGTCCTTAGTTCCTCATTAACCTCTTGGTTAGTTTTCCCTAAAATGGAAACAAAGGGCAACGGGTTTTATCCTGGTTTCACATGAGGATGCTTTGTCACCACCTACGCGTCCCTATTTCTAGTCTAATATGTACTGTCTGAAAGGAATGGGTGCCAGTGACATCTGTATTCCATAACAGTACTGCGCCAAACAGTATGGTGCCATGTTTATCCTTCCTGTCCCCTCAGGATATGGTTCCGTTTCTTGGCTGTTATTCACCAGAGTTGTGTTTTCATTTGGGAAATAGAATGGATTTTTAGTTTGTATTTTTTGTTACCGGCTCAGCAATATGGAACCAAAAAGACTTCTTTCTGACATTGTTTTTCAAGATAAAAAAAAAAATCTAAAGTTTGGACTTCGTATATGAAGCCAAGTGGAGAAGACTAACATTGTTTTGTCCTCTGTCTGCAAAGTATGGCAGGAAATGACTCTGATTTAATTCTGAAGAGAAACGCATCAGAGACACTGTAATTGTAGCAGCCCATGATGCCCCAATTAGAGACATCACCATAGTTTAAGCTGCCAGTATTTTGTAGTCACTCACTTATGAACCTCAGAAAATGTGAGCACCAGCTCTTTACATGACAAATTTGTAATGGTCACGAGGGAAGGTTCCAATATAGCTCTCTCTGTCAGTTGTATAGAAGATAGTCGTATTTGCTAATTTGGTGGCATCTATGCAAAAGCCTGATGGAGAGGAAGAAATCATGCTCCATACATATGTTAATGAAATGGAAACGAAAACTTTCTCAAATGAAAGAAAAGAAGCTAGTGTCTGACAAGCGAACATTAAAATAATCAGGCCGGTTGTATGTATGTTATTGTCTGTAAGTTAATAATTTCAGCTTTGTCAGACTTCCCTGGTGGTCCAGTGATCCCAATGCAGGGAGCATAGGTCTGATCCCTGGTCAGGCAATTAAGATCCTGCATGCTACATGGTACTGCCAAAAAAGTTAAAAGATAAATAATTTCAGTTCTATCAAGATCTACTGTGTGCACAGACCCTGTCTTTGCTGGAAAAGTTGGGTGAGGTCAGTATTTATACTCATAGCAGGATCGCTATGAAAATGCAAAGTATCATCCCATTTCCTGAAATTATGAATGAGAAAACAAAGCTAAGACATATCCAGGTCAGATGCAGAAAATTTTTAATCATACAATTAGAATGTTAGTAGTAGAGAAGTAATATGAATATACTTGAAGTGAAGTGAAGTCTCTCAGTTGTGTCTGACTCTTTGCGACCCCATGGACTGTAGCCTACCAGGCTTCTCTGTCCATGGGATTCTCCAGGCAAGAATACTGGAGTGGGTCATCATTTCCTTCTCCAGGGGATCTTCCCGACCCAGGGATTGAACCTGGGTCTCCCGCATTGGAGGCAGACGCTTTAACCTCTGAGCCACAAGTGAAGAAAGAGGATGATAGAAAGGAGACACGATTATGTAGTACCAGCCTTTTATTTTATGGATTAAAAGAATGAATTATATGGAGGTTAATGCAACTAGAAAGACTGAAAGACTGCAAGACTGCAGAAGATGTGGATGGAACCTTCCCAAGCTTTCCTCTGGTGGTGGGGGTAACACCCACTAAAAAGTGTTTTGATTATGTCTTAAGTCATGTTTGTTCAAATATGAGTGAAAGATTTATTGAGCACTTGACTATGTACTGGGCACTGGACAGTGGCTTGGATATGAGTGAAATGCTGCCAGTTCAGCTAAAATGGTTAGAGGCAATTACCTCTTCTAAAATTGATGGCAGCTCCTCACCTTGCAAACACCAATGCATGCACAGTTAAAACAGATTATTAAGGTGGCATTTAATCTCTATTATTTTACTTTTTAGTAAGGGGTGAAATATTAGAGGGCTTCTCAGGTGGCTCCAGAGAAGGAAATGGCACCCTACTCCAGTACTCTTGCCTGGAAAATCCCATGGACGGAGGAGCCTGGTAGGCTGCAGTCCATGGGGTCACTAAGAGTAGAACACGACTGAGCAACTTCACTTTCACTTTTCACTTTCATGCATTGGAGAAGGAAATGGCAACCCACTCCAGAGTTCTCGCCTGGAGAATCCCAGGGACGGGGGAGCCTGACGGGCTGCTGTCCATAAGGTCGCACAGAGTCAGAGGTGACTGAAGCAACTTACCAGCAGCAGCAGCAGCAGCAGGTGGCTCAGTGGTAAGGAATTTGCCTGCCAAAGCAGGAGAATCAGGAGACTTGGGTTGATCTCTGGGTCAGGAAGATCTTCCGGAATAGGAAATGGCAACCCACTCCAGTATCCTTGCCTAGAAAATTCCATGGACAGAGGAGCCTGGAGGGCTACAGTTCATGGGGTCACAAAGGGTTGGACACAACTGAGCATGCACGCACGAAGTATTAGAAAATGTTAGTCTTTAGCTTTCAAATTGTATCAGAAAGCCTCAAAGCAAATACAGTAGAGATGATGAGGTTCAACTGAGAGGAAGAAATGATAAAATGTTTTTGACATAATTTGTATCCTATGTATTATTAGTGCCGTGTGTATTTACTTATTCATTTATTTATGTGATGACCATTTCAGTGTTTGCTATATGCCAGACACTGCTTCAAACCTTGGATACATAGATGCATAGATGTGAGAAAGATCAAGTTCCTGTTCTTAGAGGACTTGTGGTCATGTCCATAATATGACTTACAGGCTTATAGTGGAGGAACATTAAAAGCTGAATATTTCTCTTTAAAGATTTTTTTCATTCAGAACTTTGAAAAATTAAATTTATAGCAAAAAAACTGGTCTTTTTTAAATTAAAAATTGTGTTAGAACTATCGATTATAGTAGAAATTGAATGGTAGTTTACAAATTCCTGATGAAAAGGAAGAAGCCCCAAATTAGTTAACATTTTTATTGTAAATGTCTACCTTGAGGTTTTCATACACTTCACAAATTATAATGAGAAGCTTTTGCATAATAATTTTTTTCTATTTTAGATATATTATTGTTCTCAGAGCCTCATTCATATTTAATAGGTCTGAGTGAGATTTGGACATTAGAACTTTTAAAAAAGTCTTCTCAGGTGATCTGATATTCCAGTATTGAGAACCACTGTTACAAGTCACTGTTTCTTAAAAAGTTATAGTTAAGATCATTTTAAATGGTTCTAGATCATTTTAAGTTTTCATGGTTATTGTTTTTAATGGAACTAGCTGCTTTTTAAAGTTTCATCTTAATTACAATAATCCAGTAATAATCTGAATGTTTGTAATAGAGGAACAGATAAACTATATCATATGTTATCCAACATATACATCTGTGATAAATGAATGTCAGCATACTATCAAAAGAGAAGAATCCCTGATAAATATTCAAACATGGAGAACTCAAAAAATATTAATATCAAGAAATACAAGCTATTTTAATTTTTTAAAATTATAGTTGATTTATAATATTAGTTTCAGATGTACAGTATAGTGATTCAATATTTTTGTACTCTAAGTTATAAAATATTGGCTATATTCCCTGTGCTGTACAGTATACCCTTGTATCTAATTTGTTTTATACATATCAGTTTAATGATTTTTTAATATATACCAGAAAAAATATGTAAGTAGCCCATCACTATTATTGATTAAGACAAGTAAAAGGTTATGAAAAGTGGGTTAGTTCAGAACAGATTATCTACCTACATATGTATTTATCAATATCTATATCTATCTAGCTACTGATGTGTGTATATATATATATATATCTTTCCAAATTTATTTATCTGTATATTGCCTATCTATTTAACTATCCATCATTTCTATAAGAGTTCAGTTGGCAAAGTTGTGAAGATAGAATACAAATGATTGAATTTTAGAAAATCTGGGATGAATTTTGAGATAAGAAAGGAAATACGAAGGACCAAGGAATTTGGGAGACAAAAGGGACTTTGTTTCCTGCTTTTAGAACTAATACCCCCAAAAGATGTCCTTTTCATTATAGGGGACTGGAATGCAAAAGTAGGAAGTCAAGAAACACCTGGAGTAACAGGCAAATTTGGCCTTGGAATAAAAAATGAAGCAGGGCAAAGGCTAACAGAGTTCTGCCAAGAGAATGCACTGGTCATAGTAAACACCCTCTTCCAACAACACAAGAGAAGACTCTACACATGGACATCACCAGATGGTCAATACCAAAATAAGATTAATTATATTCTTTGCAGCCAAAGATGGAGAAACTCTATACAGTCAGCAAAAATAAGACTGGGAGCTGAGTGTGGCTTAGAACATGAACTCCTTATTGCCAAACTGAGACTTAAATTGAAGAAAGTAGGGAAAAGCACTACACCATTCAGGTATGACCTAAGTCAAATTCCTTACCATTATACAGTGGAAGTGAGAAATAGATTTAAGGGACTAGATCTGGTAGACACAGTGCCTGATGAGCTATGGATGGAGGTTTTTGACATTGTACAGGAGACAGGGATCAAGATATCCCCAAGAAAAAGAAATGCAAAAAAGTAAAATGACTGAGAGGAGGCCTTACAAATAGCTGTGAAAAGAAGAGAAGCAAAAAGCAAAGGAGAAAAGGAAAGATATACCCATTTGAATGCAGAATTCCAAAGAATAGCAAGGGGAGACAAGAAAGCCTCCCTCAATGATCAGTGCAAAGAAATAGAGGAAAATAATAGAACGGAAAAAAATAGAGATCCCTTCAAGAAAATTAGAGATACCAAGGCAATATTTCATGCAAAGATGGGCTCAATAACGGATAGAAATGGTATGGACCTAACAGAAGCAGAAGATATTAAGAAGAGGTGGCAAGAATACACAGAAGAACTGTACAAAAAAGATCTTCACAACTCAGATAATCACGATGGTGTAATCAGTCACCTAGAGCCAGACATCCTGAAATGTGAAGTCAAGTGGGCCTTAGGAAGCATCACTATAAACAAAGCTAGTGGAGGTAATAAAATTCCAGTTGAGCTATTTCAAATCCTGGAAGATGATGCTGTGAAAGTGCTGCACTCAATAGGCCAGCAAATTTGGAAAACTCAGCACTGGCCACGGGACTGGAAAACGTCAGTTTTCATTCCAATCCCAAAGAAAGGCAATGCCAAAGAACGCTCAAACTACTGCACAATTGCACTGATCTCACATGCTAGTAAAGAAATGCTCAAAATTCTCCAAGCCAGGTTTCAATAATATGTGAACTGTGAACTTCCAGATGTTCAAGCTGGATTTAGAAAAGGCAGAGGAACCAGAGATCAAACATCCACTGGATTATCGGAAAAGCAAGAGAGTTCCAGATAAACATCTATTTCTGCTTTATTGACTATGCCAAAGCCTTTGACTGTGTGGATCACAATAAACTGTGGAAAATTCTGAAAGAGATGGGAATCCCAGACCACCTGACCTGCCTCTTAAGAAATCTATATGCAGTTCAAGAAGCCACAGTTAGAACTGGACATGGAACAATAGACTGGTTTCAAATAGGAAAAGGAGTATGTCAAGGCTTTATATTGTTACGTTGCTTATTTAACTTATATACAAAATACATCATGAGAAACGCTGGGCTGGATGAAGCACAAGCTGGAATCAAGATTGCCGGGAGAAATATCAGTAACCTCAGATATGCAGATGACACCACCCTTATGTCAGAAAATGAAGAAGAACTAAAGAGCCTCTTGATGAAAGTGAAAGGGGAGAGTGAAAAAGTTGGCTTAAAGCTCAACATTTAGAAAATGAAGATCATGGCATCTGGTCCCATCACTTCATGGCAAATAGATGGGGAAACAGTGGAAAGAGTGACTGACTTTTTTTGGGGGGCTCCAAAATCACTGTATATGGTGACTCCATCCCTGAGATTAAAAAATGCTTTCTCTTTGGAAGGAAAGTTATGACCAACTTAGACAGCATATTAAAAAGCAGAGACATTACTTTGCCAACAAAGGTCCATCTAGTCAAAGCTATGGTTTTCCAGTAGTCACATATGGATATGAAAATTGGACTATAAAGTAAGCTGAGCACCGAAGAATTGATGCTTTTGAACTGCGGTTTTAGAGAAGACTCTTGAGAGGTCCTTGGATTGCAAGGAGATCCAGCCAGTCCATCCTAAAGGAGATCAGTCCTGAGTGTTCATTGGAAGGACTGATGTTGAAGCTGAAACTTCAATACTTTGGCCACCTGATGTGAAGAGCTGACTCATTTGAGAAGACCCTGATGCTGGGAAAGATTGAAGGCAGGAGGAGAAGGGGACGACAGAAGATGAGATGGTTGGATGGCATCAGTGACTCAATGGACATGAGTTTGAGTAAGCTCAGGAGTTGGTGATAGGGAGGTGTGGCATTCTGCAGTCCATGGGGTTGCAAAAAGTCGGATGTGACTGAGTGACTGAACTGAACTGACTGAATATAAATGATAAGATGAAAAACAAAGAGTTTAAAGACAAAGATCATATTTTCAGATATTCTTTGTTAATTGTGCTTGGATCAAGGTAGTTAAAAATGAATGAAATGTGTGGTATGATTGACATTCTTTTGTGTAAATGAAGAAGCCTCATTGTTATTCTTGCCTTGGTGTATGACCAACCTTCCTCTCTGTAGAGATGGATTGGATTGAGTTACCATGAAATAGGCACTATCTCCATCTGTGAGCATTGAGATCATCCATAATGCGATAGCAAAGAGGACAAAGAGTAATATCCAAAAAGAAAATGCTGCTTAAAATCCACATAATGAGGAGCTATTTACATTGGTTCTGTAGATGTCACCCTGTCCACTCTAAGTTGTTGGCATATGGTGAGTAGTTCTATGAGTATGGACAGATGGAGATCAGTAACGGTAGAGAGATCAGTGAGATCCCAAAAGGTAATGAGTTTTTTTAATCACTAGTTAAGCAGAATAGTCAGAGTGACACAACAGTTTTATCTTCTATAGTGGGAAATTTATTGGACAATAGTGAGAAATTCATTGAGGAGTGTTCTGAGACTCTGTCTCATGGAAGTGAACATCTTAATGAGTTAGTGAGGCCAGGCAAGGAAGCTGCAGATTCGAGGGGCAGTAGTGGTCCTGTCTTCTGTCTCTGAAGATGGTTTGAGGATGTAACATCCAGCATAGTGATCCTAGTCAGGGTGAAACTTGACAGTGAGCTGACAATAAATTTCTCACTGCACTTGGGTAAGACAACATACATTTACTATTTTCGTTTAGTTGTTAAGTCATGCCTGACTTTTTGCGACCCCCATGGACTGACTGTAGCCCACCAGGTTCCTCTGTGCATGGTATTTCCCAGGCAAAAATACTGGAGAGAATTGCCTTTTCCTTCTGCATGGGATCTTCCCAACCAAGGATCAAACCTGTGTCTCCTGCTTGGACAGCATACATGGATTAGTGCATTTTTTCTTTCATGGTGCATGAACTTCTGATTTTCAGTGATGCCCTTTGTTCTGTAAGTCAGTATCTCCTTATTCCTTAATCCACCTGGTTATTACATGAGACAAGGTTGGAA
Organism: Capricornis sumatraensis; assembly: GCF_032405125.1. NCBI lineage: Eukaryota > Metazoa > Chordata > Mammalia > Artiodactyla > Bovidae > Capricornis > Capricornis sumatraensis. Next base: position 175,050,813 of record NC_091070.1, on the reverse strand, counting down.
ATGAAATTGTCTTAAAGAGTAGTATTTACAGCTAGCTGGCCCTGAACATTAATCCATAATTTAATATAAAGATAAAGAGGTTAAGTGATCGACCCAAGTCTTTGAGCAGTGGGTACATTCATCTCAGCTGTCTTTTTTCAACAGCAACTTAGGTATCTTCTCATGGAAGAAAAGCCAGGTATCATAACTAAATTACTCTGGATCCTGTTAAATCACAGGCGTTGTCTTGTTGCTGAGCACATATTTTATGCTTATGTTAGCTATCATAAAGACTTGACACCAAGGGAGAGGTATGCTGGGATGAAAACATCTTTTACTCATCAAGGCATTTCTCCTAAGGAGATGTTTCCTGATTGGTACTTTAGTATTCTGGCTACACTGGTGTTCAAAAAGACATCATTTTTCTCCTCTCTCAACATCTCTCTTTCTGTATTTTCTTTTTTATTCATTCATTAAAAATATTATAAACCTATTACAAGCCAGATACTGTTAGGCTCCAACAATATAGATTGAACAAACAAACATAATTTTACCTCAAGGGTCATATATTCTTATTCCAAATAAACATGTTTAATCACACTAGGGAGTAATATGTAAAATTTTAGGAAAGTAAAGGGGACAATGAGAGCAATTAGGAGAGTTTGGAGATGGAGCTTCCTGGAAGAAGTAATGTCTTGGCCAAGTCCTAAAACCAAAAAGGAGTAAGCCAAGTGAAGTAAGAAGCTGGGGTAGAGCATGTGGTAGAAAGGAGGGACAAAAAGGTCCAAGGCCAGGAAAGAGCACATCTTTCAAGGGACTGAAAGTTTCCACCGTGGCTGGATCGTGGGAGTGGACCGGGAAGTTGCACCTGATATCACATAATTATACTTTCTGAGACCTTTTTAAGGAGGATGTACCTTATCTTGGGAGCAACGAAGAGGTATTGAAGACCTTTAAATTTGGCCTGACATGGATGTTTACATTTTAGAAACATTTTGTTCTCTCCTCTCTTTTTCTTTCTTAACATACATATGGTATATATTATGAAATACGTCAAGGTAGATTGAACTTTTTCAGGTGTTTGTACTGTGGAAAAGGCTTCCCCCCTATAGCTCAGCTGGTAAAGAACCCGCCTACCAATGCAGGAGATTCAAGAGATGTGGGTTTGATCCTTGGGTTGGGAAGATCCTCTGGAGAAGGAAATGGTAACCCACTTCAGTGGTCTTGCCTGAAAAATTCCATGAACAGATGGACTCTGGTGGGCTATATAGTTCAGGGGGTCAGAAAGAATTGAACATGACTGAGCAGGCATGCACACTATGAAAGAGTCTGGAAACAATCTGGTAAACTCTAGTGGAAGATATAATCATAAATTAGTTGCATGGCATCCAACAAACAGTGTAACTATGACAGTGGTCTTCTGATAACTTTGTTTAGAAAATACTGCTGACTTATGATATCATAGACATCTCTCTCCGCAATGTCTGTTGTTAAACGGAGCAAGTAAAGGAGTCATTGATGAATTGTGTCTCTTAGTTGCAGGTGACAGAAATCAAAGCTGGCCTAACTTCAGCAGGAATGGGAGTATATCAGTTCATTTTCTGAAGGGGCTGGAGTGGTTGGAAGCAGAGATTTGATCTATCTTCCTACTTGTTTACTTTATATCTCACGTGTTGTTATCCATGAGGAATAAGAGAGAATGCTGGCTCTTCAGGTGTTTTCCAGAAGCAGATCCTGAAAGTGACTTATTAGGAAGTGTGCCTTTAAAAATCTGATCGAGGAATAGAGACTGGAGACAGGAAAGGGAAGGAAGTTAAACAAAGTTGTGAAAACAAGCAAAGCCCCACAGAAGGTAACTTTGGCTTCACCCACAATGGGACCCTGGAGATGGAGTTGATCTCCTCTCAGCCTTGTCCTAATTAACAGGTGCCGCTAGAGAAATGTCAGTTTCTAGGCACTTTCAGCTATATGTGTACACGTGCTAATTTAGCATCCCGAGGACAGTCCTTCAACAGAGAGAGGCAGGAATGTGAAAATGGTGACAAGATCAGTAAGCATGTGAGTGGGGCATTAACATATCGGCCCCGTCTTCACTTCCTTCCCAACAACCCTTTCTTACCCTCCTCTCTCCTCAACAGTTTCTGTTAAATCACAGATTCAAGTTTGATTGAAGGGTGGTCACACATCCACTCTTTCTTTCTATCACTGTGACATGCAGTGATGGTGAAATATTATGCTTGGTGCAGTTTAGGCCATATGTCCAGCTGCAAACCAGAATGAGACTGTATATCACTGGAGGCAAAGGAAAGGGGATTCTAGTCAAATGGATATTATGCATGTTTCCTGAGCACTGTATCAATATAGTCTCCATTCAGTCTCATATTTTACACTGAAGTATTATATAGAACTAACTCCCCGAGGACAACAGCCAGGGAGATAAAGCCAGACCACTGTTGTACTAGTCTGTGTTCTTATGCAACAATCAGATCTGGTTAACTTAGGCAGAAAAAGAATTAGCTCAAAGAAGCATAGAAAGCCTGGAGAACTAGGATCAACAAGAATGAAGTGAGACCTCTACAGCCAATTTCCAGACCCAAGAATTTTCTGGCAAGTATGTTTACCACCACTACTGCCATCATGGCCAGGACCTGCCTTACAGCACACTTGCTGTGGGGGCACCTGGACACTCATCTCCATGCCAGGGGGTCAGCTCTAACTAACTCTGCATTCACAATAAGCACATAGTGAAGATATTTTATTTAGGTTTCCCTATGAGTTGGATAGAGGGGCATGTGGCCTAGAAGACAGCAACAAATCCATCTACCAGCTCCCATTTGGGAGTTGTCAAGCTGAGAAAAAATATTTTAGAGCTCTTGGAAAATGCATTTTATTTAGACTAGCTATCATTTTTCCTGGCTTGTGAAATGATTAATATTACTCTAGAGTCAGTGCAGTTTATGAAGAGGCAGCATATTATTGTATTTAGTGCTTGATGCACCTAAGTACCATGGGACATCCAAGGAATCATCATGGGAGCAATACATGATGGATTTTCTTTCCTGGACATTTGGCTTACTGATCAGTGGGCTCTTCTGAAGCTCTAAGCCAAATATATATATATATATATATATATATATATATATATAGTTTGAAGTATACTTAGAGCTGCAGAACTTCCTTGAAAACCGAAAACATCCTGTGTCTCTCTGGAGGGAATGAGAAAAGCACAGCTTGCTCAACTGGTCTGCCTTGAGCACAACTGTGATGGAAGTGAAATTGCAAGCAGGAGCCACAGTAGTCTCTTTTGTGTATTTGCTCCTCTCCTTCAGAAATACAGTTACTTGCTCATTCTTTTCTGTTGTTGACTCTTAACTTCTCTTTTTTAAACGCCTTTGTCTCCCTTCCATTCTACTCTCCCCAAGTCATCACATCCTCCGACAAAACTTCAACCGCTGTTTTCAGACAGTGCACTGCCAGCCCTCTCTGTCCATATCTCAGCTGCTGTATTCCCATCTTAGGTAACAGCACTGCTTACTTCTCAGGCCAGAGACCTGAATATCATCTTTGACGGCATCATCCCTCTTACCAAATTCTTGAACAGTTCAGACTTGAAAGGCCACAAACCTAAATGTTTCTAGCTTTTTTTCCCAAAATCTCTGTCTCTAGTGGTACTAAATTAAACCCCCCTTTCCTACCTCTTAAGACCATTATAGGATGATTCTATACCTTTTGGTTGTTTGCAAAACACAATCTCATTCAATATAAAACTCCAGTCTGGGGCTTCCCTGGTGGGCCAGTGGTTAAGAATCTCCCTTGCAATGCAGGGAACTGAGGTTTGATCTGACTGGGGAACTGAGATACCACATGCCGCAGAGAAACTGAGCCCACACACAACTTCTGAGCCCACGCACCACAACTTTTGAGCCTACTCCCACATCTAGAGACTGTACGCCGCAATAAAAGATCCCGAATGATACAATGAGGATCCAAGTGCCGCACCTAAGGCCCAATGCAACTAACAAATAAACAAATAAAAATTTAAGAATGAGTAAACTTTCAGTCTGAGACCAAGATGGATCTCATATTTTCCTTTCCTGAGAGTGCTGATAGATCTTTAGCTTGAGAGGCTGACCGCGTGGGGCAGAAGGGTGTGGTCTGTGCTTTTTCTTCTCCTCTTCCTTTATCAGATAATATAAGAACTTCTCTGGGTCCCTCTGAAGTCACTTTGCCTCACTGGATATGTGAACAATCCTCTGTTGATTGTCATTCTTCCTCTGACCCTGTTCTCCGAAGCACATGTGAATTCTTCAGATTCAGTTCCCTGACGTGGGCACTATGGCTCAGCTCAGCGTTTTGATTGACCCCCGCCACCACCTTTCACTTCCTGCCCATCATTTCCTATGTCTGCAGAGCCTCCACTGATCCCCCTGTTGGGAAGTTACTAGCTTAGGAAGAGAGAGAATGCGAACTGAGGAACAGCAGTGGAAAAAGTATTAGCAAAATTAACATTAAGAGCTACTGACTGCCGTATGCCAGCGCTGCATTGTGTCCTTTCACCTTCCCATAGCAACCTGGCAAAGCAAGGGTCATTGTCCACATTTTTAAGGTAAAACTCAAGAAGGCTGTGTATTTAGCTGCGGATTGTGAAATTGAAAAACTGTCTCCCTTTTTCCCCTTTTCATCCCTGTCCAGATCCTTCCCAGGCTTACCCTACCACCTGAATACCCATCAGCCTTGTGCCATGAGAACTTGTTGCTATAATACACCACTTCCAAGATGACTGCATGCATGCACATTGAACCAAACAATCTACATATATTTTTGAAGTGTTTATACACATTGTACCAATCAGTCTACATGTATTTTTGAAGTATTTATAGAGTGTTAGGGGCTGGGAAATGATGTCCATTTGGGAAGATGACATCAAAATATAATTAAACAGATAATTAATTGGCATTTGATAAATGCAAAAATGGAAAATTTCAGTGTTGCATAAGAGCGTCCTAATCTTAGAAGCCAGAAAAGACTTGTCTGAAAAAGTAGCATTTATGCTAAGACCCAAAGGTTGAATAAGCATTAGCAGATCGAGAGGTAGGGATGGAGTTGGGACAGGGGAGTAGAAGGTTTCAAGGGAATAGCAAGTGCAGAGGCCTCCAGGAAAGATAAGGGTTGTTGGAGAAGCTGCAAGCTGGTGTCTCTCTTTTTTCTGTCTCATCAAAGAATACCTGTCCAGTATGTCCCACTCTCTCTGCACCAATCCCAGGATTCTAGCTCTACAGGTATTTATTTGGTGAAATCTAAACTGCCTAGCCATCCACAAGCCTCAGAATTCTTCTTTCCCAATTCCCCTGAAGCCAAAAGACAAAAACAACAACAACAAAAAAAAACACCAATACACTAATATACACCAGTGTTAAAGATCTCCAAGCCTTCATATACTCTGTTTTTGTTACGGGAAACACACTGACTGAAACCAGTCTCCCTGGCCAGACACCATAGTAATCATTTGCATGGGTTATTTTGTGACAGAAGGTCCTATTATGGAACACAGAACTAATAAGCCACCACCAACCAGAACAGTACAGGAAAGATTGAAAGGAGATGCTACGTGTCCTACTACCTCCCAGAATTCTCCTCACTGGAGTTTATCTTGGCTGAACAATGCATGCTCCACCATGAAGGACCCTGAGTCAGGATGATTGGCTAGAGACAACCAGGAAGCTAATCTCATTGTCATAAAACCCGAGACTACGAACCACTTGGCAGAGCACTTCTCCTGGGTTTCCTTACCCTCCTGCTCCCTACCCAGGCAACCCTTCCCAATGAAGTCTCTTGCTTTGTCAGCGAGCTTGTTTACTCTCCTCTTCAGAGTACTAGACAAGGGCCCACTTTTGGGCCCTGAAAGGTGTCCCCGTTCCTGCAACATTTTCAGGATCATTTGTACTTGAACAAGAAGCTTCAGGGTATAGCAGTGCTTACTTGATAAAGAGTGACTTCTCCATAAAGGGGGATTTCAGTTCTTTGAACATAAATTTTGTTTGCTTTGGGATGTTGGGGAATGAGGCAAGAACTCATGCTCAATAAAGATCATATTATCTGAAGGTAAGCCTGTGATTATCTCACACATGTTGACACCAGTAATGAGATGTCAAACTTCATAATTTAGCATTAACTAGAAATATAATCATTCCTATTTATTAACATAATTGAACATTTACAGCATTTCCTTTTTATGAAAATTAAAACTTTGAAACCCCCCCCCTGGAAAGTGAGAATAAATAGAGATTTTAATCTGTAGCAACTGATTTCTTTGAGTTCAAAAGCAGATTTTGTATTCTTTTCCTCATTGTTGAGCTATGCTATAACCTATGGTAGTAGTTAGTAGCAGTGTTAATCGCTCAATCATGTCTAGTTCTTTGTGACCCCATGGACTGTAGACTGCTAGGCTCCTCTGTCCATGGGATTCTCCAGGCAAGAATACTTGAGTGGGTTGCCATTCCCTTCTCCAGGAGGTCTTCCTGACCCAGGAATTGAACCTAGGTCTCCTGCATTTCAGGCAGATTCTTTACCACCTGAGCCACCAGGGAACAGCAGTCAGATCTTCCAGCCAAAGCAATTGCTTTCTCAGCTGTGGCGCCCTGTCCTCTTAGGTCTGAGCTCCATGGGGCTAGTGAGTTCAGGTAGTTCTGATGCTTATAGTTATTTCTTTCTGGCTCAGAGGGAGGATGAAATGACAAGTTTGAAATACTTCAATGTCATGTCTAACCATAAATAGGCAGTGCAAAAGCCACATTGCTAAGGATCAAAAAGTTAAAGGGAGGCTTGAGTACTCTAAGTAATAAATGAGGATTCTTCAAGAAGAGCTCATTAAATTAACATGGACTGCAAAAGCATTTGTCAATATTATACATGTTGCCTTAGACTGGATTAATAAAAGATTCATAAGTGCTCTAGTTCTATTGACTTTGCAAATTTGAGTCTTAAAATGATTGTCTTCTTTGCATGTGTAGTTTACTGGTAAATTTTTATAGATATTCTAGCTCCATGCCAGGCATCGATTAGCACTGCTTATTCATGCCAGTATATCAATTACATGCCTTTCTTATAGTCTATGCATTCATATGTATATTCATATCTTGGGTGATTCCAAAATTATTTTGACACAGTTCAGCAGATTGGAGAGGCTCAATGTTAGACTTTATGATCATTTTTGGTTTCTCAGAGGCTATTATAAACTCACAATATTTTTATTGGAAAATGTAAAGATTCCCTCTGGATATTAAAAAAATAATAATACATGTCTATATATGGCTGAGTCCCTTTACTGTTTATTTGAAGCTATCACTACATTGTTAATAGGCTACGTGCATGTGTGCTATGTCATTTCAGTCGTGTCTGACTCTGTGGCCCATGGACTGTCAGGCTCCTCTGTTTGTGGGATTCTCCAGGCAAGAACACTGGAGTGGGTTGTCATGTCCTCCTCCTGGAGATCTTCCCAACGCAGGGATCAAACCCAGGTCTCCTGTGTCTCCTGCATTGGCAGGCAGGTTCTTTGCCACTAGCACCACCTGGGAAGCTCTAGTAAGCTATACCCCAGTACAAAATAAAAAGTTCAAAAAAAAGGATTTTTCACCATGAAAAACAATTTTTTAAATTCTTTAGAAAGATATGGCCTATTTAAATAAGCTTAATACATCTGAAGCCTGGCTTGGGGAATTTTGAGCATTACTTTACTAGCATGTGAGATGAGTGCAATTGTGTGGTAGTTTGAGGATTCTTTGACATTGCCTTTCTTGGAGATTGGAATGAAAACTGACCTTTTCCAGTCCTGTGGCCACTGCTGAGATTTCCAAATGTGCTGGCATATTGAGTGCAGCACTTTCACAGCATCGTCTTCCAGGATTTGAAATAGATCAACTGGAATTCCATCACCTCCACTAGCTTTGTTTGTAGTGATGCTTTCCAAGGCCCACTTGACTTCATATTCCAGTATGTCTGGCTCTAGGTGAGTGATCACACCATCGTGATTATCTTGGTGGTGAAGATTTTTTTGTACAATTCTTCTATGTATCCTTACCACCTCTTCTTAATATCTTCTGCTTCTGTTAAGTCCATACCATTTCTGTCCTTTATCGAGCCCATCTTTGTGTGAAATATTCCTTTGGTATCTCTAATTTCCTTGAAGAGATCTCTAGTCTTTCCCATTCTATTGTTTTCCTCTATTCCTTTGCATTGATCACTGAGGAAAGCTTTCTTATCTCCAAGCCAGGTTTCAGAAATATGTGAACCATGAACTACCAGATGTTCAAGCTGGCTTTAGAAAAGGCAGAGGAACTGGAGATCAAATTGCCAACATCTGCTGGATCATCGAAAAAACAAGAGTTCCAGAAAAAACATCTATTTCTGCTTTATTGACTATGCCAAAGCCTTTGACTGTGTGGATCACAATAAACTGTGGAAAATTCTTCAAGAGATGGAAATACCAGCCGACCTGACCTGCCTCTTGAGAAACCTATAAGCAGCTCAGGAAGCAACAGTTAGAACTGAACATGGAAAAACAGACTGGTTCCAAATAGGAAAAGGAGTACGTCAAGGCTGTATATTGTCACCGTGCTTATTTAACTTATATGCAGAGTACATCATGAGAAACGCTGAGCTGGAAGAAGCACAGGCTGGAATCAAGATTTCTGGGAGAAATATCAATAAGCTCAGATATGCACCCTCATGGCAGAAAGTGAAGAGGAACTAAAAAGCCTTCTGATGAACGTGAAAGAGGAGCGTGAAGAAGTTGGCTTAAAGCTCAACATTCAGAAAACGAAGATCATGGCACCTGGTCCCATCACTTCATGGGAAATAGATGGGGAAACAGTGTCAGGCTTTATTTTGGGGGGCTCCAAAATCACTGCAGATGGTGACTAAAGCCATGAAATTAAAAGACGCTTCCTCCTTGGAAGAAGAGTTATGACCAACCTAGATAGCATATTGAAAAGCAGAGACATTGCTTTGCCACCAAAGGTCCATCTAGTTAAGGTTATGGTTTTTCCAGTGGTCATGTATGGATGTGGGAGTTGGACTGTGAAGAAAGCTGAGTGCTAAAGAATTGAGGCTTTTGAACTGTGGTGTTGGAGAAAATTCTTGAGAGTCCCTTGGACTGCAAGGAGATCCAACCAGTCCATTCTGAAGGAGATCAGCCCTCAGGGTTCTTTGGAAGGAATGATACTAAAGCTGAAACTCCAGTACTTTGGCCACCTCATGCGAAGAGTTGACGCATTGGAAAAGACTCTGATGCTGGGAGGGATTGGGTGGCAGGAGGAGAAGGGGACAACAAAGGATGAGATGGCTGGATGGCATCACTGACTCAATGGACATGAGTTTGAGTGAACTCCAGGAGTTGGTGATGGACAGGGAGGCCTGGCATACTATGACTCATGAGATCGCAACGAGTCAGACACGACTGAGTGACTGAACTTAACTTAACTGAATACATCTGAGGCTGAGATGTGAGTCTCACGCAAAATGCAAAAGTCTATAGCTGTTACCAAGGAAACAGTTTCATTTATAAGCTATATTGGGGTACAATTTAGCTTCCTGAGAAATCTTTAATTGGCGACTCATTGTCCTAGGTCTGTTGAGGTTGTTAATGGGTATCCAGTGGTCATAACCTCTCTTGTGACAGCTGAGGCCAGGTGCCTACAACAGAAAGTAATTTTTTTCAAGTGCAAATAACAAGGGTTGATACTTTCAGAACCACCTGGGATTAGCAGATATTCTTTAGGTTTCATATAAATTGCTTTGATGGAAAAAGCAAATAAGAGTCCTCTAATAAGCAACAGTTAGAACTGGACATGGAACAACAGACTGGTTCCAAATAGGAAAAGAAGTACGTTAAGGCTGTATATTGTCACCCTGCTTATTTAACTTATATGCAGAGTACATCATGAGAAATGCTGGACTGGAAGAAACACAAGCTAGAATCAAGACTGCCTCAGATATACAGATGACACCACCCTTATGGCAGAAAGTGAAGAGGAGCTAAAAAGCCTCTTGATGAAAGTGAAAGAGGAGAGTGAAAAAGTTGCCTTAAAGCTCAACATTCAGTAAACGAAGATCATGGCATCCGGTCCCATCACTTCACAGGAAATAGATGGAGAAACAGTGGAAACAGTATCAGACTTTATTTTTGGGGGCTCCAAAATCACTGCAGATGGTGAGTGCAGCCATGAAATTAAAACACGCTTACTCCTTGGAAGAAAAGTTATGACCAACCTAGATGGTATATTCAAAAGCAGAGACATAACTTTGTCGACTAAGGTCCATTTAGTCAAGGCTATGGTTTTTCCAGTAGTCATGTATGGATGTGAGAGTTGGACTGTGAAGAAGGCTGAGCGCCGAAGAATTGATGCGTTTGAACTGTGGTGTTGGAGAAGACTCTTGAGAGTCCCTTGGACTGCAAGGAGATCCAGCCAGTCCATTCTGAAGGAGATCAGCCCTGGGATTTCTTTGGAAGGAATGATGCTAACGCTGAAGCTCCAGTACTTTGGCCACCTCATGCAAAGAGTTGACTCATTGGAAAAGCCTCTGATGCTGGGAGGGATTGGGGGCAGGAGGAGAAGGGAATGTCCGAGGATGACATGGATGGATGGCATTACGGACTTGATGGACGTGAGTCTGAGTGAACTCCGGGAGTTGGTGATGGACAGGGAGGCCTGGCATGCTGTGATTCATGAGGTCGCAAAGAGTCGGACACGACTGAGCGACTGAACTGAATTGAACTGAACTGAATGACTGAGAAGGCAATGGCAACCCACTCCAGTACTCTTGCCTGGAAAATCCCATGGACAGAGGAGCATGGTGGGCTGAAGTCCATGAGGTCGCTAAGAGTCAGACACGACTTCACATTCACTTTCACTTATCACTTTCATGCATAGGAGAAGGAAATGGCAACCCACTCCAGTGTTCTTGCCTGGAGTCTCCCAGGGATGGGGGAGCCTGGAGGGATGCCGTTCATGGGGTCACACAGAGTCGGACACGATTGAAGCGACTTAGCAGCAATGACTGAGAACTATGTACAAGGCAAAGCTTTTGAACATCTTATGATGATAGTCAAATTTAATATTAAAGCAGAATAAGAATATTCAAAATCAAGACATTATTTTAAAAAAAGCATTATTGAATTATATCTAGGTGTTTCTATTTAAAATCATTTTAGAGTATTTATTTTTAATCAGTCCTAGAATGGCAATGATGCTTAAATTTTTTGCCTGATTTCCTTCTCTCTGTTGTACAAATAAGGTGAAGTTTCAATTGATATGATTTATTTATTTATTTATTTCAAGGAAAATCTGTTGATTTTGCCAAAAACCATTTGGGATACAGAACACGGTCTATGCTCGCAAGAGTTTACCACAGGACAGTGGTAAAAATAGTGGAAAACGTAACCTTTACAGTACAGTATATCCTCAATTCTTGTTGTTTAGTTGCTAAGTCGTGTCTGACTATTTTGCAACCCCATGGACTAGTCCTCCAAGCTCCTCTATCCATGGAATTTCCCAGGCAAGAATACTGGAGTGAGTGTGTATCTCATAAATGCCATAACAAAGATGTGCATGGACATTATGAGAATATAAAGAAACAGCATAGAGGAAAACACCTAACCCATCCCAGAAGGAGGAAGATAGGAACTAAAAAAGTCTCCTTAGAGGAGGCAGTATCTCTGTTGAAAGTTGATTAAGAACTTAAGAACTACAGGCACAAAGAGAGAAAGGCTAAGCTACAAATGCTATTTTTCATCTAGTATTAGCTTTTTACATTGCATATAAATTTAAAGTTAATAACCAAATATGGGAGAATATGGAAAAGATGGCGGAGGAATAGGATGGGAAGACCACCTTCTCCCTCACAAATTCCTCAAAAGAACATTTCAACGCTGAGCAAACTCCACAAAACAACTTCTGTAGGCTGGCAGAGGACATCAGGCAACCAGAAAAGCAGACCATTGTCTTCAAAACAGTGAACCTCTCTGAGTGTCCCTCAATGTGGAGAAACTTTTCATCTTTAACCTAGATGTTTTATCATCGGTGCTGTATAGATGGAGAAGTCTAGAGGCTACTGTAAAAATAACTGAAAACCAGAAGCAGGAGGCTTAAGTCCAAAGCCTGAAAACATTAGAGAACTCTTGAATTCAGGGAACATTAAGCAATAGGAGCTCATCAAATGCCTCCATACCTACACTGAAACCAAGCTCCACCCAAAGGCCAACAAGTTCCAGAACAAGACATACCACGCAAATTCTCCAGCAACACAGGAACACTCCCCTGAACTTCAAAATACATGCAGCTCAAAGTTATTCCAAAACCTTTGATGTCTCATAACCCATTACTGGTCACTCCACTGCACTCCAGACTGAAGAAACCCAGCTCCACCCACCAGAACTCCAACACAAGCCTTCCTAACCAGGAAACTTTGACAAGCTACTGATAGAACCCTACCCACAGTGAGGAAGCTCCATAATAAAGAGAACTCCACAAATTACCAGAATATAAAAAGGCCACTCCAAACGCAGCAATATAACCAAGATGAAGAGACAGAGGAATACTCAGCAGGTAAAGGAACAGGAGAGTTGCCCACCAAACCAAACAAAAGAGGAAGAGGTAGGGAATCTACCTGAGAAAGAATTCCGAATATTGATAGTGAAAATGATCCAAAATCTTGAAATCAAAATGAAATCACAGATTAATAGCCTAGAGACAAGGATTGAGAAGATGCAAGAAAGGTTTAACAAGGACCTAGAAGAAATAAAAAAGAGTCAATATATAATGAATAACGCAATAAATGAGATCAGAAACACTCTGGAGGCAACAAATAGTAGAATAATGGAGGCAGAAGATAGGATTAGTGAAATAGAAGATAGAATGGTAGAAATAAATGAATCAGAGAGGAAACAAGAAAAACGAATTAAAAGAAATGAGGACATTCTCAGAGACCTCCAGGACGACATGAAACACTCCAACATTCGAATTATAGGAGTCCCAGAAGAAGACAAAAAGAAAGACCATGAGAAAATCCTTGAGGAGATAATAGTTGAAAACTTCCCTAAAATGGGAAAGGAAACAATCACCCAAGTCCAAGAAACACAGAGAGTTCCAAATAGGATAAACCCAAGGCGAAACACCCCAAGACACATATTAATCAAATTAACAAAGATCAAACACAAAGAAGAAATATTAAAAGCAGCAAGGGAAAAACAACAAATAACACACAAGGGGATTCCCATAAGGATAACAGCTGATCTTTCAATAGAAACTCTTCAGGCCAGGAGGGAATGGCAAGACATACTTAAAGTGATGAAAGACAATAACCTACAGCCCAGATTACTGTACCCCGCAAGGATCTCATTCAAATACGAAGGAGAAATCAAAAGCTTTACAGACAAGCAAAAGCTGAGAGAATTCAGCACCACCAAACCAGCTCTCCAACAAATTCTAAAGGATATTCTCTAGACAGGAAACACAAAAAGGGTGGATAAACCCGAACCCAAAACAATAAAGTAAATGGTAACAGGATCATACTTATCAATAATCACCTTAAACGTAAATGGGTTGAATGCCCCAACCAAAAGGCAAAGACTGGCCGAATGGATACAAAAACAAGACCCCTCTATATGCTGCTTACAAGAGACCCACCTCAAAACAAGGGACGCATACAGACTGAAAGTGAAGGGCTGGAAAAAGATATACCACGCAAATAGAGACCAAAAGAAAGCAGGAGTGGTAATACTCATATCTGATAAAATAGACTTTAAAACAAAGGCTGTGAAAAGAGACAAAGAAGGCCACTACATAATGATCAAAGGATCAATCCAAGAAGAAGATATAACAATTATAAATATATATGCACCCAATATAGGAGCACCGCAATATGTAAGACAGATGCTAACAGGTATGAAAGGGGAAATCAACAATAACACAATAATAGTGGGAGACTTTAATACCCCACTCACACCTATGGACAGATCAACTAAACAGAAAATTAACAAAGAAATGCAAACTTTAAATGATACATTAGATCAGTTAGACCCAGTTGATATCTATAGGACATTTCACCCCAAAACAATGAATTTCACCTTTTTCTCAAGTGCTCATGGAACCTTCTCCAGGATAGATCACATCCTGGGCCATAAATCTAAACTTGATAAATTCAAAAAAATCGAAATCATTCCAAGCATCTTTTCTGACCATAATGCATTAAGATTAGATCTCAATTACAGGAGGAAAACTATTAAAAATTCCAACATATGGAGGTTGAACAACACACTTCTGAATAACCAACAAATCACAGAAGAAATCAAAAAAGAAATCAAAATATGCATAGAAACTAATGAAAATGAAAACACAACAACCCAAAACCTGTGGGACACTATAAAAGCAGTGTTAAGAGGAAAGTTCATAGCAATACAGGCATACCTCAAGAAATAAGAAAAAAGTCAAATAAATAACCTAACTCTGCAACTAAAACAACTAGAAAAGGAAGAATTGGAGAACCCCAGAGTTAGTAAAAGGAAAGAAATCTTAAAAATTAGGGCAGAAATAAATGCAAAAGAAACAAAAGAGACCATAGCAAAAATTAACAAAGCCAAAAGGTGGTTCTTTGAAAGGATAAATAAAATTGACAAACCATTAGCCAGACTCATCAAGAAGCAAAGAGAGAAAAATCAAATCAATAAAATTAGAAATGAAAATGGAGAGATCACAACAGACAACACAGAAATATAAAGGATCATAAGAGACTACTATCAGCAATTATATGCCAATAAAATGGACAACGTGGAAGAAATGGACAAATTCTTAGAAAAGTACAATTTTCCAAAACTGAACCAGGAAGAAATAGAAAATCTTAACAGACCTATCACAAGCACGGAAATTGAAACTGTAATCAGAAATCTTCCAGCAAACAAAAGCCCAGGTCCAGATGGCTTCACAGCTGAATTCTACCAAAAATTTCGAGAAGAGCTAACACCTATCCTCCTCAAACTCTTCCAGAAAATTGCAGAGGAAGGTAAACTTCCAAACTCATTCTATGAGGCCACCATCACCCTAATACCAAAACCTGACAAAGATACTACAAAAAAAGAAAACTACAGGCCAATATCACTGATGAACATAGATGCAAAAATCCTCAACAAAATTCTAGCAATCAGAATCCAACAACACATTAAAAAGATCATACACCATGACCAAGTGGGCTTTATCCCAGGGATGCAAGGATTCTTCAATATCCGCAAATCAATCAATGTAATTCACCACATTAACAAATTGAAAAATAAAAGCCATATGATTATCTCAATAGATGCAGAGAAGGCCTTTGACAAAATTCAACATCGATTTATGATAAAAACTCTCCAGAAAGCAGGAATAGAAGGAACATACCTCAACATAATAAAAGCTATATATGACAAACCCACAGCAAACATTATCCTCAATGGTGAAAAATTGAAAGCATTTCCCCTAAAGTCAGGAACAAGACAAGGGTGCCCACTTTCACCGCTACTATTCAACATAGTTCTGGAAGTTTTGGCCACAGCAATCAGAGCAGAAAAAGAAATAAAAGGAATCCAAACTGGAAAAGAAGAAGTAAAACTTTCACTGTTTGCAGATGACATGATCCTCTACATAGAAAACCCTAAAGACTCCACCAGAAAATTACTAGAGCTAACCAATGAATATAGTAAAGTTGCAGGATATAAAATCAACACACAGAAATCCCTTGCATTCCTATACACTAATAATGAGAAAGTAGAAAAAGAAATTAAGGAAACAATTCCATTCACCATTGCAATGAAAAGAATAAAATACTTAGGAATATATCTATCTAAAGAAACTAAAGACCTATATATAGAAAACTATAAAACACTGATGAAAGAAATCAAAGAGGACACTAATAGATGGAGAAATATACCATGTTCATGGATTGGAAGAATCAATATAGTGAAAATGAGTATATTACCCAAAGCAATTTACAAATTCAATGCAATCCCTATCAAGCTACCAGCCATATTTTTCACAGAACTAGAACAAATAATTTCAAGATTTGTATGGAAATACAAAAAACCTCGAATAGCCAAAGCAATCTTGAGAAAGAAGAATGGAACTGGAGGAATCAACTTGCCTGACTTCAGGCTCTACTACAAAGACAGAGACATCAAGACAGTATGGTACTGGCACAAAGACAGACATATAGATCAATGGAACAAAATAGAAAGCCCAGAGATAAATCCACACACATATGGACACCTTATCTTTGACAAAGGAGGCAAGAATATACAATGGAGTAAAGACAATCTCTTTAACAAGTGGTGCTGGGAAAACTGGTCAACCACTTGTAAAAGAATGAAACTAGATCACTTTCTAACACTGCACACAAAAATAAACTCAAAATGGATTAAAGATATAAATGTAAGACCAGAAACTATAAAACTCCTAGAGGAGAACGTAGGCAAAACACTCTCAGACATAAATCACAGCAGGATCCTCTATGATCCACCTCCCAGAATTCTGGAAATAGAAGCAAAAATAAACAAATGGGATCTAATTAAAATTGAAAGTTTCTGCACAACAAAGGAAAATATAAGCAAGGTGAAAAGACAGCCTTCCGAATGGGAGAAAATAATAGCAAATGGAGCAACTGACAAACAACTAATCTCAAAAATATACAAGCAACTCATGCAGCTCAAGTCCAGAAAAATAAACGACCCAATCAAAAAATGGGCCAAAGAACTAAATAGACATTTCTCCAAAGAAGACATACGGATGGCTAACAAACACATGAAAAGATGCTCAACATCACTCATTATTAGAGAAATGCAAATCAAAACCACAATGAGGTACCACTTCACACCAGTCAGAATGTCGGCGATCCAAAAATCTGCAAGCAATAAATGCTGGAGAGGGTGTGGAGAAAAGGGAACCCTCCTACACTGTCGGTGGGAATGCAAACTAGTACAGCCACTATGGAGAACAGTGTGGAGATTCCTTAAAAAATTGCAAATAGAACTACCTTATGACCCAGCAATCCCACTGCTGGGCATACACACCAAGGAAACCAGAATTGAAAGAGACACATGTACCCCAATGTTCATCGCAGCACTGTTTATAATAGCCAGGACATGGAAACAACCTAGATGTCCATCAGCAGATGAATGGATAAGAAAGCTGTGGTACATATACACAATGGAGTATTACTCAGCCGTTAAAAAGAATTCATTTGAATCAGTTCTGATGAGATGAATGAAACTGGAGCCGATTATACAGAATGAAGTAAGCCAGAAAGAAAAACACCGATACAGTATACTAACACATATATATGGAATTTAGAAAGATGGCAATGATGACCCTGTATGCAGGACAGCAAAGGAGACACAGCTGTGTATAACGGACTTTTGGACTCAGAGGGAGAGGGAGAGGGTGGGATGATTTGGGAGAATGGCATTGTAACAGGTATACTATCATGTAAGAATCGAATTGCCAGTCTATGTCCAACGCAGGATACAGCATGCTTGGGGCTGGTGCACGGTGATGACCCAGAGAGATGTTATGGGGAGGGAGGTGGGAGAGGGGTTCAAGTTTGGGAACGCATGTACACCTGTGGTGGATTCATGTCAATGTAAGGCAAAACCAATACAGTATTGTAAAGTAAAATAAAGTAAAAATAAAAATAAAAAAAAATATAACCAAATATG
This sequence comes from Capricornis sumatraensis, assembly GCF_032405125.1. Taxonomy (NCBI): domain Eukaryota; kingdom Metazoa; phylum Chordata; class Mammalia; order Artiodactyla; family Bovidae; genus Capricornis; species Capricornis sumatraensis. The sequence continues at coordinate 175,033,100 of NC_091070.1, read as the reverse complement.
AAAATATACTAAAAAGCAACAAAATATCAAGATAATATAATGTTGAATCAGGAGTAAAAATATGACCAGAGTTCAGAAGAGATAACCAAGAAATTGTTTTTATTATATATAAGAATGATATTTAGAGATTAAAAATGAAGTAAAACAAAACAATGGGGGATGAAATAAGTTATATAAATTATGTTAGGAAAATTGATGTTTGGGGAGAAAAAATCAAGTTGATTTTCCCACTATTGGTTCAGTTCAGTCACTCAGTTGTGTCTGACTCTTTGAGACTCTAAGGACTGCAGCATGCCAGGCTTCCCTGTCCATCATCAACTCCTGGAACTTACTCAAACTCATGTCCATTGAGTCAGTGATGCCATCCAACCATTTCATCCTCTGTCATTCCCTTCTCTTCCTGCCTTTCCCAGCATCAGGGTCTTTTCCAATGAGACAATTCTTCACATCAGGTGGTCAAATGATTGGAGCTTCAGCTTCAGCATCAGTCCTTCCACTGAATATTAGGGACTGATTTCCTTTAGGATTCACTGGTTGGATCTCCTTGCAGTCCAAGAGACTCCCAAGAGATTTCTCCAACAACACAGTTCAAAAGCATCAGTTCTTCAGCGCTCAGCTTTCTTTATAGTCCAACTCTCACATCCATACATAACTGTTGGAAAAACCATAGCTTTGACTATACAGGCCTTTATCAGCAAAGTAATGTCTCTGCTTTTGAATATGCTATCTAGGTTGGTCATAACTTTTCTTCCAAGGAGCAAGTGTTTTTAATTTCATGGCGGCAGTCACCATCTGCAGTGATTTTGGAGCCCAAGAAAATGAATTTTAAAAATTTCCCACTATAACATATGCCAAAATTAATTCCAGGTGAATGGCAAAGTTTATATAAAAAATGAAATCATTAAAAGGAACAGAAAAATGTGAATGAATTTTAGCTTTTCCTAACATGATGTACTCAATATGCCAGCAAATTTGGAAAACTCAGCAGTGGCCATGGGACTGGAAAAGATCAGTTTTCATTCTAATCCCAAAGAAAGGCAATGCCTAAGAATGCTCAAACTACCGCACAATTGTACTCATCTCACACGCTAGTCAAGTAATGCTCAAAATTCTCCAAGGCAGGCTTCAGCAATACATGAACCATGAACTTCCAAATGTTCAAGCTGGTTTTAGAAAAGTTAGAGGAACCAGATATCAAATTGCCAACATCTGCTGGATCATGGAAAAAGCAAGAGAGTTCCAGAAAAACATCTGTTTCTGCTTTATTGACTATGCCAAAGCCTTTGACTGTGTGGATCACAAGAAACTGTGGAAAATTCTGAAAGAGATGGGAATATCAGACCACCTGACCTGCCTCTTGAGAAACCTATATGCAGCTCAGGAACAAACAGTTAGAACTGGACATGAAACAACAGACTGGTTCCAAATAAGAAAAGGAGTACATCATGAGATATATGCTAAATACATCATGAGAAATGCTGGGCTGAAAGAAGCACAAGCTGGAATCAAGATTGCCAGGAGAAATATCAATAACCTTAGCTATGCAGATGACACCACCCTTATGGCAGAAAGTGAAGGACTCAAGAGCCTCTTGATGAAAGTGAAACAGGAGAGTGACAAAGTTGGCTTAAAGCTCAACATTCAGAAAACCAGGCCCCATCGCTTCATAGCAAATAGATGGAGAAACAGTGGAAACAGTGTCAGAGTTTATTTTCTGGGGCTCCAAAATCACTGCAGATGGTGATTGCAGCCATGAAATTAAAAGACACTTACTCCTTGGAAGGAGAGTTATGACTAACCTAGATAGCATATTCAAAAGCAGAGACATTACTTTGCCAACAAAGGTCCATCTAGTCAAGGTTACGGTTTTTCCAATGGTCATGTATGGATGTGAGAGTTGGACTATAAAGAAAGCTGAGTGCTGAAGAATTGATGTTTTTGAACTGTGGTGTTGGAGAAGACTCTTGAGAGTCCCTTGGGCTGCAAGGAGATCCAGCCAATCCATCCTAAAGGAGATCAGTCCTGGGTGTTCATTGGTAGGACTGATTTTGTAGCTGAAAAACTTTGGCCACCTGATGCGAAGAGCTGACTCATTGGAAAAGACCCTGATGCTGGGAAAGATTGAGGGTAGGAGGAGAAGGGGACAACAGAAGATGAGATGGTTGGGTGGCATCACTGACACAATGGACATGGGTTTGGGTAGGCTCCAGGAGTTGGTGATGGACAGGGAGGCCTGGCGTGCTGCAGTTCATGGGGTCACAAAGAGTTGGACACGACTGAGAAACTGTACTGAACTGAATATGATGAAAAATATAATGGTAGGTGTTGCTCTATTGGACTTCATAAAAAAACTGTGTACCAAAATTATATTTATAAACAAATGTCAAACTGGGAAAATTTTAGCAAAAAAAAGTTGCACAGTTTACATATACAAAAGTCAGTTCCAGTCCAATAAGTAGATCTAATATTACAATAAAATGGGTAAAGAGCATGAGAAGAAATTTCCACCTAAATGAAGCTCTTGAAGTGAGGTGAAATGAAAGTCACTCAGTCTTGTCTGACTTTTTGTGACCCCATTGACAATATAGTTCCTGGAATTCTCCAGGCCAGAATACTGGAATGGGTAGCCTTTCCCTTCTCCAGGGGATCTTTGTCCCAACCCAGGTATCAAACTCAGGTCTTCTGCACTGCAGGCAGATTCTTTACTAACTGAGCTATCAGGGAAGGCCTTATGACAGTTAAAATGGAAAAATAGGAAAGAACTTATAGAATGATTGGCTACTGTAATGAAATACCATAGACTAGGTGGCTAGAGCAACAGACATCTTTTTAATCACACTTCTGAAGGCTGTGAAGTCCAAGATCAAGATGCCAGCATGTTAAGGTTCTGGTGGGAACTCTTGTTAGTGTCCATTTTCTTGCTGTGTCCTCATACATAAGGAAGCAAGTTCTTTGATATGTCTTCTTATGAGGACACTGATCTCATAGTGGAGGCTCCATCATTAAGACCTCATCTAAACCTAATTACCTCCCAAAGTCCCTAGCTTTTAATACCATTACATGGTGTGTGTGTGTGTGTGTGTGTGTGTGTGTGTGTGTGTGTGTGTGTGGTGGGGGGAGTGGCCAGGCGTTTAACATATGAATGTGGAAACACAAACATCATAACACAGAGTTAAGATGGTTGAAAATCCATTCTTCCATAAAACAGCAAGAATTTTGGCAAAAATTATCAAAATCAGCTTTTTAAACACTCTTAATAAACCAAAGCCTGGCAGCAATGTGAGAGAATTCAATTTAAGAAAAGCAACTGACTTTGCATAAGAACAGCAAGCTTTGTGGCGTTTTAACTTGTTCTTTTCCATTCCTCTCTTCTCAGCTTCTCAGTAGTTTTAAAAGCAGCAATCTCAGAAACAAGGTAACTGCTAAAACTGAAGCCTAGCAGCTACTGGAAGGAAGGGAAAGATTTTGGAACTCCCCCAAAAGCTTTATCTCCAGAGAATTTTCATTAGATGACCTGCATGGTAGCTGCCTGAGAAAGTTTATTGTTGCTTGACCTGACTCAAATCTTGTATCAGGAGAAGAGCAGAATCTGACTCTATGTTGGATCTGTTTGTTTTGCTTAAACATTTGCTATCTGTTGCTTTTGTTACTATAATCACTGGAAGGACGCTGTCTACAGTGTAAACATTATGTAAACATTATGTAAACATACATAATGGCCTGCCTCGGGGGAACCCTGCCCCTCCTGCCTGAATGTTAAACTAAAGTGCTTTTGTTCAGCACACAAGAAGATATTCTGACCTGTCCACTTGTTAATGGCTGCAGAAAGGAAGGAATTAACAGGTCCTCTCGCTGGAGCAGGCCAATCCAGGAGATATTTTACAAGATTTATGGCCTTTTTACATTATTTCCTCACCTTCCTTTCTCTGTTAAAATGGCATCCAGACCACCATAAGATGATACTTTAGAGGGCTAGCCCACTATCCTCTCAAATGCCTGATTTTCTAAATAAAGCTACTATTTCTTTCCACAGCACCTTATCTCCCAAGAATTGGCTTGTTGTGCTGTGAGATGACCAACTTCTGATTCAGTAACAGGCTCCCTCAATATGGAGATGCCTATCCTTACCACAATCAGCACCACCTGTCACAGATGCCATAGGAATTGGTTCCAGTAGGGGCAGGCAAAAAGTTGGCTAAAATATTTAAAAATAAATTATGGGAAATGGGAAGCCCACAGTGGGCTTTGAAAAGCTCTGACATACTTCTGGGGATCTAGAAGGTCATACACACTTGGCAATGTTTTGTGCATCCCCAGGAAGGGTCTGAGAATGTTCTAATTGCCTCTCTGGTTGATTCTGCATAAGCTGGAAATCAAGACTAAAACACCATTGTAAACTACAGAAGTGTTGAAGGAAGATCCTAACATTCAAAAGAGCCCCTCAGGAAAGACTGGAAAACAGTAGGAAATTGGAGGAAACCTAGTTCTAAAATAATACAGAAGACCAAAAGAGTAAGAAAAGTCAAGGCACATTTGAAGAATGGCTGGCAACTGGATATCAAGATTTTTTATACAATTATAGAAATTAAAGCAGTTATGCATTAAAAAAAATAGACTTATGTAATGGAGAAAAAAATTATAAAGTACATATGTGAATGTATAAGTACTTGATATCAATGACGTAGATGATATATAAATGACATAGAATTATAGTCCAACTCTCACATCCATACATGACTACCGGAAAAACCAAAGCTTTGACTAGACAGACGTTTGTTGGCAAAGTAGTCTCTGCTTTTTAATACGCTGTCTAGGTTGGTCATAGCTTTTCTTCCAAGGAGCAAGCCCCTTTTAATTTCATGGCTGCAATCACCATCTGCAGTGATTTTAGAGCCCCCCAAAATAAAGTCTGATACCGTTTCTGCTGTTTCTCCATCTACTTGCCATGAAGTGATTGGACCAGATGCTATGATCTTAGTTTTCTGAATGTTGAACTTTAAGCCAACTTTTTCACTCTCATCTTTCACTTTCATCAAGAGGCTTTTTAGTTCCTCTTTACTTTCTGCCATAAGGGTGGTGTCATCTGCATATCTGAGGTTATTGATATTTCTCCCAGTAAACATGATTCCAGCTTATGCTTCATTCAGCCCAGAGTTTCTCATGATGTGCTTTGCATATAAGTTAAATAAGCAGGGTGACAATATACAGCCTTGACGTACTCCTTTCCCTATTTGGAACCAGTCTGTTGTTCCATGTCCAGTTCTAACTGTTTCTTCCTCACCTGCATACAGATTTCTCAAGAGGTAGGTCAGGTGATCTGGTATTCACATTTCTTTAAGAATTTTCCAGAGTTTGTTGTGGTACACACAGTCAAAGACGTTGGCATAGTCAATAAAGCAAGAAGTAAATATTTTTTTACTTCTTGCTTTATTGATGTTCAATGGATGTTGGCGTTTTGATCTCTGATTCTTCTGCCTTTTCTAAATCTAGCTTGAACATCTGGAAGTTATGGTTCACATAATGTAACTTTAGTCCCAACTTCATCCGCAACATAAAAATGAACCTAAGAGAGACTGAAGACTTCAGTATGAAAAAATACATCTTTATTAGAAGAAAATATGGTTGTGACATGGCAGGCTAGGTATTCTTAAATGTGATACAAAATGTGGGCCATATGAAAATTGATAAATATGTTGCAGTTAAAATTAAAAAGTTTGCATGTCAAAAATAGTTATAAACAAGGAAAAAAATGTAAAGCTGCAGACCTGGGAGTAAATAGTTGCTTTATATATCTAAAAAATTATTATTATCCTGAATATATAATGAGCTAAAGTCAATTTTTAAAAGAAAATGTTTACTCTTTAATATTTTTGTTATTTCTCACCCAGAGTTTCTCTTAAGCATCTGAACTAGAGGAAATAATGCTTAGACTTTCAAATCCAATTCTGTAAAGGTCAGTTAATGTGAGTATCCAATGTTTAGAAACACTGTCATTGGCAGTTTATCCTATTGCTGAAAATATAGAAACTTTGAACTTTTTATTCTGATAAATGTAAGAAAAATACTTAGATCCTTCCTGTCAGAAGATTTATGTGGTGCCTAAATATATCTTACATGTGTTGTGATTAACCTAATTGTCTGTATCTTGCTACTGTTATCCTCCTGCCACTGGGTTTAATTATATTGCATTATGACTGGTAATTAAACAAAACAAAATATCATTATATCATTAGCTGGTTTTATAAGACTTTGAAACCTTTTTCCTAAGAGCTCTTGTATTTATCACAGCTATCACTGCAGTAATCAGTTCTCCCAGAATTGCTTCTGGTCACTGACTTGTCATGTATACATTTTCCAGTTGCTTGGAATTTGAGCTCAGAAACCACTGATGTGCATTGATTTAGGTGGATTAAAGGTCTTCCATTCAACCAGCTAGATTACAACCACTTTGAAGCGGTCTTACTCTTAAATGTGTTCTGTTTTAAATGGGGATACTTAAAGTCCTATAGGAACAACCAGCAAGTTCATTTTGTCTGAGCTCCCTGTGGTTATGAAACAGAAAATAAAAACAAAATAAAGAAGCTACCATTTACAATCTGCTGAGTTGGGTCTTCCAATAAGTCGACACAGCCAGAAGAGTACATCTTGTAAATCTTTCTGACACTATAAACAGTACAGAAGGGTAGAAATATCCTGAGTGAAAGGCACTCTGGATCTGTAGCTGGGACCACAATCCTGTATGTATGCAAATGTGAAGAAAGTATGTACCTTTCAGCAAAACCACCTCCTGGTTGAGTGCTAAATGCTTCAAACTGCTCTTCTGAGGGTAAAAAATAGCATCTGGATACATAAACAGTTTTTTGAAAGATTAACTTAGTCATTCTGGCTTATCTATATAAGTCAGCATCTGTCATTTAAAAAAAAAAAGGGTAATTTAGAGGAGCTTTACAGGAAAAATTTATCTCAACTTTTCTTCTCTCTTATCCTCTCTCTTTCTTGCCTTATACTTATTTTTAAGCTTTTCAGCCACTCCAGCATATAAAATTTGCTACTGGCTGAAGTTGTGGTCATTTGATATTTTCTATGACCTTGATTTATATCCTTAGCATAAACAGTTTGAGGTTGAGGGCTATTTGTCCTCTTAAGTAAACAAATAAAAGAATGTTAGTCTCGCTCAAGACTTTTAAAATTTGTAAATAGCTTACAGTTTCAAACTAAACCAAGATCTTTGAAATTTCAACCAGAGTTCATAGTGCAAGGTTATTTAAATATGAGTAATATCCCAGGTGGCACAAGTGGTAAAAAATCTGCCTGCCAGTACAAGAGATGCAAAAGACACAGGTTTGATCCCTGGGTTGGAAAGATCCCCTGGAGAAGAAAATGGCAACTCACTTCAGTATTCTTGTCAAGGAAATTCCATGCAAGAGGAGCCTGGTGGGCCACAAAGAGTTTATGGTGTTGCAAAGAGTTGGGCATGACCGAGCACACAAAAATTATCTAGTTTTAACCAGTTTTGGAGCTTTCATGGTGGCTCAGATGGTGAAGAATCTGTCTGCAATGCAGGAGATGCAAGAGACGTGGATTCGATCCCTGGGTAGGGAAGGTCTCCTGGAGAAAGGAATGGTTAACCGCTCCAGTATTCTTGCTTGCAGAATTCCATGGACAGAGGAGCCTAGTGGGCTACCTAGAACTAAGGAAAATAAACACAATATTTTTAAACAAGCAATAGTATATATTTTCATATAAATATCTAAAATATGTACAAAAAAGTCTCTTTCAGAGTACCACAATTCTCATGATTAAAGAGTGGCTGAAAAGGGTCCTATACTTACGTGAGGAAAGCTTGGTTCTTGACTGGGTCAGCCATTAATGACCTCTCAGGCCTTGGGCAAGAGTTGACTACTGGATGACTCTTTGCTGTGACTGTCTGGGTGTTACTGACTAATTGGCTGCAGCAGTCTCGACTGTGGCTTTACAGTTTGTGAGTTTTCACTATGTGACCAGAACCATGCATTTGAATAGGTGACTGGTAACCTGGATCCATATTTTTATTGCTTCTCCAAGTGATTGAATTTAATTCTGTGCCAATGTTCAGTGTCTAAAATCACACTGGTGATGGTGGGCCTTTAGTTGGCTTCTTTCTCAGTGCTGTGTATTTAATTCCCTGTGGTTAATTGAGGGTAGAAATCAAGGTAGCTGAACAGGAAGAGGCCCTGGGGACTCTGTTTTGTAACCTGGGGACTCTGTTTTGTAACAAATGACCTGAGCCTATGCAGAAGAATATATGCCTGGAAACAGTAATGTTCTGATTGAAGTAAAAATGACGTAATTAATACTATTCCAAGCAAAGACAATGACAAAGTAGTGCAAAAACTCACCTAATAATTACTTGGTATCATACTACCTAACACCCAAATTATTAGTTGAACCTAATAAGACAAATATAATTTAATGGCAAAGATAGTATATTCTGTTTTTCTGGCATATTCTTTGCTATCAACTAATCATGGATTAAGAACACATTATATGACTTTCCTGAACCCATTTATATCTTTTGTAAAATTGCTAGGGTTGTCTTACTTGTCCTCAAAAGCTAGCACTAACCATTCAATACATTTTCCATTCTGTGGTATTCACCTCATCAGAGTCTTGGAAGCAGATAGATTTTCATCTCTTTTGATTGACGTAGAACCTCTATATAGGGTCACCCTATCTTTGCTTAGCCATGCTTTCACAATATACTACTGGGCTCATGGTCTTATATTTTGATTTCTTCTTGATCTCTAGAGGCTTTTATGAAATACTTTCAGCTGAATAATCTACAGTGATACAGTCTGGGTCAGTTTCTTTATTCCCTGTTCATGTTCCCAGTTGCAGTCTTATGGAAAGAGGTTAGAATGAATCATGAATAAGCTGGTGGCTTTATCTGCCACCTGGGAGCCATAACTTTAAAATACAGTTTTTGAGTTTTGAGCACGTAGTGGTTGTTGCACACGTTAAAACACATTTTTGAGGACACACATTATTTACTGTAATGACTGATTTAAACCTTTGTCCTCACATTGTTCTAGAGAATTATTGCATATTTCTTTAACCCTATGTGATCAGATAAGTGAATAACTATGTTAGTGATGAGGTAGAATATAGGCAGATTCAGTGCTTCCCTAGGGCATCTTCAATTCAGCCTGTGAAATCCTTAAATGTGTTAATAACCAGAGACAACAAAAAGGCTTACTTAATTGCTAAATGCATTGTTATGAGGTAAGACCAGATGCTAGCATCACATAAAACCTTTGCATGATTAATACTTTAAGTACAGGTGATTGAGTATAGTGGTTGTATATAATAAGATTAATATATCTTAAGCTATCCATTATAAAGAGAGCTCACAGAGAAGACCTCATTTTAATTGCTAAAAGTAGAGGGAGGGAAAGGTCAGGTGATAATAGAGCACATCTGAATTTCATCTCTCTTGACAAAAATTTTCTATGATTTCTATAAACATTCTTTTCTTTATTTATAACATGCATTTCTCTTTCTTATGTCTAATGATTTGCATTCTTCCTAGTAACTCAAGTATAGTTATTCTTTATTTTGAATTTGACTCTCTAGAAATTCTCTGAGTATGTTGTCACCTGTTAAATTTTAAGAGGGTGTTACACTTTCTTAAAGTTGTATTAGGTGATGGGTTCTTAATACTATATAAGACAGAAAAGTCTAAGAACAAAAGATAGATTCTTAAGAGGGGTTTAATCAATTGTGTCTCTTCCCTTGGGTGAGGTAGGTAGATCACTCCATTAGAACAGATACCAATGTTCTGCTCAACCAAGCTAAAATGACATGGTTAGCAATATGGAACTAACCACTGATTATCTCATTGTATTATTCTTTTATTACAAAATGATTTACATTATTCTAGTGCTTACTCCTTGAAAGGAAAGATTTGACCAACCTAGACAGCATATTGAAAAGCAGAGACATTACTTTGCCAACAAAGGTCTGTCTAGTCAAGGCTATGGTTTTTCCAGGAGTCATGTATGGATGTGTCAGTTGGACTATAAAGAAAGCTGAGCACCGAAGAATTGATGCTTTTGAACTGTGGTGTTGGAGAAGACACTTGAGAGTCCCGTGGACTGTAAGGAGATCCAACCAGTCTATCCTAAAGGAGATCAGTCCTGGGTGTTCACTGGAAGGATGGATGTTGAAGCTGAAACTCCAATACTTTGGCCACCTGATGTGAAAAGCTGACTCATCTGAAAAGGCCCTGATGCTGGGAAAGATTGAGGGCAGGAGGAGAAGGGGATAACAGAGGATGAGATGGTTGGATGGTATCACCGACTCAATGGACATGGGTTTGGGTGGACTCCGGGAGTTGGTGATGGACAGGGAGGACTGGAGTGCTGTTGTTCATGGGGTCGCAAAGAGTCAGACATGACTGAATAGCTGAACTGAACTGAGTGTTAATTTAAATGTCAACATTCAAACTTAATGACCCAGTGAACACAAATATTCACTGATTATATCAAAATTTGGGGGCTGTAGTTAATATTCTCCACATTTTCTTGACCTTCTGCTTATATGACATAAGTCAAATATAGAAAAAAACCCTAAGCCAGTATGTTTGGTTTGGTTGTCAGGGTCAGAAAGAAGAGAATAATGATAATGGATTTTGCTTAAGCCTGAGTAATTCCCAGCCCTCTTGGGGTGCTGCATTATATTTGAACTGACTTTTTCATCCATTCCATTATACAGTTCATCCTTTTTACACTCCAGGCTCTTGGAATGTGGTGAAAAAAGCATGGTAATTCAGGGCCCAACTCATCCCTGAGTAAGTTCTATGGTTTGGTTAATCTAAAATGCTTGTGTGTCTTCATCCAAAAATACTTATACTGTGCCCTAACTATACACATGGAGACATTGGGATAGATCAAACTTTGGGATACATCAGTGATTTAAATAAAGATTTTAGCTTTTGTAGGTTATGCATTCTAGTAGGGGAAGGCAGAGAATAAACAATAAGCATAATAAAAAGCAGATTTTGTAGAGTGCTGCTGCTACTGTTCAGTTGCTAAGTTGTGTCTGACTCTTTGTGACCCCATGGATTGTAGGATGCCAGGCTCTATGGGGTTCTCCAGGCAAGAATACTGTGATAAATGTACTTAAAAAACAAAAGGAGCGTGGTAGGGAGAATCGGTAATAGAGTTACGAGGGGGCATTGAGAAACAATGTAGAGGTTGCAGTTTTAAGCGAGGTGGTCAAGATAAGCCACAGTGAGAAGACATTTGAGCACAGCTGAAGAAGATTTAAAAAGTCAGCCCATACACACAGTTGGGAGAAAAGACATTTAGGGAGGGAGAACAGTTGGATTCATTGCCCTAAGTCAGGAGAATGTCTACCATATTTGAGCAACAAGAATGGTTAGAGTGGATGGAGTGATAGACCCCAATGTGAATATGTGAATGTCTTCTAACACTCGACACAATCCTATGGATGGAAGGATTGGATACAGTTATCTTACAACATAATGAAAAAGGAACCAATAACTACTGAGCACTGACCTTATGCTTTTTAATTTCACCTTTGGATAAATGTGGGCTTCCCTTGTGGCTCAGCTGATAAAGAATCCACCTACAATGCAGGAGACATGGGTTTGATCCCTGGATTGGGAAGATCCCCTGGAGAAGGGAACAGCTACCCACTCCAGTATTCTGGCCTGGAGAATTTCATGGACTGTATATAGTCCATAGGGTAGCAAAGAGTCGGACACGACTGAGTGACTTCACTTCACTTTCATAAATCTATTGAGGTTGTTATTATAAACACCATTTTACAAATTAGGGTGATAACACACAGATAGGTTATAAGACCAAGGCTATAAAGTTATTAAGTAATGGGGCTGAGATTTGATCCCTTCAAATTCTGAACTCTCTCAGCTACACCATCCAACCTCACTAGTATTTGTGACTTTCAAGTTCAGTTTTTAAACAAAGCAGCTAAAAATATCTAAGGTTTACTAAAACCCAGGTCCAGGGCTAGCACATAGTGTCATATTGGCTAATGGGGTCAGAAGTGATGGTGACTCCCACTTGTTTTCTCTCATTTGCTTTTTCCCAGCACTCCTTGCCTTGTTTACAGGAAGAGAAACTGTTGAAGGTGACCTCAGTATCGCTCATAGACATCAAGAGTTGCAGTCACTATGTAAAACAACCAGCCAAAGAGAGCTATATGACCAGTCTCTTTGTCCCAGTTAAGGTCCCCTTTGGGTCACATTCCTGAGCAGTCATCTGATAACATTGACTTCCTCTTCCCAGCATGGAACTACTGGGAGCAGTCAGCTGGGCTAAAGTTTTCAAGGTCATAAGCAACCTTGCCTCCAGGTAGAAGATATGAGTCATTTGGGGAGGAAACTATGCCCATTTTGACACCTCAAGATGACTACAGATCAAGGCCCCCTTTGAAACTCCTGGGCATCTAAAAAGCACTGTTTATAAACCTCTGGCTCCTAATGAGTCATGATTAGATTTAATAGGAAGACTTACTCTACAGGGAAAAACAATAAAATCTACTGGTGTTGGTCCAGAGAAATACCTGAGCTTAATAAGATCTTGCACATAATTCTGATGAGGATTCGATGTCCCCAGTGATCAGAATAGCTAAATCAACAGAATGTTTGCTGAAGTTCTTCTGTAACATGTCCTATTGGTGTGTGACCCCTTTTATTAACGACAGCACCAATGATAATACAATAATAGCAGCAAATATTTATGGAATGTTCACTTTGGGCCAGACACTCTTCTAAGCACTTTGTAAGAACAAATGTATTGAATTATCGTAGAAAATTCTGAAAAATATGTGTTATTGTCTTCATTTTATAGATGAGAAAACTACAGTGCTGAGACGTTCTTGTCCCAGGTCATGTGGCTGTTAAGCACTAAAACTTGGCAGTATGGGTCCAAGTTGATACTAACACATTGGAGGAGCTAAAGAAATACTGATTTCAGTTTCTTCTCTGTTTTGGGACCTATTGAGCAGTCTTGGCTGGATTGGGAGGAAACGTAGATCATCTTATTTTCTACTCAATGACTTCTATCTCTCAGAACATTCCAGAACGTGGGCTCTCATGCCTAGTGGCAGGCACTGGTGTTTGTTCTTGGCACTGCTGTCTGTCCTAGAGTCTACTGCAAAGTCACAGACTATACTCCTTCAGGAATATTGGAGGAGGCACTATTATTTCTCAGTAAGAGTCTGTAGGATTTTCACAAGGATAATTGATATGTGTGAAGTGCCACGACTATAAAAACTGCCACTTTTTATAGTTCTAAGAAGTATGGTGAGACAAAAATGACAGTTGGGAATTTTAATCATCTCATTAATATAGGCTTGTTTGTTTCTTTAAGAGATAAATTATTAGAGTATTTGAGGATAAAAACACAAGTTCTAAATTTTGTTAATTTAAGGAAGAAAGAATTCAAAACTTTAGTCATAAGTAAATTATTGCCTAGTGTATACAAGGACTTAATACAAATATTTATGAACTAGCTGGTTAAATAAATGATATTAAGCTCATGGTGCTAAATTAATAGCAGATAAAAGGAGACCAAATTTACTTGGAAATAAAAACTTTTGGAAAAAGTTACAGAGTATGAAGCTTGCCTGCCCCTTTTATATTGACCATTCATGAGAATGGTTTCAATTGTATATCAGGGATTAAGAATTTGGGGTAAAAGATAACAACCTGAAGCTAGTATAAATATTACATTTATCATTAAAATGAACAAAAAACTTTGGGATAGATAAGGCACAAACCCACTAAGGTAATTAACTTATTTTTTTTCACTATGATATAGGCTGAACAGAATGAAAAACAATAATAATGAATTTTTAATACTAGTATTATTTTAATAATTTAATATTGTTAATATTATTATTAAATAATAATAATGCATTTTTTCAAATAGAATTATTAGCCTTTTGCATTTTGCATTGAGAAAAACCCTAATCTAGGGCTTCACTGTTTGAGCTAAATAAGAATTTATCAATTTTCTAAGCAAATTCCCTCATGGTACAAGTATAAACTAATGAAAACAAGAGAGTTTTTAAGCCTTCCTCCAACATATTTCTATTAAAATAACTAGGAGGCCTGGAATTCTGAAGAATGTTTGTCATCTTTCAAATAAAATCACACATTTTTGACAATCTTAAATATCACATGCTAGTATTTTTTCCATTTAAATCTGAGTCATTCAGAATCTAAACATTGCTTTTAGATTATAGCTCTGTTTTAGATTAAAAAATCATATTGGATTCAAACTTGGACTGGATACATTATCTCAAGTTGGTTGTTTCTTCCACAAATATTATTGTAATTAACAATTACAAATTAACTCATGATTGTTCCATGCATTTGCCTATAAAAAGAAAATTGTTCTAGATTATAAAATACAGTTACAGTTGAATGTTATCATCATCTTTGGTCTTTCATTCTCAAATGTTAAAATATTACTTCTTTAAGAACTTCAGTAAGAAGAAAACAAAATTGGAGGCTTTATCATGAAACTGAAAAGATGTCTATGTTTAAAAATAAAATGAAAAATAATGAAACGTTTAAACTGTGATCTGAATTATTAACTCTAAGCATTTACAGGTGCCTTTATTTCTCTAGTTTATATTAAGAGAAGAGCCAAACAAAAAGATAGAAAAGTGAAAGAAAACAAAAAAAGTCTCTGATCTGTATATTTTAACTACATGTCAGTATTTAAAACAGCCTTGCTCAGACTTACAAGCTTATAGAATATTCTAGAGGAATTTATGCTTTATTATCAGTATTGTGTATGGAGGCAACGTGATAATATGATCTGGTATATCTTAGAAACTTATTTTTTTCCAGACTCATTATGACATCTACCCATTTCAATAAATTGACATTGCCACCTCAACTGTTTTATTTTGCAATAATATCAAATTCTCATATCATTACATGCTACTGCTACTGTTAAGTGACGTGAGTCATGTCTGCCTCTGTGTGACCCCAGAGACAGCAGCCCACCAGGCTCCCCATCCCTGGGATTCTCCAGGCAAGAACACTGGAGTGGGCTGCCATTTCCTTCTCCTATTATTACATGGTCTATGTATATAAAATAATTAGAATTTCTTTTTCATATCATCCTTCTCATAATTTATCACACACCTAGCATTTTATTTCCTGCATTTACCAAACTTCAAGATCCTAATAAAGACATGGAACAGGAAAGGTCCAGAAAGAGGTAAAGCATAAGAGACATGCAGAAAAAAGGAAAAACACTATTTGTCATTAATAAAGAATATGATCCTGACAATTAGGTTGTCATAAAGGCAGCAAACTTCTGCTCTTAACATCTATTGGCATGAGAGTCAATGCTTCAGAAAGAAAGGATGTTTCATTAAGAAATGTAAGCGATGGTCATGGAAGTGACAGGAGGTTAGAGATGGAGATCTGGGAAAATGAAAAAGCTAGTATGCTCCCTGTTTCCAAAGATGTTTCCATGGGCAGAGCCTGAGCTGTAGGCAGAGAAGGGGTTATTGAGATAAAGACAGAGATAGCAGCACAGGGATAGTTACAAAGAGAGAGGATGCACAGAAGACTTTAGAATAATCTGTTGTATTCAATAAAAACACTAAAAGAGCATTATTATCCAGAACATATTCATAAAACTTTCACAAGCCATTACGAAATTGAGACATAATTCAGGAGAAATTGTCAATTTTATTGCCGGACATCATGGAAGAAAACTAAAGTATCAATAAAATTTGGAAAGATTCTCAACCTCACATCTTGATCAGGAAAATGTAAAATAAATTAGCAATGAGATACCGTTTCATACCTACAAGGATGTGAAAAATTAAAACATCACAAACATCAGTATGGACACACATGAGGGAAACCCTCATAAATGTGAGCATAGAAGATGCATGTGCCCTTTAATCCAGCACTTTCACTCCTAGGTATCTATCTTAGAGAAACTCATGTAGATGTGCACAAGTAAACATGTATACAGATGATTTTTTTTTTACAGTGAAATGAAATAATTTTCCCTTGGCAGAGGACTGACAAATTATGTTTTATTCAAACTATAGTATACACTATAGCAGTTAAAAGTAACAATTTAGAGCTTCATGTTTCAACATAGATAAATATCAAGAAATACAACTTTGAGTAAAGAAAAACAAGTCGCAAATCATACATATAATATGAAAACAGATATGTAGATATTGTAAGCTCACAGAAAAGTATACATATTTAATGGATGCATATACATGTAGTAAAAGTACAAAGCATGCATGGTAATAGGACGTAGCAACCTCTGGATGGGGTTAACCTTTGGAAATGGGTATAGGAGAGAAAATGGAATGGGTTGGGATGTGAGATGTTTTTGTAGTATTTTCTTTCTTTAACAAAAAGAAAGTTGAAGAACTTCCAATAATGTGATCTTGACAGCAAGACTGGTTTTTAACCTCCCAAAAATTCCTCCTGAAAAATAAACGAATTAATTAGGATAGAAAATGAGAAACCCGTTGACAATATCAAAATAAAACTAGAAAGTAAGACATTTTCATAAACTTCAGATTATGAATACAAATGATAAGTCACCTACAACAGTAGAACAATAATATGATCAAAGTTCAGTGGCAGGAATACTGAGAAATGAATGGGGGCAACCTTGGTACCCCACAAGCTCCAGGTTCAAATGCTTTGTCAGTAAATACCCACTTCTGAGGAAAGAGAACACTGTATTATTCTGCGAATACAGAAAACCTGGAAGCAGATTTGAGAATAAGCAGTGAAGCGGAAAATCCCCAGGGTCTGCAATTTGCAAATGAATCTAAACAATGGCATGCAAGCATTACAAAATCAAAGTTCTGAGCTCATTTCAATTTGTAATTAAAGGACCATATGATTAAGTCACCAGTTGTTATTCAGTTGCTTTATTGTCCAACTCTTTGAGACCACATGGACTGCAGCATGATCCCAGATGTCCTTCACCACCTCCCAGAGTTCACTCAAACTCATGTCCATTGAGCTAGTGATGCCATGCAACCATTTCATCACCTATCTTCCCCTTCTCCTCCTGCCTTCAGTCTTTCCAAGCATCAGGGTCTTTTCCAGTGAGTCATTTTTTCCCATCAGGTGGCCGAAGTATTGGAGCTTCAGCTTCAGTATCAGTCCTTTCAAGGAATAGTCAGGATTGATTTTCTTTAGGATTGACTGGTTTGATCTCTTTGCAGTCCAAGGGACTCTCAAGAGTCTTCTCCAGCACCACAGTTTGAAGGCATCAACTCTTTGGCACTCAGGCTTTTTGACTGTCCTGCTTTCACATTCTGGATTTCTCTCTTTGCTTCCTTGCTCTGTCATTAAACTTATAAATGGAAGTTAACTGGTGACAGACTTTATTTTCTTGGGCTCCAAAATCAGTGCAGATGGTGACTGCAGCACTGAAATTAAAAGACAACTTGCTCCTTGTAAGAAAAGCTATAACCAACCTAGACAGCATATTAAAAAGCAGAAACATTACTTTGCTGACAGTTCAGTTCATTTGTTCAGTCGTGTCTGACTCTTTGCGACCCCATGAATTGCAGCACGCCAGGCATCCCTGTCCATCACCAACTCCCGGAGTTCACTCAGGCTCATGTCCAACGAGTCGGTGATGCCATCCAGCCGTCTCATCCTCTGTCATCCCCTTCTCCTCCTGCCCCAAATCCCTCCCAGCATCAGGATCTTTTCTAATGAGTCAACTCTTCGCATGAGGTGGCCAAAATACTGGAGTTTCAGCTTTAGCATCAGGTCTTCCAATGAACACCCAGGACTGATCTCGTTTAGAATGGACTGGTTGGATCTCCTTGCAGTCCAAGGGACTCTCAAGAGTCTTCTCGAACAACACAGTTCAAAAGCATCAGTTCTTCAGTGCTCAGCTTTCTTCACAGTCCAACTCTCACATCCATACATGACTACTGGAAAAACCATAGCCGTGACAAGACGGACCTTTGTTGGCAAAGTAATGTCTCTGCTTTTGAATATGCTATCTAAGTTGGTCATAACTTTCCTTCCAAGAAGTGTCTTTTAATTTCATGGCTGCAGTCACCATCTGCAGTGATTTTGGAGCCCCCAAAAATAAAGTCTGACACTGTTTCCACTGTTTCCCCATCTATTTCCCATGAAGTGATGGGACCAGATGCCATGATCTGAGTTTTCTGAATGTTGAGGTTTAAGCCAACTTTTTCACTCTCCTCTTCCACTTTCTTCAAGAGGCTTTTTAGTTCCTCTTCATTTTCTGCCATAAGGATGGTATCATCTGCATATCTGAGGTGATTGATATTTCTCCTGGCAATCTTGATTCCAGCTTGTGCTTCCTCCAGCCCAGCGTTTCTCATGATGTACTCTGTATATAAGTTAAATAAGCAGGGTGACAATATACAGCCTTGACATACTCCTTTTCCTATTTGGAACCAGTCTGTTGTTCCATGTCCAGTTCTAACTGTTGCTTTCTGACCTGCATACAGGTTTCTTGAGAGGCAGGTCAGGTCGTCTGGTATTCTCATCTCTTTCAGAATTTTCCAGTTTATTGTGATCCATACAGTCAAAGGCTTTGGCATAGTTAATAAAGCAAAAACAGCTGTTCTTTCTGGAACTCTCTTGCTCTGTTGATGATCCTGCATATGTTGGCAATTTGATTTCTGGTTCCTCTGCCTTTTCTAAAACCATCTTGAACATCTGGAATTTCATGGTTCACGTATTGCTGAAGCCTGGCTTGGATAGTTTTGAGCATTACTTGGTTAGCTTGTGAGATGAGTGCAATTGTGTGGTAGTTTGAGCATTCTTTGGGACTGAAGGTCCGTATAAGCAAAGCTATGGTTTTTCTAGTAGTCACATATACATGTGAGAGCTGGACTATAAAGAAAGCTGAGCAATGAAGAATTGATGCTTTTGAACTGTGTGTGTGGTATTGGAGAAGACTCTCAAGAGTCCCTTGGATTGCAAGATCAAACCAGTCAAATCTAAAGGAAATCAGTCCTGAATATTCATTGGAAGGACTGACACTAAAGCTGAAACTCCAATACTTTGGTCACCTGATGCGAAGAGCCAACTCATTAAAAGAGATCTTGGTGGTGGGGAAGATTTAGGCAGAAGGAGAAGGGGACGACAGAGGACGAGATGGTTGGATGACATCACTGACTCTATAGACATGAGTTTGAGCAAGCTGTGGGAGATGGTGAAGGACAGGGAAGCCTGGCATGCTGCAGTCCATGGAGTCACAGAGAATCAGACATGACTGAGTGACTACACAAAGTTATGGAAAAACTATAACTTTGATTATATGGACCTTTGTAGGCAAACTAATGTCTCTGCTTTTTAATATGCTGCCTAGATTTGTCATTGCTTTTCTCCCAAGCAGCAAGCATCTTTTAATTTCATGGCTGCAGTCACTGTCCATGGTGATTTTGGAGCCCAAGAAAATAAAGTCTGTTACCAGTTAATTTCCATTTATAAGTTAAATGACAGAACAAGGAAGGAAAGAGAGAAATCCAAAATGTGAGACATTTTATAAGACAAAGAATCCAGTTTGTACAAGGCAGTGTCTGGAAAGGGAAAAGAGAGGTGAGACACTTCTCTCAGTGTAAAGGAACTTAGAGACATAATCAAATTAAAGTGGGAACTTGTTTACATCTTTATTAAACAAACTGAAGCAGAAGATAGATAGATGGGACCCAGGCTGAACAGAAGCTCCACAATAGCAGAAACTCCATAAAAGCAGGATGAAGGAAGGGTGGGTCCTGCTTAGATGAGAGATGAAAGTCTGCATATTCCTCATTTTATTTAAGGAGATCTCCCTGACTACATATGCACAGAAAGTTTCCTTGGAGGTCAAAAAGAGAGGGAGGTGTCACCTAATAGTAAGTGATGTGGCTACTCATAAGCCTCTTAGATAGAATCCATCTTGGTTAAGACATGCACACGCACACACAGGAGGACCCTGAGATATACCAATATGAACTCAGAACCAGGCAAAGCAAGATTTCCTCGGTCAGAGGAAACTCAGAACAAATGCCCCATGAAAGTAATTCAAACTACCAAGAGGGTGCGACTCTCTCTGAACCCGCCTGTGTGTCTATCCACACTTTCTGTACTCTTTCTTCTCCCAATAAACACTTGTTTCACTACTTTCTGTCTCTATATGGAAATTATTTCTACACAGTTGACCGGCCAGCGTCTTGCCCCTGGCCACTGCCCCCAGTCATCTAGTGGTTAGGATTCAGAACGCTTCCCTGCCGCTGCCCAACCTCAGGCTCTGGTAGGCATCGAAATTCTGCTTCAATTCACTACAGGCTGAGACCAGCTGAGGTGAAAACCAATAAACACATTTTGGAGGCAATTTGTACACTTAACTTTGGACTAGGTATGAGATGATACCAAATAGCGCCAATTTTATTATGAATGAGAATATTGTGATTTTGTTAGAAAGTGTTCATAAATTTTAGAAAACCATACTGAGTCATGTAGGGGTAAAATTATGCTGTGTGATATTTGCTGTAAAATGCACCAAGAAGAAAAAAGAAAAACTGTTTAAAAAATGGTTCAAGTTGATGGCTCAGACAATAAAGAATTTGCCTGCAATGCAGGAGACCCAGATTCGATCCTGGGTCAGAAAAGAGTTGGACACGACTAGTGACTAATATTCATTTTCATACAAAGCCAGTCATCAAAACAGTATGGTACTGGAATAAAAACAGGCATATTAAATTAATGGGATAGAATAGAGAACCCAGAAACATACCCTTGCACATATGGTCAAATAATCTTCAACAAAAGTGACAAGATGACACAATGAGAGAAAGAACAGGTTTTTCAACAGATGATGTTGAGAAAACTGAATATCTACCTGCAAAAGAATTAGTTTAGACCCTTACCTTACGTTATTTACCAAAAATTAACTCAATATGGATTAAAGTTCTAACTGTAGGACCTGAAACCATAAAATTACTAGAAGAAAATACAGGGGAAAAGCTTCATGACATTGGATTTGGCAATGATTTCTTGGTAGCACACCAAGAACACAGAAGCAAAGTTAGACAAATGAAACTATATTGAATTTAAAAACATCTGTGCATCAAAGAAATATCCAACGGAGTGAAAGGCAACCTTCAGTGGGAGAAAATATTTGCAAGTCATATATATGATAAGGAGCTACATCCAGAATGTATAAAGAACTCTAACAATGACGACGACAACAACAAAACTAAAAAACGAGCAAAGGATTCGAATGGACATTGCTTCAAAACAAGATGGCTCACAAGTACATGAAAAATTGCTTCCACATGACTAATCATTAGAAAAATGAAAACTTCAATAAAATATTACCTCCTCCATTAAGATGGCCACTATAGCAAAAAAAAAAAAAAATGTTGGAGATCGTAGTTTTGTACAGTTAATGGGAATGTAAAATGATGTAGCCACTTTGGAAAGCAGTATGAAGGATCCTCAAAAAAATAAAAACATAATTACCATATGATCCAACAGTTCCACTTCTGCACATATATTCAAAAGAATTGAAAACTCAATTTCAAAGAGATATTTGCACACTCGTGTTCACTGAAGCAGTACTTATAACAGCTAAGAAACAGAAGTAACCCAGGTGTCCATTAACCAATGAATATATAAAGAAAATGTGGTAATACATATATTGACTGCTATTCGTGACAGAAATTCTGTCATGTTCTACAACACAGATGAACCTTCAGGACATTATGCTAAATGAAATTAGCCATATATTAAAAAAAACAAATATTGTATAGTTCCACCTACATGCGGCATTTATAATAGACAAATTCATAGAAACAGAAAGTTGAATTGTGGTTTCCAGGGATTGGGGGAAGGAAAAAATGAATTGTTCAAAGAGCATAGACTTTCAGTTTTACCAGATGAAAAACTTCTGGAGATTCATTGTATAACAGTAGGAATATGGCTAATACTACTAAGTTGTGCACTTAAGAATGGTTATGATGCTAAACTTTATGTTATGTTTTTACCACAATTTTAAAAATTAAATAAAGAACAGACTCAGTGAACATGACAAAATTTTGGCAGTTGTTTTATGACTGATATGTCTTGTGGTCCAGCTGAGGCATGTGTGCTCAGTTGCGTCTGACTCTTTGCCACCCCATGGACTCCATCTATATAGCCCACCAGGCTCCTCTGTCCACGGAACTTTCCAGGCAGCAATATTGGAGTGGGTTGCCATTTTCTTCTCCAGGGCATCTTCCAGACCCAGGGATTGAACTGGTGTCTCTTGCATCTCTTTCCTTGATAGGTGGGTTCTTTACCAGCTGAGCCATCAGGGAAACCAGATGTCTCTTATACTAGTCTCTAATTATATCTGTATCAAATTTTTAGTAATTATTTTAGAAAAAATTTAAAAAATATAGAAAATGTTAACACAGTCACTCAGGACGAGGAGTAATTGGGTGTTTTTGTATGTTTGGAATGTTTCATAATTGAAAAAAGTAATAGATATAGAAAATTGGACCTTAAGTTCATCCAATTTGAATCTATGGATCTCGATTTCAAATTAGGATAAGAAAGAGAATCCTATACTAGTTGAATCAATTGTGCCAGTGGAGAAGATCACACAGTTCGAAAGAGACTTCATGGGGAGGATAGGGTCAAATCCAAGGGAGTGATCTGTACTTTGCAGAAACTCTGAAAATATATACTATAGGTCAGAAGGGCAGGATGGATTTTCACTGTAGACAAGAAAATTAGACACAGTTAAGGGATAAGGCCTGGATGTATTTGGCTGTCACAGTTAGATGCCACTATCTTTTTGTGCCAGTAATAGATCCTGAGACTCTTGTGCTAGTTCTTTTTCACTTTGCTGAAAAAGAAAAAAGGTGCTTTCAGAATTCCAAGGTATTTGCTGCTATACTCTAAGCTGAAGGTAATGCTTGAGTTTTCCTTTTTCTTTCTTCAGGGAATGCTAAAAAGGTGTCAGTGATAGTCATCCAGTCAAAATGATTCATGAGCTTTTTTAAAACCTTTTTTAAAATTTATTTTTAATGGAAGGATAGTTGTTTTAGAATGTTGTGTGGGCTTCTGCCATACAACAGTGTGACTCAGCCATAAGTGTACATATATCCCCTCTCTCATGAGCCTCCCTCCCACGCCTCCCCATCCCACTCCTCTTTGTTGTTGGTGAGCTCCCTGTGTTATACAGAAAATTCCCACTAGCTATCTGTTTTACATATGATAATATATATTTTTCTTTTTTAATATAAATTTATTTATTTTAATTGGAGGTTAATTACTTTACAATATTGTATTAGTTTTGCCATACATCACTGTGAATCCGCCACAGGTATACATGTGTTCCCCATCCTGAACCCCATCCCACTCTCTCCTTCCCCAACTGTGTCCACAAGTCTGGACCCATGAACTTTTACACAGGTTAATGATTGAAGACATAAAAGAGAAGAAATTGATAATAACATTAGCATCAAAACAGGATTGCATTCTCCAAAACAGGCCATAAATAACTATAAAAAAAAAGACAAGAACACTTCAATTAGTTACTCAGGAAATCTGCTCTATGATTTTATACCTACTCTAGTGTGTGTTTTATGTTTTCTCACAGAAGATGTTTCTGAACATGGCCTATTAAAGAAATTTTTGAAGCTTATTATTGGTTGTTTATTTTGAAATGAAGATTTACAAAAGTTGCAAAACCAGGAAATTTACATTAATAAATGTTGTGTGTAGGTCTGTTATTTTATTATATGTGTAGTTTCCTGTAGCCACAACTACAATCAAGATATAGAATTCTTCCATAAGCACAAAGATTTACTGATACTGAAATCAAATATAGAACACGTGACTCTGTATAAGTCCTTTTATTTTATTTTTTAATTTCTTCCTCTACAGGCAATGAGATTCACATAATAGAATACTGTATTTTTTGTTTCAACTGTTTAAACAAAATTTAGAATGTTTAAGAGGAGAATGCAGCTCTTTTGTATCTAGAGACAGTTGTTGTCTCTTATGTTCTACAATTTCTTCTTCATAATTTCCTTTCTTATTCAAAGACTTCCTTTAGTCATTATTTTAGCTTATGTTCTGCTGTTGACAAATTCTCTCAGGTTTCATTCATCTGAACATGTCTTTTTCCTCAACATTCGTTAAGAAGAATATACAGGATTTACTTGTGGAAGCCAGATACAGCATTTGGGGTTGATGTTTCTTTTCTTTCATTATCTGAAAATATAACATTTTTTTCTCACTTCCATGAGGATGAGAAATCCATTATCACTCAAAGTGGCCTTTCACCTGGTAGGTAAAGTGTCATTTCTCTCTTGTTGCTTTCAAGTTGATTTCTTTGTTTTTCATTTTCTAGAGTTGTCCTCTCCATTCCACTTCTGAGACATCCACTGAGCTTTTTACTTCAATTATTTTTTCAGTTTTTAAATTTCTACTTGGATCTTCTGTATATTTTCCATTTCTGAGCTGATGTTTTCCATTTTTCCATTTGTTTCAAGTGTATTTATAGTTGCTCATTGAGACATTTTCATAATGGCTCTTTTAAAATCCTCGTGACATAATTTCAACATCTGGGTCATATTAGTATTGGCATTTGTTGAATGTCTTTGTTCACTCATATTGAGATTTTTCTGGTTCTTAGTATAATGTGTGATTTTTTTTATTCTATCCTGGACATTTTGGGTGTCATGTTGTGAGACTCTAGGTCATATCTAAATCTCGTTCATCTGCCCTCCCTGATACTGTGTCATGGGGGGCGGGGATACTTCCTCACTACTGCCAGTGGGGGATAAAGGTTCAGGTCCCCATTTGTCCTCTGTTGATACCTTAGGACTGCCTCATTACTGCTGAATGGAGGTGAGATTTCAGGCTCCCTACTCAGTCTCCATGACAGTTTTCTCATTGGGTATGGAAGGGGTGCCTTTGCTTCCCACTTGACTTTCACTTGGTTTTGACCTCCACTGACACTACAGGAGGGAAGCTGTTTCAGTGCTGGCTGGTAGGGAAAGTTCCCCAATCAGCCTTCTCCAGTATCACCTCATTGCAGCCAGGTGGGAATCCCTCAGTGGCCTCCACTGACACTGTAGGGAGAGGCTTCTGACTGCTAGGTGAGGATGAGAGTTCTGCTCCTCTACCTGGCTTCTCAGGTACCATGTTGGCAGTGCCTTATTATATCCTGGCAAGGGTGGAATCCTAGGCTCCCATCTCAGCTTTTGCTGAGAGTAATGGAACTCTGAAGGGGACAACAGAAGATGAGATGGTTGGATGGCATCATCGACTCCATGGACATGTGTTTGAGCAAACTCTAGGAGATAGTGAGGGACAAGAAAGCCTGGTCCATGGGGTAGCAAAGAGTCAGAAACGACTTACTGAACAATGGAGCTAGAGCTTCATTTTGTTCCATAGTGTATTTCTGTGTTAGGGTAGTTATTGTCTAAAAAAATTTTTCTCTTTTCATGCTGTCCCTTTCTTTGTCCTTTGCTAGAGAGAATGGGCTTTTATTTATTTATTTATTTTCTTTTAAACCAATTCTTACTGACTTTTCTGGGTTATGGCTTCTCTAGCACTGCCCAGTAAGGATTTACAAGTCAGAAAGAAAACTGAGGGAATTTGCCACATGGTCTTTTGAGGGTTTCAAAATCCATAGCTGGTCTTTCCTTTTCTCACTACCTTCACAATGTTCTGATATTTGTTTCATATATACCATCAAGGACTTTTACTTGTACTTAGTAGAAGAAATTATATCTACTTCATTTAGTCTGTAACCAGACAGTGAGATTTTAGAACTTTATAAAGTTTAACTTAGTTCAGATAATTTTTAATTTGATTAAACAACTTTTGTTAATTAAAAAAAATCATTTAATTGTAGTAAAAATGCCATGAGTTACAGTGGAGCAACCACCTCCTCCCAACTCTTAATAGCTAGCATAAGAAATTTAGCACAGAGTAGGTAAGATCAGTAACCTGAAAAGTCATCTTTCAAAGAAGGACATGATTTTCTTTGGAAACCAATAACAATAGGGCTTGACTGTGGCTCAGATAATGTATTAACATAGCTAAGGAAAGAAATATGTGAACTGATTATTAATGTGAAAACTTGAAAGAGGAAGTCCTCCAGACCCACATGTAATAC
Source organism: Capricornis sumatraensis (assembly GCF_032405125.1). Classification (NCBI taxonomy): domain Eukaryota; kingdom Metazoa; phylum Chordata; class Mammalia; order Artiodactyla; family Bovidae; genus Capricornis; species Capricornis sumatraensis. The sequence continues at coordinate 175,006,908 of NC_091070.1, read as the reverse complement.
TTTTCATTTCAACAACACAAAGTGAGAAAATGCCCTATGCAGGGCACTGGATTTTCCAATACTTTATCCTTAGACATTCTGTCTTCAGACAGAAAAATATAAGCATTGACCTGGCATAATTTGACTAACTCCTTCCTTTTGTTCTGATTCCACAAAAAGAGGTGACTGACTGTACATATCTGTTGGACTTCATGTCAATTTCTTATAGAAGGAGAATAAGCCGCATATAAGATTCAAGTTTCTGATACCTGCGGCAACTCTTTAAGTTGGCCTTGTCACCAGTTTCTCATGAGTTTGATATGTGTGAGTCAACTCCTCATTTCCACATCTTCAGAGTGGAGGAGGAGATAATGAAAAGAGGGACCCAGAGCAACTTACTGCTTCCTGGGAGAGCCGGATGGCTTTCCTATCTAAACTCCTCAAATTATTCCAATTGTTTACATGCTTCAAAAACAAATACTTAGAAACTGTATTTTTTAACGTGATCATATGAATACCTAATAGGCATTTAGCTACAGTGATCTAAGCACCGTAAAGAAAAAAAATATTCTTAAGGATTCATATCCCAAAGAGTAAATGTTTCCTGAAGGTAATCTGACAATCTGATAACAGCCATTCTTCTATTCAAGAAATATTTATAGAGTGTCTTGTACTGTCCAAGTTCTTAAGTCAGGAAAGGCAGCAAACTCCTGTCCTGTGGAACTTACATTCTAGAGAGTGGAGACAAGACAGAAGTAAGCCATGTAAGTCATACAGATATGTGTAACACATGCCATGGGAAAAAAAGGGATATGGGTGAAGGGGATCAGGAGTGTGGGAGTGGAAGGGAAGGGTGTAATGGAGAGCAGGATGGTACAACTGAGGAGATGAGATCCTACACAAATTTAAAGGAGATAGATATCTGGATGTAACAAGGACGCCTGACAACAAAGCATTGAAAGAGGGAGAGAGAGATGGAGAAGATGCAATCAGAGAGGTAAGGAGAGTACACATAAGGATGTGGAGACTTTATAAGAATGTTGGCTTTTATACTGACTGACACAAGAAGCCAAAGAGGATATTCATTAATGTAACCTTTTTCTTTGATGTAACTTCAAATTGACAGCAACAAGAAGAGTAAAGGAAATAACTTTTACGTATATTAATTGGTTGTTTATATTTTCTCCCATTGACATCTATCATTCTTTCTCTCTCTCTCATTCCCCTTTTCTTTTTCTCTCTGTTGCTCTTTCCCTTTAAATAGATGATTTTTTTTCTAAATCATTTGACAGTAAATTGAAGAAACTGATAACTATATACTATTGAATAGTTCAGTGAATATATTCTCAAAAAAGGGGCATTCTCTTATATAACCATGATACAGTTAATAAAATTAGGAAAATTGATATTGATAAGCACTGTTATTAACTCTACCATCCATATTTGACTTTTGCCAATTTTCCAAGTAATTTCCTTTATAATCACACTTTCCCCTCTGATACAGCCCTGGAGTCATTTTTTTCTTTAAGAACTCTAAGTTCCTTTTAATGCAAAATGTAAAATGTACTCAAGCTCTAGGTATTAGGTGTGCTCATGCTAATGCTATGTGATAAATTTTAGACAATCTCAGTGAACACATCTTATATATGTACCTGTTTATGTGCACATATACACATATGTGCCTATATATTATCATTTGTAGATTTACCTAGTGAGAATGGTAGAGATTAAAATCCATGAGTTTATAGTAATGCTTTCCATCTCAATCCAATACTAATGTCCCTTCTTTCCATATTTGTAACTCCCTGTTAAGATACTGCTCCATTACCTTTATTTACTCATTTATGTAAGCAAGGTTTAACATTGCTAATCCATACATTTCAAAAAGCAAATTTGTTAACTAAATTTCAATATTTGTCTAAAGTTTTATAAAGGTAAATTACATGCAAAGAAATGATAACAATTGTGTACAATTTGATGATTTTTTTGACAAACACATACACTTTTTTAACCTGTAACTTCTTTAATTCTGCTAACCTGTCAGGGGAAAGAAGTCAACATTATATGCAAGGAGATGATAATAAAGATTGTTCAGGAAATTTTATTGAGGCAAGGAGGGAAGTAAGAACATTGGTTGTGGGGAAATAAATTGGAAAGGATATAGAATCAGTGAATTTGAGACTCATATGGGGTTCCTCTGGTGGAACCTGTTTGTTGTCAGGAACAATTTGTTGTCAGAGGATGGGCTCCTCTGGTGGCTCAGCATAAAGAATCCTTCAATGCAGGAGCCACAGGAAATGTAGGTTTGATCCCTGGGTCAGGAAGATCCCCTGGAAGAGGACATGGCAACCCACGCCAGCATTCTTGCCTGGAGAATCCCATGGACAGAGGTGCCTGGCAGGCTATTGTCCATAGAGTCGCAAAGAGTTGGGCATGACTGAAGCAATTTAGCATGCACACATGCATGCATGGAGTTGAAGGATAGTAAAGGACATTTTCATATGGACTGTCTTATCTGTGTATCAGCATATTTACTGACACAATAGATGCTCATTGTATGAAAATATATTGGGAGTTTATTATATTAGGAACAATCCTAAAGGTTTCTTTCTCTTGGGAAATGGTTTCTTTCTTGAGGCCACGCATAGATCGGTGTATGCATTTTTAAACTGATTCTCACATCTGCTAAATCTAACAGTGAAAAATAAAAGAAAGAACACAAAACTTGTTTGATTGTTGTTCAGTTAAGTTCAATTGCTTAGCTGTGTCCAATTCTTTGAGACCCCATGGACTGCAGCATGCCAGGCTTCCCTGTCTTTCACCAACTCCCAGAGTTTGCTCAAACTCATGTCCATAAAGTTGGTGATGCCATCCAACCATCTCGTCCTCTGTTGTCCCCTTCTCCTCCTGCCTTCAATCTTTCCCAACATCAGGGTCTTTTCCAATGAGTTGACTCTTTGCATCAGGTGACCAAAGTACTGGAGTTTCAGCTTTAGCATCTGTCCTTCCAATGAATGTTCAGGACTGATCTCCTTTAGGATGGACTGGTTGGATCTCCTTGCAGTCCAAGGGACTCTCAAGAGTCTTCTCCAACACCACAATTCAAAAGCATCTGTTCTTCAGTGCTCAGCTTTCTTTATAGTCCAACTCTCACATCCATATATGACTACTGGAAAAACCACAGCTTTGACTAGATGGACCTTTGTCAGCAAAGTAATGTCTTTGCTTTTGAATATGCTATCTAGGTTGGTCACAGCTTTTCTTCCAAGGAGCAAGTGTCTTTTAATGTCATGGCTGCAGTCACCATCTTTTGGAGCACCCCAAATAAAGTCAGTCACTGTTTCCATTGTTTCCCCATCTATTTGCCATGAAGTGATGGGACCGGATGCCATGATCTTAGTTTTCTGAATGTTGAGTTTTAAGACATATTTTTCACTCTCTTCTTTCTATTTAGTTTAGATGGCAGTTCAGCAACTCTTTTAGATAGATGCCTTTCAGCTTTACAATTTTAATGAAGAAATGTATCACCTCCTAAAGAGAAACTTTTGGTCCTGAAAATCAACTTAAAAATTGTAAGGTCCTTTTTAACCTTTGTATTCTGAAGCAGTTTTAGTAAGTTAAAATAAATCCTTCAAAGAATATAGTGTGAAATGTAACTGCGCTTTCTACTGCCTTGCTAAAAAGTTCACAGTATTAGTTTTTCTATCTTCTAATTTCAAAATATAAAAAAAGACAAGTCATGATCCCTTTATCGAGCCAATAGATTCAATTCTGAAATTTCCACAAAGGTTATTCTCAGTCTTCAACGAACAGGAAATATTTCTTTTGCTGCAACTTTAATATAACATAAAATATGTAAATATTTATAGTCTTTGTTTATGTAATTTACATTGCCCATATGAAAATGCCTTTGCAATTAATCCATGACCAAAGCTGCTATAAGTGGAAGTAAATGGTTGCTCATAACACACAAATTCAGTTGTTTTATTGTTTTATTAAAAAATAAATTTCATATTTCACTACAATATGCTTGGATCAAAGATAGCTATCAAAATCCACAGACAGGGCAAGAACAGTTGGTGTGTTTTCTCAGTAGACGTTGAACTCAGTGGCCCTAGAAAGTTCACTGAGTCTCTTTGTAGTTCACATTTCAGTTGTTCAAATGATGTGGGAGAGGGATTGAGTGGGAAACTCAATCCCTACTGAGTTTAGGGATTTATTAATTGCAGACTTTTTTCTTTTATTTTTTCTATTTTGTTTTTGGTGCAACATGGTTTTTGGTCATTGTTTTTTAGTATTTCTCCAGAAAGTCTGTAGAAAAAGAGAACAACAGTGAAATAAATGCATAACTTTTAAACTTGATTTCTTAAATTTACCAGTAATAATAATTGAGATGCAAAATGAAAAAAAGGTTTAAAATTACCACTTTTTTCCAAAGATAAACTTATACTCTAAAGATTCTTCTCTGTAGGTGTAATTCTTCTATTATTAGCAAATACATTCAAACCTGAATTTTGGCAAAGAAAGGAGTTGAACATAGTGAAAGAGGCTGTGGAGTTAGGAAGGCAACCAGTGACTCTGGTGACATTTCTTTATTTTCTTTCACCTCAAATTTCTTATCTGTAAACTGGAGGCAACAAAATATATCCTGAAAAGATTATAATGAGAATTAGAATGAAGATATTAAGTATTTAATATTACTGTGATAAAAAAGGGACAGTAAACATCCTTACTATTATGTCTTAGGGTAAGGGAGCCAGCTGATCTCTGACTACCTAAGCAGACTTGGCCAACTTTTGCTTTATCAGCAGTAAAACTTTGTAGTGTTAATAGCATAGAAAGTTGATGAATTTACCTTTATTACAAAATGCAAGAGAAATAAATTAAATGAACATTTACCAAAGTTCTACTGAAGTTTTGAAATTATCAGTTTGTTTTTCATATTTGAATAGAGATGCTTAGGTTTTGGCTCAGTTGGTAAAGAATCTGCCTCCAATACAGGAGACCTGGGTTTGATGCCTGGGTTGAGAAGATCACCCGGAGAAGGGCATAGCAACCCACTCTAGTATTCTTGCCTGGAGAATCCCCAAGGACAGAGGAGCCTGGTGGGCTGCAGTCCATGGGGTCTCAAAGAGTCGGATACAACTGAGTGGCTAAGCACAGTACAGCTTAGGTTGAAACTGTAATAAATTGCTAGATGTCAAACATACACAGACCATGAGTCTTCATGTTCTTCTCCATTGCTTTCTCACTTGGCTAATAAAGGTAACCTTCAGAGTTGGCCAGAGGCAGAGCTGAGAGCTAGGTGAAGATCATCTTTGCTGCCTCTCACTGTCTCTGGCCAGCCCTACGATGCCCACTGGGTAGGCACTCCTATTTTCATGCTGAATTTCATCCTTTTGGTCATGCTGCTGCTGCTGCTAAGTCGCTTCAGTCGTGTCCGACTCTGTGCGACCCCATAGACGGCAACCTACCAGGCTCTGCCGTCCCTGGGATTCTCCAGGCAAGAACACTGGAGTGGGTTGCCATTCCCTTCTCCAATGCATGAAAGTGAAAAGTGAAAGTCAAGTCACTGAGTCGTGTCCAACTCCCAGTGACCCCATGGACTGAAGCCCACCAGCCTCCTCCATCCATGGGATTGTCCAGGCAAGAGTACTGGAGTGGCGTGCCATTGCCTTCTCTGCCTTTTGCTCATAGCTTCCATAAATACTTCTTAGTAAAAGAAAGGAGTTAAATAATTAAGATTGAGCATTTAAAGAGTGCATCACAGTACCTAATAATACCCTTTAGAAACTTTTTGCCATATGATCATAAATATAGTTGCTTTTTGTGATAAATATTGTAGAGATTTATCTATTTATTCCCATATTCTATCCAGTAATTTTAATGTACCTAGTCTGCTATATTTTTATTAGTTCTTTCTTCTTCAGGTAATTTTTCATGGCTGTATTACAAATGGTACTGGTGCAATACTTGGTACTATATTTGCACTGTATTATCAGATGTTTATGATATCTGGCAATCAGCAAGAAATAGATTACATTTTATAGAATGGGAGACAATAGTTGTTGTTCAGTTTCTAAGTCATATCCAACTTTTTACAACCTGCAGCATGCCAGGCTTCTCTGTCTCCGGGAGTTTGTTCCAATTCATATCCATTGAATTGATGATGCTATCTAACCATCTCATTCTTTGCCACTCCCATGTCCTTTTGCCTTCAATCTTCCCCAGCATCAGAGTCTTTTCCAATGAGTTGGCTTTTGGCATCAGGTAGCCAAAGTATTGGAGCTTCAGCCCAACCATCAGTCCTTTCAGTTATTATTAAGGGCTGATTTCCTTTAGGATTGATTGGTTTGATCTCCTTGCAGTCCAAGGGACTCTCAAGCCTTCTCCAGCACCACAATTTGAAAGCATCAGTTCTTTGGCACTCAACTTTCTTTATAGTCCGACTCTCACATCCATACATGACTACTGGAAAAACCATAGATTTGACTATGTGGACTTTTGTTGACAAAATGATGTCTCTGCTTTCTAGGACAGGGTCTAGTTTGGTCATAGCTTCTCTTCCAAGGAGGAAGCATCTTTTCATTTAGTGGTTGTAGTCACTGTCCAAAGTGATTTTGGAGCCCAAGAAAATAAAATCTGTCATTGCTTTCACTTTTTCCCCTAATTAATTTGTGAGTGAGCATATTTGTGTTACTAAGACCTTTGCATCCCTATACAACTTGCAACTGCAGAGAGTCATAAGAAATACAGAAGAAGATTATGCACAACTCTATGAAACCACCACTATCACTATTATTCTCATTTCACACATGAGGAAACTGAAGCTTAGTCAAGCTGAAATTGACCAGATTATCCGGTTAGTTTAGTCAGTGTCAGAGTAAGGGATTGAGTCTGTATCTGTGACTTTCAGAGCTCTAATGACATCATAGTAAACTGTAAAGAATTTCAATTTGATTTTTTTTTAAGAGAAAACAGAGCGGAGGAACAGGAAACAAAATCAAAACAAAACAAAACCTAGGATTTCCGTGGTGGCAGAGTGAATAAGAATCTGTCTGACAATGCAGGGTCTGCCGGTTCGACCCCTGGTCTGAGAAGATCCCACATGCCATGGAGCAACTAGGCTTGCAAACCACAACTACTGAAGACTGCATGCCCTGGGACCCGCATGCTGCAACTACTGAAGCTTGTATGCCTAGAGCCTGTGCTCCGCAGCAAGAGAAGCCACCACATTGAGAGGCCTGGGCTCTGCTCACCACAACTGGAGAAAGCAACAAAGACCCAGCACTAAAAAATAAAATCTAGACCATTAATTTTACATGAATTCAGGAAAGGACATTGGTTCATAGACTAGGAGAAGATGGGAATGTACAGATTATTTAGTCCTCATTTTCTCGATGAAGAAACTGAAGCCATGCAGGTAAGTTGATTGCCCCAAACCACAAAATCTCTTAAAACTACAACTCCATGCTTTTTTCCAAGATAGATTTGTGACTAATTGAGAATAATCTATATCTAAATTGTCAGATCAGAACTTTTTAACACTGTACCTCATGAAGTTAGCCAAAACTGGATGAACTTGGTATTATCGTGACACAGAGAAATGGAGAAAAAATAGGATGATTCAAACACTAAACCTGTCTATATGGAGGCTTTAAGATGTATCAGGTACTGTTGGGTCCTGTGGTCACAGTCTTTTAGGGAACAGAGATATATCTACCAGTAAGGATAATATAGCACAATAAGTGCAGTTTGAATGGCAAATCACAAAATGCTGTGAGCACTCGGAGTGGGGAGGAATTAATTCAGCCGGAGAGATTTCTGTTGATCCCTGTGTGATGCTTCATAGAAGCGATGATATTTGAGTTTGACAGGCACCTGTGGCTGGAGGCTATTTCATTCAGAAAGAACAACAAAGGTATCAGATATACATACACTGAAGTGTGTTAAAGGAATAGCAAGGAATTCAACCAGGCTCTAAATATTTATGCAATGCCTCAGAGATGTATTTTGAAGAGTTCTTGGCTTATGAAAACTGCAGAATCATTTTGTTCAAAAAACTTCTTACTCATTTCAAATCTTGCTCAAGTCAAAAATCCTTTAGAATACATTTCTACTCCTCTGATAACAGCATCACCAGGCCCACCAATGGCATGCTTATTTGAGTAATTGTCACAAGCTATCCATGTTGACTGGGCTTCCCAGGGTGGCACAGTGGTAAAATATATGCCTGCGAATGCAGGAGATGTAAGATATGGCTTCAGTCCCTGGGTTGGGAAGATCCCCTGGAGTAGGAAATGCCAATCCACTCTAGTATTCTTGCCTGGAAAATTCCAGGGACAGGGGAGCCTGGGGCTACAGTCTATGCAGTTGCAAACAACCTGTGAATAACCAATTTTTTATAGCTTTGGCCATAGTTTGGCTATATGTCTTTGAGAAAACTGTGTGGACTTTGCCAGACTATTTGCTTCTCAGTTATGGATAGAATTCAGTTAAAAGGTAACTAATGCAAATAGCACTGACTAATGAACTAATACAATAAGAATCTTTACAGTTTTATAAGCAAAAAAATTTCCTCTTGTGGTATCTGCTGTTCATTTTATATTTATTGCTCTTAAAGCTTATTTTATTTCAAATATAAAGAAAAAATGTTTCATTTCTTAACATTTTTTATACCTTCTGGAATTATTTACTTAAGTTAAAATTTTCAGTGAGCTTGGAGGGAATCTGTATCACAAGATTACATGTTTGTTTTCTTCATTCTTCTTAGCCCTGAATAGATTGAGTGTGGAGGTGGTGTGGGGAATGACATCATACTCAACTAGTATTTCCAGCATCTTGCACTTCATAGGTGCTTAACCAGTGAGAAATAGATGAAGGAGAATAAGTGAATGAAATTGGTGAAAGCCCCTCGGTTCTGAGAATCTAGATATTGGCCAGGGTGAGTTTGGTAAGAAGTAAAATTTAGTCTTCTAAGAAAAGAGGTTATCTGAAATATTGGGACTTTCAGGAGCCAAAAATAGCCCTCCCTTTTTACCTTTTCCTACAGTTGAAGATTCTTTTAAAGGAAATTGGATTACTGATAAGCTGTTTGGAGATTATGACTTAAATCTACATTCAGATAAGTTTTCTGACACTTCATCCAGTGTTGGATAGACCTATCTCCCAGGTCATCAGCATAGCTGGGCACCTAGGGTCCTCCCAGAGGGGAGTCTCTATACCATTTGGCAGAGAGCAGATCAGATGTCATTAGTTCATTCTAGAAATGTGAATCATATGCAATATAGATATGATATTAAATAATTCCTGTGTTCACACTGTTGGACTAAAGAAAACAGATGATTTCCATGCAGTGTAATGGTGAACTCCAAGGCACAAAGGGAACAGGGGAGGAACTCAAAGCTGGACTTAGAAGGTGCAGGAATGATTCTAATAAAATATCCAAGATGTAGCTTGAAGTAATAATAAAAGCTCTCCAGTTAGAAAGAGAATGTTCTAGAAAAGGAATGGAGTGTTTGAGGCATAAAAAACATTTTTTAATAATTGGAAGGTAAGAGATGAAGGAAAGGAAAAGGAAAGAATGAAATTGAGGCAGGAGAGCTTAGCAGAGGACAGATCAGGAAGGACTTTGCAAGCAATTTTAGGTACTTTTTACTGAACTTTCACTTAAAGGGAATGGTAGTTAATTTAATGACTTCCAGCGGGAGAATAATATGTGTTAGACTGACCCCTTTATAAAATGCACTAAAAAAAGAAATGTCCAGAGGACCATTTGGGAGACCTGAACATCAGTAGAGGGAGGGAGCTCAGAGAGAAGTAGACAGATTTGAGAAGCATGTAAGATGTAATATCAAGAGGAATTAATGGAAGCTTAGTTGAGAAAAGAGAAGTCAAACCTGATGCTGGTGTTCTCTGGTATAAGTAGAGAGATGTGTGGCCTTAAGTGATACAGAAAAATGAACACAGGAATGTCAGCTGGGCTGGAGATAAAGTTTTGAAGAGCATCAACAAGGTGCAAAGTTGATTCACGTGTTGACATTATAAAATGTAAAATGGGAAAATATACTGAAGTGTTCCACTGAACATTAACTCAAGATGTAAAAATACTTTGAAAAACAGATCCTTTGGGGAATGATTATTTAAAAAGATTCAAGTATTCCCCTTGGGCAGTTATAAAGCATATCTATCTGCAAAGGTACACTTATTACCTAGCATGAGCTACAGTTACATTTGATTGCCATGGATTTATTTATTTGGAGGGGTTTTTTTCCGCCTCAGTTATAAATGAAACAAGTACTTTCCCACGTTCATCTTTGTGCAATATGTGATCTGGAATAGCTCAATATAATTAGCGACTTCAGAACATTGCCAGAATTGAAGCAGCAAAGTGTGACATCTCCTACAAATTAAGATTTATTGCCAACTATCCTCAGGGTGAATTGACTCTGCATTATTAGCTCCCCTTTTCTATACAAACTCTTTGTCTTATGACTATCTCTGATTGCATTTTATTTTCTTTGCATTGACCACTCAGACAATTAAGAATCTGCCTGCAATGTGGGAGACTTGTGTTCGATCCTTGGGTCAGGAAGATCCCCTGGAGAAGGGAATGGCAACCTACTGCAGTATTCTTGCCTGGAAAATTTTATGGAGAGAGTAGCCTAGCAGGCTACAGTCCATGGGGTTACAAACAGTTGGACCTGACTGAGCGACTGACACTTTTACTTTCACACACTATTGTTTGGGTGTGTTCATTTCAGTGTCTCACACCCTAAAATGTGAGCCTGAAATCAGTGTCTTAAAGACCTGTGGCTCCAGCAGCAGTCATGGAAGCCAGCACATGACAGGTACTTGGGTGAAGAACTAATGGTTTGTGTCATCTAGCCATCAAGTGAGCCACCACTAGAGGGCACTGGCAGTTCGGTCAGATTGGAGGTGCTGGAGGTGTTCCCACAGACACAGGGTCAGGACTGTTTGTGAAAGCACCTGGACTCAAGCCTGGACTTCTGTATTTCACCCAGGCAGGAGGACAGAGAGTCGATGCTCTTATTAGCCCTAATTTCTGGCTCGATTTCTTTGTTCTGAATGTCTCACTGGCTTTGTTCCTAGTTTCTCTGACTTAGAAGGTTTTCCCCCTTACCTCCTCAGGTGTGTCTAAGAAACAGCTCTTATAGAAGGCACTGCACAATTACCCAGACTGCCCTTGTTGCTGTATGTCTGCCCCTGGCCCTGGTCCTTCACAACTCTGGAAATACCAAACCGTTTTGCTGTTCACTGAACAGGCTGCTGACTCTCACACATCACATGCTGTGAGCTCAGATGATTCCTCATCTGCAAATACCCTTCTCCACCTCTCAGACTGCCACTTGTCAGGCAAGTATCTTTTATAATCCATTCAATGAAGTTTTCTTACCATCAGGGAGATCTTGCTGTTCTTTCTTCTTTATGTTTTAAAAATGTACCGTTAATGGCATTTATTATACTCTTCATACTTATTTGTTCTCATTCCCTCCCCTTCAGTTTATACTTTCTCCTCAAGGGTGGGTATCATAATTCAGAACCTATGGACTACTTACATGTAATGATGTAAGTGGCTGGAAAGATAGAGCATCTTTCATGGTCCCAGGATATGCTCCTGAGGCCAGGCTAGATCCTAAAGAAGCTTTCCCAACTGGGGTGGCAAGAAGGATACATTTAGACACATTATTCTCCAGAGTAACAACACTCTTCAGTGGCTCAAGATGGTCTGTGCTTAGACTGCAAATAGGCACCATGCGTGTCAGTCTTGTCTTTCTCATGTATAGTAGATTGTTTGAATACTGGCGCTTCCCAGGTGGCTCCACGGTAAAGAATCTGCCTGCCAATTCAGGAGACACAAGAGACGCAGGTTCCATCCCTGGGTTGAGAAGATTCCCCTGGAGTAGGGAAAGGCAACATGCTCCAGTATTCTTGCCTGAAAAATTCCATGGATAGAGGAGCCTAGCGGGCTACTGTCCATGGGGTCACAGAGTTGGACATGACCGAATGACTGAGCACATACTGAATACAAAGATGGGCAAGAGGCAGCAGGCCTTCAAGATTAATTCCATTTGCCATTTTGGGCCTCTAAAAAAATGGACAAACTCCTAAGCAAAATATTAGAACGTTACTGTGCCATGGATACACCAGGCTAGTTTATATCTTGGGCCTTTGCATATGCCGTTCCCTCTGCCTGAAATGTATGGACAGTAGGTCCCCTACAAATGAAGGCGTTCTCTTCTCAGAGTGCATTTGTAAGTTTAATTGCTTGTACATGACAGCAACTGAGCAGAGAACAGCCAACAGAGTTAGTCTAGGTACCCCTAGACGACTGGCTATGTATTACCGTACTGTAATAGGCTTTTAACACTTTTCACACAAATAATACATGAAAACAAAAAATAGACATTTTTAATCTTACAGTACTGTACCTTGAAAAGTACAGTAATACAGTACAACAGCTGGCATACAGGGGCTGACACTGAATCAAAGGACAAGAAGAGTTACTGACTGGAAGAGGAAGAAAGGGTGGGAGATGATAGAGCTGAGGGACCATCAGCAAGAGGAGATGGAGGGTCAGCTGCAATTTCACTCATCCCTGACGTTAACGACACAGCTTCCGATTCCTTGCTGGAATCAGATGCGCGTTCACATCTTTGAAAGTTTGCAACTTGAAGATTGGTATGTAGGGGACTTTCTGTACTTGCACTCACTGCCCTTCACTGACTGGCTATTTTGTCCATCTAGTATCCCCCATCTCATTTTTCAACTCCTCTCCAATATCACCTCCTCTGTGACACCCTTCCTAGCTTTCATAGCCAAAACTTTCCTGTCTCTCTCAGTGTTCCCATTAGGTTTTTGAATATTTCTACTATATCACTTATAATTATTTGCTTCCTCTTTGTTTTCCTTTTTAGACTATGTGCTCCATGATAATATGGTTTACTTCCTCCTATTTCCACAGCTTCAGGATTTAACATTTTGTCTGACACAGCATGGACTTATTAAGTACTCAGTGAATGAATGACTGAATGTTTTGTTCCTTTATTCAGTGAGTACTAGCTGCCAAAGATCTGTCCTTAGGGTTTAGATGGTTTAATTTTTTGCAGCTCAGTTCCCTGGAGTTGGGCACAAGGTAACGGGTAAGTGGACTTTAGAAATCCCTAAGGGTGTCCACAGGGAAGTCTGTCTGTAGGTCACAGAACATCAGCCCCTAAGATTGCACTCTGAATAACAACTTCCATCCCCAGGGAAACAGGATTGTCCATTAGGCAGACTCCTCCTAAGAATGGTCTAGAGAAACATGAGGACTTCTAGAACAAGAACTGAAATGGGAGTGAAACAGTAAAGCCCTATTTTGCAAAATAGAATCATTGGAGGAAACTCCTGTTTGAGCTTCTCCTTTCTGGAGAAGGCTAACCCTCACAAGCTCAGAAATCTTAAATCATAGCTGCTCTGTAGCCACACAGGAAGGCAAAAATGGCAAGCCATACTTGGAGGTGGCTGGAGCCACAGAAAGTGGCTCAGGTGGTGGGCAGGACTAAGTGACCATGTTAGAGGCTGGGGAAGGCTGTGCTGTGGTTTTGAGATGGGGCTGATAGCAAGGACTCTGTCCATCTCTGTGTCCTTGCTACTGGGTTTATAGCAAAGGCTCAGGAAATGTTTGCTGAATTATTAAGTCATGATTATTTTTTTTTTCTCCCATCGTGGACTATTGGGCAACTCATTTGAGACCAGTGATTAGTTCCAAATGATTTGGTCAGGATAGAAGAGTGCAAGAATGAGGAGACCCGAAGATCATGCTAAGATTTCTAATGAGAAATCTAATGCAAATACAAACCTGCTTGCCTCATAGCTGGAGGCGTATTTGACCTGAAATTAGCTCTCCTGTTAAATCCCTATGTAGGGTCATTCCATTTTCAAGGTGCTATTTTAGCTTATCAAAAATTGAAGTGTCCTCTCCCCCCCCACATTCCATTTGAGAAGTATATCTGTCATATTAAGATACTTTTATCAAGTTTACCAGCCTGCTTGTCAAAAGTTTGTTATGGCTAGTCACCAGAGAATTATAAATATCTTTAGCCTCAGATGTGATAGTACTGAAGGAAGGGAGGACTAAAAGAGGATAAGGGTGGTAGTTGATTTTGTAAAAGCCATTGGTGTATTAAGTACTTTGAATTTTTTTTCTATTATTCTTCCTCGTGGATTGGAAGTATATTAGACATGTTGATCTGAGTGGCTCCATGTTGGCAAGGTTGTGGGAGATGGTTGGTGTTTTTCTTGAGCATATGCTTATGTTTTTCCTGCAAAGGGTAGTGGTAAATCTCTTGAAGAACTATAAATAATTTATTTTTATCAGGTAAATATGCATAACCAGTGATATTTCCCTCTTTGCAATGGTTGTGTTTGTGCAATGGCTAGAAGCTTTGTGTATCACTCTCATAGATTTGTTTTTCAAACTGACTAAAAGTAACAACCATTATTAAACATTTATGTTCCAGGAACTGAACTTTATTTTTATTTTTGAATTTTTAAAAATTGGAGTATAATTCCTTTACAAGGTTGTGTTAGTTTCTGCTGTACAATTAAGTAAATCAGTTGTATGTATACATGTATCCCCTCCCTCTTAAGCCTCCCTCCAATGGTCAGAATGGCCATCATCAAAAAATCTACAAAAAATAAATGCTGAAGAGGGTGCGGAGAAAATGGAACCTTCTTGCACTGTTGGTGGGAAAGTAAATTGGTATAGCCACTATGGAGAACAGCATGAAGGTTCATTAAAAACCTAAAAATAGAACTATCAGATGGATTAGCAATCCCACTACTGGCCATATACCGTGAGAAGACCATAATTCAAAAAGACACATGTGCACCAATGTTTATTGCAGGCACTGAGCTTTATATCCACTTAATCCTCACAACTTACAGTACCTTATGAATTTAGTGCTACTTTTATCTCATTTTTTATAAACGGCAAGAGTAGAGACTTGGAGACATTAAGGTGCCCAAGGATTACTCAGCCCTAGTTCTATGTGATGTCCTCACTTTGACCTTTTCTTCTTTGTAGTCTGGGAGACCTTACGCCCTCTTCCCAAGTTCCTCAAAGTTGCTCTCTCTACCCTCATCCTCCAGTGGCATAGTTTCTTCAACTTCAAAAGTTCTCTCTTTTACACAACACAAATAGCCCTTTATTTTAAGCATCTTCTGTTTTTCACTCTGCAACAATCTCAGGGGTCTGGCTGTGATGTAGGAAAATGTAAGAATACAGGTAAGTTAGTATTCCCCTAAGTTATTTTGCCATGCATAGTCTTTCTTTTAGATTTGTTTATCAGATGAGTTGGTTTGAATGGGTGTGTGGATTCCCTAGTAAGTGTAATGAGTTTTGAGGGTGGTGTCCTTCCCTTGGAAGTCTGTTTTGTAGATCCCACTGCCAGACTGCCAGGAATAGTTGTGTTTCTTCTAAACCTCTGCTTTATTTTTGTCTTATGGACACCATGAGTCATGTAACAAAACTACAGATATGTGTTTGTGTACTCCGACATTCCTAGGAAATATTTCTTGACTGAATTTTTTTAAAGGAAAGACAGATTTGTTTTAAAAAGACTGCACAATATCATATATGTCAGCACATTGTGTGTGTTTAGAGGGGAGCCTAATGAAAACTGTCTCTGGTTCAGTGTTTTTTAAAAATTTAAACATTCTTTATTTTTCAATATCTAGATTTCAATTTTTTATATTTAAGTAAGAAATATGGTGTCACTATCAAGTGACACTTATTTTAGACCTGATATTACGAGTTCAAAAATAAACTTTTATAATGGTTTCATCTTTGTCTCTCTTTAGATATTTGTTTTTCACCATGAAGTCGGTGGAAGAGAGGGTTGTCGGCAGCCCTGGAGGCAGAGAATTGCAGGCCAGCCAGACAGAAGCAGCGTGCACTGTGGATTTGCACGTACTCACGCCTCAGCCCCAGGCGGCTCCACAGACTTGAACTTACCCACCCCTCAGAACAGGAGAGAATTAAATTCATTTCCACTTTAGTTCCAGAAGGTTGCTATGTTCCTGGTGGGCACAAAATAAATATTGACTTAATTGAATGTTGCCCGGTGGTGTCTTCCTTTCCTTTTATCGCCCCCCACCCCCTCAACCTGGTCCTCCAGCGGCTTCTTCAGATCCTTGGAAATTACATATCGATGAAATTCTAAGGCAAGTCAAGGAAAATACGGACGTAAAAAAATTTTCTCTGCCCTTTGGCGTCCTCTCTCCCCTCTACTGTGCCTTATGCATCCCCATTGGCGGAAATACCGGCTCAACCACAAACAGCAACATTCTCCCAGCATCACAAGATGACTCCTGAGGTGATAACCTTCCTGCTTAATTTTGTAAGGGGCCACAACGACCCATGACCTACTACTCCTGTTGTACATGGGGACCTGGATTGTATCAACTGTCAGTAATATGTCATGTAATATGTCCAGTTCTCTGTTTCAAAACACTGTATGACTCTGCTATGATATCTAATGGGCAGATCAGTTCCTGGAGATTTCTGAGACTCTGTTTTGGGGTTATAATGCTCAGTTGGGCTTGAACAAAATTTTCCATCTTTTTTCCATAGATTAATTGGTTAATTTTTCATCCACGAAATATCTTTTCTTCAGAGTCTTCCCTTACTTTTTGTCCCATTAGGTTTCAGCGTTCGGTCTCTTGGTGTTCAATATCATGTCTTGTTTGTCTTTGTATCTAGGTCTTGTTTCACAGCTTCTCTGGGAATCTGTCCCTTTGTTTCCTCTGAGATACACACACTCTCTTCTATTCCTCATTTCCATCTCTGTCTCTCTGTCTCTACTTTCTCACATACTGTTTTATATTTGTGTTTGCGTCCCTTCAGAATTACCATCAAAAATCACTGCAGTTTTTCAAGAGGTTAGACACATTTAAAAAACTGTATAAGTGCTCAAAAGAATTCATTTTACACTTCTTTCTTCAAAACTATGTTTTCATTTTTCAAATATTAATATAAACACTCAGAGAAAAGTGGATTGTCTATACTAACCATAGTACACTCAAGTCATGTGGAGGCTTGGGTCTGCTCTCCTCTGGGTTTTCTGTGTGCACTTTGCCCAGACAGGACTGCATTCCTCTGTTCCTTCTGACACAAATATAGTGACATTTCACCGGGCGACTATTGGTCTACAGGGAATACTAACTTCTCCTTTCCCCTAGTGTTTTAAATCTCATTCCAGTCATTTGGCCCTGGATATTGGCACAGAAACACTGGCTGCATAAAGTCCTTGGAGCCTGAAATGGGACGTTGGTTTGCTGATACTTCCCTGCAGCTGGGCTTCCCAGGTGGCACGCATGCGTGCTAAGCCACTTCAGTCATGTCTGACTTTTTGCGAGGCTATGGACTGTAGCCTGCTAGGCTCCTCTGTCCGCAAACTCACCTCCCCTGCAGCTATTGCATTGCAAATGCATTCTTTACCGCTGGGCACCCAGGAAAGCCCAGATGGTGCTAGTGGTAAAGAATCTGCCAACCAATGCAGGAGACCTAAGACATGCAAGTTTGATCCTTGGGTTGGGAAGATCCCCTGGAGGAGGGCAATGGCAACCCACTAAACTATTCTTGCCTGGAGAATCCCATGGACTGAGAAGCTTGGTGGACTACAGTCCATAGGATCAAAAAGAGTCCACTGAACATGTATGCCTTGCAGCTACTTTCTGGGGAAGATCTAATGTGTGCGGTCAACCTCCTCAGGGCATTAAAATTAACCCTTTAAGCATCCTTTGTGCCTTGAAAGGTAACAAACTAATTGCTAGCTAAGAAAGTATATCTCAAAAATGACAATAATCTCTGTTTGTTTCTGAGGCAAACCATTCAATATCACAGTAATCCAGTCTATTGCCCCAACCACTAAAGTTGAAGAAGCTGTAGTTGAATGGTTCTATGTAGACATACAAGACCTTCTAAAATTAACACCAAAAAAAAAAAAAAAAAAAAAGATGTCCTTTTCATCACAGGGGACTGGAATGCAAAAGTATAGGAAGTGAAGAGATACTTGGATTACCAGGCAAGTTTGGCCTTGGAGTACAAATTGAAGCAGGGAAAAGGCTAACAGAGTTTTGGCAAGAGGATGAACTTGTCATAGCAAACACCCTCTTCCAACAACACAAGAGATGACTCTACTCATGGACATCACCAGATAGTCAATACCAAAATCAGATTGATTATATTCTTTGCAGTCAAAGAGTGAGAAGCTCTATATAGTCAGCAAAAACAAGACCGGGAGCAGACTGTGGCTCAGATCATGAACTCCTATAGCAAAATTCAGACTTAAACTGATGAAAGTAGGGAAAACCACTAGACCATTCAGGTATGACCTAAATCAAATCCCTTACAATTATATGGAATTGTAAGTATTTATGGAAGTATAAATACAATTATATGGAACTGTAGATACATTGTATATGTTGTATATATATGTAACTGTTTATATTGTGTATAATTGTATATATTGTGTATATATATTTGTATTATATACAACTGTATAATTGTATAAATACAATTATATGGAATTGAACTTCCATACAATTATATGGAAGCAACAAATAGATACAAGGGATTAGATATGATAGACAGAGTGCCTGAAGAACTACGGACGAGATTTGTGACACTGTACAGGAGGCAGGGATGAGAAATGCAAAAAGGCAAAATGGTTGTCTGAGAAGGCCTTACAAAAAGCTGAGAAAAGAAGAGGAGTTAAAGGCAAAGGAGAAAAGGAAAGATATACCCATTTGAAAGCGGAGTTCCAAAGAATATCAAGGAGAGATAAGAAAGCCTTCTTCAGTGATCAATGCAAAGACATAGAGGAAAACAGTAGAATGGGCAAGATTAGAGATCTCTTCAAGAAAATTAGAGGTACCAAGGGGACATTTCATGCAAAGGTGGGCACAATAAAGGACAGAAAAGGTGTGGACCTAACAGAGGCAGAAGACATTAAGAAAAGGTGGCAAGAATACATAGAACTATACAGAAAAGATCTTAATTACCCAGAAAACCATGATGATGTGATCACTCACCTAGAGCCAGACATCCTGGACTGCAAAGTCAAGTGGGCCTTAGGAAGGAAGCATTACCATGAACAAAGCTAGAGGCGATGATGAAATTCCAGTTGAGCTATTTCAAATCCTAAAAGATGCTGCTGTGAAAGTGCTGCACTCAATATGCCAGCAAATTTGGGAAACTCAGCAGTGGCCACAGGACTAGAAAAAGTCAGTTTTCATTTCAATCCCAAAGAAAGACAATGCCAAGGAATATTCAAACTACCACACAATTGCACTCATCTCACACACTAGCAAAGTAATGCTTAAAATTCTCCAAGCTAGGCTTCAGCAATATGTGAACTGTGAACTTCCAGATGTTCAAGCTGATTTTAGAAAAGGCAGAGGAACCAGAGATCAAATTGCCAACATCCGCTGGATCATCAAAAAAGCAAGAGAGTTCCAGAAAAACATCTATTCCTGCTTTATTGACTATGCCAAAGCCTTTGACTGTGGATCACAGTAAACTGTGGAAAATTCTGAAAGAGATGGGAATATCAGAGCACCTGACCTGCCTCTTGAGAAACCTATATGCAGGTCAGGAAGCAACATTAGAATTGGACATGGAACACCAGACTGGTTCTAAATAGGAAAAGGAGTACGTCAAGGCTGTATATTGTCACCCTGCTTATTTAACTTCTATGCAGAGTACATCATGAGAAACGCTGGGCTGGAAGAAGCACAAGCTGGAACCAAGATTGCCAGGGGAAATATCAATCACCTCATATATGCAGATGACACCACCCTTATGGCAGAAAGTGAAGAGGAACTAAAAAAGCCTCTTGATGAAAGTGAAAGAGGAGAGTGAAAAAGTTGGCTTAAAGCTCAACATTCAGAAAACTCAGATCATGGCATCTGGTCCCATCACTTCATGACAAATAGACTGGGAAACAATGAAAACAGTGAGACTTTATTTTCTTGGGCTGCAAAATCACTTCTGATGGTGACTGCAGCCATGAAATTAAAAGACACTTGCTCCTTGGAAGAAAAACTATGAGCAACCTAGATAGTATATTAAAAAGCAGAGACATTACTTTGCCAACAAAGGTCCATATAGTCAAAGCTATGGTTTCTCCAGTAGTCATGTATGGGTGTGAGAGTTGGACCATAAAGAAAGCTGAGTGCCAAAGAATTGATGCTTTTGAACTGTGGTATTGGAAAAGACCCTTGAGAGTCCCTTGGACAGCAAGGAGATCCAACCAATCCATCCTAAAGGAATCAGTCCTACACATTCATTGGAAGAACTGTTGCTGAAGCTGAAACTCCACTACTTCGGCCACCTGAGGTGAAGAACCTACTCACTGAAAAAGACCCTGATGCTGGACAAGATTGAAGGCAGGAGGAGAAGGGGATGACAGAATATGCTTGTTGGAGGCCATCACCAACTCAATGGACATTATTTTGAGCAAGCTCTGGGCTGGTGAAGGACAGGGAAGCCTGATGCTGCTGTCCATGGGGTCACAAAGAGTCAGACACAACTGAACAACTGAACTGAACTGGAGAAAGTACATGGAAGATTAAAGTTTAAACTGTTGGTGGTCAGATGGAACATAAACAAAGCTTCTGCCCTTATGTTTAGTAAAAGAAATGAATTTTTTTTAAGCTTTTATTATTAAGTTTCTAAATGTGTCAAGCACTTTGTGCAAAGTATCTCATTTACTCCTTAGGACCACCCTGCACGTTAACATGATGACTCCATGTTGCTAGTGAGAAACTGAAGCTAAGACAAGTCAAGTGACTTGACAAAGGTCATACAAAATAGTAGAGTTGAAACTTAATAGAAATGAATATTTTTATGCTTCAAGGGCAATTTTTATGCCCAGAAAAGAACTACTAAAGGTTATCATGGTGCAAAATTAGTATTCAATTCACTCGAAACCCTTGTTTTTCTTAAGCTTATGTTTATAAATTTTATTACTCTATCCATAAATCTAATAAGTTTATAATTATTTTGAAGGAAGACTTTACAATCTAATTAAATTCCTTGAACATTTAGCCACATTTATTAATGCCATATATTTTTATTTCCTTTTTTAAGTACCTGAATCACATGACTTAGCACACTTCCTAAGAACTTAAGTAATTCTTAGAAATCAAATAAACTAAATTTACAGATCTGGTGAACATTAAACTCTCCTAAATGTTCCAAGTAAGATTTCAAACTGAAATTACAGGTCTAAAGCAATGACTCAATACTTATTTTAACTTGAAACTGCAAAGTTGGCTTGTTATTCTAATAAACCTAATTTTTATAAATAACACAAATAATTAAAATTCAAAATAAGCACAGATTCTTAAATGCAAATATTTTAACACTGATTTTTATATTTTGATTTTTTATACATAATACTAAATTATGCCATCATTAAAAGATAAAGGCACTATTACATCATTCCATATAATTTTGATGTTATTTTTCTAAGTAATTCTTGGAGTTGCCTAGCATGTGAAGGTTTCTTAAAAATCAGAACTGCTACGTGTACAGTAGATGGTGGGAACCTGCTATAAAGCACAGGAAGCTGAGCTCATTGCTCTGTGATGACCTAGAGGGGTGGGATGAGGCAGGGGGAGGAGATTCACAAGGGAGGGAATATATGTATATTAATGACTGATTCATTTCACTGTGCAGCAGAAACTAACACGGTATGGTAACACAATTATATTCCAGTTAAACACACACAAACATGCAAAACGAAAGTTACTAACCAGACATGATTGGACCTTTATCAGCAATGCCTTTGGGACACGATGAGCCCTATTTCCTTTGGTCCCTACTCTTGTAGGTAAACAATCTTCTGAAATAACCTCCAAGATTTTTGCCCCCCCTGGTATTTGTGACTTGTATAATCCTCTCTCCTTGAGTGTAGGTAGAACTTTGTGAATAAGATGGTCCATCACGTCTGTGAGTGCTGTGTTATATGGCAAAAGGAATTTCCCAGATGTAATACATTTCCAGTGGTAATAAATTTGAGTTGATCAAATGGAAAAAGTTTTCTGAGTGGGCCTGATCTAATCAGGTGAGCCTTAAAAGAGATAAGAATGTATACTACCATATGTGAAATAGATTGCCAGTCCAAGTTCAATGCATGAGACAGGGCACTCAGGGCTGGTGCACTGGGATGACCCTGAGGGATGGGATGGGGAGGGATGTGGGAGGGCGGTTCAGGATGGGGAACACATGCACACCCATCCCATGGCTGATTCATGTCAATGTATGGCAAAAACCACTACAATACTGTAAAGTAATTAGCCTCCAATTAAAATAAATAAATAAATTTTTAAAAAAGAGATAAAAAGCAATGAGGGCCCCTTCTGCTGGCTTTGAAAGAGGCCAGGCAGCAGTGCTGCTCGAGCCTCAGATGAGATCGCAGCCCTGGATGACATCTTGATTTCAGTCTGAGGAGACCCTAAGCAGAAGATCCAGCTAACCCCACACCCAGGTTCCTCCACAGGAATGGTGAGGTAATGAATTTGTGTGGTTGTAAGTTGCTAAGATTCTAGTGATAAAAAGCTAATACACTCCCCAACTGGGAATGGTCTCATTACCTGTGTCCTTCAAATTCAAGTTATATATATCTAATGCTTCTGTCTCCTTACAGAGATCTGGCTCCCTCTCCCCACAGCAGCTATATCTCTTTCTAGAATTTTGCTTACAATTTGTTAGGTGAGATATTTATATGCCTTACTACCTACAAAAGTGCCATCAAATATCTAAGCTCCTGTTGATAGAAACTTGAGGGAGATCTCTATTTGTTATATTCTTACTGTCTTTGACTACTAATCTTCTAGATAGTCCAAAGACATTCCATTGAATTCTATGTATCTTTCATCATTTTGTCTAACTTTTTCAATGTCATTTTCCTGAAAACACCAGAGTCCAAATCTCTCTGGTTCTAGAGTCGGACTTTCTATTAGTGCCTTTAACCAGGAATCAGCTTAGTTTTTATGATGAGTCTTGAGTGCTGAAATGCCCTGCTATTGTCCCTGTGATTCTAAAAGCATTCTAAAATTTCTCTGGCTTGTGCTTTTCTGAAGCAATAATAATTATATTCTAACATCACTCACTCAGTACATCAAAAAAATGTCATACATTTTCTATCAAATCATTCTTGTTATTCTGTGTCTTTACTTACTAAGCTTTTCTTTTAATGAAACAGAATAATAATTGACCCATGAATGTACATAGTACTCTGAGACATATGAAGAATAAAAGATACAATGCCTGTTTGATGAAACTTTATGATCTAGTTGGAATCAAGATATAAATGCAAAAAATTTAATAATTTTGTATGCAAAGTAATATAGGCTAAATAATACACATTAAATGATATGACTGGTCCAAATAATTAAGTGGAGGTACAGGTGAGGGTGAGGCTTGCCTGGTGGCTCAGTGGTAAAGAATCTGCCTGCACTGCAGGAGACGTGGGTTCGATCCCTGGGTGGGGATGATTACCCTAGAGAAGGAAATGGCACCCCACTCCAGTATTCTTGCCAGGGAAATCCCATGGACAGAGGAGCCTGGTGGGTTACAATCCATGGCGTCACAAAAGAGTAAGACACGACTTAGCAACTAAACAACAACCCTCTTCTTCACAATTGCATTCTAGCTGAGAAAGCAAAGCAAAAATATGAGGGTGCATGCTCTAGTAATTCTCTTGCAATGGTATGTACAACACGCAATGCAAGAAGAGAAAGATTGTGCTGGTGATGAGAGTGGGTGGAAATAAGTGATGAGGGAGACTTCAAAGAGGTGACATTTCTGCTGAGCCTGATAGTAAAAATAACACTGTCTTTTTGTTAACCGTTTCCTAGATGCCAAAACTACTCTAAGCACTTTACGCTACTGATCCTCATGTAATCATAACAGCAACTTCGTTTGATATGATAACAGTGGTGAGTAATATCCAAAGAGGACACTGGAATCATCCTACCAGAGAGCATCACCTCCTCCACTACCATTCCAGTCAAAGCTATTCTCGTCCCTCTCTCAAACTTCTGCAGAAGCTTTTTAACTGGTCTCTCTGCTTCTGCCGTTGCTTTATACCCAGTCTCTCTGTGAGCTTTTAAAAACACACATGAGATAATGTCAGCATTGTGAACAAACTTTCCAAAAGATTCCCATCTCACTTGGGTTAAAACCCAAGGTTCTTAGCATACATTCAAGATCCTACATAATTTTGCTCTCACTCTTCTGTGATACAATTTCCTACCACTCTTGGATCCAACACCCAACACCATCTTTCCCCGTCTTGGCTGTTTGTCAAATACAACAGGAATGCTCTTTGCTCATCCCTTTGCCTGGAATGTCATCTCCCAGATATCTGCAAGCATCACTCCCTTCATCATTCAGGTTTTTGCTCAGTGCCATCCTATCAGAAAAGCCTTCCTTGACCAGCCTGTGGAAAACACAATCCTCTCTCCTCTCCATGCCTGTGGCACTCTGTGTCCTAACCTAGCTTTGTTTTTTGTCGTAATGTATATCACACATTTTTTCCCAACTAGTCTCCCCCAACTAGAATAAATGCCTCTTGAAGGCAAGAATTTTTGCACTTTAAAAAAAAAAAAAAAAACTCTACTCCCAATGTGCAGCACAAAGCCTGGCACACATTACAAGCTCAATAAATATTGCTGAATTTATTAATTCATTAATGACTGAAATGACTTCACAAGGTCACACTCTGGGTATATGGGAGAGCTGGCCCTTGGATCCTGGTTTGTCTAACCCCAGAGTCCAAGTTCTTAAACACCTCTTACTACTGAGAAGGAAGAGGAAGCATGCTTTAACACTGGAGAAAGCTGGAGCATAGGGCTGTGGGAATGAGGGTCCTGCAGATGAGACTAAGAAGATAGTTTTGGACAGATAATGAAGAATCCAAAAGTCTTAGGAAAGTAGCATACAGTTTTGCCACTGGGTGCAAACAGAAGGCTTGCAGCATGGTGTTAAATGCCCCCTGAAATGCTAGTGCTCAGAGCTTAGGAATACCTAGAATGGGGAAAGGGCGTTTATGTAAACCCTAACAACACTTCAGATCTTTCTTCCTTTCCCTTAGAATTCTACAGAGCAGTGCAATCTAAAAGTGGAAAATTATTAAGTATATTTCTTCCTAGTTTTTCACATATGACTTGGTATAGATGTCTATTTGAGAAAGCTTCAGGTGATGGTTGGCTTTGACCCCCAAGCCCTTTCGCTGATCATTCCGCATGTAGTGGGTCATAATTACTATAGTTCTTTCAAACCAAATGGATATTTTGCCCTTGCTAAGAAGCATCGTCCGTCTAGTCAAGGCTATGGTTTTTCCAGTGGTCATGTATAGATGTGAGAGTTGGACTGTGAAGAAAGCTCAGCACTGAAGAATTGATGCTTTTGAACTGTGGTGTTGGAGAAGACTCTTGAGAGTCCCTTGGACTGCAAGGAGATCCAACCAGTCCATTCTAAAGGAGATCAGTCCTGGGTGTTCTTTGGAAGGACTGATGCTAAACCTGAAGCTCCAATACTATGGCCACCTCATGCGAACAGTTGACTTATTGGAAAAGACTCTGATGCTGGGAGGGATTGGGGGCAGGAGGAGAAGGGGACGACCGAGGATGAGATGGCTGGATGGCATCACTGACTCAATGGACATGAGTTTGGGTGAACTCCGGGAGTTGGTGATGGACAGGGATGCCTGGCGTGCTGCAGTTCATGGGGTCACAAAGAGTCAGACAAGACTGAGCAACTGAACTGAACTGAACTGAACTGAAGAAGCATCTTTTGTTTTTCTTTGCTGGTGGGGTAGACGAGGGGAAGAGGAGTCTCACATTTCTAAATCCATGCTTTCTGATATTTCTTATGCTGGGGAAGTAGCTATGGCTGGCTTCCTTTCAGTTCAGTTCTAGGTCCTCTATGTGAGATTTGTTTATTGCTCTTGATACTCATTTTCCAGTGAAAGTGAAAGTCGCTCAGTCATTTGTGACCCCATGGACTATATAGTCCATGGAATTCTCCAGGCCTGAATATTGGAGTAGGTAGCCTTTCCCTTCTCCAGGGGATCTTCCCAACCCAGGGATCGAACCCAGGTCTTCTGTATTGCAGATGGATACTTTGCCAGCTGAGCCACAAGGGAAGCCCATTTTCCAGTGAATTTCTCTCTGTTTTAAATTTTCCAGCTCCTTGATGCCTTCTCTATGATGCTTTAGAGAAAGTAAAGCAGATTTTAAAAATCAGTTTTACATGTGAGCTGTCTGATTTTCATCAGCTATCATTTTCTAGCTGGGTGGTTATGCTATGTTTCCTAATATGCCAACACTCATATTCAAACACAAACTATAGATGAGTATGTATGCTGCTGCTGCTAAGTCGCTTCAGTAGTGTCTGACTCTGTGCGACCCATAGATGGCAGCCCATCAGTCTCCCCCATCCCTGGGATTCTCTAGGCAAGAACACTGGAGTGGGTTGCCATTTCCTTCTCCAATGCATGAAAGTGAAAAGTGAAAGTGAAGTTGTTCAGTCGTGTCCAACTCTTAGCGACCCCATGGACTACAGCCCACAAGGCTCCTCTGTCCATGGGATTTTCCAGGCAAGAGTACTGGAGTGGGGTGCCATTGCCTTCTCCAATGAGAGCAGAGAAATATTTTCTTTCTTCCATTATGTTTGGATATAATATTCTATTTAGAACTCTCTGAGGAACTTAAAAATAAAAGGATGGGAAAAGACATTTTCATGGGGGTTTAATCCTGCCTGGAAAGCAATGAAGCAGCAACACTGTCTCCATCTCTCTTTCCTCTTGGTGGTAATCAAAGCATGCAAAGTTGCGGGTGTTGACACTTTGAAAATCAGCAGAGCTATACCATGTACTCTGGCTAGCAGTACCCTGACCTTTCTTCAAGCTGAATTTTTTGTCAGACAGATAACAGCCCCAACAAGCCTGCTGATGGAGCAGAAAAAAGCAGCAGGCGTGATTGTATTGCCTGAGATATCTGGTGGGCGCGAAAGGTACCAGGAGATGATCTTTTACAGTCTCAGGCAGATTCAAAGCCTCTGAAAATCCACAATTTAAAGGATGAATAATAGATGCTAGACAGAACCACAGGGAGGGGTAGGAAAGCTCAGGAATGGCAAATGTACCTACATCGATCCTCATATTCCATTCATCCTCCAAGGCCTTTAAATTCATCTGAGAGGCTGGGAAAGAGATATGAGCTATTCTATAATGAGAAACTAGACCTTGACTTGTGTATTTGGGAACTTTTTTTTTTTTTTAATGGAAAGACAATGTGGAACATGAGACATAGCAGGGCTGTTAGTTATCCATGCACTTGTGCGAAGGAGGAAAAAAATCTTTCTTCACTTCACTAAGGATCCTTCCCTCACTTCTCCCTGGCACCCTTGTGCTGTGAACAACGTGCATACAATTTGCAGCTGCCCCGGGTTAGAGGGGGTCCCCATGCACTGCAAGAGTTTGGAAGGTTTCTTAGAAGATACACTGCTTGAGAGCTGCTGACTTTATCTGGTGTTAAAGAAGCTTTCCCTTCTTTTCATGTCACCTTAGTGTAATTTATATGCTGCTGACCTATTCTAGCTAGATCTATGCTAAATCACCCTTTTGTATCTTAACCTCCCCAAAATCTAAATCCAGTTCACCAAGAGAATTTCCACTTAAGGTTGTGCTCCATCTTGTTGATTTATACTTTATTTGTGTTCAGTTAATAATGAATATAGTTCTTTTATTCCTCTGCTGGACAAGTTTAGTTTGACGATGCGAAAGCAATTATTTTAATTTTTTTATTTATATATAAAGATTAACATGGCACATGTTCAGAAAAAATTAAATTACTGAAAGAAAAATAAAACAAGAATTATGATGCCAGCTGAACAATGTATCAGCGTTCAGAATAGGTTTCTATTCTCGGCCAGTAGAGAAGTCTTTGCATAAGGTTTATGCCCTATGGTTGTTTTTTTTTCCCCCCTATGGTTTTCTTCCTGAAGTAATATGTTAAATGATTTCTGATGTGATATCTTGGTAGAAACATGAGCTAAGAAGGAAAATGTGAGATCATTAACTCCTTTCTTGAAAGCCCCATGTTTCTGCAAGGACTCCTGCTGAGGTCCTTTCCCTTGGGTCAGTTTGCTTTCTTTACTGCTAGGAGCCACCTTCCATTTTACTTCATTAGTACCATTGCTGTTTTCCTGTCTTCCATCCCCAATGTCACTCTTGGCCTTTACTGTGGGACTTATTTACCTGAAATAGCTATACATCAGGCAATCAGGAATCCTTCTCCATCTCTTCAAGAAGCTTCGTTTGGTGTTTTCGTGTTCCACTGTTTCTTTTTTGTTTGTTTCTTTATTTATAAATTTATAAATTTCTTTATTTATAAATTTACTTTATAATTTTACTGGCGTATAGTTGACTTTTAATGTTGTGTAGTTTCAGGTGTACTGCTGAGTCAATCAGTTATACTTACATATATTCACTCTCTTTTTTTCTAAGATTCTTTTCCCTTTTAGGCCATCACAGAGTATTGAGTAGAGTTCCCTGTGCTATACAGTAGGTTCTTATTAGTTATCTATTTGACATATAGCAGTGTGTATATGTCAATCCCAATCTCCCAATTTATCCCTTCCCGTCTAAGCCCCTGGTAACCATAAGTTTGTTCTCTACATCCATGACTCTACTTCTGTTTTTAAATAAGTTCATACCTTTTTTTTTTTTTTTAAGATTTGTATCTTTTTTTAAAATTCCACATTTAAGCACTATCATATGATATTTGTCTTTCTGTTTGACTTACTTCATTCAATATGACAATCTTTAGGTCCATCTGTGTTGCAGCAAAGGGGATTATTTCACTCTTTTTACAGCTGAGTAATATTCCACTGTATACGTGTACCACATTTTCTTTATCCATTTCTCTGTTGTTGGACATTTAAGTTGCTTCTGTGTTCTGGCTGCTGTAAATAGTGCAGTAGTGAACACTGGGGTGCATGCATCTTTTCACCTTATGGTTTTCTCTGGGTATATGCCCAGGAGTGGGATTGCTGGGTCATATGATAGT
The DNA here is from genome assembly GCF_032405125.1 of Capricornis sumatraensis. NCBI lineage: Eukaryota > Metazoa > Chordata > Mammalia > Artiodactyla > Bovidae > Capricornis > Capricornis sumatraensis. Next base: position 174,977,781 of record NC_091070.1, on the reverse strand, counting down.
TCTAGTTTTAGTTTCTTAAGGACCCTCTATACTGTTTTCCATAGTGGCCATACCAATTATATTCCCATGTACAGTGTAGGAGGGGTCCCTTTTCTCCACACCCATTTCAGCATTTATTGTTTATAGATTTTTGGATGACGGCGATTCTGACTTATGTGAGGTAATACCTCATTGTAGTTTTGATTTGCATTTCTTTAATAATTAGTGATGTTGAACAGCTTTTCATGTGCTTTTTGGCCATCTCTATGTCTTCTTTGAAGAAATGTCTGTTTAGATCTTCTGCCCATTTTTTTGATTGGGTTATTTTTTTTTCTTTCTTATTTTGATATTGAGCTGCATGAACTATTTGTATGTTTTGGAGATTAATCCCTTGTTGGTTGCTTCATCCACCATTTCAGCTCAATTCAACAATTATTTCCTGATGGAAAATTACATATAGACCACGAGGGAAGGCCCTTAGGGGCACAAAGTCTAAGGAAACAAATGTAGACCCTGAATTCAGTGAGCATTCAGTGGACAATGGCAAAAGTGGTAATGATAACTGGCATTGTTATTCTTCAACACTCTCTTGAAGGCACTCTGTGTGCATTTTCTCTTTTAACCCTTACCAATGACAACCCCTTAACATGGGCATTCTTATTATCATCTTACCAATGAGAACACTGAGGCTTATAGAGGATAAACAGTTTTCTTATGATCAGAAACCCAATAAGTTGTAGACTTGAGATTTGAAATGATCCCCTGATCAATCTTCTAACCTCTACAAAGTAGCTGAAAGAAGTAGACATGAAAACAACTGTCACACAAATATTTCACGTTACCATTCACCTTGAGTGCCATCCTTTTCAAACTCCTTATTATCTTGCTAAATGACACTGTCATCTAATTATCTGCCAGAGTCCATCTCATCATTTCCTAGCCATTTATGCCATTTTACCAATTTTATCACTTAAATATCCATCCTCTCTTTTCTTACTGTAACAGCCAGCTCTCCTTCTCACACATGGCCTTCCCTGACCTGATCTCCATGTTGCTACAAAAGAAAATGGCTTTATTGTGTTCCTAGTCATAATCTTTCAATCACTCATCTTAGGACAAAGTTCAAACTCAAGCCCTATTACTTTCTTCAAATACAAGCTATCCTCTCTGGAACCTGCTTCTTTGAGGCAATGAGTTCTACTCATCTTGCAAAGCTCCCCATTATCTTCTCCAGGAGGGGCTTCCACAACTCACTTTTTACCAGGTTGGATTAGGTGACACTCGAGAATTCTTGTATAGCTGGCAATGGCACTGTGGTACCCCACTTAGCCCACTCCATCTTTTTCTATTTCTGACCTTAGACCATGAGTTTCTAACAGGTGTGGACTATCATTCATCACACAGGCACTCAACTAACAATCACTTAATGAAAGAATGAAGGAACAATAATCCAAAATTATTTCTATTTGATTTTGCTATGCATTTCATGTATTCCCATTTGATATAAACATATTCACTGGGCTTCCCTGGTGGTTCAGATGATAAAGAATCTGACTGCAATGCAGAAGACCTGGGTTTGATCCCTGGGTCAGGAAGATCTCTTAGAGAAGGGAATGGCTACCCACTCCAGTATTCTTGCCTAGAGAATCCCATGGATAGTGGAGCCTAGTGGGCTACAGTCCATGGGGTCAGAAGAGTCAGACACAACTGAACGACTAACACTTTGACCTGTTACTAGAGATGTCAACCTTAGACTCACAGTTATTAATAAATATTGATAAAGCAGCCAGAAACATTTCAATGAATTTTAAAAGCTTAACTAGTCCTGCTCCTTTCCTCCCTCCTTCATTGCTACCTTTTGTAGAGATTTTTTCTTTCTCTCTCACTCTAACTGACAAAAGTGAATCATCCCTGGCAGTCCAGTGGCTATAGGACTCCGTGCTTTCACTGCAGGGGATCCATGTTCAATCCTGCATGCCTAGTGGTGTGGCCATAAAAAAAAAAAAAAAAAAGTGCATTAAAAAAAGAAAAAAACTCTTTCAGTTTTAAAATATGTTGACATCGAATGAGGTCTGTGACTGCTAGAGGAACGCAAGTCAGTGCCATGTTATATCCATTTGTGGTTTCAGATCAGACGCTCTCCAAGGCTGGAAGTGTGTTCTTGATCCATTTTGCTTGTTTTAGAGCTTGCAGACTTGCATAACATTCTTTTTCTCTAACAACAACAATCATAAAAATAGCATAGTCTTTCTTGCAATCTTACTCATAGCCTAAAGAAGGGAAGATTGCAAAATTATTCCAATGTAAGATCATCAGGGGAGATCCCAAAAGGTCCTAACAATGCTTAGCAAATGCTTTATATAATTTGGAGACCTGAGTAAAAGAGCCATGTTCTGTGAGTCTTAGACAAGAGCATTTGAAGTTGCATTTAAAATTGGGATTGCAACAAATCAACAAAATTTTTGCTATGAAATCTCACACAAGTGGTTAAAGCAAATCCAAAATAGGCCTGAGCTATGTTGAATAGGTCAGCAACTTATTTCTGTATAATCAATCTATGAATAAGTATTTTGGAGCACTAACTATATGACCTCTAGTGTGAAGTACATAGAGTTGAGAAAGTAGAACGTGGAGGTTCAGGGGAAAAAAGACTGGAAGCAGACAGATCTGTATTTCAATCCCAATCTGTCACTTATTAGCTGTAGCCTTGAGGCGTATCAGTGAACTGCTCTAAGACTGCGTTTCCTCATCTGTAGAATGGTGATAATAACTCTACCTCACAGGTTTGTTCTGGGATTTAAACAAGATATTCACAGTTCTCAGCACACTGCCTGGCTCAGAGTAAGGGCTTAGTAAGTGGTAGCTGTCACCTGCTGACATCTATTTAATGAGCCTTAGCATTAAGTACCATTCATCTCAAATGAGAAGTACACCGCAAAGAACTGCAACAAGATAAACATGTCTCTAATGTTCTGTGTACTCATACAAATTACGCCAGGCCCTCCAAGGATAAACACAACCCTGCCTTCTGTCTTCCTCCACCACTAATTGCAACCTTCACTGAAGCAAGAACCTTCAGATAACTTAATATCATACCCACAGCAGATCTTAAAATATATATTAAATAATATTTCATCTATGTGCTTTCTGTGGTTAGGTGATTGGCTCTTAGAAAGCAAAAACAAGGTCTACTTTTTTTTTTTTAACTCTTGATGACTACTGAGTACAACTTTGAATTAAACTAAGGATAAAACAATACAGCTCAAATTGAATCTAGTTTATTAGCTCCAAGATCATTGTCTTCTTCAGTTAGTATGAGAGTAGGTACTTTTACGTGCCATGCACCTTATACTTATGTTACCAAACTTAATTTTAGAATAATCCCCATGAAATAGATATTGGTTTCCCCGATGGAGGATACTGAGGCTCAGAGCCATGCAGGCCTTTCTAAAGTCATGTACCTGAGTAAGTGGCAGTGCTGTGATTTAATCTAGAACAGGCTGATGCCTTCTCCTAGGGCCACTGCCTCTTGTTTCAGCTGTAGGACTATGATGTAGAGAAGGATATTGGAACAGAGATATCTGGGAATTGTAGTGGAGGGTCTTGTTTACTCTGCTGTGCTCAGTTGCTCAATCATGTCTGACTGTTTGAGATCTCATGGACTGTAGCCTGACAGGTTCTTCTGTCCATGGAATTTTCCAGGCAAGAAAACTGGAGCGGATTGCCATTTCCTATGCAGGGGAACTTCCTGACCCAGGGATCCAATCCAGGTCTCTTGCATCCCCCACATTAGCAGGCAGATTCTTTACCTCTGCGCCACCTGGGAAGCCCTTTTTACTCTGCTACGTATACAGATTTCCCCGTAATATTGTGACTTCCTGATGAGGCAACCTCATCAGGTCTTTCACCAACATCTGGCTTACCCAGTTAGGCAACAAGATCATAGAGAGAAATCATATTATATAGAATCCAGGTCCCTGAGTTCATATGTCAGTGTTCATGAAGGAATGTGAGATGCCTTATATATGACTAAGAAATCTTCCTTGAAGAATCAGGACTTTTCTATGAAGGATGAGCTTTTGTTACACAACTTGTTCAAATAAGTCAGGAAAAATGCCTTTGAAAACTGCTGCCAAGGTGAAATCCTCCAAATGTTCCAGTCAGAAGTGCATTTAGTGCTAGGAAGAAAGGCAACCCAGAGAGTGAATTTGTGGGTAGCTCCCCTGATATTTTAATCACATCTTCTACATTCTCCAAATCCTATTTAACATTTTATTCAGTTCAACAATTTTATTCTTGAAATAAAAATTTTTAATTCACTTGTAACAGTAAAATCAAAGCACATCTTTTGCCCTATTCTAAAATGAAATTACAAATGCCAAGAAGCACATTTTGCTTCCGGTTAGAATGGAAAGTAACCTTTTGAAGGACCTGATAAATTTTATTTCTTATGTAGTTTTGTGATAATCACCAGTTTAACCATATTAAATATGAAATAGCATTTTGAGCCTACAAGTCTGCCAGAAAATTACATTCAACTCCCAGTCTCTTAGGTGACCTTGAATAACTTGACATGTTGCACTATCCTTCTGTTTGTTTGATATGAAGAATATTTGGTTAGTTTTTACTCTTGTTGAAGGCAAACATCATTTCTTTCAAAAAATGTGTTCCATAATTGCTCAACTCAGAAAGAAATTTGATTTTTTTGGAGTGCTATCATGAACCACAATTTCTGTGGTATTTGGGTCAAGCTTCATCTTTAGGCAAAAGTGTATTATTAATAAATTTACTGTCTGCTTCTTGAAAGCCCTCTCTGTATCCCACTCCCCTCCTTACCAGAGATACTTTAATCTTTACAAGAGTCTTCAGTAGATGTTATTAATTTCATTTTATAAATGATGAAACTGAGACTTAAGGAGAGTAAATATTGTGACCTCAATTAAGCAACTAAAAAGTGACAGAGATGAGGTCAAACCACGTAGTCCAATCTTTCCACCTGCAGTGTGACTCTCTTAACATTTCTTTATTTTTTCTTTCTTTAAAGATTTTCTCTTCATATTTCAACTCTGAATTTTGCACAACACTAAGAGTGAAGGGATAGAATTCTGAAAAAGAAATGACAAATAGGAGAAATTATATATATAAAAGAGTAAGCCATGCTCTTTACCCATCCTTTTCTTGTTTCTTAAAACTACTTTATAGTCTACAGTCTACCCTCTGTTTATGCATAGGGTTTCTGAGCAGGTCAATTACTGACTATGAATATCAACTCTAACAATCCACAGTTAATGTGGTTAGTATTCTGTAGGTTCCAGCAAGCTTGCAAATAAGAAAAAGGGGGAGGGGTCTCAGAATTCAAGTGGTTGCTTATGATCAATCATTGCCTTTGAATACTGGTTAGTTCTCCTATAAAACTTCAAAGTTGTTCATTCAACATCTAATGAAAGGGGTGATGGACATCATTTTGTTAAACCAAGCAAGGAGATGCAAAGCTGTAATTTGGATTTCAGATGCTACAAAGATGTGTTAGAACTCTGCAGGGGCAGTGAGAGTTTACAAAAACAAATTTCTGTTTCACAGAAACAGCCCATAGCATATTTGAGGAAGAAAATACCAACAGGAAACCAACCAGGTCTCACATCATCTCAGGTGAAGTGTGAACAGTGTACCACTTGAGAATTTGTTTCATTTGCATGTAAGAACTGTAGTTTCAAAGCTCAGTTTGAGGTGGTTGCAAAGCGTGTCTCAGCAGTAGTCAAGCAGTTGTACTCAACAAAATGAACCAAAGAAACCCTTTCCACAGATCCCTGCCCACCTGTGTCAAAGTCCCCAACAACCCAGGGAACAGTAGGAAGTAGGAGCCACACAGTCCATGTACTCTTGTTGGTTGATGTAAGGTTACAGCTACTCTTTCTGGGAAAGGCTGCCCTTTGCAGTGAGTTAATAAGATTCCTAAAAATTTTGGTGTTAAAGTATCTTCATTCTGAAAGAGTGATGATAACAGACTTCAGGGTTTTTTTTCTGAATATCCTTACTTAACTAAATTACGAGTTGGCTATTATCAGTTGAATTTAGTCCCTCCAAAAGATGTTGAAGCCCTAATCCCCAGCACCTGTGAACAGGATCTTATTTGGCAACAGAGACTTTGCAGATCAATACTGAATACTCGTTGGAAGGACTGATGCTGAAGCTGAAGCTCCTGTACTTTGGTCACCTGATGCGAAGAGCTGACTCATTGGGAAAGACCCTGATGCTGAGAAAGATTGAAGTCAGGAAGAGAAGAGGATGACAGAGGATGAGATGGTTGGATGGCATCATTGACTCAATGGACATGAGTTTGGGCAGATTCTGGGAGATAGTGGAGGACAAGGAAGCCTGGCATGCTGTACTACATGGGGTCACAAAGAGTCAGACACAAGTTAATGACTGAACAACAACTTTGCAGATGATGGGGCTAAAATGAAAGCATGGGGGAGGAGTGGTGTTTATATGACAGCATTCTTATAAAAGGGGGAATTTTGGACACAGAGGCAGACACATACAAAGGGAAGAAGAGGCGAAGAGACAAGAGAATGGCCGTCTCTAAGCCAGTGAATGCCAAAGATTGCATCAAACCACCAGAAGCTAAGAGACAAACATGGGACAGATTCTGTCTCACAAACCTCATAAGGAACACAATGTGCTGACATCTTCATCTCAGACTCTTAGCTTCCAGAACTAAGAGACAATAAATTCTTGTTATTTAAGCCTCCTAGTTTGTGGTAATTTGTTAGAGTATCCCTGGCAAACTAATACGGCCACGCCAGGCCAATTCTACATTTTTGTTTCTATTTTGTTTTGCTCTATGAAATTTTACTAGGTCTTAAAAGTGTAAAGTCGTAGAATCCTTAAACTAGATGAAATTATGTCCTATTTTATACTGTAAAATATATTTTCCAAGTTTTCTGGTAAGTCATCAGGGTCCCTATAGGATTGGAGCCTTCGAGATCCTCCTCGAAGGTAGAGAATAAACAGGAGCAATATTTAGGTGTTTCAGAGCCAAACCTAGAAAGCATCTCACTTTTACTTGAAATTCCAAACACGGATTCAGGATTTCTTCCCATGTAGTTAGAATAGAAGTAACACTCTAGGTGCTCCTAGTAGAGAAAGTAAGGGTCAAATGCTTTTCTGTCCATGGAGCTGGTGATTCTCAGAAGATTAAGGGGTGCCCAAAGACTGTGGAACACCTTTTCCTTTTTCTGTTTGATTCATCACAGAGTCCTCATCCCTCTTGTGTCTTGGGAACTCTTTCTCTTTTCCTTTCTCCTCCTAGGGAGGGTACACAAGAGGATCATGGACAGTGAGTTATCTTTTACCAGATCATGCTTAAATCCACTGGCGAGTGCCACATTTCCATTCCTTCTAGATGGACTTGAAAAAAAAATCTCACCTGAAATTAACCCGCTTATTTATTCATGTATTTATTCAATGAATAGTTAAAAAAAAAAAAGGAGACCCAGGGTCCCATTGTCACAAAATGACTCTATATATTATATGTGTCAAGAACCTTAAACCTCATTTTATAGATGAGAACACTTTGCTGTTGTTGTTCAGTCACTTAGTCATGTCCAGCTCTGTGTGACCTCATGGACTGCAGCATGGCAGGCTTCCTTCACCAAGTCCTGGAGCTTGCTCAAACACATGTCTATTGAGTCAGTGATGCCATCCAAGCATCTCATCCTCTGTTGTCCCCTTCTCCTCCTGCCTTCAATCTTTCCCATCATCAGGGACATTTCCAATGAGTCAACTCTTCACATCAGCTGGCCGCAATATTGGAACTTCAGCTTCAGCATCAGTCCTTCCAATGAATATTCAGGATTGATTTCCTTTAGGATTGACTGGTTTGATTTCCTTGCAGTCCAAGGGACTCTCAAGAGTCTTCTCCAACACCACGGTTCAAAAGCATCAATTCTTCAACTCTCAGCCTTCATTATGGTCCAACTATCACATCCATACATGACTACCAGAGGACCTTTGAACTCAGATAATTGAACTTGTCTATTTCCATAGCTGATAAACCTACCTTCTTGACCTTCTGTATGACTCCCATGTCTCTGTCTCATGTCTCCTCCATATTAAACCTGCCTGTCCATAAAACCCACCAAATGGATGTATACACGGCATAGTATTGTAAGACATTCCCCCATCCAGAAACTCATTCTCCCAGTCCTTCTATGCCTCCAGGCAAAGTCCATCACCTCACCAAAACCTGCTTAAAAACTAACTTGGCCCAAGAAGATGTCCAGAAGTCCTAGTTCCTGTCTTTACTCAGTCAACTCTTCAACACTTAGATTTTAAATGGTATAACTTCTGTTTGTGTTTTTTTATATCAGTGTGTTTATGTATTTTGTTTTTATCTTCCTGAAAGATGATCAGCTCTTCAAATAAAGATACTGTATCTCCTAGTTTCTAGTCTTAATCTTGCTGCTAAGGAGTTGTATAATCTTAGTTATACCATTTAACCTATATGGATCCCCATGTCCTCACTGATATAAAAAGGGGGCAATGGGAAAGCTGTGTATGCACATATCTTACCCTACCTAATAGTATATATTTAGTGTTTCCAAAGCATCTCATGGAGAAGGAAATGGCAACCCACTCCAGCGTTCTTGCCTGGAGAATCCCAGGGACGGCGGAGCCTGGTGGGCTGCTGTCTATGGGATCGCACAGAGTCGGACACGACTGAAGAGACTTAGCAGCAGCAGCAAGCATTTCAAGCTCTGGGAAGTGCTTAGGTGAGGCTTGTGGTGAGGCTTCTTCATGTGAGGGCTACTCTGATCTTATCAAAGCAGACTTCGCCACATCCCTGCTAGGCAACGTGGGCCAACCCTACTGAGTGTGGACTCAGGCACCCCACACTGCTGCCCAGCTTGGTCTTCCTATTTCCCTCCTCTCCCTTTCCCTTGATTTACAGCCATAAATAGGGCTCCATACCAAGACGAAGATTCTTCTTCACATCCTCTTCACTTTTACAGTTATCATCCTCTCTTTGTAAAATACTTTTATACTTCCAGCCACCTTGGTCAATTCCTACTCTTTTAAGACTTGGTCACTCCTCACCTCCCTGGTGAAGCCTCTCCTGATGGCTAGTTTGCCACTGGAATTTGTGCAACTGCTATAGCTTGCTCAGATATTTTCCTCTCTGCTTATGAACTGCATCATGCAAAAAGAACCTAGTATAGTGGTTATGAGTACAGTGTCTTGGCTTCAGACTGCCTGGGTTTATACTCATCACTATGCCATTTACTGGGCTTCCCAGGTGGGGCTAGTGGTAAACAACCTGCTTGCCAGAGCAGGAAATGCAAAAGACATGGGTTTGATACCTGGGTCCTGAAGATCCCCTGGAAGAGGAAATGGCATACCACTCCAGTATTTTTGCCTGGAAAACCCCATGGACAGAGGAGCCTGGCAGGCTGGAGTCCCTGGGGCTGCAAAGAGTCAGACTTATATGCCATTTACTAGCTATATGCCTTAGACAAATTATTTCTCTGGGCCTCTGTTCCTTTATCTATCAAATGAGGATAGTGATAATACTGATCTTCTTGAGTGTTTTTGAGGACGGAATGCATGGAGGCATGTAGAATAGTGAACATATTATAGAGTTAACACTATATAATAATGCCATCTCATGTTTCTTTTTTTTCCTCTGGGATTTCAAATAAGGAGAGAACTATGCTGTTACATCAGAGCGAAGTCTTAAGAGCTCTCTTTTTTTCTGTCTCTTATCTCCCTTTTCTTCATTCACTTTCCATCCAAGCTTACTCTCCTTGAAATGTCAGAAGTAATAATGTTCTCCTATACCTCAGCCTGACACTTGATGAATGCTTCAAGGTAGACCAATCCTGTATAAAAGGACAGGGTAAATTTGTTACTGGAAAAGGTAAAAAATATGAAATATGTGAAAATTCACTAGGAAGAATTTGGCCCAGTAAGAGCATGTGAATTCATTCAAGGAATATTTGTTAAACACCTGCTCTGTAACTAACATGTGCTGCCTAATGCTGGGAATACAGTCCTTGCCTTCACGTGTTTACTGTTTAATGAGGGATACAGATAAGTATACCTACAGTTGGGATGCAATGTGACTAGTTGCAATAAAGGGAGGGAACCAGTTGCTATAGTAACATACAGTGCATATAACTCACTCCAGGAATTGGAGGTTTCCTAAAGGAGATGGCACCTAGGCTGAGCCTCAGAAGAGTTTCCCAGGCTAATCACATGGGCAGAGACCTGGAGAACTGTACTTAGAGCAAAGGTGATGGGCACAGGCCAGATTATGAAGGGATTTTGTGCTCCTGCCTGGAAATTATCCTGCAGGCAATGGGGAGCTCTTTACAAACTTTAGGTAGGAAATGAACATAGTGAGATCTGGGTTTATACTAGCAATAGTGTGAAGGATCAGTTGGACTACAGTAGAAACAGCATTATACAGGGTTATTACAATAACTGTCGTAAAAAGAAATGCTGAAAATCTAACCACTAAGAGATGAAAATGAAAAGGCAAGAAAAGAGAAGGCAAAGGTGAAAAAACCACCAAGGAGAGAAAATACATAAAGTTCCCACCAGATATTTGGGGACTGTGTTGTACTATGTCTTTTAGTGATTCATTATTAGACTCTTTCTAACATTTCAGCAGACTTTCTAGATACCATAACTGTGATGAGAGGAATTTTGAGTATACCCGGAGTGGTCTTTGAGAAGTAAGGACTTTGAGAACACGTCTCAGTGGCTGCAGCCTTACCCATGGAGGTTTCAAAAAGACCCCTATACATCTGTGTCTCTTTTGCTGTTTTGCATACAAGGTTATCGTTAACATCTTTCTAAATTCCATATATATGGTACGGAGAGGGAGGAGGGAGGGGGGGTCAGGATGGGGAACACGTGTATACCTGTGGCGGATTCATGTTGATCAATGGCAAAAACCAATACAATATTGTAAAGTAATTAACCTCCAATTAAAATAAATAAATTCATATTTTTAAAAAAATTAATTAATTAATTTTTAAAAAAGGCCCCTAAAGCTACCAATTTTCTCCTTAATTTTCTTTAGCATGTTTCTTTAGCATGCTAACTTTAATTGTATTTCTTATTCTACAGACTTCTGTCTCTATTTCTCTGCTAGATCACTGCCAAATCCCAAGCTCCTATCATGAACAGTAAATATTTCCTTCTCTGTGGGCAAACAAGTTGCTGGAGTAGAGGGGGAATGGCATTGTTCTCTGCTTTGTATACAACAAGCTTGACCTTGAAGAATGGCTGCTTTGCATTCCCATTCTTCGTGTCAGCCGCGTTTACTGGGAGCCAATTATTCTAATGACAGCCCTGAGTGATGGGAAATGTGGATTGAATTATCAGAGACTGTTTGAATATGCCTTTTATATCTTTTTGTTGATAATTTTATATTATAATTGTAGATAAGTGATGAACTGAGGGAGGAGAGTGTGAACACAATGTGCTAAGCATTTAAGATCCTATTTGTTTCCTGTCTGAAGTGAGACAGGAAATGTAATGCATTCAGTCTGGTGCATACATTAACATGATAATTGTCTTTCAGCTCTGTATTTCAATTTTCAGGCCGTAAAGAAGAAGTGAGAGATGGAAGCACAGCCTTCTACAGTGGACCACTGCCTTATGAAACTGTGTATACTCTACAAAGAATGTCAAGTTTGTACTGGGAAGTGATCATAAATGCATGAATCCACTTATCTTAAACTTCTCCAAGCCCAAGAGATAACGTGGTGATGTTCTGAACTTGATTGTGTTGATATTTGACTATTGGAAGTATATATGTTAGATTAATGGGAGGAAATGCGGAGGCGAGCTAAGACAGAGTGTAAGGGTATATACTAGGAATTAATAGTTTGGTGAGACTCAAACGGATTCCTCTTGAGAAAAGCACTGACATGTGATGAGACTGATGTCCAGGGTCTGGGAAAAGAGTTACAAAACTGAGAGAAAAGGCCCTATAATCTCCTGGGCAATACCTGGACATCTCACTCTGGGCTTTAGAGGCTTAAGTACTGGAACTGAAACTTGGGACACTGGCAGATGATGACTTTCGAGGACTGCTTTTACAGTGCGGTAGGTAGCCTATTTTGTTACTCGTATCCCCATAGACCTAAACAGACTTTAAATTCCCAAAGTAGGGTTGGGAGAGCTTAAGAAAATGCGTGGATCATCAGTATTGCTTTTGTATGGAAGAATTTCATGCAAAACAAGAATTGTGAAATGCATTGGTTTCAACTAAGCATTTGCTTGGACTCCTCCAGATATCTTGTTGAAAAAAGGACAGATGATTTCAATTAAATACCATCACAAAATTGAGTGGGTATTTTAGTAGGGAGGTGAAATCAGAAGCATCCACTGTCTTCTGATGTTTGGCCAGTTCCCAAGACAGGCACTCACATTCATTGATTTATCAAAGTTTCTTTGACTATTTATTATGTGCCAGACACTGTATTGGCATCTAGGTTATAAAGATGGACAACAGACAGTTTCTTTCTTTCAACGGATTTAGGATTTCCAGTCCAGTACTTAAGTGATTATGGCTATTCTGTCTAGGAGGATCTGAGAAGTATTCATTTAAAAAATCTTTTAAGAAATCATGCAGGGAAGCATGCACCCACAGCATGCAGCATGGATAACATTCAATCTTCTGTTTATTTTTTCCCAAGCTTAATTTTGAAGTATGAATCTAAGAATGAAAAGGGAGGGATGAAGGAATGAGGGAAAGAAAACAGCCCCTGAAGGAATGAGGGAAAGTAAACAGAAAAACAAATATGTTGAACTTCAAAAAGACAAAACCTAAATCAAAGCACAGGGTTAAGAACTGAGGAAAGAAGCAAGACTCACACAGTCTCTCTATGGGCTTTCCCCTTCATCGTGCAAAGCGTTTACGAAAGTAGCATGATGTAAGATATCAGTCATCACTAATAGTAAAGCTATAGACTTTTCACCAAACAAAAAATACTTCCTTAGAAGAAAACCCTAGAATAGATAGAAGTTAATCACCACAAAATAAACTACCAAGTGAAAAAAAAAGAAGGCCCACAAGTCAACCTTTCTAAATAATAATTCTTAAATGTCCAAATATAGAGAATAAGCAAGTGTGTCAGCAGAATTTGTACCACTGAAAAGAGAATGAGACTTCAGGGCTCTCATTGCAGCTGCTCCGTAGGGGCTGGACTGGGGGAACCTAGGAGAAGTGCTGTGAGTCATGCCCTGTGATCACCAAGCTCTGTAGAGGACCTACCAGGCGCCTGCTTCTGGGCTTCATGCGGGGGTAGTACAAAGATGAATGAGTCACCATCTGTACCCCAAGGATGTAATAAAACTGAAGCTCTGTCTAGTGGGAAAGCCAATAAGTGCTCAACTACAACAGCAAAGGTCAGCCTGCAGTATGTGCTAGAATCAAAAGTAGGAAGCCGAGAATCTAGCAGCTTTGGAAAGAGGAGAAGTCTTCTTTGATGACCACCTAGGGGCTGGTTAGGGTGGGAGGGAGGTTCTAGAGGGAGGGGATATATGTATACCTGTGGCTGACAGGTTAAGTGCCAGAAATCAGAACAATATTGTAAAGTAATTACCCTCCATTTATAAATAAACTCTTAAAAAAGAATTAAAAAAAAAGATTTAACAAAAGAGGATGAAAAAAAGTGATGAAGTCCAGAAATGGAAGGTATGCAGCAGAAATGGTACATGGCAAGGCGCAGAGATAGCAAAATGTGAGGATATCTGGGAAACGAAAGAAAGTTCTGTGTAGCTATTTGGGAAATGAGGCAGGGCTGACTTGTGGAATTAATATACCATGAAAAGAATTTGGAATTCACATATTGGTAATGACAGTTAATGAATCAGAGGGTGACATATTGAGTTAAAGGAAAATGAAGTACTTTTAATATCTGGTTTAAAAGTGATTTGGATGGTGCCCCTCTGCCCTCAAAATATGTCCATGTCCTAATTCCTGAAACCTGTATATGCTACCTTATTTAGGAAAAGGTTATCTGCATATATCATTAAGTTAAGGATTTTGAGATGAAGAGATTACTGTGTATTATCAGTATGGGTCCCAAATCCAGTGACAGATATCCTCACAAGAGGAGAGGAGAGGGATATTTGAGACAGACACAGAGGAGATGGTGATGGGAAGACACAGCGGAGGCTGGAGTAATGTGGCTACAAGCCAGAGAACATCAAGCACGGTCAACAGCCGCTAGCAGCCAGCTGAGAGAGGATTCTTTCCTAGAGCCTTCAGAGAGGAGTTGGCCCCGCTGACACCTTAATTTCAGACTTCTAGTCCCCAGAACTGAGAGAGAAGAATTTTCTGCAGTCTTGAATTACCAAGACTGTAATAATTTGTTATAGTAACCCTGGGACACTAATACAAAGCTTCAAAACCAGTCAATCATGACAAATAAAATGGTAATGAAGAATAAGAATTATTCCTCTCACTCTACAAATCCCTTTTATATAATTACCTTATTTTGTGTTGCTGTTTAGTTGATAAGTTGTGGCTGACTCGTTTTGCGACCCCATGGACTGTAGCCGCCCCCTCCAGGCTTTTCTGTCCATTGGATTTCCCAGGTAAGACTTACTGGAGCAGGTTTCCATCTTCTTCTCTAAATGATCTTCCTGGTACACAGGTCAAATCCACAACTCCTGCACTGGCCAGTGGATTCTTTACCACTGGGCCACCCAGGAAGCCCTATCTTATTTTCGTTCTAAATAATTACTATTATTTTCCCTATTTTGTTGTTGAGCCTGAGCTTCAAATAAATAAAATCACTTTCTTAAGGTGTCAGACTTCTACCCTCAACTCTTTTTACTACTAACCTATGTTGCTTCGGTGATAAATCAGCGTCCTCCACATGCACACAGAGCTGACAGCTTCAAAAAGTACCCAAGTATCAATAGCTCTTGGAGTCCTGGGCTGAGGACTAGACTGTTGGAGGAGGGAAAGGAAGGAAGGATCCAAAGGGGAGCAAGATAAAGAGACTTTCCATTTTCCCCCCACCCCATGTGGCATATAGACACGTGGGATCTTAGTTCCCTAATGAGGGATTGAACCTGCACCCTCTGCACTGGAAGCATGAAGTCTTAATGACCGAACCTCCAGGGAAGTCCCAAGATAAGGAGATTCTAAGTAAGAGAAAAACATTAGGGTGACCCTCTTCAAATTTTATTGGATTTCTGTTACTGATTATAATATTAACATTAAAATTTTTTTGCGTCTTTTCTCCTAGTCCATGGGCATGATAATCCCTAACTGAGTTGGTTTAATGATGAAATGAACTATGGATTAAAACAAACAAACAAACTTTGAGAACTATAAGACCACTGTATAACTGTCTGGGATATTTATGAAAGTGAAAGCGGAATAATGCTCTGGTCCAGACCAGACTGCACATTAGCATCTCTTGGGGAACTTTTAAAACTTGCTGATGTCAAGATTCTTCCACAGAATTTTAAAATTAGAATCTCTTGAAGTGGGCCTCAAGGATTATTATTTTTTTAAATTGTCTTAAATTATTCTTATACATGCTGCCTGTTGGAGTGGGGAAATGTGAGCTCTGTGGTCATATGGTGCTAGAGCTCAAAGTTTGTATAATGGTTTTGTAAGTTGCTATTTTATAAATTTTTAAATCTCTCCAAATCTCTGTTTCTTCAATTTAAAAATAGGTATAATAATACTTAGCTCTTAAAGAACTGAGCTAAAGGTTGTACAAATGCTTTTAACATGTACAGTCAGTTTAGCTTAGTCTGATTTCTCCCTTTCCTTTTGTACCCATAAAATTGATGGAAAACCAAGAGAAGGAAGGAGGGAGTTGCATTGAACACATGACATGCATTTCCAAAAATTACTCCCAAGTTGCATTTTCTCAATTTGAAGAGAAGTCATTTAAAGATGTATTTTTTTGTGTTATGTTATGTCTGAAAGTGAAAATGTTAGTTACTCAGATGTGTCCTACTGTTTGCAATGGGTGACCCCATGGACTGTAGCCCACCAGGCTCCTCTGTCCATGGGATTCTCCAGGCAGGAATACTAGAGTGAGTTGTTATTCCCTTCTCCAGAGAATCTTCCTAACCCAGAGATCGAACCTAGGTTGCCTGCATTGCAGGCAGATTCTTTACCATCTGAGCCACCAGAGTAGTCCCTTATCTTATGTCTGCACAGCAATAAAAGCAAACAGCATACAGAGCAGGCTTCTCATAAAATAAACAGATTCTGAGGAACTATAAGAGTTCACATTAATTGTAAACCGTGCGTTTCCTCATTAATCAATGACCTAGAAAAGTACCAGGTGTTTTCTGTGATTAGCAAGCTGGATTAGATTAGAGTCACAAGATAGCACTTTTATTGTCAAGGACATTTATGGTCATTGAATGTTAGGTCACCTGTAATGACCTAATGTCACTCTGCTAACCAATAGGCTGTTCAGAAATTTGTAACAATAGGGTGATAGTCATGGCTTTTGTTGTTATTGTAGTTACAGAAAATCTTCACACTGCAAGGCATTTCAGGGTCCACAGTGCATTTTTATTTTCATTCTCTTGTATGAAAATGTTAGAGCAGCTGAATCTCAGAAAGAGGTTGTTTTTCTTGAATTGAGCTGCATGAATGAGTTGCTTGTACATTTTGGAGACAAATCCTTTGTTTAATATGCAATTATTTTCTCTCATTCTGAAAACTAGGAATAAAACTACCATATGACCCATCAGTTCCACTACTGGGCATATACCCTAAGAAAACTGTAGCTGAAAAAGTCTTATGTTCATAGCAGCATTATTTACAATAGCTAGGACATGGAAGCAACCTAGATGTCCATCAGCAGATGAATGGATGAAGAAGTTGGGGTACATATATACAATGAAATATCACTTAGCCATAAAAAAGATTGCATTACATGTAAGAATTAAAGATTTTAAAATTTAAAAAAAAAAAGATTGTGTTGACTCAGTTCTATGAGATGGTTGAACCTAGAGCCTGTTACACAGAGGGAAGTAAGTCAAAAAGAGAAAAACAAATTTCATATATTAACATGTATATATGGAATCTAGGAAAATGGTACTGATGAACCTATTTACAGGGTAGGAATAGAGATGCAGACGTAGAGAACAGACTTTGGACACAGTGAAGAAGGAGAGGGTGGGATGAATTGAGAAGGTAGCATTGAAACATATACATTACCGTATGTAAAATAGGTAATGGGAAGTTGCTCTATAACACAGGGTGCTCAACCTGGTGACAGCCAGAGGGGTGGGATGGGGTGGAGGGTGGGGGAAAGATTCACGAGGGAGAGAGACACATGTATACTTATGACTGATTCATATACTGTTGTGTACCAGAGGCCCGCAACTATTGTAAAGCAGTTATCCTCCAATTAAAAATAAATTTAGAAAAGAATTGATTGAGCACTTACTATACACCAGGTACTTTGATAGATATTGAGGTTAGAAAAATATGTAAGATAGAAAAGAAGATAGGAAGGAAGGGAGAAAGTCATTGTTAATTTAATGTTTTCTATGTCCTAGAAATGTGCTTTTCAGGATGTTTAAGTCTAGCAAAGGAGATAAGAACATAAATAATTAAAATAAAACAATTAAAATAAGTAGAGAATAACAGAGGAGAGTTGTTTTATAATTTTATTTACAGGGAAATCTTTATAAGCAAGAAGCTAGAAGCATTAAAGAAAAGATTAAAACACATAGCTATATAAAAACTTTTTCAGGAAAACAAAAAATACTATAAATAACAAAAAAGTAGAAATATAAAAATGAGAAAGAATTTTCTACCTATTTGACAGAGGCTAATTTCCTTAGTACAGAGAGAATTTTGATAAATCATTAGAAAAAAGATCAAGATAGAAAAAATGACAAAGTATGTAAAAAGGGATCACCAGTGGATTTTTTCATAGTGAAAGACATATCAATGGTTTTCATATGTGTGAAAACAGATGTAACTTCACAAGAAAGAAATGCACATAAAACGATGAAGTATTGGAGGTTCCTTAAAAAACTGAAAATAGAGCTACCATGTGACCCTGCAATCCAACTCTCGGGCATATACCTAGAGAAATACCAGATCTGAAAGGATACATGCACTCCAGTGTTAATCGTAGCACTATTTACAATAGCCAGAACATGGAAATAACCTAAATGTCTGTTGACAAATGAATGGATGAAGAAGATGTGGTGCATACGTACAATGGAATATTACTCAGCTATTACAAAGAATGAAATAATGCCCTTTGCAGCAATATGGATAGACCTAGAGTGACGTAAGTCAGAGAAAGAGAAATATCATATGATATTGCTTATATATGGAATCTAAAAAAATGATGCAAGTGAAATCATTTACAAAACAGAAACAGATTTACAGACAGAAGGAAGGCTTACAGGGAATAAATAGGTAGGGAGTTTGGGACTCACATGTACACATTGTTATATTTAAAATAGGTAACCAACAAAGACCTGCTATATTGCACAGGGAACTCTGCTCAATATTACCTAACATCCTAAATGGAAAAAGAATTTGCTATTCAGTTGCTAAGTCGTGTCCAGCTATTTGCAGCCCCATGGACTACAGCACTCCAGGCTTCCCTGTCCTTTACCATCTCCTGGAGTTTGCTCAAACTCAAAAAAAAGAATAGATACATATATATGTATAAGTGAATCATTTAGCTATAAACCTGAAACTAACACAACATTGTTAATCAACTCTACTACAATATAAAAAAAAAGTTTAATAAAAAGGGAAGAAAACTATTTTAAAATTTTAAAACTTTAAAAAAAATTTTTAAATAAAAATGTTTTAAAAAGCCTATCAGATTAGGCTTCGATATTTGATAATACATTGAAAAGGTGTGTGTTAGTCACCCAGTTGTGTCCGACTCTTTGTGACCCCCTGGACTGTAGCCCACAGGCTCCTCTGCTCATAGGTTTCTCCAGGCAAGAATACTGGAGTGGGTAGCCATTCCCTTGTCCAGGGGATCTTCCTGACCCAGGGATCAAACCCAGGTCTCCTGCATTGCAGGCAGATTCTAAAGCATCCGAGTCACCATGGATAAAAACAGTTGCCTTGCATTTTGTTAATGGAAATGTAAAATGAAGTGCCTTCTCTGGAAGATAATTTAGTAATATTACATGGGAAGCTGTTGGCTCCCTGCCTGTATCTCCATGACCCTAAATTTCAGCGTTTGCTGGCCTGATTTCCAAATGCCATCATTGGCTGCTAACATTGGTTGAGATATGGGATGAAGGGCATACACTGACTGGTACAATTTTTCTAGACTACAAGAGGTAAGGGGATAATGGGAATTGTAAGGAGAGTGGATTTGGCTGGCTGCTATTAGTGTCATAGGTATGCTGAGTAAAAGAAATGTGAGGCTCAACTATTAATCAGGATACAGTATGAAAGCCAGTAACATTCAGAAAATAGCTCTTGGTTTGCTATTGGACCTAGCAGAAACTGGGCTGATCATGGAACCTCAAGTGACTGACAGGAGATGGTTACCATCAGATCCTCCAAGTCACTGGGTTGGACAGGTGCAGGCTGGACTAGTATAACCCGTCACACTAGTTCACTTACAATCAGGCATGAGCATGTGCAGAGGAAACAACTAAATCACAGAAGCTGGCAGCCTAGTCCTCCATGTTTCTTGTTAAATGAATGTCTCTCTCTCAGGTCACACCTATGACTTCACAGAGAGTTCTTATAAACCAGTTGTCAGAGGACAATAAAACCCAGGTCTGAGTCATGGGGAGGTTGGCTCAGTAAATCGTGTGAGCTGAAAATAGACCGCTTATGCAGCGCAGTTCTACTAAGGGGTGGTCAGGAAAGACAGTAGTGAGGAAAAATTATCACCGCTCTGGGCAAAACTTCAAGCACTACAAATGGTCATGAACTTGTGTAGATGGTCAGAGTGGGGCAGGTTTGACTGCAGCGGATGCTGTTGGTATTGTGACCATATCATCTCTCCCCTGCCCTTCGGTTCATACTGGTTAGGCCTCCAACTGCCAGCACCTGCATTTCTTTCTTTCACTGGCCAATAAAACTCACTTTACGTTCCTGTGAAATAGGCCAGTAGTGTTGAGGAATTAATACCTCCCAGGGAGCGGAATACAGGGAAGCAAGGTGAGGGGTCCCTCTGAGGGGAGGAGTTATTGATAACTAAGATTGTAGAATGGCACCCCACTTCAGTACTCTTGCCTGGAAAATCCCATGGACGGAGGAGCCTGGTAGGCTACAGTCCATGGGGTCGCGAAGAGTCAGACATGACTGAGTGACTTCACTTTCACTTTTCACTTTCATGCATTGGAGAAGGAAATGGCAACCCACTCCAGTGTTCTTGCCTGGAGAATCCCAGGGACGGGGAAGCCTGGTGGGCTGCCGTCTATGGGGTCTCACAGAGTTGGACACGACTGATGCGACTTAGCAGCAGCAGCAGCAGCAGCAGCAGCAGCAGCAACAGAGAATTCCCAGCACATTATGATGATAAAAATCAGAATTATTTTTAGTCAAGTTTTGTTACTCTTTTAAAATTATCTCCACACCATCTCATTATTGGCAGAACCAAGGCAGAGCCTTCCTACCACTCTGCTTTTAGAAGCTACTGCTCGAGGGGTTATACAAGGGCCCTCAGACAGTGATGGACTGGGCAAGACAAGAGTTAGTGCTCCAAGCACCCAGTTCCCTTAAGATAACTCTGAAGCTTGTGTCAATACTGCTTCTGCGTTTCCTCAGCAGATCTGAGCTCCAAGTATGGTTTATTAACTACCTTTTCTTCCTGTTTCATCTTCCCACTCCTTTTGGATTTTTCTTCACCGTCAAAGTGGGGTATTGTATTTAGATCTCGGTCGTAGGGTCTGCTTCTAAAGGAACCCAATTAAGATGGATAGCTATAAAAATATAAATGTCAAATATCAGTAATTCCACTCACAGGAATTTATCTTAGTGGTGTACTCACACAAGTGCTCAAAGACATATGATTTTATGCTAATAGCAGTAAGTAGTATCAAATGCTTACCATATACTACACATTAAAGCTCTTTCTGTGTTACAACTCACTTAATCCTCAGAAAAATCTTATGAAATTACTGTTAAACCCCCATTTTACACAAGGAAATTGGAGCATACGTAAAATAATTTGACTAAGCCCATAAGAGCTGGACTTCCTTGGCAGTCCAGTGGATAAGAATCTGCCTGCCAGTGCAGGGGACACGGGTTCCATCCCTGGTCTGGGAAGATTCCACATGCTGCTAAGCAACAAAGCCAGTGTGTCACAACTAGTGAGCCCATATGCTGCAACTACTGAAGTCCATTTGCCTAGAGTCCTTGCTCTACAAAAGAAGCCACCTCAACGAGAAGCCTGTGCACTGCAGTGAACCGTAGCCCCTGCTCGCCACATTAGAGAAAGCCCACACATAGCAACAAAGACCTAGCACAACCCAAAATTAACAAACAAAACAAACAAAACTGTAAGAGCTATTAGTTTAGAGCCAGGGTTCAGACCCAGGAAATCTGATTTCAAGTATCATTCTTGTATCCATTTTGTTTCTTTAGAATCATACAAGCAAGTATGCTTATTGCAGCATTGTTTGTAAGACCTAGAAACAGTTCAAATGTCCATCATAAGAGGATGGGTAAATAAATTATGGTGTGCCATATTAAAATATTTAGAGCCATTAAAAATAATAAGTCTTATATGCTAACATAGAAAGAAGTTTAACATATTGCCAAGTGAGGAAACCAAGATTCAGAATACTGTGCTTCTTAGGCTTTCAGTTGTGCAAAACCCAAAGCTGTGTGTGTGTGTATGTTTCGGTGTGTAACTATCATGGGAATAGTTGCTGGCCTAGGAGAGGCCTGCAATTCAAGCATGAAAGGGAGACATACTTTCCATTGTAAACCATTATTTTTTTTTTACTGTTTTCATTATTTAACATAAGTGATGCTGAAAATACTGTACAGTAGAGATATATCTGAATTGACATGGGATTACAGCAGAAATTCACCCTGCCTGGAGGAGTCTCAGAGGGGCCCACAAAAGATCCTAATGGATGGCTAAATGCAGAAGAAGGTCACTCCTGGTGGAAGCATTGAAGGTCCAGGAATGTGAGAGCTCACAGGATGTGGCGTAATTGCACACAGTTTGATATGTGGAGGTGGCAGGAAATGAAGCTAGGAAGAGACTGAGATCAGATGGCCTGAAGATACATTAATTCACAAGTGAAATAGAATATTCAGGCTTATCAACAGTTAATTTGACAAAGATGTTTTTATTGTAGTTTTAAAAAAATGTCTTTGAATGTATGTCATCTAGGTATTACAAGGAAGAAAAAGGAATATATTTCAAGTTAATGAAAGGTGCCTATAAGAAGTATTAATTTTCTTCATTCTCTCTTATTGCAGGGCATTTACAAGGAAATGTATCTATCAAGAATCAGAGGATTGAATTGAGGTGTGCACATTGCCACTTATCAACTATGGGCTCAATGTCCCCATCTATAAACATACATTATAGTACAAGCATCATAGAATTAACGTGAAGATCATTTAAGATATTTCACACAAAGAAATTAGTATATTGCCTGGCACTTTAGCAGGCACTCGGTAATTGTTACCTATTATTATCGTCAATGCTGCTGCTGCTGCTGCTGCGTCGCTTCAGTCGTGTCCGACTCTGTGCTACCCTAGAGACAGCAGCCCACCAGGCTCCCCTGTCCCTGGGATTCTCCAGGCAAGAACACTGGAGTGGGTTGCCATTTCCTTCTCCAATGCATGAGAGTGAAAAGTGAAAGTGAAGTCACTCAGTTGTGTCTGGCTCAGCGACCTCATGGACTGCAGCCTACCAGGCTCCACTGTCCATGGGATTTTCCAGGCAAGAGTACTGCAGTGGGGTGCCATTGCCTTCTCCGATTATTGTCAATAAGTTCTGATAAATAACAATTTCCACATGATCAAAATTTTATTGAAATTGCAAGCAACTGAAAGCAGTGAAAGGAAAGCACTTTTCCAGGAAATTAAAGGTTTGCAATTTTAATCCAAAAGAATATCTCCAGGTTCAAAACGAACTCATTTGCCTTTTCTGCTGCCAAACTCTAAACGACACATGTTCTACCTAAAGCCACATGGCTAAATGATAGGGTCACAGTTGTGAGATCTGTCAGCTCATCCCCAAAACATGTCCCATGTTCTCCTGTCCAGCCAGTTACATCAAGGATGCTGAAGATGGCTGGAAGCATTTGACTGTGACTTTAAATGAATACCTTAAAAAATCAGAATTTTAATTTTGCCTAGGGAGAAATCAATTATCTAGAAACTATTAGATCTAATTTTTTTCTCTAAAATAATGCCTCAACTTTCCTTTCTGCTGAGAATGTCCACAAAGAAGTGACATTTACAAAATAGAAGAAATAAACAATCACTGGTTTTAAAAAATGTCATAAACAGTGTACTGGCAGTAGGGTCCCAATTAGTATCACAAAAGTCACCAAAACAAGGATGTCAAAGGTGTAAAATTTATCATTATAGATTGAGACTCAAATGTACATAACTTGGACAAAATATCAGGCTGTTAGAAATATAGAGAGACAGTCAGACAACCTAGATTAGAAATACTTGTATCTAATTTTTACTGGCATTTTATTCCTTTTTAATACTTATTTTCTGGCTTTTATATTCAGTTATATTCACCAATAAATTTCCCTCTCCATAAGTTACAGTGATGATTCTTGTTTTCCAAATCAAAATTTAGAGCACATGCTTTGATAACATTATACACTTCGTGGGACTAAGGGAAAAGTTTATTTTAAAAGAATATCTTCTCCTTAAATTCTGGAAATCTGGTAGTACTCTTGTGACAGTTATAGATACATTTTTTTCCTCCTCATTCTAATCTTCTCTCCCTTAAAATGGTTAGTATTAAGCTTTGAATTAGAAGTACTTTCGAATGAAGGTTTGAATGGAAAGTGTGTGTTCTATGAAAGGAGAAGAAAAAATAAACTGGGGAAGACAAAAAATATACAATGGCAGAAATAGACCTCACTGTAAAGAGGATGGAAAAGAGGGAGACAGAATTTCATATAATGGAATTTTTAAAACCATTTTATCCAAAGTTTAAAATGAGGTTAGATCAAATAAAACTCTGTGAAACTCAGAGGGTAAATAGAATTATAGCTTAAGTGGAAATAAAAATTGTATTTGTTTGTTTTTGATTCCACAGTGAGTAAAAGGGCCCCAGATGAATAATGTTGATCGTTATTATTCACTTTTGACAGATTGCCTTCATCTTC
This sequence comes from Capricornis sumatraensis, assembly GCF_032405125.1. Classification (NCBI taxonomy): domain Eukaryota; kingdom Metazoa; phylum Chordata; class Mammalia; order Artiodactyla; family Bovidae; genus Capricornis; species Capricornis sumatraensis. The sequence continues at coordinate 174,953,472 of NC_091070.1, read as the reverse complement.
TATTAATGAATATTCAGGAATAAAAAGAGACTCCTACCTTTTGTAGCAGAGCTATACAATTTCTTGGTACTTTCATAATTCAAAGGTCCTCAGTCATGATGGGAAAAAGTCATTTCTCAGAAATTAGATGATAATAACATCAAACATTGCTCTAATGTGCATGAAGATATAAGTACATTGTGCAGATTCAAAGAAATATTGGTGGACCTGGCTGGTCACAGATCAAAGAACTCGAAGTTTTAGTGACTTTGGGTGTTTTTGAGAAGATAACATAATTACAAGACGCTACAAAACCATAGGCAATTGTCACATCTTCTCAACATCCACACAGCTTTGAACTCTGATTATGGAATCCAGGAGACCATCCCTTTCCTCCTCAATATAGTATCTAGCTCTTTCCTTCTTATAACAGGAAAATAAGAAAAAACAGAGAATGTCTCTGATCTGTGACCTTTACAAACTGTAACATAATCAATAGCCTATTTATTGAATTGGTTCACAGGAAATCTCATAGAAAATGTTTATATTTGGGGTGGGTAGAGATTTCTAGAATCTTACCTGTTAGTAATGGTAACTGGTTTTTAGCTAGGTACATAATAACACAGTTAAAAGACTAAATGTCCTGGTCTCCCTTGGTAAATTGTGGTCATATAGCATGACTGAGGTGACTTAGCAGCAGCAGCAGCAGCAGCACAGTTCAATGGGATGTTAGCAGAAGTGATGTGTTCAAAGTCTAGTTTATGAACTTGAAAAAAAGGATTTACTTCCATTTCTTTCCTCTCTCTCCTACTGGCTATCATAAGGATATAACAGAATGAGATGGAACAGCTATTTTAAACCATAAGATGAAAGCTGCACGTTGTGGATTTTAAAGCAAGAAGACTGTAGGAGGCTGAGTCCCAGATACCACTGAGCCTCCATGTGAGCCATGTATTAGTCACACTCAATTTGAAACAAAGGAGAGAAGGCTTTGTTTTAGAGAAGCCTTCTAGAGAAGGCTTCTAGAGAAGGCTTCTATTTTAACTTCTTTTTCTTTTTTCTTTTTATAGTTGCATTGAGGTATAATCAACATAAAACAAATGGCACATATTTATTGCATGCAATTTGATCACTAGGGGCATATGCATACACCCATGAAACCATACCATCAAGAAACAGTAACACACTTCCCTCACCAAATTTTCTTTGTGCCCTTTCACAACATATCTCTCCATGGTCACCAAAATCCTCAATCAACTAGCAATCTGCGTCCTGCCATTGCATTTTGGATTTTCTTGAATTTTATACATATTTTATTATGTAGTATGTATCTTTTGCCTGACTGTTTCATTTATAATTATTTTGAGACTTATTCATGTTTTAGCATATACATTTTTCTTTTTATTAGTAGTAGTCTGCTGTATTTATAAATGTGTTCCACAGTTTGCTTCTCTATTATGCACTTGTGAGTTGGAGTATTACATGCATTGCATGTCGTCATCATGGCATGTCATGGCATCTGGGCCCATCACTTCATGGCAAATAGATGGGGAAACAATGGAAACGGTGACAGACCTTTTTTTCTTGGGCTCCAAAATCACTGCAGATGGTGACTGCAGGCATGTAATACTCATTACAGGCATTATTATAGCTTTGGAGTATTACAAACAAAGCTGGTGTGAATATTTGTGTACAAGTCTTGGGTACAGAAAAGCTGTTATTTCTCTTGGGTAAATAGCTAGAAGAAGAATAACTGTAGAACACATATAGTATGTGTTCGGTTTAACCTTTTAAGACACTGCTAAACTGTTGTCTTAATTTCCATTCCCATCAATAGTGAAAGAGAGAGTTCTACTTGTTTTACAACCTCAGCAACATATAGTATGATCAGTGTTTACTTCAGCCATTGTAGTGAATGTGTTCTGCTTCATTAACTACACTAAAGCCTTTGACTGTGCAGATTACAACGAACTGGAAAATTCTTAAAGAGATCGGAATACCAGACCACCTTACTTGTCTCCTGAGAAACCTGTATGCAGGTCAAGAAGCAACACTTAGAACCAGATGTGAAACAACAGATTGGTTCAAAATTGGGAAAGCAGTACTTCAGGGCCATATATTGTCATCCTGCTTATTTAACTTATATGCAGAGTACATCATGCAAAATGCCCAACTGGATGAAGCACAAGCTGGAATCAAGATTGTGGGGAGAAATATCAATAACCTCTGATATGCAGATGACACCATCCTTATGGCAGAAAGCAGAGAGGAACTAAAGAGCCTCTTAATGAGAGACAAAGAGGCAAGTGAAAAAGCTGGTTTAAAATGGAACATTCACAAAACTAAGGTCATGGCATCTGGGCCCATCACTTCATGGCAAATAGATGAGGAAACAATGGAAACAGTGACAGACCTTTTTTTCTTGGGCTCCAAAATCACTGCAGATGGTGACTGCAGGCATGAAATTAAAAGACACTTGCTCCTTGGAAGAAAAGCTATAACCAACCTAGACAGCATATTAAAAAGCAGGGACATTACTTTGCCAACAAAGGTCCATATAGTCAAAGCTATGAATTTTCCAGTAGCCATGTATGGATGGGAGAGCTAGACAATAAAAAAGGCTGAGTGCCGAAGAATCAATGCTTGTGAACTGTGGTGCTGGAGAAGACTCTCGAGAGTCCCATGGACAGCAAGGAGATCACACCAGTCTATCCTAAAAGAAATCAACCCTGGATATTCACTGGAAGGACTGATGCTGAAGCTGAAGCTGCAATACTTTGGCCACCTGATGCGAAGAGCTGAATCAATGGAAAAGACCCGATGCTGGGAAAGATTGAAGGCAGGAGGAGAAAGGGGTGACAAAGGACGAGATGGCTGGATGGCGTCACTGATTCAGTGGACGTGAGTTTGAGCAAGCTCTGGGAAACGGTGAAGGACAGGGAAGCCTGGTATGCTATAATTCACGGGCTCACAAAGAGTCAGACATAACTAAGTGATTGAACACACACACACATTTAATTGTTCCAGCATCATTGTTGAAAAGATTAATTTCATCATTGAATTGCTTTAACACCTTTGTTAAAAAAAAAAGTAAATTGATTATGTATGTGTAGGACAGTTCTGAATTCCTATTCTGTTCCATTGATCTATGTTTATCTTTATGTTGGTATCATACTCTGATTAGCTTTATAACAAGTTTTGAAATCAAGTAGTATAAATCCTCCAATTTTGCTTTTTTTTCAATATTATTCTGTATTCTTGGCATTTTCCTACAAATTTTATGATCAGTTTATCATTTTATGGAAAACACCCGCTGAAATTTTGATTGGATTTGCCTTGAATCTATAGGTAAATTTGGAAAGGACTGCCATCTTTAACAATATTGTCTTTTATTCTGTGGACATAATTTACCTCTCCATTTATTTAGGTCTTTTAAAATTTCTCTCAACAATGCTTTACAATTTTCAGCACATCAATTTTATGCATAATTTATCAACTTTATCCCTATTTTACATTTTTTGATGATATTGTAGGTTGTATTGTCTTTTAATTTCCAGTTTTGATTGCTCATCTCTAGTATACAAAAATGTTGTTTATTTTCAAAATTTAACATTGTATCTCATAACCAGATTAAACTCACAGGTTAGTTTCCATAGCTTATTAAAAATTCTTTAGAATTTTCTACATAGATGATGAAGTCATCTATGAATAAAAAAAGTTTTGTTTTTTCTAATTTCTGATCCATGTTCCTTTTTTTTCTTATTCTTGCCTCATTTCCTTGGCTGGATCTCCAGTACAGTGTGAAATACAGAACAGACATCTTTGTCTCCTTCTCTGTCTTGGAGGAAAGTGTTCAGGTTTTAAATCCTAAGTATGATATGAAACCTCAGAATTTCACTGATGACATTTATCATATTAAAGAAGTTCCTGTTAACCTCTGGTTTTCTGAGAGATTTAACCAAGTCTGAATGTTAGATTTTTTCAAGTTCATTTTTTTCCCGAATTGAGATAATTGTATGGTTATTCTTTAGTCCACAGATACGAATTATATTGATCTTTGAATGTTAAGCCACCTTGTCTTTCTAGGACAATTGCATGTAGTCATGATGCTGTGCCTTTTTATGTCACTGGATTTGATTGACTAATACTTGGAAAATAAATTTTGTGTCTGTGTTCATGAGAGACATTGGACTATAGTTTGTTTTCTTGTAATGTCTTTTCTTGGTGTTGGTGTTAGGATAATGCTTCATGTTATGAATTGGGAAGTATTTCATGGTCTTCAGTATTTTGTTTAATCAAGAGCTGGTTTTCCCTTTGTTACAGCTGATATACTTGTATTTTCTCTAATATTATGTGTGTGTGTGTATAAAGAGAAATAGATTAAAGTGGCTGTAAGCAAAAGAGAGCAGCACATCCTTTTAAGAATGAATTGCGCTTATTGAATATTTGAATTTAATGAAAGCCTCTGTTACCTGTGAATTGGAATGGATGATATTATCGCTAATATGGAATTGTTAGGACTTGTTTGAGATAACATGTACAAATCATTTGGCAAACTGCTGGACTGTAGTTTGGTCTAAATAAATGGTAGCTCTTTTCCTTTTTATTATTAACTTCATTACTGTCATCTTTGGCATCATCATAACCACTAGTTTTATAATGTCCATGTTTTAATGATGAAGAATATGAGCATTTCAGAGACAAATCCAGTTATTTATCATTAGAAAATGTCACATCTCTGGCTCTGCACTGTTCTCATAAGCTTGCCACAGGGCTCCCAAGGCTGGCATTCTGCAAGAGAGCAGTGTGGTCATCTCTCTTATATGATCTGATGGCTCCTCTGATAAAAATAGCTATTCAGGTGCAATACTGAGAGAACCAGTCATCTTTTGCCTCAACCAGACCATTGTCAAGTTTGTTAATATATTAGGTAGTAGTTTCAGAATCATTAATTAATTGGAATGCTTTTTCTCAAGCAGATGGAATTCAATGCAGATGAAAGCCATTGCTCTGAGGAGCAAAGAGAGGGAATGATCACAGCTGACGCTGCATATGGATCCAGCAGAATAAACACTGGTATCAAGATTTGGACACCTGAGTTTAACGATCAGTTTCACATTAACTAGCTATGCTCAGTATTTCAGTAAACAAATATTTATTGAACTCTCAGTGTATGCCCGGAACTTGCGCACAGATCACAGTGGGAACAGGACAGATAGGGTCTCTGCAATTTATTGATAACATTTTAACCTTCTTGGGACCTCTGTTTATTCTGCCTACCTCACAAGCTCAGTGTAAGAAGCATTTACATAAAATCATATTGTAAGTTGCCTTACTAGAGAAAATCACAGAATTGCGCATACGATGCTCATGGGTATATGAACTTCAATCAGATTTTTGAATTGTCATTTTCTGTTACAGCCTATGTTCCCCTCCCTGGGCTATGAACTGTGAGAAGAGAAACTGTCTTATACAGTTTTGTGTACTGGCATGTGATAATTTCTAAGTGCAGGTTGGATAAGTTTGTTAATGAGCGAATGAATGAATGGAGAGTTTGGAAAGGAAGCAAACTGGTTAAGAATTACATAAAACTTAGATGATTATTTTTAAAAAATCACCAAGAAGGAAGTGATGAAGATAAAAATCTAGTGTACTGATTAAAAACAGAATGTGGTTAAAAAACTGGTTAAAAACGAACTAGCCATTTAGATAGTTTGCAGAGCCTGATTAGCTTCTGCCCACTTGTTAGCAGTCACTAAAAGTCAGAACAGACTTAACAGTTATGGAGTCCCCAAATGTTCTAGCAGTTAAGAGCCTCTAATGCAATTGTTCCTCTTGCCAATTTCTGTCAAAATTCAGATTTGGAAGATGTTCACTTTGTTCCCAAACAAAGACTTACTTTTTCTGTAGGGCATCTCAGGTGCTTTGATTAAGCAAATGATCTGTATCTGAGGTCATAAGAACCAGGGATCAGAAGCCTCAACCCCGGTGCTGGTTGTACTTAAACTCGTGCTGTAGTTTTGGGCAAGGCCCTTCAAAACTCTGGGCCTCTCTTTTTTCATCAAAAACAGGAAAACATTAGAATGATCCTGTGGCTTCTGATAGCACTAGCATGCTGACTTTATGGTTAGGTTTCGAACATTAGCAAATAGGTTTCCAATTTGTGGTACACTTCATATTGAAGTGCCTGAAGCAAATGATGATAGCCAATACATAGGTAGGCCTCCCTACATACCAGATACATGGGATACAAATGCCCAAGCAAAATGAAGCAAAGAATTAAGACAATTCACAATTACATTTAAGCCTAAAATGTCCATATTGATGAAACAGGCATAGTTTCTTAGACACTTACTCAGAAGTACAAACAGAAGTTTTGGTTTTCAGTAAAAAGTAGAATCGCAAACAGCTCAGACCTGGGGATTATGCTCTGGGCTCATTTGGAATGACACTGCGTTCTGTTCAAGCAGACCATCTGTAAAACCTGGCTTCTAAATCCTTCTTCCCATTCCCCAACTCCCCTAAGGACCATAAAAATTTATTTCTTCGCTAATTTGAACCACAGCCTCAACTCTGCCCTATAATTAGTCTGCAGGGAACTAACCCAAACCAAAGAGATTTTGAATTCTGAAATGGTGACAAAGGAGTAATTTTGCCAGTTTTTCCCTTTCTTAAAAGGAAATTTCCTTTTGTACTAGTCAGTACATTTATGCGATGGTCTTTTGGCTCATACAATCAAGAGTCTTTTCCTTGATTTTTTTTCCCCAATTCTCAGAACCCATCAAGAAATACATTTTGCTTCCAGTAAACTGAGAGGAGCTGAGAAATCTGGGAACACAGTTGGTCAGTAAACACAGAGAGCGGAAAACATGTCTTTCAGAGCATATTTACCCAGGGAGAATGCATTTAGATTTGAAGCACCTGTCTGGTATGTCTGCTTGTACGTTTTTAAATGGCTAGATATCATTTCAATTAAGGCAGCAAACAATTCAGCTACCATATCATTCACAGGAACTAAAATTCAAGCTGTTAGATGGGCATTTTAAATTTCTTTTTCTATTGAAGAAAAATTTGTTTTTCATTTTGAGTTTTACTTTTTCTAGGGTATAAAAGAAGATGAACCTAGGATATGGTTATTGTCTACTGATCTGCATTTATTGGAAATGCTATTTTATACTCTGTGCAGTAGAGAGGAAAATAATCAGAAGTCAGGGAAAGTTCCATTTACAGAGTCCAAGTCTTTTTTAAGAAAAAGAATTGTAGAGGATTAGGGTGAACATCCAGTGATCACAGGTGCAAAGTAATCATTAAATACCGCACCGATAGTTTTATGTCCCACCAGCCTAAGGTCTCTTGGAGTCCCTTGGACTGCAAAGAGATCAAACCAGTCAATCCTAACGGAAATCAACCCTGAATCTTCATTGGAGGGACTGATGATGAAGCCGAAGCTCCAATCCTTTGGCCACCTAATGTGAAGAACCGACTCATTAGAAAAGACCCTGATGCTAGGAAAGACTGAAGGCAGGAGAAGGGTTGGATGGCATCACTGACTCAATGTACATGAGTTTGACCAATCTTGGAGATGGTAAAGAACAGGGAAGCTTGGTGTGTTGCAATCCATGGGGTTGCAAAGCATCGGACATGGCTGACTGACTGAACAACAAAGTCTAAGGTAATAAGAGTGTGTTTATGAAAAAGCCATAGTCTTACTGGAGCAGGCGTGGCTCACAGGGACCATCTTTCTCTTTACAGAGGCTCTATCAATTGTGGCAAACTCTGGGGCTAAGACTTGGGGGCCTGATGAATTCTGACAATTATTTTTTTTTATTTCTCTGTTATTTATAGTAATAGAAAGTGCCATGAGTTTTTCAAAAAAGTACAAGTCATAATGCAAAGTGGATAGGCAGGAAACAGACTAAGAATCTCTGGAGAAACTAAGGTGGTAAAGCATTCATTTTTATACTCGAATCGAAGCTCGTCATCCCTGACTTTCCAGCCTCTTTGTCAACTTAATGTTTTGAGTGACAGTCTTCTTAATGGGCTGAAAAAAAAAAAATAGAGGGTTGGCAGATTACTCATAAGTGTTAGTCACTCAGTCATGTCTGACTCTTTGCAAACCCATGGTTAGTAGCCCACCAGTCTCTTCTGGTGGAATTCTCCAGGCAAGAATACTGGAGTGGGTTGCCATTCCCTTCTCCAGGGGATCTTCCAACCCAGGGACCAAACTTGGGTCTCCTGCATTGCAGACAGGTTCTTTATCATCGGAAGCATCAGGGAAGCCCAGCAGATTCCTATCCTTTCTGAAATTTAGCTGCTCAAGACTTATTTCAAAGTCTCATTGAGACTGGTCAGAGCTTCAAAGTAACTCTGACCAGACCTTTATTTTTTAGGGTCTTCATGCTAAAGAAATCTCAGAAACCAAATGAAACAAAGGTGTTGGTAGTTAATTATGGTTTACTTTATTTCTCTCAGATTATGTTTGCATGTGGACTTATAATATCAATGTCCACATCCAAAATATGAGTAATATGGAGATTTTAGATATAGGTACAAAGCAAAGGATTGAGATTGTTCTTGGTTAAGAAAGTTTTATCTAACAACCCTAGTCAAGAGGGAAAGACAAATATATGAAAAAAATCATTATCTAGGAAAAGAAAAAAATACTGTTTTGTGTCTGAAAAGAAGCATTGATTTTTTTCATAGATATAAAATAAGGATAATATCACCACCACTTCAGAGAGTTATTTTAAGAATTAAATTAAATAACTTGTGAAGGAACATAGCACATCCTAGAAGAAAAGTAAATGTCAGCTTCTGTTCTCCTTTCTGAAGTAGGAACACTGAATTTGGCAGCCATTGTGTATTTTATTACTGACCATTAAATGTGGTTACATGTCAAAGGGCAAGAAGCACTAAAGGGAAAATCAAGAATCTTGACAACTTTTGTGTATTGTTGATGATACAAATATCCTGTACAAGGCTGACTCTTACAAATAAACTGGCTGTAGATATTATCCACAAAGCTGTAAAACTTAGCTACACACATACTGGTGGTGGTTAAAGTCCGCAATTTGGTTTTTATTCATACACACAGTCATTCATTTATTCATTTAAACTGTAAATAAACATGGTCAATGCTCAATATATATTTTTTGATATCCAAAACTAAATGTTTATTTTTAATTGGAGAATAATTGCTTTAAAATTCTGTGTTGGTTTCAGCCATGCAATGATGTGAATCAGCCATAAGTATGCATATGATTTTTTTAAACTAATGAGTGAAAAAGATTTACTAAGAGATTTTTTTTATGTCCCAAATACTATTCTAAGTAGTCAGTCAGTTTAGTCACTTATTTGAGTCCAGCTCTTTGTGACCCCATGGCCTGCAGCATGGCAGGCTTTCCTGTTCATCACCAACTCCCGGAGCTTGCTCAAACTTATGTGCTTTGAGTCAGTGATGCCATCAAGCCATCTCATCTCTATCAGCCCCTTCTCCTGTTGCCATCAATCTTTCCCAGCATCAGAGTCTTTTCTAATGAGTCAGTTCTTTGCATCAGGTGGCCAAAGGATTGGAGTTTCAGCTTCAGCATCAGTCCTTCTAATGAATACTCAGGACTGATTTCCTTTAGGATTGACTGGTTTGATTTTCTTGCAGTTCAAGGGACTCTGAAGAGTCTTCTCCAACACCACGGTTCAAAAGCATCAGTTCTTTAGCACTCAGCTTTCTTTATGGTCCAGTTCTCACATCCATACATAACTACTGGAAAAACCATAGCTTTGACTAGATGGACTTTTGTTGGCAAAATAATGTCTCTGCTTTTTAATATGTTGTCAAGGTTAGTCATAGCTTTTCTTCTAAAGAGTAAGTGTCTTTTAAATTCATGGCTGTAGTCACCATCTGCAGTGATTTTGGAGCCCAAGAAAATGAAGTCTATCACTGTTTCCACTGTTTCCCCATCTATTTGCCATGAAGTGATGGGACCAGATGCTATGATCTTTGTTTTTTGAATGTTTCATTTTAAGCTAGATTTTTCACTCCCCTCTTTCACTTTCATCAAGAGGCTCTTTAGTTCCTCTTCACTTTCTGCCATAAGGGTGGTGTCATCTGCATATCAGAGGTTATTGATATGTCTCATGGCAATCTTGATTCCAGCTTGTGCTTCATCCAGTTGGGCATTTCGCATGATGTACTCTGCATATAAGTTAAATAAGCAGGATCACAATATATAATCCTGAAGTACTCCTTTCCCAATCTTGAACCAGTCTGTTGTTCCATGTCCGGTTCTAACTGTTGCTTCTTGACTTGCATAGAGATTTCTCAAGAAGCAGATTCTAAGTAGTAGCAATTAACAAAATAGAAAATCTTTGCCTTCAAGGAGCTTATGGTCTCATAGCAGAGTCAGGAATATACCCAGAAAAACCTGTGCTTATCTCTGAATGTACAAAGGAAGAGGTGTTATGTGTCTATACAAGCACTCAGTGTGCTGTCCATTCCCAGAGCATCATTTCCTTGCTAACAAATCTGTGTGTGCTAAATTGTTTCAGTCATATCCAACTCTTTGTGACCCTATGGGCTGTGGCCCACCAGGCTCCTCTCTCCACGGGATTCTCCAGGCAAGAATACTGGAGTGGGTTGTCATGCCCTCCTCCAGTGAATCTTCCTGACCTAGAGATCGAACCTTTGTCTCTTACTTTTCCTGCTTTGGCCGTAGAGTTCTTTACCACTAGTGCCCCATGGGAACCCCCTGGGTCATCATTTATTCCATCTAATATCTGTGCAGGTCAAGCAGTAGACTCTACCTAGTTGTTTTTCTTTTTCTTTTTTTTTTTTCTTTTTATTTGACTGTGCCAGGTCTTAGTTGTGGCATGTGGGTTAGTTCTCTGACAAGGGATCAAACCTGGGCCCCTGCACTGGGAGCCTAGAATCTTAACCACTGGACCACCAGAAAAGTCACTCCGTCTACTTTTTAAGTTCAAGTTATAGTCCAAATTTCTAGGTTCTTCCCCAACCAGGTAAGTATTTAGACACAGAAGTCTGTTCCTGGAGGTAGTTTCTGGGTCTCTGATGAATACCCCATGCCTTTCAGAAAGAACATTCATTAAATATAGGACCCAATACACTTTATTTCCAAGTGTGGAGAAAGAAGGAGGGCTGTAAGGCTAGAAATTCCAACAGAAAAAAACCACACCCGCGTCCCTGTAGTGCATGTGTAACGCATAGCTTCTCACCGGCAGAATATTTTTCTGCCTGAAACAAGGGCTTATTTGCCCATAAGGTGCAGCTTGCTTTGGCATAGCAGTAAAATGTCAGGAGTTGAAACGACCGGCTGACACCTGGTGCGTGTGAGAAAGGCGTGACTAACTGCATCCTGTGTCTGCTCTCAGGCAAAGCCGTGGTTTCAAGGCACGAGAGCACATACATAAACAAGCTTGTCCGTGCTTGAAAGCTTGCTGTGTTAGGGCCAGCCATGTTATTATGACCATTTCAGTGCCCTTGGTGTCCTCCATGAGCTTTGCTGAGCTTCTGCAGGTACTAACAATTGGTAATGATGCCCTTGTAAATCTACCATCTTCTTCCGAATCACTCTCCAGTGCTGACACCTTGAGAAAGCTTTAGAAGGCAAAGCTGTAACCACCTGATCTCTACCAGACTCCTTTCAAGCCATCCTAAACAAATTAAGAAGTAGTCATATGTTTGCTGTATAAATGTAGTTTCAGAAAACAAAACAATGCAAAACACCCCACAACAAACCACACAGAAAACAAACAACCCAGCTGGTCTCCTAGCCCCTCAGACTTATTTGTAGGATTGTCTCCCCTCATTTCTTACTGTGCTGACTTTCTGGAGTCACCAATATTTTGCCAGTATGGGAATGAGGCTAAGAGGATAGTGAATGGAGTGAAAAACTATACCTATCTCATAGGGAAACTAAAAGTTGAGTCAGTCACACATTAATGTAGTTACTGGCACATATTAATTGTTCAATAAATATCTATTATTAGTTATAAAAAGTATTATATTATTGATATTCTTATTGTTAACAACACAGTATTGGGTTGGCCAAAAGGTTTGTCCAAGTAGTTCCATAAGATGGTATGAAAAACCTGTACAAACTTTTCAGTCAATCCAATACTTGCCTAGTTAAATGTTTCTATGTTTCTGATACCCATTAGGCTTCCCAGGTAACTCAATGTTAAAGAATCTTCCTGCCAATGCAGGAAGATGCAGGAGATGAGGGTCCAGTTCCAGGATGGGAAAGATCCCCTGGAGGAGGGCATGGCAACTCACTATAGTATTCTTGCCTGGGAAATCCTATGGACAGAGGAACCTGACAGGCCACAGCCCATGGGGGTTGCAAAGAGTCGGACAGGACTGAGCATGTGTGTGAGTGTGCATGCCATGTGCATGCACGCACACACACACACACAATACCCATTAGCTCACTGTAATAATTCAAACCCCAAATCCTTTATATGTCGGCTCCATCTAACCCTTCTTTCTGGATTTTCTCCTGCTGTGTGCTGCCCCATATCCTGTGTTTCTGACACAATGACTAACATTATTTCCCAGCTATCATGTGCTTTACCTCCTTTGTCTTTGGTCTTGATTTTCACTTCTTTGTATGCCCTTTAACACAGTATCTACCTAGAACGCTCAGCCATCTTTTCACATATTAGGCTTAGAAGGCATCTCTCCTGCAGAAAAGTAAGAACTATTATGTTACTGTCATTTATAGATTTCTGTATCTCCTCTCCAGGATTTCAATACCCTCCAACAACTGCTTATGTATAATTCATCATTTTTGGGCATGTGCGTGTGTATGTGTGTGTACTGCAGAACACTGTATGTGCTAAGTACTAAAGAAATATTTGTTGAATAGGGAAAGTGTCAAAAAGTAGAAAATGTTCTCACATAGATTATCTCATTTGATCCTTTTAAAACTCCTGGAAAGAAATCAGAGCAAAACAGAACAGCACTATCACTTAAAAAAAAAAACAAACACAGATTCCAGATGGTAAGTGACTTGTGACTTGTGTCTTAGGACTTCGAACAAGTTATATAATCCCTCTGTTTCTCATTTGCTTCTTCTGTAAAATGGGGTAGCATTTATAACTATTATTAAATAAGATAGTCTATGTAAAGTGTATATCACTCTGCCTGACACATGCTACTAAGCAATAACTCTTTTAAATTATTATGCAGATTATCAAATAAAATGAGCAATTTATGTAAAATCACAAATACAGACCTGAGATAAATCTTGGTCTCTCTGATTCCTAGCCCAGTTATCTTTCTGCTTTAATATAATCTTAGTCTTCTAGCAATAGTGAAAAAGAGAGCATAAGTTAGAGACTGAGGAGAATCTTCCATTGCTCTGCTATGGTTCTAACGAATCTAAGGTGAAGATAAGGAGCAAATAAAGTATTGGCTTTCCTGATTAATTCTAAACTAAAACACATATTTTGATATTCAGTCTGTAAAACACCATAGATCAAATAGTATCATAAAATACTAATACCTAAATTTATGTGAGGCTTTTTCCCTATAGTATACAGGATTTTCTCATGATGCTTCATTTCTCAGCTATATAAAATGGTATTCCTATCATTTTACATTAGTTCATTTATTTGATAAGTATGTAACTTTTTACTTACTTCATGCTACCACTGCCAAGTAATAGAGATACAAAAATGAGTGAGATGCTGATTCTGCCCTTGACTATTATTAAGTCACAATGAGGAGACTAACATGAAATAAACTACTATTCAACTTAATAAGTAATATTATAGTGATACATACAATGGAAGTTTGTAGCAGTAAGAGCATAAGAGGTTTATTTTGGAAAAATGGAAATGAAAGAGGGAATTTGGAGCTAGGTCTGGGAGTGACATTTTATTTTATAAATCAGTGGTCTCCAAGCATTTTTTATTACATACTCTTATTCAGAAAGAAATGTTTGGGGCACTCATTCTTAATGTATTTTTAATACATTTAAAAATAAAATATTACCTGTATAACTGTTACTAGTTTATATTTTAAACATTTGCCTATTTCTATGATACAATAATTCCACTGCAAAGTATATCCTTGAAAGTTTTACATGTACTCCCAGAGAATATATAATATTATCCATAGTAGACTTTTCCATACTAGCTAAACTTGGAAGAATTCAAATATCCATCAATAGGAGAATGAATAAATAACTACTTTTAATTTATTTTCATAATGGAATACTCTTCCTCAGTAAAAATAATAAAATACAGGCTCATGAATTAATCTTTAGAACATAATAATGAGTTTAAAGGCAAGCTACAAAGGCTAAGTACAGTATGATTCCACTTTCTTGAAAGTTCAAGGGCAGAGCAAACTAAATAATGTATTACTTCTAAATAAATACATATGTTACAAACTTACAAAGAAGTCAGGAAATTTAAAAAATAATAAAATTCAGCCTGGATGGAGATGGGACAGTGGAAGTAGGAGGAGAAGGGAAGTGAAAGCTAGGAAATCAGAGACAGTTCTGGTGATGTTCTAGGACATAAGTTAGTAATGAAGTCATAGGCATTCATTTTATTATTTTACTCTGTAACTTGCATATATCTCACATTCTTTAGTAAATATCATATATTGTCAAAGGAGAAAAAATGAATATAAAGAGAAGTCCCAGTGTTTTCTTCCTGAACCTAAGTGTATTCCCTGGGATTATACAAAGGTTACTAAATTAGGCAATGGAAGTCACTGACATTTTTTCAAGTAGAGGAATGATATGTTCATATTCCTGATTTTTTAATAAAAAATATTTTATTAACATCATAGTGGGTAGACAATTTATGTGAAAGATTTTGAGGTTCTGACTCAATACACTGGCTTTGTGAAAAACTATGGGTTTGAGAGCTGTTGAACAGATAGAACTAATAAGAATTGGTGATATGTAAAAGGATACAATGATTATTTAAAATGAACTAGCTTCCTAGATTCAACAATCAATGTCATAAGCCAAGATGGAGATACAGTAAACACACAGACACATACACCCATGATTACGGAGAATGATGATAGAAAGGATAGTGATATATACCTGAGATTGAAAAATCTAATAATATAACAGTGAGGGCTGGCATCAGTTAGAAATACTTTCTGGAGGTCAGGTGAATGGTAAACTCTGGAGCAAGGATCCAGAGGCCACCAACACACCTATAACTAAGACCACAGAAGTAGATAAGATCATGTTTAAAGAAAAAAAAAAAGAGCATGTCAAATAACAAGGTGAAGAGAGCTATACTGGATTATACTGGATTTCTGGAGATTGTCCCCCATGGAGGGCACTAGAGAAATTTTCTGGAGTATAGAGGGGAACTGGGAAAGAATGGGAAAGCTAAGTGGCCAATGATGTCAAGTGCTTCCAGTAAGTCAAGTGAAATAAAAATTGTACTGAAATACAGAGAGGTTATGTGAAACGCAAGGCTGTAAACCAGATATCTTACTCCTTTGTGGAAACTCTGTCCACTAAGCTAATGGTTTTCAAATTGTGCACCAGAGAATGCTATAGTTACTTGTGATGTTTAGAGGCATATTATTCATTTGACAAATACTGGGCAGTTTTGTATCTCCCAGGCACTATATCAGTTTCTACTGTTACAGTGCTTGATAATATTTTTTGTTGATAGTGAAGAAACTCATCTATACCTTTTTTATACAAAGTGTTGGTTGCTCACTTGTGTCCAACTCTTTGTGACCCCATGGGCTGTAGCTGCTAGGCTCCTCTGTCCATGAAATTCTCCAGACAAGAATACTGGAATGGGTTGCCATTCCTTTCTTCAGGGGATCTTTCCAACCCAGGGATCGAACTTGGGTCTCTAAGATTGGAGGCAGATTCTTTACCATCTGAGGCAGAGAACCCCTCTCTCTCTCTCTCGCTCTTTTTTTTTTTTTTTTTTTTAACATAAAAGAGACTACAAATAGTCCCTATTATATCAAGAGAAAATTGTTAATAGAATGGTAGTTAATTCACTTTGCCCCAAGGAACCTACAGCTTTAAACCCCTTCAAAAATCCCTCAAGAAATTTTTTTTAACTTTTTAAAAATTTTATTCAAGTATAGTTGACTTACAGTGTTGTATTTATTATGAATCTAGTTGATGGGATAAAACTAGACATTTAAGTGACATTTAAGCTGAGAACAACCTTTAATCATGGAAGTACCATAATTTTCATGAGATTTAATTGGGAAAAAAATGAACTTTTTGTTGTAAACATGATTGAAAACCACTGCATTTTATAGAAATTCCAAATTATAGATCATGTTGACCATGTTAAAAATATCAAACTTTGGTTCTTAATATATAGGACATGTTTTAAAAGATATGGAGGAATATATACAAGATATTTGTGGTCCAAAGGAAGGAAGGAATGGGAAGCAGGAGAAACTATAATATTTACTTTCATATGCTTCTGTATTATTTGACTTGTTAATATTAGAATGAGCTAGTATTAATTATAATGAGAAGACAGCTACTCAGTAGAGGAGTTTAGAAGTTCAGTTTACTACATTGGCCTGTTGTTTCATCCTAGGAATTTACAGATACTGTATTTTTTTTAACACACATAGTGACAACCTAGACGCTAGAGTGTTCAGTTCTAAGATTTGATTTAAGTAAAATTCCTGCTAGTTGCTTTGAAATGAGAAAGTCCCCAGAGCACAGATTTTTCAGAGTTCCATTCTTCAGGAAAGCTGCAGACTGTAGCTTTGCAAATTGGCCTTGTATATAGTGTTCTGTTCTGTTGCAAAAAAACATATGACTCCTTTGACATTTTTAATGACTAATTCAAAGTTATGAAATAAAGTGACAATAAAGACTAACAGACACAGCTGTGCTTTGATTCTGTACTTTTCATGAAATCCACTCTCAGAGGCATTTCACATATCTTCAAACTGTAAAAGCTGAATAGTTCTTGTCTATCATCCGGCTGTCACATCTCAACATAGGTTTTTAAAAAAGTGTGATTCTTTTTTCTGAAGATTTTCTTTCTTATTGCAAATGACATGTTTTTATGGAATGATGTCAGGTATAGGTTTCTGATAAAATATTATTTAATCTTTAATCAGATGTGTAGATGTTTATATAACATCAGAAGGAGAATGAGGAAAATAATTAAAAATAAAATGGGTAATAACTGAAAAACCTAGTAAAATATTGACCAAATAATTAACTTTGTCTTTGGCCACCCTAGTTAATCAAATACTTTGTGACACACATCACTCTGTACAAAATGACATTGCTTTCAACCTAAACTAGGTTTCTCTAAGTAGTGTTTATATCAGAGTGGTGAACTGGGAAACAGGTGGAAAGATAATCCTTTACTAAATTCCCAGCAAGTTCACTAGGAAAGGCTTTTATCTCCACTGCTCAAGTTATTGATAACTAGATGGAGAAATAAATAATATTTTCAACTTGCAGTTTTATCTCTAGTGCTTCATTTGATCTTCAAAAACTCTAGAAAAAAAAGAAGGATAAAAAAATATTTGCAATAATGCTTCAACCAGTAATGGATATCAGTGAACTAAATAAGTAAATGAATGGCTACCCACTTCAGTACTTTTTCTGGGAAAACCCCATGGGCAGAGGAGCTTGGCAGGCTACAGTCCATAGGGTCACAAAGAGTCAAACACGGCTGAGTGACTGAGTGTGAGCATGATGTTAAATGTTCCAAGAACAAGGCAAATAAAGATTCTAAGTGGTTCAAGATGGAAGAAACTACTCCCAAGATATTACTCAAAAAATGTACCATCTCTTGCAGGATCCTCTATGACCCACTTCCCAGAATACTGGAAATAAAAGCAAAAACAAACAAATGGGATCTAATTAAAATTAAAAGCTTCTGCACAACAAAGGAAACTATAAGCAAGGTGAAAAGACAGCCTTCTGAATGGGAGAAAATAATAGCAAATGAAGCAACTGACAAACAACTAATCTCAAAAATATACAAGCAACTCATGCAGCTCAAGTCCAGAAAAATAAATGACCCAATCAAAAAATGGGCCAAAGAACTAAATAGATATTTCTCCAAAGAAGGCATACAGATGGCTAACAAACACATGAAAAGATGCTCAACATCACTCATTATCAGAGAAATGCAAATCAAAACCACAATGAGGTACCATTTCACACCAGTCAGAATGGCTGCGATCCAAAAGTCTACAAGCAATAAATGCTGGAGAGGGTGTGGAGAAAAGGGAACCCTCTTACACTGTTGGTGGGAATGCAAACTAGTACAGCCACTGTGGAGAAGAGTGTGGAGATTCCTTAAAAAATTGCAAATAGAACTGCCTTATGACCCAGCAATCCCACTGCTGGGCATACACACTGAGGAAACCAGAATTGAAAGAGACACGTGTACCCCAATGTTCATCGCAACACTGTTTATAATAGCCAGGACATGGAAGCAACCTAGATGTCCATCAGCAGATGAATGGATAAGAAAGCTGAGGTACATATACACAATGGAGTATTACTCAGTCATTAAAAAGAATACATTTGAATCAGTTCTAATGAGGTGGATGAAACTGGAACCTATTATACAGAGTGAAGTAAGCCAGAAAGAAAAATACCAATACAGTATACTAACGCATATATATGGAATTTAGAAAGATGGCAATGATGACCCTGTATGCAAGACAGCAAAAGAGACACAGATGTATAGAACGGACTTTTAGACTCTGTGGGAGAGGGAGAGGGTGGGATGATTTGGGAGAATGGCATTGAAACATGTATACTATCATGTAAGAAATTAATCGCCAGTCTATGTTCGATACAGGATACAGGATGCTTGGGGCTGGTGCACGGGGATGATCCAGAGATATGGGGTGGGAGGTGGGAGGGGGGTTCAGGATTGGGAACTCATGTACACCCGTGGCCGATTCATGTCAATGTATGGCAAAACCAATACAGTATTGTAAAGCAAAATAAAGTAAAAATAAAAAATAAAAATTAAAAAACAAATTTAAAAAATTAAAAAAAATAAAAATGTGTGCACCTACACAGGACTGTTATATGTCTCTTGATTTTCATATGTATATTACAACTTCTATATCCAAAGATGAAACTAATGATTACAGACTGTTATTTCACTTTTCCAAAGTTTTTTCAAATAATACCAATATGTTTTGGTTTCATGGTTCCTGAAATTGAGGGTATATATATTCCAACTTAGCTAGCTGAGTGAGTGGTGGCAGAAATGAACTAGATACACCAGGCTGACCAGACTCCTTCATGGCAGGCTCAGCCTCTCAGCAGCCACTGTTATTCGCAGTGGCTTACTACAAAACCTTTTATGATCTGGCCCTTATCTGAGCATTAGCTTCTTCTCTGTTATGTCTAAATCATAATGAAAATGCTCATTTCCACTGCCAGATCTCACTCTACTCCTTACACTATATTCTTGACACTCTCTTTAAAAAAAAAAAAAAGTTTCCTCAGAAACTAGGCTCAGGTGGTTCAGTGGCAAAGAATCCGCTCACCAAAGCAGGAGATGCAGGTTCAATCCCTGGGTTGGGAAGATCTCCTGGAAAAGGAAATGGCAACCCACTCCAGTATTCTTGTCTGGGAAATGCCATAGACAGCGCAGCCTGGAGGATTACAGTCCACGTGGTCACAAAGAGTTGGATATGACTTAGCCACTAAACAACAAAGAAAATTCAGTCTTCTTCGTTTTTCACCTGGAGTGCTCCTGTGTCTCCAACCTCTCCAGACAGCTTTCTGATCCACCCTATCATCCAGCCTGTAAGAAAAAAGTCATTCCTTCTTCTATTATATTTTTCCCCACATAGTGCTGTGTTCTGAAAAAAGGTTCTCCCTGATGTTTGCTAATATATATTTATAGTTTTCTCCCCCAAATATACATTATTAAATAACTCAATGTGTTTTTTTCAGGCAAACATGATTTCAGACTCATTTTTATTTGCCTGGACCCAACACATAGCTCCCCTGGTAACTAGGGGCTTCCTTGATAGCTCAGCTGGCAAAGAATCTGCCTGCAATTCAGGAGACCCCCAGTTTGATTCCTGGGACCAGAAGATCCCCTGGAGAAGGGATAGGCTACCCACTTCAGTATTCTTGCATTCATCTTGGTTCATCTGTGGGCAATGATCTGGTCCTTGAGCAAACACTGGGAGTGAAACTGTTACAGTCATCCAGTTTTAATAGCTAAATTTACTGTATTCTTTTTCTTCCAGGGCTTAGTTATCCCTGGAAATAATGATTTTGCAAGGGGTAATAGTAGCAGAAGTTAAGGAAGCATTAACTTTTTAATTTGCTACCATATCTCCCAAATGGTGACCACACTGCAAGCAGTCTTGACAGTCTTGCTTTAAGAAAAAAAAAAAATTCATTTATTTAGCTGGATTGGGTCTAAATTGCAGAATGTGGGATCTAGTTCCCTGACCAGGGATCAAACCCAGGTTCCCTGTGTTGGGAACATGAAGTCTTAGGCAATGGACCACCAGGAAAGCCCTGAGACAGCCTCTTTCACGGTAGCTGACTGAGAAATTAACAGAATCTCTAAGCATTGAAATCAATAACCACATAGAAAAAGAGAATGGCTCTGGTTACTGAGAATGAAATCTTCAAAGGTCTCATTTTTCATACAATGATAATAATAGCTCAATTTATTGAAAATTTGGCCTGCCATCCCATGCTAATCTCTTTGTATATATTCCATTGTAATTCTCCTGACAATCCTACAGACCAAGTAGCAATACAACCTTACCACAGAGAAGAAAACTGAGGCTGAGAAATCTTTGCCAAACTTTAGATAGCTATATTGCTCTATCACAGGATATAATTCAATTCTGACTAAAAACCAGGGTGGAAAAATGTTTATTGACTCTCTTTCAGGGTCTCATTACATCTGGTAAGAAACCCATACTTGTCTTTGTGACTTAAGAACAGAATCTTATTACCCTAGTTCATCAGAAGGACAGCTAAAAATTAGAAAATTTAATCCTTCATTATCTGAAAAGGGGAGCACATGAAACCACACATGAGCCTATCCACAAGGCAAAAGGATCTCAACCAGCAACTTCAGCTGCAACATTTACCAAAGTTAGCCAGTAAATTGACCTATTCAATTCCATTCTTTTTTTTTCTTTCACAGTCATGTGTCTCTGAGTATACACAACAGTAATATACATCATTGTGAAGACATTGTACCACACATACAACACTTCTCTCAGAGTGAATGGTTTCACTTCAGGAATTCAGCTACTTCTGCTGAGTAAATTTAGTTTGCCAACGCTGACCTTCTTTTAACCTTCTACATTTTTTAGCACTGTGGCTTCACACTAATTCTATTTATATTTAGGAAACTCAGTCTCTCCCTGGTTTGTTTTCATATCAGCAAAAGTGGCCTGACTGTAACCAGCATAGCTTTAAAAATATTGAACTACAAAAATGCTCATGAATCGACTGTAAGGAAAATTAGGTGTCTCCACTGATATGTGAATGAAGGCAATACACAGGATATTACAAATTTCAGAGAATTTTCCTCTATCAATGTGAACATATAAATGTGACAGTTATATAAGATAATTTATCACTTGAATTATTATAAGCATGCTTTATAAAACACTCCCCAGATCTCCTTTTCTGACAGAAACAGCTGTAACAGTAGAAATAAAACTTCCTTCCACAAGAACCAATTGGTCAAGTTTATTACAAGTCATAATGTCAGCTGTCAAAAGGATTCCTTCATCAAATTGACCTCCTCTAACCTAGCAGCTCTAAGCTTTCTTTTCTTAGCTCTTTAAGCTACATTTTGGCCACCAGATCTAAACATAACCATTTTAGACAAAATATCATTGAGGTTACAGGTGGTTTATATTTTAAACCAAAAATAAAGGGAGACGTTTATGTCCAAAGTGAGCCCACCAAGATGGTTTGATCGTAAAGTAATATGTAATAAAGAGACTTGAGGAAAAGAATCGAATCTTTGGGAGGAAGCTCATCAAAAGCAGAAATGGTTAAAAAGAGATCGTGGGAGCTAGTTTCAGAAATTTCTCACTGTGGATGATGTTAGAAAATTTTTTTTTGCATACAGTTATAATACACCAGCAAATTTAAATACTTCCTCACTTCCTCTTCTAATTTTCATCCAGGTAGTTCAGTTTAGACTAATTGGCTCTAAGTAAGTGTTCTCCAGAGGCTTTCTTGGTGGCTCAGTGGTAAAGAACTTGCTTGTTGTCAACGCAGGAGATGCGGGTTCTGTCCCTGGGTGGGGAAGAGCCCCTGGAGAAGGAAATGGCAACCCACTCCTATATTCTTGCCTGGGAAATCCCACAGACAAAGAAGCCTGTGGGGTTACAGTCCATGGGGTCATAAAGAGTTGGACACAAATTAGCAACTACAACAATGACAACAACAAAGTGTTCTCTAAGTGTGGTCCCCTGATAGCTGTCATTCACATCTCTGAGGGACTTGCTCAAAATGCAAGTTTGGGGTTGGAACTTTGGAACTCTGGAGTAAAGACAAGCAGTCTTTATTTTGACAAGCCCTTCAGGAGATTCTAGTGCACACAACAGCCATTGATACAGAAGGAGAAAGTGTGCATGCCAGGTACAAGACTAGCACAGGCAAAGGTGTGGAGGTTGAGGTAAGAGTAGTGGAGTCTAGAGAAAAGGCATAACAATTATTTCATTTATTGATTCCTTATTTAATCAGAAACTTTAACAAATATGGAAGGTTATGAAATCGGAAGGTATTGTTACACTAGGACTTTTATTTTGTAATATAATACCAGAATTCAAGACATCTAAAATCTGGAAGAAAAACTGACTGTGAAGGTAGAATCAGATTGAGGATCTAACAGAGAAATGTTTAATTTTAATGGTCTGTACAATGGGAGAGCCTTTATAGGTTCTTCAGTTGGATAGCAACATAGATAAAACAGGATTCCTCTTTGGTTGCAGTAACAAAAGAGAACACAGGTCGTTTAGATTCTTTTCAGGTGTTCTTCACTGGAAAGATATGCTTGTTGTGGCAAGACCTGCATTATTTAAAAATGTCAGAAAAGGTCTCACCTCACAAATATATCTACTTTATGCCTGAGTTTTGCTCATCAGTCCTCTGGGAGAATAAATACTTCATCAATTAAAACCTAGAAAAGGAGGAAACGGACAGTTGGCTGAAAGCAAGGTTCAGTCAGAGGAGAAGGAAAAATAGCAACAAAAATACCCAAAAGGGGGAGAAGTTCCTGGGCAAGATATTTCTCCCCATTTTGCACATTTAAGAGAACTCCTTTGGCCCCAAACAAGATGGATGCCATTTAAAACCATAAGACAATTAGGATTAGAGACTGTAATTGGCCTCAGGGTAAGATAGGAATATTATGAATATAAATTTACTAAGTTTGAGGTGAAGAAGGACAGAAGATGAAACTCACTTGTGGCCATTGGAAATTCAGTACAGGACTTGATGTCAGCTGTTGTATTAAGTTCAGTTCAGTTCAGTAGCTCAGTCATGTCTGACTCTTTGTGACCCCATGAACCACAGCACGCCAGGCCTCCCTGTCCATCACCAACTGCCAGAGTCCACCCAAACCTATGTCCATTGAGTCAGCGATGCCATCCAACCATCTCGTCTGTCGTCCCCTTCTCCTCCTGCCCTCAATCTTTCCCAGCATCATGGTCTTTTCAAATGAGTCAGCTCTTCACATCAGGTGGCCAAAGTATTGGAGTTTCAGCTTCAACATCAGTCCCTCCAATGAGCACCCAGGACTAATCTCCATTAGGATGGACTGATTGGATCTCTTTGCCATCCAAAGAACTCTCAAGAGTCTTCAGTTCAGTTCAGTTCAGTCGCTCAGTCATGTCTGACTCTTTGCGACCCCATGAATCGCAGCATGCCAGGCCTCCCTGTCCATCACCAACTCCCAAAGTTCACTCAGACTCACATTCATCGAGTCAATGATGCCATCCAGACATCTCATCCTCTGTTGTCCCCTTCTTCTCCTGCCCCCAATCCCTTCCAGCATCAGAGTCTTTTCCAATGAGTCAACTCTTTGCATGGTGCAAATGTAAATGCAGTTTCAGATCATAAATTTTAAATCATTATAACTAGGCTCAAACACACATTTATTAATCGAAATAGGAACTATTACAATCAACACATGTATGCCAATGAGAAATAAGTTTATTCCCACAGTATAAAAATCTGTGCTTCAGGATTCAATGAACTCTTGGAAAGCATTTTCTGCCTCCGGCTGGTTGTGAAAGCATTTTCCCTGCAAAAACTTGTCAAGATGCTTGAAGAGTTGTAGTCAGTTGGCGAGAGGTCAAGTGAATACGGTGGATGAAGCAAAATTTTGTAGCCCAATTTGTTCAACTTTTGAGCATTTGTTGGGCAACGTGCAGTTGGGCATTGTTGTGGAGAAGAATTGGGCCATTTCTGTTAAGCAGTTTTGGCTGCAGGCATTGCAGTTTTTGGTGCATCTCATCAAACTGTTAAACATACTTCTCAGATGTAATGGTTTCACCAAGATTCAGAAAGCTATAGTGGATCAGACTGCCAGCAAACCATCAAATAGTGACTATGACCCTTTTTTGGTGCAAGTTTGCCTTTGGGGAGTGTTCTGGAGCTTCTTGGTCCAACCATTGAGCTGGTCTTCACCAGTTGTCATATAAAAGCCACTTTTTGTCGCACATTACAATCTGATTGAGAAACGGTTCATTGTTGTATGGAATAAGAGAAGATGACACTTCAAAACAAGGATTGTTTAATTTGAGGTTAGCTCATGAAACGCCTACTTAATGTGTTTTTTAACCTTTCCAATTTGCTTCAAATGCTGAATGACCAGAGAATGGTTGATATTGTTATTTGGCAACTTAGTGTTCTTGCTTAGAGAATCCCAGGGATGGTGGAGCCTGGTGGGCTGCTGTCTATGGGATTGCACAGAGTCAGACATGACTGAAGTGACTTAGCAGCAGCAGCAGCATGTAGTTGTAAGAGGATCATCTTTGATGATAACTCTAAATTGGTCGTTGTCAACTTCCAACAGCTGGCCACTGTGTTCCTCATCTTCAAGGTTCTTGTCTGCTTTTGCAAATTTGCAACTTCTTGAACCACCTCTGTGGAAAATTCTGAAAGAGATGGGAATACCAGACTACCTGACCTGCCTCTTGAGAAACCTGTATGCAGGCCTGGAAGCAACAGTTATAACTGGACATGGAAGAACAGACTGGTTCCAAATAGGAAAAGGAGCACATCAAGGCTGTATATTGTCACCTGCTTATTTAACTTATATGCAGAGTACATCATGAGAAACGCTGAGCTGGAAGAAGCACAAGCTGGAATCAAGATTGCTGGGAGAAATATCAATAAGCTCAGCTATGCAGATGACACAACCCTTATGGCAGAAAGTGAAGAGGAACTCAAAAGCCTCTTGATGAAAGTGAAAGAGGAGAGTGAAAAAGTTGGCTTAAAGCTCAACATTCAGAAAACTAAAACCTTGGCATCTGGTCCCATCACTTCATGGCAAATAGATGGGGAAACAGTGGAAACAGTGACTGCATTTATTTTGGGGGGGGCTCCAAAATCACTGCAGATGGTGATTGCAGCCATGACATTAAAAAATGCTTACTCCTTGGAAGGAAAGTTATGACCAACCTAGACAGCATACTGAAAAGCAGAGACATTACTTTGTCAACAAAGATCCATCTAGTCAAGGCTATGGTTTTTCCAGTGGTCATGTATGGGTGTGAGAGTTGGACTATAAAGGAAAGCTGAGCCCCGAAGAATTGATGCTTTTGAACTGTGGCGTTGGGGAAGACTCTTGAGAGTCCCTTGGACAGCAAGGAGATCCAATCAGTCCATCCTAAAGGAGATCAGTCCTGGGTGTTCATTGGAAGGACTGATGTTGAAGCTGAAACTCCAATACTTTGGCCACCTGATGTGAAGAGCTGACTCATTGGAAAAGACCCTGATCCTGGGAATGATTGAGGGCAGGAGGAGAAGGGGACGATGGAGGATGATATGGTTGGATGGCATTACTGACTCAACAGACATGGGTTTGGGTGGACTCCGGGAGTTGGTGATGGACAGGGACACCTGGCGTGTTGTGGTTCATGGGGTCACAAAGAGTCAGACATGACTGAGCAACTGCACTGTACTGAACTGAACCACCACTGAACTGTACATTTGTTAGCAGTTCCTGGACCAAATGCGAGTTGTCTCCACTGCTCTACAACCTGTTTTGAAGTTGAATAAGAAAACTGTTCGAATTTGTTTTTTGTCTATTATAATTTCCATAGTATATAAAATAACAGCAAGTAATAAGTCATTAGCAAAAAACCATAAAGCGAGAAATGTGCATTAAAATGATGTATAACATAACCACATTTAAGAATGTATTCCAATATCAGATGGCAAATTTCAACAATGCAAAACTGCAATTTTTTTGGTGCCATCCTGATAGTTTTATTGCCACCCAAGATGCCTATGATTCTGTGCTTTTGATCAAACATGTAATGTTTCTCAATAAACTATTAAAAGAACATTACTTATATGACATGAAATATATTGTAAGTTCCCTGACTCCAACAACTTAGGTTGGTATTTATAATGCAACACATATCTTCTCTCAGCATAATTGATTTTTCAGGCAATAGACCACAGCTAATAAATGTTCTGTGCATAATGGCCATACCCTGAGTTCTTTATTGCTCATGGGTTTAAGACAGTGTTATTTGTGCTGTTACATTTCAGATAAGCTCAGACTAGGCCATCAGAGTAAAGAAAGAACAGGCCATGCTTTACTTCCAGATATTCCCAAATGCACACTGAAAACCTGAAGAAAAACCAACATCTCTTTCTGAGGCAAGAGCTGTTTTCTATGCATCATTGCACATTTTACTCTTGGTACTTGGGAGAACATTGCTAGTGTTTTCCCAGAGGCTGGCAAAGAAAAGAACCCAAGGAACACCTTCTTTTTTTTCTCTGTTTCCTCAGACTTCCTAGGTGTCAGATTCTTCAGTTGCTTCCTCCTTCCAGCAATTTTCTAAAGTCACACTATTGGCTATTAATACAAAGGTAAAAGCAAAAAACTAAATATCGATGACAGTCTTAGTTTCTTCCAGTTATTGTTCCTATTTAAAGTCCATTTAGGCCTCATGTATTTAAAGGTGATAACTCAGATTAGAAGAAACTAGAAGTGAAGAAACTGAGTTTTTAAGGAGTCCAGGTATTTATTCTTTCATACCAATCTTAAACAAATGGTTTTAAGAACCAGTTTCCTCTCTTCCTTCCAGAGATAAATGTGTATTTCCTCACTTCCTACCAAAAGTATATTTATTTGTTTCTTTGTTTACCTATATACTTATTCATTTTTACCAAAATGAATGCTTCTATTATGGCAAGATTTTTAGTACTAATTACAAACTATAGAATAACAAAAATTCTGTCTGAGTTAAGGTGATGTTTGCAGATAATCATCAAATTTAAACAGCATATTGAAAAGCAGAGACATTACTTTGTCAGCAAAGGTCCATCTAGTCAAGGCTATGGTTTTTCCAGTAGTCATGTATGGATGTGAGAGTTGGACTATAAAGAAAGCTGAGCACCAAAGAATTGATGCTTTTGAACTGTGATGTTGGATAAGACTCTTGAGAGTCCCTTGGACTGCAAGGCAATCCAATCAGTCCATCCTAAAGGAGATTAGTCCTGGGTGTTCATCGGAAGGACTGATGTTGAAGCTGAAACTCCTAGACTTTGGCCATCGAATGTGAAGAGCTGACTCATTGGAAAGACCCTGATGCTGGGAAAGATTGAGCGCAGGAGGAGAAGGGAACGACAGAGGATGAGATGGTTGGATGGCATCACTGACTCAATGGACATGGGTTTGGGTGGACTTCAGGAGATGGTGATGGACAGGGAGGCCTGGCATGCTGCGATTCATAGGGTCACAAAGAGTCAGACATAACTGAGTGACTGAACTGAAACACCTGTCACATCTATATAAGGAGGAACTGGTATCCATTTATTTAATCAACCAATGTTAACTGAGTGTCTGCTTTATTTCAGGGCCTGTACTAGACACTGAGAAGACATGGATTAAAAGACTAGTCCCTGTCACCCAGGAGAACTTCAAGAAGCTTACAATCCACAAAGTTCAGTTCATTTCAGTCTCTTAGTCATGTCCGACTCTGCGACCCCATGGACTGCAACATTCCAGCAATTCATGAGGAAATAGAGATTAACTAACTATTTATTAAAATTTGATATGAGAGTGGAATGCTGGAGTGAGAACAGGTATGGAAGAAATACACAACAGGAATATAACATTCAGTCACAAGACACCTAGAATTTCCTCTCCCTCTCACCTTATAAGAAACGTCAGGAGTCATGATGGATCTGTTTCTGAAGCATCACTGAAATGTTTCATCTTCTCCTCACCTACTAGCACTGCCTTAATTCAGAACCACCTGCCAGAGTCACCAGAACAGCCACTGTAATGTAAATAGTCTTATTTCTAATATTGTCCTAGAAATTCTTTCTACACGATGCTACCAGAATTCCATTTTAAAATTAAAATTTAATCCTGTCATCCTTGCTTACAAATCCTCAGAATTATTATGCTCTGTTTCTCAATATAGAAGTCTAAGTTCCTTTGTATGACTTATAAGACTGATGGCAACAATTTCTATGAACAAAATGGTTTCCATAATAGAGTCACATTTTTGAAAGTCTTATCCAGCCAATTCCTCATATGATATTATAAGCTCCATAACCCAGCAACCAGGGGAGATTATATAGCTAGTTCTCACCAATGGCTCAACAGCAGGAATGAAGTGTGCCCTTTGCTGATTCAGGCTCTAAAGAGGAAGTGCTAGACTTAGTAACCCAAACTTGATCACAGAGGTGAGAGCCTTAACATGGAGGGATTCTGGCCCCTGAATCACTGTATGGAAAAGAGCTTCTGGTGAGTCAGTAACACTTACCCTGGACCATTATTTGAGTGAGAAAGAAACTGTTGTGTTTGAGCTATTAATGTTACATTTTGAAGCATATTTGTTACCATAGTTTAGGCCACTCCAATTCAAAACCTTTTATAATTTAATCTCTAATTACCTTTCCAATTTATTTATCCTTTACCAATTTCCATCCTCTCATATATATCCCACACTTCAGCTATACCAAACCACTTAAAATTCCATAGATAAGCCATGCTCACTCTTGTTTTTATGCCTTCGTTCCTGCAAAGTTAGACCTGTTTCTGCCTTATCCTGTAAGGCTGAGTCAGGCATCACTCTCCTAGAAAATTGTGCCCCTCTCCCCGAAATTCATATATTGAAGCCATCCATGCTAGTACCTCAGAATGTAACTGTATTGGAGATAGGAACTTTATTCTTTTTAAACATTTTATTTTGTATTGGAGTATAGATGATTATGCCAGCATATTTGGAAAACTAAGCAGTGACACAGGACTGGAAAAGGTTACTTTTCATTCCAATCCCAAAGAAAGGTAATGCCAAAGAATGTTCAAACTACCACACAACTTCACTCATTTCACACTATAGGAAAGAAATGATCAAAATTCTCCAAGCCAGACTTCAGCAGTACCTAAACCAAAAACTTCCAGATGTTCAAGCTGGATTAAGGAAAGGCAGAGGACCCAAATATGAAATTGCCAACATCTGTTGGATCAAAATAAGACTTGGAGCCAACTGTGGCTCAGATCATGAACTCCTATTGCCAAATTCAGACTTAAATTGAAGAAACTGGGGAAAACCACTAGACCATTCAGGTATGACTAAATCAAATCCCTTATGATTATACAGTGGAAGTGAGAGATAGATTTAAGGGATTAGATCTGATAGATTGCCTGATGAACTATGGATGGAGGTTCATGACATTGTATAGAAGTCAGGGAATAAGACCATCTCCAAGAAAAAGAAAGGCAAAAAAGCAAAATGGCTGTCTGAGGAGGCCTTGCAAATAGCTGTGAAAGAAGAGAAGTGAAAGGCAAAGGAGAAAAGGAAAGATACACTCATTTGAATGCAGAATTCCAAAGAATAGCGAGGAGAGACAAGAAACCCATCCTAAGTGATCAGTGCAAAGAAATAGAGGAAAACAACAGAATGGGAAAGACTAGAGATCTCTTCAAGAAAATTAGAGATACCAAGGGAATACACAGAAGAACTATATAAAAAGATCTTCATGACCTAGAAAACCACGATGGTGTGATCACTCACCTAGACCAGACAACCTGGAATGTGAAGTCAAGTGGGCCTTAGGAAGCATCACTACGAACAAAGCTAGGGGACGTGATGGAATTCCAGTTGAGCTATTTCAAATCCTAAAAGATGATGCTGTGAAAGTGCTGCACTCAATATGCCAGCAAGTTTGGAATACTCAGCAGTGGCCACAGGACTGAAAAAGGTCAGTTTTCATTTCAATCCCAAAGAAAGGCAATGCCAAAGAATGCTCAAACTACTGGACAATTGCACTGATCTCACACGCTAGTAAAGGAATGCTCAAAATTCTCCAGCCCAGTCATTAACAATATGTGAACTGTGAATTTCCAGATGTTCAAGCTGGTTTTAGAAAAGGCAGAGGAACCAGAGATCCAATTGCCACCATCTGCTGGATCATGGAAAAAGCAAGAGAGTTCCAGAAAAACATCTATTTCTGCTTTATTGACTATGCCAAAGCCTTTGACTATGTGGATCACAATAAACTGTGGAAAATTCTTCAAGAGATGGAAATACTAGACCACCTGACCTGCCTCTTGAGAAACCTATATGCAGGTCAGGAAGCAACAGATAGAACTGGACATGGAACAACACACTGGTTCCAAATAGGGAAAGTAGTATGTCAAGTCTATATATTGTCACCCTGTTTGTTTAATTTATATGCAGAGTACATCATGAGAAACGCTGGGCTGAATGAAGTACAAGCTGGAATCAAGATTGCCAGGAGAAATATCAATAATCTCAGATACACAGATGACATCACCCTTATGGCAGAAAGTGAAGAGGAACTAAAAACCCTCTTGATGCAAGTGAAAGAGGAGAGTGAAAAAGTTGGATTAAAACTCAACATTCAGAAAACTAAGATTATGGTATCTGGTCCCATCACTTCATGGCATATAGATGGGAAAACAGTGTAAAAAGTGTCAGACTTTATTTTTGGGGGCTCCAAAATCACTGCAGATTGGTGACTGCAGCCATGAAATTAAAAGACACTTACTCCTTGGAAGGAAAGTTATTACCAACTTAGACAGCATATTAAAAAGCAGAGACATTACTTTGCCAACAAATGTCTGCCTAGTCAAAGCTATGGTTTTTCCAGTAGTCATGTACGGATGTAAAAGTTGGACTATAAAGAAAGGTGAGTGCTGAAGAATTGATGCTTTTGAACTGTGGTGTTGGAGAAGACTCTTGAGAGTCCCTTGGACTGCAAGGAGATACAACCAGTCCATCCTAAAGGAGATCAGTCCTGGGTATTCATTGGAAGGACTGACGTTGAAGCCAAAACTCCAATACTTTGGCCACCTGATGTGAAGAGCTGACTCGTTTGGAAAGACCCTGGTGCTGGTAAAGATTGAAGGCAGGAGGAGAAGGGGACGACAGAGGATGAGGTGGTTGGATGGCATCACTGACTCAATGGACATGAGTTTGGGTGAACTCTAGGAGTTGGTGATGGACAGGGAGGCCTGGTGTGCTGCAGTCCTTGGGGTCGCAAAGAGTCAGACACAACTGAGCGACTGAACTGAACTGTTGGATCATAGAAATAGCAAAAGAATTCGAGAAAAACATCTACTTTTGCTTCATTGACTATGCTGAAGCCTTTGACTGTGTGGTTCACAGCAAACTGTGGAAAATTCTTAAAGAGATGTCCTGAGAGACCTGTATGCAGGTCAAGAAGAAACAGTTAGAACCAGACTTGGAACAATGGACTGGTTCCAAATTAGGAAAGGAGTAGGTCAAGGCTGTATATTGTCACCCTGCTTACTTAACTTATATGTAGAGAAGAGCATGCAAAAATGCCAGGCTGGATGAAGCACCACCAGATTCAAGGTTGGTGGGAGAAATATCAACAACCTCAGATATGCAGATGACACCACCCTTAGGGCAGAAAGAGAAGAACTAAAGAGCCTCTTAATGGAGGAAAAAGAGGAGAGTGAAAAAGCTGGCTTAAAACTCAACAATTAAAAAACAAAGATCATGGCATCTGGTCCAATCACTTCATGACGAATAGATGGGGAAACAATGGAAACAGTGAGAGACTTTATTTTCTTGAGCTTCAAAATCACTTCAGATGGTGATTGCAGCTATGATGTTAAAAGGCACTTGCTTCTTGGGGAAAAAGCTATGACAAATCTAGACAGTGTAATAAAAACAAGAAATAATACTTTGCCAACCATAGTCAAAGCTATGGTTCTTCCAGTAGTCAGGTACGGATGTAAAAGTTGGACCAAAAACAAAGCTGAGGGCCAAAGAATTAATGCTTTTGAACTGTGGTGTTGAAGACTCTTGAGAGTCCCTTGGACTGCAAGGAAATTCAACCAGTTCACCCTAAAGGAAATCAGTCCTGAATATTCATTGGATGGACTGATGTTGAAGCTGAAGCTCCAATACTTTGGTCACCTGATTCAAAGAGCTGACTCATTAGAAAAGACCCTGATGGTGGGAAAGATTGAAGGCAGAAGAAGAAATGGCTGACAGAAGATGAAATTATTGGATAGCATCACCAACTCAATGAACATGAGTTTGAGCAAGTTCTGGGAGATTGTGAAGAACAGGAAAGCCTGATGTGCTGCAGCCCATGGGCTCACAAAGAGTCGGACATGACTGAGCGACTGAACAATAGCCAATTGATAAATAATGTGATAGTTTCAGGTGAACAACAAAGGAATCAGTCATACATATCCATTACATAAATCCACACATATATCCATATGCATATCCATACATATATCCATTTTCCCCTAAACTCCCTTCTCATCCAGGCTGTCATATAGCATTGGCATATATAGTCCTTGTTGGTTAGCCATTTTAAATACAGTGGTGTAGACATGTCCATCCCAAACTCCCTAACTATCCCCCCTCTCTACACCGCCCCCCCCCCCCACATGGAGATAGGGACTTTAAAGAGATGACTAAGGATAAAGGAGGTCTTTAGACTGGGCCTTAATCCAATCTGACCTTAATCTAATCTCACGCAGAGAGGCACTAGGATTGGAGTCTAGAGAAAAAAGAGAAAAGAGAAAAAAGACCACATGGGGACAAAGCAAGAAGGTGGCCATCTTCAAACCAAGGAGAGAAGCCAGAAGGAACCAAACTTTCCAACACCTTGATCTTGGACTTCTAGCCTCCAGAACTGTGAGAAAATAAATTTCTGTAGAGTCACCCAGTCTGTGGTATTTTGTTATGGCAGACCTAGCAGACTGATATGTTCCTTAAGGCAAGATGTTTGTTCCTCTGAAATCCAGCAGCGTTCTGCGCATGTGCCGTTTTAGCACTTATCACAGCTGTTAATATTTTACAGTCATCAGTTTTCTTGTGTGTCTCCCTAACTAGTTTGCAAACTTTTGATGGAATGATTCTGTCTATTCATCTGTTTCATTAACCTCTTGCCATTTGTTTGGAAATTTGTAAGAAATAAATAAAGGCCTTTAGAATGAGTTAATTTCTTGTTCACAATGTGCAGCTTACTTATAAATAAGCAATGAGGTTTTCCTTGTTGTCTAGCCTCCTGACATTTCTGCCCAGGGTGCTAAGCAGGCAGTATTGATTTTGATATTGGATTTCATTATTAGAGGCTCTGCCTTGAATTTTTTTATATTGTTGTGTGAGTATCACTTAAAGATCAATTTTCTGTACCTTTACATATTTTCTAAAGTGCAGAAGATGAAGATGGGTTTTACAACAAGGATAAGATCTTTCAGAAAGTCAGTGAGGTTGTAAGTGGATTTTTTTTTTATCCACATTATAATAGCCTCCTTTTCCCAAGAAATACCCCTTTATGCAGGAGTAGGTTTAACGTAGTCTACAAGCCACATTTGGTTGGACTAAAGTTGTTACTAGATCCACATTTGACTAGTAAGATGCTATCTTCTCAATTTTGAATTAAGAGTGAAAGAAGTTAATCTTTGTCTCTTTTGAGCGACTCAAACCAAAGAGATTATAAACTCCAGAATTGTGGGACAGTCTTGTTCCTGGAGAAACAGAGACATCTGACTAAAGAGCAGGATATATCACAAATACAGAAGATTTGCAGAGAAAAAGACTTCACATAGCTACAAAGAGAGTGTTAGAGAGAGAGAGGCAGCAGTAATCCCAGTTAATTTTCATTTCCTTATTTCAATTCCTTGCATTCTCTGTTCTTGCATTCCATGATTTTCTACTGCTGGTACTGAGTGAAGAAGTCAAATGTTGCCTAGTATGTGGTTTTGATGGGCATCCTGGGCAGCTCAGTGGTAAAGAATCCACCTGCCAATGCAGGAGACTCAGATTCGATCCCTGGGTCAGGAAGATCCCCTGGAGAAGGAAATGGGAACCCATTCTAGTATTATTGCCATGGACAGAGAACCCTGGCAGGCTACAGTCCATGGGCTGCAAAACAGTTGGGCATGACTTAGGACTAAAAGCAGTGTCATTTGGGGGAATTTTTTTGTTTTTTTTTACAGCCTTACCTCTTCACTAGAACATTCTGCCAAATCAGGGCTTTAATATCTGTGGATTTTAGTCAGAGGGATTAGATGGAAAGGGTTATTACTTTGGTCCATACTATTCCTTACCACCATGGCCAATCAATTATAATGTCTGTCCTCCAAATGCCAAACCCTAAGTAGTTTTCCTTCTCCATCTCACTACCACTGTCTTAATGAGAACTCTCCCATCTGAATCAGTGTGATAGTATCCTGATGGATTCCCATGACTCTAGACTCTTTCTTCTCCAACTCATTTAACACAACATAATGAGATACGTCTATCTAACCATGGTTTCTGGCTGTGGTTGTCATACAAATTATGGATAATGTATGTAAGGGAACTAACACTGCGCGTGGCATATCATTTAATATTAAATTCTCCGCTACTGTGAAGATAGCTCAACAATATTAACAGGGACTTTTTTTTTTAGTACTATGTATCTGGTGTTTCACTTTATCTGATTTACATTTTAGCAACTCTTTGAAGAATTATTACAGATGAAGAACCCATCTGGGTTTGATTGCTGCGTTGGAACGATCCCCTGGAGGGCATGGCAACCCACTCCAGTATTCTTGCCTGGAGAATCCCATGGACAGAGGAGTCTGGCAGACTACAGTCCATGGGGTCGCAAAGAGTCAGACATGACTTAGTGACTAAGCACACAACATAGTCATGTAATTACCTAGTTGCTGAGATTATATTCAAACTCAGGATTCCTAACTTCCAAGTCTTTGCTTAACTTCCCTGCTATTATCTATTGCATCTCTGTATAATTCTTGCTTTCTGAGCTTGAAAACAAACTAA
The DNA here is from genome assembly GCF_032405125.1 of Capricornis sumatraensis. Classification (NCBI taxonomy): domain Eukaryota; kingdom Metazoa; phylum Chordata; class Mammalia; order Artiodactyla; family Bovidae; genus Capricornis; species Capricornis sumatraensis. Next base: position 174,917,984 of record NC_091070.1, on the reverse strand, counting down.
ACTAAACATGGACCCTTGTAGCTTGGAGAAACTGATAGAAGTGAGACACAAAATCTGATCCAAGAAAATGCACCCAAACAGCCTGCTACAGATCCTGTACTTAATGTCCTTACAGCCTTGTAGTTTTGTGAAAAGCAACACTTCGGAGATTTTGCTCTCCCTGAGAACTGTGAAACATGGCCTTTGTTAGAGAATTGATGTTGTTTAGTTGCTAAGCTGTGTCTGACTCTTTTGCCACCCCATGGAATGTAGCCTGCCAGACTCCTCTGTCCCTGGGATTCTCTAGGCAAGAATGCTGGAGTTGCCATTTCCTTTTCCAGGGGATCTTTCTAGCCTACATCTCCTGCATCTCTTGCATTGGAAGGCAGATTCTTTACTACTGAGCCACCTGGGAAGCAGAACAGCTGCAGTCAAATTCAGACTGTGTCTCTGCCTACCAGGTATGTGTCTATGCTTATGAAATCCAGACAAAAGGATTTCAACAGTTGAAATTGGAGTGCTGTCCAAAAACTTGGGTGTCACCGAACAATAAATTTTATACAGTCTAATCTGATTTGACATAGGTTCAAATGTTTTTTTAAAATATAAATTTATTTATTTTAATTGGAGGCTAATTACTTTACAATATTGTATTGGTTTTTATATCAAAGTTTACATTTTCATGCAGTGGTAAGACTGTATAGATCTGGCTATGTATTGCTATTACTTGCTTCATGTTAAATTAAAAAGAAAATATTCACAAAGAAGTAATCCCTTCATCACAGAAAAAGCTATATTTATCTTTTAAAATATCTGATTTATAAAAGTCCATGAAGAAAACACTTCATGGTCCTTTGAAAATCTTACTGTGTGGTGTGTAAGGCACTTTTCTTATCATGGAGAAGGGATTACTGTTGTCCATATTTGCCTTGAAACCTCTGTCCACAGTCCACCATTGTTGATTCCTAAGAATGTATTAGACGGAATGGATTCAGTAATGTAAAAATAAAGATTTCAAGTATACAGCCAACACTGGAAAGGGTCTTAGGAAAAGGAGATCCTCAAATGACTTTCAGATATGTCGTGATTTCTGTGGAGACAGTAGCCAATTATGGGGTGAGAGAGAACTGAGGAATAATCTTAGGATTGTACTGGGGTCGGCTATTCCTAGAACCTTCATGGGTGGAGTTGCAGAGGACCCACATTTGAATAATCAGACACTGCTATCTGACTGTTCCCATCAGAACCCATCCTCTCTCTATACATATTTTTTCTTTACCTTGGATTTTTAAAAATTAATTTTAATTTGAGGCTAATTACTTTACAGTATGGTGGTGGTTTTTGCCATGCCTTGACATGAATCAGCCACAGGTGTACATGTGTCCCCCATCCCAAGCCTGCATCCCACCTCTCTCCCCATCCCATCCCTCTGGGTTGTCCCAGTGCACTACCTTTGAATGCCCTGTTTCGTGTGTCGAACTTGGACTGGCCATCTATTTCACATATAGTAATGTACATGTTTCAATGCTATTCTCTCAAACCATCCCACCCTTGCCTACTCCCACAGAGTCCAAAAGTCTGTTCTTTATATCTGTGTCTCTTTTGCTGTCTCGCATATAGGGTCATTATTACCATCTTTCTAAATTCCATATATATGCATTAATATATACTATATTGGTGTTTTTCTTTCTGACTTACTTCACTCTGTATAATAGGCTCCAGTTTCATCCACCTCATTAGAACTGACTCAAACGTGTTCTTTTTAATAGCTGAGTAATATTCCATTGTGTATATGTATCACAGCTTTCTTAACCATTCATCTGCTGATGGACATCTAGATTGCTTCCATGTCCTAGCTATTGTAAACAGAGCCGCGATGAACATTGGGGTACATATGTCTCTTTCAATTCTGGTTTCCTCGGTGTGTATGCCCAGCAGTGGGATTGCTGGGTCATATGGCAGTTCTATTTCCAGTTTTTAAAGGAATCTCCACACTGTTCTCCATAGTGGCTGTACTAGTTTGCATCCCCAAGAGTATTAGAGGGTTCCTTTTTCTCCATACCCTCTACAGCATTTATTGTTTGTAGACTTTTAGATAGCTGCCATTCTGGCCAATGTGAGATGGTACCTCATTGTGGTTTTGATTTGCATTTCTCTGATAATGAGTGATGTTGAGCATCTTTTCATGTGTTTCTTAGCCATCTGTATGTCTTCTTTGGAGAAATGTCTGTTTAGTTCTTTGGCCCATTTTTTTGATTGGGTCTTTGTTTTTCTGGTACTGATTTTCATGAACTGCTCGAGATTAATTCTTTGACAGTTGATTCATTTGCTATTATTTTCTCCCATTCTGAAGACTGTCTTTTCACCTTGCTTATAGTTTCCTTTGTTTTGCAAAAGCTTTTAAGTTTAATTAGGTCCCATTTGTTTATTTTTGCTTTTATTTCCATTACTCTGGGAGGTAGGTCATAGAGGATCTTGCTGTGATTTATGTCAGAGAATGTTTTGCCTATGTTTTCCTCTAGGAGTTTTATAGTTTCTGGTCTTACATTTAGATCTTAAATCCATTTTGAGTTTATTTTTGTGTATGGTGTTAGAAACTGTTTTAGTTTCATTCTCTTACAGGTGGTTGACTAGTTTTCCCAGCACCACTTGTTAAAGAGATTGTCTTTTCTCCATTGTATATTCTTGTTTCCTTTGTCAAAGATAAGGTGTCCATAGGTGCACAGATTTATCACTATTTTGTTCCATTGATTTATATTTCTGTCTTTGTGCTAGTACCATACTGTCTTAATGACTGTAGCTTTGTAGTATAGTCTGAAGTCAGGCAGGTTGATTGCTCCAGTTCCATTCTTTTTTCTCAAGATTGCTTTGGCTATTTGAGGTTTTGTGTTTCCATCAGTTCAGTTCAGTTCAGTCACTCAGTCATGTCTGACTCTTTGTGACCCCGTGAATCGCAGCACGTCAGGCCTCCCTGTACATCACCAACTCAGTTCACTCAGACTCACGTCCATTAAGTCAGATATGCCATCCAGACATCTCATCCTCTGTCATCCCCTTTTCCTCCTGCCTCCAATCCCTCTTAGCATCAAAGTCTTTTCCAATGAGTCAACTCTTCGCATGAGGTGGCCAAAGTACTGGAGCTTCAGCTTTAGCATCATTCCTTCCAAGGAAATCCCAGGGCTGATCTCCTTCAGAATGGACTGGTTGGATCTCCTTGCAGTCCAAAGGATTTGCAAGAGTTTTCTCCAACAGCACAGTTCAAAAGCATCAATTCTTTGGAGCTCAGCCTTCTTCACAGTCCAACTCTCACATCCATACATGACTACTGGAAAAACCATAGCTTTGACTAGACAGACCTTAGTCAGCCAAGTAATGTCTCTGCTTTTGAATATGCTATCTAGGTTGGTCATAACTTTTCTTCCAAGCAGTAAGCGTCTTTTAATTTCATGGCTGCAATCACCATCTACAGTGATTTTGAAGCCCCCAAAATAAAGTCTGACCCTGTTTCCACTGTTTCCCCATCTATTTGCCATGAAGTGATTGGACTGGATGTCATGATCTTCATTTCCTGAATGTTGAGGTTTAAGCCAACTTTTTCGCTCTCCTCTTTCACTTTCATCAAGAGGCTTTTTAGTTCCTCTTCACTTTCAGCCATAAGGGTGGTGTCATCTGCATATCTGAGGTTATTGACATTTCTCCCAGCAATCTTGATTCCAGCTTGTGCTTATTCCAGTCCAGCATTTCTCATGATGTACTCTGCATATAAGTTAAATAAGCAGGGTGACAATATACAGCCTTGATGCACTCCTTTTCCTATACAGCCTTGATGCACTCCTTTTCCTATTTGGAACCAGTCTGTTGTTCCATGTCCAGTTCTATCTGTTGCTTCCTGACCTGCACATAGGTTTCTCAAGAGGCAAGTCAGGAGGTCTGGTATTCCCATCTCTTTCAGAATTTTCCACAGTTTATTGTGATCCACACAGTCAAAGGCTTTGGCATAGTCAATAAAGCAGAAGTAGATGTTTTTCTGCAACTCTCTTGCTTTTTCGATGATCCAGTGGATGTTGGCAATTTGACCTCTGGTTCCTCTGCCTTTTCTAAAACCAGCTTGAACATCAGGGAGTTCACAATTCACATATTGCTGAAGCCTGGCTTGGAGAATTTTGAGCATTACTTTACTAGCATGTGAGATGAGTGCAATTGTGCGGTAATTTGAGCATTCTTTGGCATTGCCTTTCTTTGGAATTGGAATGAAAACTGACCTTTTCCAGTCCTGTGGCCACTGCTGAGTTTTCCAAATTTGCTGGCATATTGAGTGCAGCACTTTCACAGCATCATCTTTCAGGATTTGAAATAGCTCAACTGGAATTCCATCACCTCCACTAGCTTTGTTCGTAGTGATGCTTTCTAAGGCCCACTTGACTTCACATTCCAGGATGTCTTGCTCTAGATGAGTGATCACACCATCATGATTATCCGGATCATGAAGATCTTTTTTGTACAGTTCTTCTATGTATTCTTGCCACCTCTTCTTAATATCTTCTGCTTCTGTTAGGTCCAGACCATTTCTGTCCTTTATCGAGCCCATGTTTGCATGAAATGTTCCCTTGGTATCTCTAATTTTCTTGAAGAAATCTCTAGTCTTTCTCATTCTGTTGTTTTCCTCTATTTCTTTGCATTGATCGCTGAAGAAGGCTTTCTTATCTCTTCTTGCTATTCTTTGGAACTCTGCATTCAGATGCTTATATCTTTCCTTTTCTCCTTTGCTTTTCGCCTCTCTTCTTTTTACAGCTATTTGTAAGGCCTCCCCAGACAGCCATTTTGCTTTATTGCATTTCTTTTCCATGGGGATGGTCTTGATCCCTGTCTCCTGTACAATGTCATGAACCACATTCCGTAGTTCATCAGGCACTCTATCCATCAGATCTAGGCCCTTGAATCTATTTCTGACTTCCACTGTATAACCATAAGGGATTTGATTTAGGTCATACCTGAATGGTCTAGTGGTTTTCCCTACTTTCTTCAATTTAAGTCTGAATTTGGTAATAAGGAGTTCATGATCTGAGCCACAGTCAGCTCCTGGTCTTGTTTTTGTTGACTGTATAGAGCTTCTCCATCTTTGGCTGCAAAGAATATAATCAATCTGATTTCAGTGTTGACCATCTGGTGATGTCCATGTGTAGAGTCTTCTCTTGTGTTGTTGGAAAAGGGTGTTTGCTATGACCAGTGTTTTCTCTTGGCAAAACTCTTAGTCTTTGCCCTGCTTCATTCCACATTCCAAGGCCAAATTTGTCTGTTACTCCAGGTGTTTCTTCACTTCCTACTTTTGCATTCCAGTCCCTTATAATGAAAAGGACATCTTTTTTGGGTATTAGTTCTAAAAGGTCTTGTAGGTCTTCATAGAACCGTTCAACTTTAGCTTCTTCAGCATTACTGGTTGGGGCATAGACTTGGATTACCGTGATATTGAATGGTTTGCCTTGGAGACGAACAGAGATCATCCTGTCGTTTTTGAGATTGCATCCAAGTACTGCATTTCGGACTCTTTTGTTGACCATGATGGCTCCTCCATTTCTTCTGATGGATTCCTACCCGCAGTAGTAGATTTAATGGTCGTCTGAGTTAAATTCACCCATTCCAGTCATTTTAGTTCGCTGATTCCTAGAATGTCGACGTTCACTCTTGCCATCTCTTGTTTGACCACTTCCAATTTGTCTTGATTCATGGACCTGACATTCCAGGTTCCTATGCAATATTGCTCTTTACAGCAATGGACCTTGCTTCTATCACCAGTCACATCCACAGCTGGGTATTGTTTTTGCTTTGGCTCCATCCCTTCATTCTTTCTGGAGTTATTTCTCCACTGATCTCCAGTAGCATATTGGGCACCTACTGACCTGGGGAGTTCCTCTTTCAGTATCCTATCATTTTGCCTTTTCATACTGTTCATGGGGTTCTCAAGGCAAGAATACTGAAGTGGTTTGCCATTCCCTCCTCCAGTGGACCACATTCTGTCAGACCTCTCCACCATGACCCTCCCATCTTGGGTTAACCCACGGGCATGGCTTAGTTTCATTGAGTTAGACAAGGCCTTGGTCCTAGTGTGATTAGATTGACTAGTTTTCTGTGGGTATGGTTTCAGTGTGTCTTCCCTCTGATGCCCTTTTGCAACACCTACCATCTTACTTGTGTTTCTCTTACCTTGGGCGTGGGTTATCTCTTCACAGCTGCTCCAGCAAAGTGCAGCCACTGCTTCTATTGTGAAATTATTTTTTCTAGTTCTGTGAAAAATGCCATTGGTAGCTTGATAGGGATTACATTAAATCTATAGATTGCTTTGGGTAGTATACTCATTTTGACTATATTGATTCTTCCAATCCATGAACATGGTATATTTCTCCATCTATTTGTGTCATCTTTGATTTCTTTCATCAGTGTTTAATAGTTTTCTCTATATAGGTCTTTTGTTTCTTTAGGTACATTTTTTTTCTTAAGAATTTTATTCTTTTCATCACAATGGTTAATGGAATTGTTTCCTTAATTTCTCTTTCTGTTTTCTCATTTTTAGTGTGTAGGAATGCAAGGGATTTCTGTGTATTAATTTTATATCTTGAAACTTTACTATATTCATAGATTAACTCTAGTACTTTTCTGGTGGTGTCTTTAGGGTTTTCTATGTAGAGGATCATGTCATATGCAAACAGTGAGAGTTTTACTTCTTCTTTTCCAATCTGGATTCCTTTTATTTCTTTTTCTGCTCTGATTTCTGTGGCCAAAACTTCCAAAACTATGTTGAATAGTAGTGGTGAGAGTGAGCACCCTTTTCTTGTTTCTAACTTTAGGGGAAATGCTTTCAATTTTTGCCACTGAGGATAATATTTGCTGTGGTTTATCATATACGGCTTTCATTATGTTGAGCTGTGTTCCTTCTATGCCTGCTTTCTGGAGAGTTTTTATCATAAATAATTGTTAAATTTTGTCAAAGGCTTTCTTTGCATCTATTGAGATGACCATATGGTTTTTATCTTTCAATTTGTTAATGTGGTGTATCACATTGATTGATTTACAAATATTGAAGAATCCTTGCATTCCTGTGATAAAGCCCACTTGGTCATGATGTATGATTTTTTTAATATGCTGTTGGATATGTTTGCTAGAATTTTGTTGAGGATTTTTGCATCTATGTCCAATCAGTGATATTGACCTGTACTTTTCTTTTTCTGTGGCATCTTTTTCTGATTTTGGTATTAGGGTTTCCATCCTCTATATATTAATACCACAGACTATGTCCTGGGCTCTGGGCTCATACCATCTGCACTTGAGTCTCAGCTGCACCACAAATTACATTTATGAATTTATACAAGTTGCTCAGTCTTCTCCTTTATTTACCAAACACTTGTCTAGCAATCACACTAAGCCTAGCACTGTTTAATGCTTTTTAGATTCAGTGCAAAAAGATGAACACCATTTCACTCCTGGTTTACAAATGAAGCAACTAGGTATACAGAAAAAGTAAATTTCTCCAGCAAGAGAGTACAAATCCAGTGAGAGCCAGAAATCAGGCCCAGGCACTTTGATTCCAGAGTCCATGCTTGTTACCACTACTCAGCTGACCAGGCTAAACTGTGGCAAATGATTTTGCTTCTTCATAGCAATGTGCATACATGCTAAGTCACTTCAGTCATGTCTGACTCTTTTAACCCCAGGGACTGCAGCCTGCCAGGCTCTTCTATCCATGGGATTCTCCAGGAAGGAATACTAGAGTGGTTTGCCATGCCTTCTTCCAGGGGATCTTTCCAAACCAGGGATTGAACCTGAATATCCTGTGCCTCCTACTTTGTAGATGGATTCTTTACCACTGAGCCACTGGGGAAGCCCTCTCCATGGCTATGGTGAGGTTTAATTCAGCTAATCCACACAAAACCGTTGAACAATAGCAGGCATAGATTCACAGTCAGTCTGTGGGTTTTGAAAGTAGTCTGCTGCTGTAAAACTTGTGCATCTGGTGGGCCCTGAGCATTTGTGAATTTTCCCCAACAGTCCACCCTCCTGGCAGAGTCTTCATATCTGGACTTCTGCTGCAGTTTTGCTGTTTGACATTCTTCTTTCCCATGGGACTGGGGCCCAGATCTGACCCCTGGCTCATTTGGCTGAGGTCCTGACTGTTTTTGTTCCCAGAATCAGGTGGAATTCATAATCAGGAGGTCACAGCTCTTATGTTTCATGACCTGCTACACTCTACTTTCCCTTGTTGATTTGTCCCTGCATGTCCTTGGGCAGGTTTATGTCATTCCAGGGATAACTATGTAAGAAGGTCTTCGGTGACCTGAAATAGCATGGTAAATTAGAAGAGCAATAAATCTGAGAGATCCAGACCTGGGTTTAAATCTTAGTCTCAGTGACATGTTATTGGGAAGTCGGTTGTCTGCTGTATGACTTAAGTTTCCTCACTGGTAAAATAGGTATATGAGTTTTTAGGGTGATCATTATAATTAAAGTTGATATCCTATGTGTATATGTCTGGCACCATGTTTAAGCTAAAGTATATGCTCAACAAATTTACTATCACCTTCCAAAAGTGAAGAGGGGCTCCATATATCTAGAAGAATAACCCAAGTTAACATTTGCATCAGACAACACACAAGCTCAGGTTCTCACACTACTGTGGACTGAGATTCAGGTGACATTGCTGGAACTCACCAAACCTGATGGAATCATGCATAGCTTCATCCGTGTTGAGTACTTGCAGCTCAAATAAGCAGCATGATATCATTTAGAAGGAGTTGCACTCCATACACTTTTGTTTATTTATCTATGTATATTTGTTTTAAAAATGTTTACTTTTACTTGCTATAGTTTGCCTTGTTTTTGTAGAATCCATGATTGTTTGTGCTTGGGAATCCTAACAAACAAAATATGTTTTTAAACATCCATAGTAATTAAAACATACGCTAAGTACCAAAGAACACACTCATGGGTTTCATCACTGCTGAAGACATAATGTAATGGAATAGTAAAACTTCCTGTAATGCTTGAGAAAGAGCTTGATCACAATTCACTGCTTGGAGGACCAAGTAACTGCCGTCATATATAACTAACAATCCCTGCAACACTGAACATGAATTTTTGAGCTTTATATGTTGGCTTTAACCTGAAAATAGCTGCCTGCTCATTTACACTCATTTTTGTAATATTTAAAGAAGAGAGACATAATCTAATCACTGAGACTGGAGACTGGCACAGTTCCATTTGCAGTTAGTTTAGCAAGTGTGTCTGATTATTCTTTTATGTACTTCATTTTTTGAACAGGATATTTTTTAATTATATAGAAACAGATGAGCATGCTGTTTCTGAAATGGGCCTTGCATGAACTGAGAAAGAAAAATGATCAGCAGCATTTAATTTGAATTGTAAATAATTTCTCGAGTTGATCCACATTCTTGGCTTAATCAAATTTATGCATTCTTGGTTCAAGTGCCAGAAAACTAGGGTGAATATTCTGATCTTGGGAATGGGATTTGTGAGATTTTTGTGAATAGTTAACTATATGTTCAGGGTGGTATATCTACAGGTATGTTATAAAATCTAAGTTTTTTCCCCATTTTCTTACCAGTCTGAAACACACACATTAGATTCAATTCTCAAGTCTTGAGTAAAAATGTCTTGTATGTTTGTCACAAAGTAAAGAAATTTTCTTCAGGGACCTTTTCCCCTGGTCTCTCCATCTCAAAGATGGATACAGGAAGACCAGGGAAAGCCAATGAAGAAGCAGTGTGGATGAGATGCCAGTTCATGATTTATATCCACTCAAATATATTAGTACTAGTATATTTCAACTCAGGAGGTATCTTCAGTGGGGGTATTAAAGCACTCTGCATTCTTCGCTATAACTCAACTTCATCTTTAAATGCTGCTAACCAGATAGAGGTTAGGTGTTAATTAAAGGATGGGCAAGAGCTAGACGGGAGCTGAGCTACTGTTGACAATTCTCCTCTTGTTGTGGATAATTTTCCTTCAAAAATATTTCCTCCATTAATAACTATCATAAAGAAAAAAAAGAGATAAATTAGACTGTTTCTCAAAGGCTCTGCCAGTATTAATATGTATTGGTAGAATTAAATTTTATAATAGTTCAATTCAGTTCAGTCACTCAGTCATGTCTGACTCTTTGCAACCACACGGACTATAGCATGTCAGAATTCCCTGTCCATCACCAACTCCCAGAGCTTACTCAAACTCAGGTCCATTGAGTCAGCGATGCCATCCAACCATCTCAAGGTATTCTTGCCTTGAGAACCCCATGAAAAGAAAGATGCTGGGAGGGATTGGGGGCAGGAGGAGAAGGGGACGACAGGATGAGATGGCTGAATGGCATCACTGACCCGATGGACATGAGTTTGAGTGAACTCCGGGAGTTGGTGATGGACAGGGAGGCCTGGCATGCTGCCATTCATGGGATCACAAAGAGTTGGACATGACTGAGCGACTGAACTGAACTGAACTGAACTGATGTGCAAAATACAGTTCAACTTTCTCCCTAAGTCCTATATTGCTTTCTGGTTATTGAATGATATGAATAGTCAAGCAACATTAAATTAACCCCACTTCTCTAAATTGTCCAAAGAGTTCAAGGGACCTCCTCTTCTGGTGCCCCCACAACACCAGAATACGCTTGAGAGACTGAGTGGGAAGAAAAGAACATTCCAGACAAATGGAATGGCATGTTTAAAATTGCAGTCAAGAAATGTAAAGTAGTTCAGAAGAGTACATTCCAAGGGAGAGAAGGACGATGAATTTAGACAAATGGTAAAGGTCATGATGGATTTTGTAAGCATTGTGAAACAGTTTGGAAAGCAGTGATATGCATCATTAATCGAAAAGAGGAAAATGTCAGGGACATCTGTACTGAGATTCAGCTTGCTAAAGAGTTGCTACATTGTCACTGACGTATTCCAGTTGGGGCTGCTTGCATTTTGGTCACGTTGTCTTATGTTAAGAAATGCATGTACCACAGATAACTTGATGCTTTGGGTACTCCAGAGCAGAGCTGATCAATACAGCTTTCTGTACCTTTTAGACATAATACCTGGTAATAAATTCTAGCTGTTTTCAGATTTTCAGTTCACAAATCCATTGAAAACTTAAAATGAGGCTACTGCAATCAGGTGGAGAAGGCAATGGCACCCCACTCCAGTACTCTTGCCTGGAAAATCCCATGGACGGAGGAGCCTGGAAGGCTGCAGTCCATGGGGTCGCTGAGGGTCGGACACGACTGAGCGACTTCACTTTCACTTTTCACTTTCATGCATTGGAGAAGGAAATGGCAACCCACTCCAGTGTTCTTGCCTGGAGAATCCCAGGGACGGGGGAGTCTGGTGGGCTGCTGTCTATGGGGTCAGAGTTGGACATGACTGAAGTGACTTAGCAGCAGCAGTGCAATCAGGAGGGTAATTTCAATGAAGGAATAATAGATACAGGCTTGTTCTAGATTAAATGCTAGGAAATATGGACTTGATTCCAAACTCGATTCTGCAAATTCAGAGCAATATTAACAACATGGCCAATGTCAGTGATTGCGGGACACACCGAATTCGAAGAGTGACTATGTCATGGTTCAGAGGCAGATTCCAGCAGAAACTGGCAAAAGTTAAGAAGCACAAATGGCTTGTAGAAAGTCAGGAACATTCTTCTAGACCTGATTAATTGAAGCAGAGTTGTTTTAGAAACACAAGGTGCAGTCCCCACAGGTTGACCTTCATGGATCTTAAAGGAGAAACAGACTGATGTAAACATTTTTTTTTGCTTAGGAAGTGATTAACCAAGAAGAAAACAAAGTAAAAGACACCTGAGGGTCTTTCTTCTTGTGCCTCTAGAATTGTTGGCTGTCCACTGGTAAATATTTCCCACTTCAAAATGGATACCACTTATAAATGAATATTAGTTTGGAACCATGCAGGGTTTCTTTCAAATAAATACTGGTCTCTCTGCCTGCAGAACTCAACTCTAAAATAATTCAGGCAACTGATCAAGAAGAATTGAGATGGGCCTGTAGGACTAATTCCTTCATTTCACTGAGTGATAATTTCCTCTAAAGTAAATGGAGGGAGCAAGTTGGTCCATCTTTCAGAGAGAAAAAGAGCATGCTTCATTAGCAAATCAGTACTTTCAGACAAAATCAGACTGAAAACACAAAATAAAGCCAAAGATGCAAGAAATGTATTTTGTTGTTTAGATTTTATTTTGATGTGGGTTACTTTTTTAAAAGTCTTTATTTATTTTGTTAAATATTGGTTCTTACAAGTTGTTACAACCGGGTTTTTTGGCTATGAGGCATGTGGGATCTTAGTTCGCCAACCAGGGATTGAACCAGCACCCCATGCATTGGAAGGCAAAGTAGTCTTAACCACAAGGCCTCCAGGGAAGTCCCAAGAGATGTATTTTAGAATGAAATTCTGTCCCAAAGGGAACTGAACTGATGCAAATTTCATAATTATGCCTCACCTTTTGGATATAATATCTGATAATAAATTCTAGCTTTGTAAATACAGTATTAATCATTTTAATTTCAATGTGTTCATAAAATCTAAATGTTAACTATCCATTACATGCTTAATTATTTTCACCTTTGTCTTAATTGTAGTCTTACCCTGAAGTTTTAATCACTACTTTATGCATATTTATATTTTCATTTCTAATCAGTTTTAAATAAGAGAAAAATGGCAATAAAAATTCAAATAATTTTGCAATACCACTGCTCAAGACAAATTGAGAGATACTATAGCACCTATAGGAAGAGATAGTAAGAAATATATGTTTGCTAGCTAATTACTAATCTCCAAGTTTGGCATAGAAGTCATATAAGGGTGTTAGTGCATAATTCACAAAAACAACAGATGTATTTAAAGACAAATGTATTAAAGCCAAGAGTAACCTCATCTGTTCTCTGTACTTCAGTATCATTAGCGTTTAGTTAGAGTTTTAGGACATTCATAGGTGATGGGGAGACGTGCCAGTGTATCTTCAGCAGGGATACATATAGGTTAGAAGAGGTGAAGATTGATTGGGTAACACTGGGGGGTGGGGGGGCTCCTGATAAGCTCAGTTGGTAAATAATCTACCTGCAGTGCAGGAGATTCCAGTTCGATTCCTGGATTGGGAAGATCCTCTGGAGAAGAGATAGGCTCCCCACTCCAGTATTCTCATGCTTCCCTTGTGCCTCAGCTGCTAAAGAATCCACCTGCAATGTGGGAGACCTGGATTCAATCCATGGGTTGGGAAGATCCCCTGGAGAAGGGAAAGGCTACCCACTCCAGTATTCAGGCCTGGAGAATTCCATGGACTGTATAGTCCATGGGATCGCATAGTTGGACACAACTGAGTGACTTTCACACTCACTTGGTAAAGTAAAAGGAAGGAATACCATATTTACTGAGCACCACCTAGGTACTTAAGGATCAACTTTATCTCACTCTTCACAACAGCCCCTTCTTTCACTATATGTATATTTCTTTGATACCTACAGTGTGGCAGGCATTACACTTGGCAGCAACAAGGCTGTACAAGAACAAGCCAGTCTCTGCACTGGTGAAAGTTACATTTCAGTACAGAAAACAAGGAAGTAAACAAACAAAAACAAAGACAAATTAGGATCAGCACCATGAACGGTACAAATAAGCAGAAATAGCAAATAATAAGACGAAACAACAACAGATAGAAAGATCAAGAAAGACTGCTTTAAGAAAGGATTTTATTGTTAATCAAAGGAATAAATAAAGCTGTCCAAGTAGGAAATAGAAAAAAAAAAAAAAAGAAGAGTGGGACAGCAGAAAGAGTGGGGTAGCATGTGCAAAGGCCCTGGGATAAGAAAGATCCTTACTACTGAGTCGGAGGCAAGCGGAGAAATAGAAAAATCATTAGGAAGTTATCGGTGGCAGTCAAGCTGAGAAATGTTTCTCCTACATTAGGAGTATTAAAAATGGAAGGAAATAGACAGTTTAAAGATGTATTTTAGAGGTAGAGATATATTTTGTGTTAGTACTTGCCACATTTATTTATTAATATCCCCCACATAACAGATGATAAAATAGCCTTAAAGAACAGGAAATCAAACTCTTACAGCAACTTCAGGATGAAGCTAAATACATTGCCTTCTCTAAAACCCTTTCCACTGCATCTCACTTTTCACTTTGTTACTGCAGGGTCAATGTAGGTTTTATAGAGTCCTGAGAATAGAAGACTTTGCCAGTCAAATGATTTTGAATTAGACTATGCTTTGATAACCTGGACAGTTTACAGATTTCCAGTTCACAAATCCATAACTTCATTTCATCTGAAAGGGGCATCAAATTCCACCAGTACAAAATGTTATAATACCCATATTTCTTCCAGATCTGTAGCAATTCTGAGTCATATACTGTTCTTACCATAAGTCTAAATTGGGTAATTTGAGTGATCAACCTGTTTTTTCAACTTTGCTAAAAATACACATCTCTGCCTGTATTTAAAATGACTAGTTGCTGATATCTCCCGCCTCACCAAGTCAACACATTGATAAGGCTTGAAATAAGTAGGCTTGGGTTCAAAAGCTAAACTCAAAAGGACCTTGCTCTTAATAAACTCAGTACTTCAGCAGTTTTTTAAATTTTTTTTTCATTTTTATTCTATATTTACTGTGGAGATTTTGCTCACCTGTACTTTCATTTCTTCTTTTTTGGTATGTGATAGGCTTGTATTTCTTCACCCTCTTGGGTTGACCTGGCATACTCCTTGCTCTGGAAGTAATTAGGAGCCACTATCCAATTCTCCCCTCCCCCACTACAGGGTCTGGTGATGTTTGAAGCCTTTGTTAGCTAGCCCAGGTGTCTGAGCAGGAAGATCTGCAGCCAAGTCTCCCCACCTGACCCTCAGCAGACATGTGGCATGAAGTCAAAAGAACTTGATTGTTTTAAGACACTAAGATTTAGAGGTTTATTGTTGTTGCTGCTGCTACACAGCCTCATCTCCTTGACATAAGTTCCTTCATGTTCTTGACGTAAAGGAAAATTCAAATTTCCAAGTCAGAGAAGCATGACAGATGGTAGAGTTGGCAGAAAATGAGAAGGTTTGGGTTGAAATGGACCTGGTTTTAATCCAGTCTCTGTACCTTACTCTCTCTCTGAGCCTTTTTTTACTCAGCTGTTAAACAGAGATAGTAGCATAGTTGTTCTATGACAATTTAACATGTCAAGTGCCTGTAAGGATGCAAAATCATAGATGATATTCAATATAAATAGCTATTTTTGTGAGGGTTAGGGCTTCTCTAGTGGCTCAGATGGTAAAGAATCCACCTGCAACATGGGAGACCTGGGTTCAGTCCCTGGGTTGGGAAGATCCCCTGGAGTAAGGCATGGCAACTCACTCCAGTATTCTTGCCTGGAGAATCTCCACGGACAGAAGAGCCTGGTGGGCTATAGTCCATGGTGTCGGATATGACTGAATGACTAAGCACAGCACAATGGTAAATTGACTAGCAGTCAAAAAGGAAATATCTATGTAGGTAGGACTGAATCTGAAGGGGATGCAAAAATGAAAGGTGGGGGAGGAATTGTCACTTATCCCTTCACTTCCCCTTTCTTCTTCCCCATGCAAACTTCTTCCTAGTCATGAGTATGCTCTTCCCTCTTCTCTATGTAACTTAATGCTTTCTTTGCCTTTTTCAAACCCCTCTGCTACAAACTGCTCCCAGAAAAGTCTGTATCACTCATTAAACCATGCATTAAAATAGCTGCATTTTAATAGGAAATAACTTGAGTTAATGGACCAAAACTCTAAAATGGTATTCATCTCATGGCATTCAGATGAAGGGAAGCAGGGTACCTTTCACCCAAACCCAGGATGCCAGAGAGGATTCCACAGGCTTGTTAGATCCACTAAGTTGGGTAGGTCTCCTGTGTAGTTCTTAAAGAAGACTTTGATAAGGCTTCCATTTATGAGACTGTCCAGAATCTGCTGGGAAATTACCATGATAGTTTGGCAGAATCTCTGGGCTCAGAAGTAGGGACTGGCAGTACTAGTGCTGTGTGTTTGTGCGCCTGCATGACTTGAAAATGTACAATGCCTTTATGTGTTATCTCCACGTTAAGCCTTAGTGCAATCAAAAAGGCATTAAGATTATCATGGCAGATGATAGAACTAAAGTGTAAAGCTTTTAAATCATTTACCAAATTCACATAGATGGGAAGCAGAAGAATATATATCCAAAACCATTAGCTCTGATTTCAAGTGTGATACACTTTCTCTTTATCATCATCATAGTATTTTTTCCTGTCTGGGAGGAGCAAATTTGATAACATTTCTAGACTTTAATAGAACAGTGTCATGAAATGCATGTATCTCTCACTAGTAATATAATTGAGAATGTGAAATTATGCTTTCTACATTTATAAAATAACTGAAAAACAAAAACAAGACACATGAAGGTTAAAAAAACTATAAATATATTCTAGAAAATAAAATTAAGGTGATGTGTCCTGTATGGCCATGTATTCTGGCTAAGAATAATACTCATGGTTTCAGAGAAACCAATTACTTCCTATGCGAATGAAAAGAGAAGGAAATGAAGAAGGATGTTAAAGTTTTGAGTCCCATCATTTCTTTAAGAAACTATAGTTATTTAATAGTGGCTAATAGGATAAGGTGATGGCATCTCACTCCAGTACTCTTGCCTGGAAAATCCCATGGATGGAGAAGCCTGGTGGGCTGCAGTCCATGGGGTCATGAAGAGTCAGACACGACTGAGTGACTTCACTTTCACTTTTCACTTTCATACATTGGAGAAGGAAATGGCAACCCATTCCAGTGTTCTTGCCTGGAGAATCCCAGGGACGGGGGAGCCTGGTGGGCTGCTGTCTATGGGGTCACACAGAGTCGGACACGACTGAAGCGACTTAGCAGAAGCAGCAGCAGTGGCTAATATAATTTATAATATTCTATCGCTTCTCAATTTTAAACACTGGAAACATCTTGGAAGATACAATGAAAACACAGGATTTGTAGCTAGACAAATCTGGATTTCAACACTGTTTTGATCAGCTTAAGTTATAGATTTTGGGAAAGTAAGGTAATTAAGTCATAATGTAGAGATAGGCCTAAAATGGAAGTTTTTCATCTCTAAAATGGAAATTTGAATTAACAATCTCATAGAATGTTAGTATTATATGATATAGTGAATAGAAAGCATTTATATACTTGTAACTTTTAGAAAATGTTACTTTTGTTTTCCCTTTGCATCCTATAGATTCACATTATCTCTGATTCCTATTCCCAAGAAACAAATAGTCAAGATTTTATTAACTTAAGGAGTATCAGATGAAAAGCAGGAAGGGAGGGAAGTAGGGAGGTAGTGAGAAAGGGAGGAAGGAGAGAAGGGAGGGAGCAAGGGAAGGAATGAAAGAAAAATCCCTAATAAGAATAATTCAAAAATTATGTGGAGATACTTTTCTTTCTCTTAATGATCTGATACCGTTCTATCAGCAGAGATTAGAAGGCCCTGTGGAAAATTCTGAAAGAAATGGGAATACCAGACCACCTGACCTGCCTCTTGAGAAACCTATATGTAGGTCAGGAAGCGATAGTTAGAACTGGACATGGAACAACAGACTGATTCCAAATAGGAAAAGGAGTACGTCAAGGCTGTATATTGTCACCCTGCTTATTTAACTTCTATGCAGAGTATATCATGAGAAATGCTGGGCTGGATGGAGCAAAAGCTGGAATCAAGATTGCTGGGAGAAATATCAATAATCTCAGATATGCAGGCATGGCTTGGCTTGGTTTCATTGAGTTAGACAAGGCTGTGGTCCTAGTGTGATTAGATTGACTAGTTTTCTGTGAGTATGGTTTCAGTGTGTCTGCCCTCTGATGCCGTCTTGCAACACCTACCATCTTACTTGGATTTCTCTTCGGATGGGTCATGGTGGAGAGGTCTGACACAATGTGGTCCACTGGAGAAGGGAATGGCAAGCCTCTTCAGTATTCTTGCCTTGAGAACCCCATGAACGGTATGAAAAGGCAAAATGATAGGATACCGAAAGAGGAACTCCCCAGGTCATTAGGTGCCCATTATGCTACTGGAGATCAGTGGAGAAATAACTCCAGAAAGAATGAAAGGATGGAGCCAAAGCAAAAACAGTACCCAGCTGTGGATGTGACTGGTGATAGAAGCAAGATCCGATGCTGTAAAGAGCAATATTGCATAGGAACCTGGAATGTCAGCTCCATTAATCAAGGCAAATTGGAAGTGGTCAAACAAGAGATGGCAAGGGTGAATGTTGACATTCTATGAATCAGCGAACTAAAATGGACTGGAATGGATGAATTTAACTCAGATGACCATTAAATCTACTACTGTGGGCAGGAATCCATCAGAAGAAATGGAGTAGCCATCATGGTCAACAAAAGAGTCTGAAATGCAGTACTTGGATGCAATCTCAAAAATGACAGGATGATCTCTGTTTGTTTCCAAGGCAAACAATTCAATATCACAGTTATCCAAGTCTATGCCCCAACCAGTAACACTGAAGAAGCTGAAGTTGAACGGTTCTATGAAGACCTACAAGAACTTTTAGAACTAATACCCAAAAAAGATGTCCTTTTCATTAGAGGGGACTGGAATGCAAAAGTAGGAAGTCAAGAAACACCTGGAGTAACAGACAAATTTGGCCTTGGAATGCGGAATGAAGCAGGGCAAAGACTAAGAGTTTTGCCAAGAGAAAACACTGGTCATAGCAAACACCCTTTTCCAACAACACAAGAGAAGACCCTACACATGGACATCACCAGATGGTCAACACCGAAATCAGATTGATTATATTCTTTGCAGCCAAAGATGGAGAAACTCTATACAGTCAACAAAAACAAGACCAGGAGCTGACTGTGGCTCAGATCATGAACTCCTTATTACCAAATACAGAATTAAATTGCAGAAAATTGGGAAAACCGCTAGACCATTCAGGTATGACCTAAATCAAATCCCATATGGTTATACAGTGGAAGTGAGAAATAGTTTTAAGGGCCTAGATCTGATAGATAGAGTGCCTGATGAACTATGGAATGTGGTTCGTGACATTGTACAGGAGACAGGGATCAAGACCATCCCCATGGAAAAGAAATGCAAAAAAGCAAAATGGCTGTCTGGGGAGGCCTTACAAATAGCTGTAAAAAGAAGAGAGGCGAAAAGCAAAGGAGAAAAGGAAAGATATAAGCATCTGAATGCAGAGTTCCAAAGAACAGCAAGAAGAGATAAGAAAGCCTTCTTCAGTGATCAATGCAAAGAAATAGAGGAAAACAACAGAATGAGAAAGACTAGAGATCTCTTTAAGAAAATTAGAGATATGAAGGGAACATTTCATGCAAAGATGGGCTTGACAAAGGACAGAAATGATATGGACCTAACAGAAGCAGAAGATATTAAGAAGAGATGGCAAGAACACACAGAAGAACTGTACAAAAAAGATCTTCACAACCCAGATAATCATGATGATGTGATCACTAATCTAGAGCCAGACATCCTGGAATGTGAAGTCAAGTGGGCCTTAGAAAGCATCACTACGAACAAAGCTAGTGGAGGTGATGGAATTCCAGTTGAGCTGTTTCAAATCCTGAAAGATGATGCTGTGAAAGTGCTGCACTCAATATGCCAGCAAATTTGGAAAACTCAGCAGTGGCCACAGGACTGGAAAAGGTCAGTTTTCATTCCAATTCCAAAGAAAGGCAATGCGAAAAAATGCTCAAACTACCGCACAATTGCACTCATCTCACATGCTAGTAAAGTAATGCTCAAAATTCTCCAAGCCAGGCTTCAACAATACATGAACCGTGAACTCCCTGATGTTCAAGCTGGTTTTAAAAAAGGCAGAGGAACCAGAGATCAAATTGCCAACATCTGCTGGATCATCGAAAAATTAAGAGAGTTGCAGAAAAACATCTACTTCTGCTTTATTGACTATGCCAAAGCCTTTGACTGTGTGAATCACAATAAACTGTGGAAAATTCTGAAAGAGATGGGAATCCCAGACCACCTGACCTGCCTCTTGAGAAATCTATATGCAGGTCAGGAAGCAACAGTTAGAACAGGACATGGAACAACAGACTGGTTCCAAATAGGAAAAGGAGTGTGTCAAGTCTGTATATTGTCACCCTGCTTATTTAACTTATATGCAGAGTACATCACGAGAAATGTTGGACTGGAAGAAACACAAGCTGGAATCAAGATTGCCGGGAGAAATATCAATAACCTCAGATATGCAGATGACACCACCCTTATGGCCGAAAGTGAAGAGGAACTAAAACGCCTCTTGATGAAAGTGAAAGAGGAGAGCGAAAAAGTTGGCTTAAAGCTCAACATTCAGAAAATGAAGATCATGGCATCCGGTCCCATCACTTCATGGGAATAGATGGGGAAACAGTGGAAACAGTGTCAGACTTTGTCTTTTTGAGCTCCAAAATCACTGTAGATGGTGACTGCAGCCATGAAATTAAAAGACGCTTACTCCTTGGAAGGAAAGTTATGACCAACCTAGATAGCATATTCAAAAGCAGAGACATTACTTTGCCAACAAATGTCCACCTAGTCAAGGCTATGGTTTTTCCAGTAGTCATGTGTGGATGTGAGAGTTGGACTGTGAAGAAAGCTGAGCACTGAAGAATTGATGCTTTTGAACTGTGGTGTTGGAGAAGACTCTTGAGAGTCCCTTGGACTGCAAGGAGATCCAACCAGTCCATTCTGAAGGAGATCAGCCCTGGGATTTCTTTGGAAGGAATGACGCTAAAGCTGAAACTCCAGTACTTTGCCCACCTCATGCGAAGAGTTGACTCATTGGAAAAGACTCTGATGCTGGGAGGCATTGGGGGAAGGAGGAGAAGGGGAAGACAGAGGATGAGATTGCTGGATGGCATCTCCGACTCAATGGACATGAGTTTGGGTAAACTCCGGGAGTTGGTGATGGACGGGGAGGCCTGGCCTGCTGCAGTTCATGGGGTCACAAAGAGTTGGACATGACTGAGCGACTGAACTTAACTGAACTGAGAATTATTCTGTCCTTCACCTCTTTCCTCCATAGAGGTATAAGTGTTGTAAAACCTTTTAATAACACTTTTTATAGTACCACTTGAAATTGGTCATTTGTTCCTAAAGAAGAAACTTCTGCTTGAAAGACTTTTGCCCTGGTTGATTTTATCACTTATTCCTGTGTGAAATTGTTACAGAAATTCATTTCAGGACCATTAATCTCATCACTATACCCAATTTTACAGTTATCTTTTAGACAACCGACCAGACATCTAATGCAAGGCTATGAGACAGAGGAATTTTCGGTACCCATTCTAGGACTGGTCTTAGCTAAATTTTTGCTATTATGCCACTTCAGGTAGCTTTTGCCACCTTCACCTAACAGCAGAACCTCTACAGTTTTGGGTAATTATCTCCACCATAAAGAAGGCTTAGTTGCTCGTACAGTTTCAGGGCGTGAAATGTGAAATTGTTAAGTATACAATGAGTGTTGTCAAATGAATCCTATCACACAGTCCCTCTATTTCCAACAATCATTAGTATATAGACAGATACCCTGAGTAATTACAGGCATTTATAATTAGGTTTTACTGAGGAACCATTTCAAGAAAATAATTTGTTCAGCTCTGTACCAGATTAGTAATAGCCGGGTGTTGGCAAAATCTCCCACCGTGACTATGAAAACATAGCAAGAAGTGTTGATACAAAAAGAACTCTAGAAATATGCTGAAAGTTTCATTATTTTACCAAAAACAATTGCATCACTTCCCAGAAACATAAGTACATGTCTTTTCAACCACTGTTTTTCTTCTTTTAAAACTATTTGGGGGTGTACATAAATACAATGATGAAATGAAAAAGTATTGCCAGTGGAGTTTTACTGGTACAACTTTAAGTCAATCTAACCCATTAGATTAACACTGAACAATGTTCCATGTGATCATGAATAGCTTTCAGCGGTGTCCAGAGCAACCACATGACATGGTGTCAACAATTGACACTTAACTCAAGATGAGACTTCAATGAGCAGATAAAGCAGAAATACAACTGCTTGTCATGTTCTTTTGAAGGCTTGTGTACAGGCATGAAATCATAAATAAAAATCCCCAAATAAGCAACCTGACTCAAGAAGCCAATCACTGGACATATCATTACCTTCTGGGTTCATACCTGTTTGAATACCCACTTATTCAAATGACTTTGTAAATTCTTAATTATCCTCTTTTAAATGAGGAACATCTGGTTTCCCTTCAGTCTTCAACATCTTGATGAGTATATTGCTCTGATTTGGAAATTACCAGAGTAAAATGTGACTATTCAAAGCAGTGAAACCAATCTGAGCTGGTAACATAAGTGCAAGAATTCTTACAACTTCCCACTCTTCCCAGAATAAATAGAGCAATTTGATTTTAATTTGACCATTTAAAACCTGGTACAAACACAAAATGTTTCCCACCACAGATTTTATGACCTTTTTACTGTTTATTTATGGAGAAAACTTCCAGATATTTCAGTATCAGAAATATGATCACTTTTGAGTTGTCTTTCCTAATTGGAGCCAGGACTGGCATGTGTCACTGAGATTTTTATTCCATTCCTAACCCCATTAAATTCCCAAAGCAACATCATTTAGGTCTTGTGATCTTGGAGTTTAGGTACAACTTCCTCCCTATATCACCCAACCATTCCATTATGATTGAACTTTTCCTCTTGCCCCAGTCAAATCCATATGGTGAAGTCCTGAACATTAGTGCCTCACAATGTGAACTTATTTGAAAATAGGCTCATTTTTAGATGCCATTAGGCTCATTTTTAGATGCCATTAGGCATCTAAAGATGTTAAGATGAGGTCTTGCTGGAATAGAATGGGCCTCTAATCCAATAGGACTCATACTCTTATTTTTAAAAACAGAGAAATTTAGACATGAGACATACACACAAGGAGAAAGCTATGTGGGGTGAAGTGTCTATAAGTCAAATGATGTCAAAGATTGCAAGCAAACCACCAGAAATTAGGAGAGTAGCATGGATCAGAATCTCCCTCACCGTCCAAGGGGGAAACCAAGCCTTCCAACTCCTTGATGTTGGGCTTCCATCCTCCAAAACCGTGAGAGAAATTCTGATGTTTAAGCTGCTTGGTCTGTGGTACTTTGGAATGGCAGCCCTAGCAAACTAATACAACTTCTTCACTGTTGTGGTAGCAAATAGTCTCCTTGGTGATCATCTTTTTTTCTCTGTTCCTATATGTTAAATGATATTTGCACATTAACAGTGTTCCTAGTTAGCCTTCAAAATGATGTTTGTTTGTTTTTTAAAGACAATATCTTTCAGCATTGCCTTGGCCTTCCAAAAAGTGAAAAAAGATGAGCCTTAGAAGAGAGAATAAGACAGTTTGTTATCTGATTATACCTTGCTTTAAAAAAAAATATCATAGCAACTGGCTGGTACAACCTAACACTGAAAAACATTTTGATAAAAGTGTGAGCCTCAATCATAAATTATTAGAGCCAGATGGGCAGTCAGCCAATGTTTTTATGGGGAAAGTTAAGCAACAGAAGGGTTTCACATAGGAAAATAAATAATGAAGTATATTTGTGATTAGGAAAGAGAGAAGGGATCCTGATCAACTGGGAAACTGAAAAGGAATCCACAAAATCACACCGCTCTTTAGAAAATATGAAAGGAGTGATGTCAAGGGAAAAGCAGCAATCAGCACTAGGAATGACGTCATGACTTACCTAGTCATAGGAGAATCTGGATTAGGTGAGTTTCCTAAACTACATACACTCCCTACTTCCAGCTCTCTGGGCCACATTTGACATACAGAGTTCTCAAACTTCGGCATGCATGAGAATCATCCAGAGGGCTTCTAAAACACAGATTACTGGGCTCCAGGCTTGAGGTTTCTGATTCAGGGCCAGATGGGGCCATATAATTTACATTTCTAATAAATTCCCTAATAATGCTAAAGTATTGGTCTGGGGATACACTTTGAAAAACACTAGACTTCATCAATGTTGTCACATCTGCCTGATGAGAAGAATCACCTAGAAGAAGTTTATTTTAAAAATATAAAATCCTAGGTCTTATGCCAGAATTTTAGACTCAACCTCCAGGGAAGGGACTGATATTTTAATTTTAATAAAATAAACTTAGAATGGCTAGTATGATTGGGTAAGTTTGAGAAACACTGAACCCAATCTCCTTGAATTGCCTTTTAGGGTCTGTCATTTTCCCACGTGGTACCAATGGGTAGTATTTGAAATATGGCAGTAGTTACAAGATAAATTGAGAGCAGCACAATCTCTGGCTTCTGTAATCCTAATCTACTAGACCTATGGGCCAACCATAGAATGCACTCCTCTTCATAAACAGATGCCCTGAGAGACAATTTTTACTAACACCAACCAAACTCTGATAGCAGATGTGGAAGGTGACTAATGGGCCTACGAACAGAATCAGGTCAGAGGCTGCTGGGGTAATTCTGATGGGAAATGATGGAGGCATAGATTTAAAACATGGTATTGATGATGAAAAGACAGAATTGAGAAAAACAGAATTAACAGTACAGGAAAGAAGGTTAGCTATATAAAAAGGAAGGTTAATTCAATCTTTTTTCCTTTTCTTCAGTCTTATTAAATATATATTATTACCACATTTTCCCTACTCTCTCTTAATTTTCTTAGTTTTACACTTACTTAATTTTGCTTGAATATCTATTTCTATTCTTTACCAGCAGAAGCAGTAGTCTCTCTCACCACCAAGTGTTAATATTTATGGAGTATGTATTACTAAATCATACTTTGTCTAGTCTTGTAACAAATTTACATCCTTTTGTTTTAATCCTGCATTTCTATTGGTAGTCTCCTTTTGGTTTAACTGTATTTTAAAGGGCACTGTGGCTTTTTAGTGTGGAATCTCTTCTGCCCTTCCTATGCCATAGTATTTTAGTGCTTATTACTTGAGTTCTCATGTTTTCTATGTATACCTGCATTTCAATTATAAGTTAACTAAATTGGAGAAGGCGATGGCATCCCACTCCAGTACTCTTGCCTGGTGAATCCCATGGATGGAGGAGCCTGGTAGGCTGCAGTCCATGCAGTTGCGAAGAGTCGGACACGACTGAGCGAATTCCCTTTCACTTTTCACTTTCATGCATTGGAGAAGGAAATAGCAACCCACTCCAGTGTTCTTGCCTGGAGAGTCCCAGGGACGGGGAAGCCTGGTGGGCTGCTGTCTATGGGGTCACACAGAGTCGGACATGACTGAAGTGACAGCAGCAAACTGATAAAAACCATAACCAGCAGCCACTAACTTTCTGTCAGAAATCAATTAATAATGGTATTCATTTACTACAGCTCTGGTATACTTATTTCAAAAAAGAGAACACTATACTTTGCTCAAAAAAAATCATAAAATGAAAATTTTCTATTGCCCTCATATGTGAAAATTGTGTTCATCTTATTCCACAAGCTATATATCTTCAGCAGCATTCATTCATTCTTCATATCTTCACTTCATTTAATTCTAAGTGTAGTAAAATTCAGCTCCTATACCAAGGTAAGAAATAACTTAGCTAACTAAAGACAGGTCAGTTTTATATGTAGATTTCCATTTAGCTCACTTCTTTTTTCTAACAGCAATTGCCCCATTCTTTACAAATATTTGCAGCTGTTTTCCACAAAAAGTCTAAAGAAGACTCTTTGCACTACTCAGATTTAAAGACTGATCAAATGCCACCCTTCCCCATACCAAGCACACCAAGTGTCTCAGGCATTACTAATATAGATTGCAGTCAGGCCACTTAGACTCTCCATCAAGCTTTTATTGAACAATTTAGTTGTGTTCAGCACAGTGCTGGGCTCTGTAGGTACAAGAAATATATAAAACAGAGGTCCTTCCCACAGGGGGTTTACAATATGGTTGAGAATTTAAAAAATAAAAGCTACAAAGACTCTTAAAAATGCATATTGTTCAAATTATTTTTACACAAAGTACTTCAGATAATGACAATAAAATGAAATCTGAAAATGTTAATAAAACAGAGAAACACTTTAATCTATGGGATACGCCTAGACATATTTTGAATAAAATATTCAGCAAAAGCCTGGATTCATGAAAAACATAAGCACAAATATTTTTAAGACAACCATTAAACATCTAAGTATACATAGTGATTAATTAAAAGCATATCAAGCTAAGCATATTTTATTCAGATTCTTTAGGTGCCTGAATAATAAAAATTATCTTAGCATTAGACTTTTAAATGTGCTTCCAACTACTGAAGAGACTGAAAACATTTTTGTTCTCTTAAGTAACTTATATGGTTTTCTTATAACCTGGTTTTCATTATTTATTGAATTTTTGAAAGTCATTCTTGTAGACACTAAAAGTGTAGATCAATTCAACAGTGTTTGAATTTTCATATATTTCATGGACCATAGTCCACTTGTAAGATATATATACAGATTTACAAGCTTCCCAGGTGGTGCTAGTGATAACACCCTGCCTGCCAGTGCAGGAGACATTAAGCGACGTGGGCTTGATCCTTGGGTTGGGAAGATCCATAGTCAAGAACCAGGTTTATACTACTCACTTTTAAAGCATATTAATATCATATACATTTTGTATATGTATTTCATTGAGCTTTACAATAGTTACTATAATTGTGATAAAATTGTAGATCAAGCACTATTTTCTACATGTAACGTTCTTTTGGCAGAGTTCCAAAGAGATTTATTTTATTTTGAGGTTTAGTTCTGTCTTCAATTATACAATTATGAGAACTCTTGTTTATTGAGGAAAATAAAGAAAATGTAGATGAAGACACTTGTTAAAAATCGGTATGTATTACTGAATCATGATCCAGAGTATCTGAGAACATATGTTACAGAGGTTATTATCTCAGGTGAATTTAGCATGCAATGTATACATTTCTGTGGATTAAAGATAGAAGTATCAAAAGTACTTTATACTGATATATATTGTCTCTACATCAGATTTCAGACTAACTGCACAAAGATATTCTTAATTGTCTGAGCAATATCTTTACCAAATAATCATTATTTTTCAAGTTTTTCCTATTACTTTAAACTTTCCCATATAGAGTTTTTAATAAACATTATCATATTAAACTGCATGTGATTATTCTGCCTGAATGTAGCATTTTTAAAGGAGAAAGTTTAACATGAAATTCCCCAAGGTGAACAATAGCATGGAAACAAAGGGCTTCCTATCACATTCATTTAAATTTACAACAGCTAGTATCACCTATGAATGTTACCTTTGCTGAGAGTTTACCATATAAGCAATTTTTGTGGTGTCAAATACCATCCTAGTGGTAGGAGACCCATGAAGAAAATGTAAGAAAAGTGTCCTGTCCACCATGAAATAGAATTTTGTTAGGGGAAAAAGACACGCATAATGAAAATATTTAAGGAGTAATATAGTAATTATCAAAATGAGCACTACAGGTTCAGAGGTGGAGAGAGAGGTAAGAAAATAACAAGGACACAGTAGTCCTCTCTTATTCTTAGAGAATATGGTCCAAGTCCCTAGTGAATGCTTGACACCGCAGATAGGACTGAACCCCACACACACTTATATATATATATACTATGCTTTTTTCCAGTACATATGTACCTATTTTAAAATTTTAATATACAAATTAGGTATAGTAAGAGATTAATAATGATAACCAATAATAAAATAAAACAATTAGAACACTATGTTATAATAAAAGTTAGTGAATGTGGTCTCTCTTGCTTTCTCTAAATAACTCATTTACAAATTTAATGCCTTTTCCACCTTAACTAAGCACTGATGACACTGTGGCTGTAACTTTTGTGGTTTGAGGTGTGTCAGCAAAACTAGCACAAATTTCTTTCTCCTCCTTCACAATTTCAAAGATAGTCTTTTTTTTTTTTACATATATATTTTAGCAACTTCAGCATATGTTTTTTTTTTTTCCTTTTCTTATTAAACAGAGAACTTTCACTTAAAGGAAGTACTTTACAGCTTCTCTTTGGCATATCCGAATGACCAGCATCAGTGCTCTTGGGCTTTGGAAACTTTGTTAAGTGTGAAGCATATTAAATGCTTGAAATACAAGCCCTGCAAAACCTCAGTGGTGAATTTGATAACAAAGTAGGCTACCTACCACATGACTAATGAATAGGATATGCTGGAAAAAAGGATGATTCACATCCCAGGTGAAACAGAGTGGGACCCTAAGAGATTTTATCAGACTACTCAGAATGGCATGCAATTTTAACACTTATGAGTTGTTTATTTCTGGAATCATCATTTAATATTTTCAGTCTGTGTTTGACCACTGGTAACTAAAATTGTGAGTAACGAGGGGCTTCTGTACTCAAATTGTCCAAAGGCAAAGGACAAGATGTGATTCAAACATGAGGGAGATGAGTAGGTTTTGTGTAGGCAAAAATAATAACCATGAGGTATTAGAATCAAGAAGAATAACATTCAGGGATTTGAAGTTGGTTCTGTCCATGATATTTCAACCCACATGGTCAGGGAGCCAGTTTATAGTTGAAATTGAGGACTTGTATTATACTATTGGAGGTAAGTCTAGACAAAGAATTAATCACAGTTGATACTTATTGAGTACCTATTGTGTTGCATTCATTTTACATACCTTATCACAATAACCTCACACCAAATATTATAGTCTTTAGTTTACAGATTAATTCACTGAAACCCCATGAAATTAACTCTCTCAAGTTCATAGAAGTAATGAATGGCACAGCCAGATTTAAATCCAAATTTGATTCCAGAACCCATGATTTTATTACTAGATCACACTGTCTTATAAATGAAATATCATTACAACAATTCTCACATTGCACTGTGCTGTAGGGAAAACAATAAACCTGGAATCAAAAAGCTTAAACTTGGATCTGAAATCTTACTTACATTAGCTTAGTGACATTGGGCAAGGCCTCTGTAAACCTTACCCTTTTTTGTAATAATAAAATAGTAAATAGATGACAGACAAACATAGCTGGATGATGGACAGACAGAGGTAACAGGAGTATAAACAGCCCTATGATGTCTGCAAATCCTACTTGCTCAGTAAAACATGTTGAATTTAAACCTGAATAAAGGGATGTGTATAGCATGTTTTGTGCTAGTTACCTAAGGCCATTTCAATACAAGTTTGAGTGAAAATAATTATAGTTTAGAGATAATTCACAACTGGTTCAACCATACCAAAGGGACGATTCAACTATTTTGGTTTCATTTCACTGACAGAAATGACAGTTAGTCACAGTGTTGGATTCTATTGCCAAACTGCTGATACTATAGTATCATCTCTTTCCAAGATACCCTTGTAGATGGCAGCATGGCCCTTGGCATAGCACACAACAATAAATAGGTATTGAATTAAGTGAATTGAGAGAGAGAAAAGAAGGAGGAAGAAAGTGGACAGAAAGATAAAGGAAAGAAATGTTGGTTGACTTTATGGGTAGAAAAAGGCAATTATAGGGCTTCCCTGGTAGCTCAGCTGGTAAAGAATCTATCTGCAATGCAGAAGACCCTGGTTCAATTCCTGGGTCAGGAAGAGCCCTTGGAGAAGGGATAGGCTACCCAATCCAGTATGTTGGGGCTTCCCTGGGGGCTCAGTCAGTAAACAATCTGCCCACAATGCAGGAGACCTGGATTCGATCCCTGGGTTGGGAAGATCAGTCCCTGGGTTGGAGGAGGGCATGGCAACTCATTGCAGTATTCTTGCCTGGAGAATCCCCAAGGACAGAAGAGCCTGGTGGGCTGCAGTTCATGGGGTTGCAAACAGTTGGACATGACTGAGCGACTAAGCACAGCACAAAGGCAATTATTGCTTGGGAAATCCTATGGATGGAGAAGCCTGGTTGGCTACAGTCTATGGGGTCACAAAGAGTCAGTCAAAATTTAGCAACTGAGCATGCACACACAAGGGCACATCAGGTAAGAAATAGTAAATGACTCAAAGTATTTTTTTGAAGTCCACAAAATTTCTTATTTCACACAAACCAGATCCTTTTATTCCATAAAAAAGTAACAAAACTTGGTAGTTTATAACTATATCACTTATTAATTTTGCCTTTTGTATGCCACCCAAGAAGAAATTGTAAGAAATACTGAATTGCTAGGAGTGAATTGGAGAAGGCAACGGCACCTCACTCCAGTACTCTTGCCTGGAAAATCCCATGGATGGAGGAGCCTGGTGGGCTGCAGTCCATGGGGTCACTAGGAGTTGGACACAACTGAGCGACTTCACTTTCACTTTTCACTTTTATGCATTGGAGAAGGAAATGGCAACCCACTCCAGTGTTCTTGCCTGGAGAATCCCAGGGACAGGGGAGCCTGGTGGGCTGCCGTCTCTGGGGTCACACAGAGTCTGACACAACTCTGTCTGAAGCAACTTAGCAGCAGCAGCAGCAGGAGTGAATCAGAAGCTATACCTGGATTTTTTTTTTAATGCTCCAACTCAGTAGTTAATCATTTAGCTTCATTATTATTTTCTATGACATTTCAAAAGCGCCTTTAGCTGTCACTCTTCAAAGACAGAAAAATGATAATTAAGCTGGTTACTGCGTAACTGAATGATGCATAACCAGAATACAGATTTAGGACTTTTAGTTCCCAGCTTAGCACAGAAGAATACAACATCTCCAAAACATTAATTACACATTTTACATAAATATCTTTGGTCATGGTATCTTCCTGCCATCATTTGGCATCCTATTCTATCTTGCAGAATTTATGTCTTGTTAACTGAATTCTCGCTCTCAATAAGTTGACTTTTCACTGACAAAAGCTTCTACTGATTTTTCAAATTCATTGTAAAATCAAAACTACCATAAAATGTGAAGATAGCCACATCAGTTGAGATTCACATAAAGGTTTTAAATTGGAGGAAACTCTGGGGAGATGGGGTTTTCTTTTTCTCATTTTTTCACAGTCACCATCTGTGCAATCTTGCCCAACTTCTTAAATGTAGTTCTCAATATCCAGTCCAAGGAGCTGACTAAATACTTAAAGACATAGATGATAGTAATAAACTTGGTCTCAGTTAATATTACTGACAAGAAAAAAAAGTAAAAAAGTTTTTAAAGATGAAAAAGAAGAAATAATCCAAATCAAAACACAAATTCTCCTTCTCAGGTGGGAAGAAACACACAAACTCAAGGACAGCAATTGCAATAAAAAGTCCAACAGATTATCTGTTAGAATAGAAAGAAAAAATATAATAAGCATGGATAGGGATACATTTTGTATGGTGCAAGGATTAAGGTGTAAGAAATATAATGTCTTAGACGTGAAAACATTCTTGTTTGAAGTAGTTACATCTGTGTTTTATAAATAGAAGCAATGTAAATAATTTTGGATTTCCGATCACCTAAAAGTCTCCAGATTATCTAATTATACTAAATGAATGCCTTTATTCTGAGTAATTTTTCTGGTCTCCAAGATTGTAATCCAGAAGAATAATCAAATTGAAAAGCTATATCAATTGTACATACATCAAATGGTCAAATAATCTTGCCTTAAAAACAAATCCTAATCAGTATATAACTATAGTCTAAAAACATATAAAGAAGAATACCAATTAAAAGAGCCATGAAATACAATTGTTTTTCCTATCAAACCAACAAAATATTGTGTGTGTGTGTTTTAAGATAACATACTGTGCTAGTTAGAGTAAAGCAAATTAAAAACTCACACATTGCTGATGAAATTTTCAATCACTAATACTTTGGAAAGCAGTCAGACTATAGGCATCTTTCGAGATTTTAAAAATTTAGATAGTATTTATTCCTTAAAGCATACTTCTAGTAAAAACAGTCACAAATATTAAAAAACTTTAGTCTTTGGGTAATGATGCAGTTCTGTTTATCATGGTGCCAGATCTGATCACAGATTATGACTAAATAAACTATGGTGTATCCTTTTAATAGACTATTATATAAATATTAAAATTACTTTAAAATAATTTGTAAATAATCTGTGGAATGCTTATTTTATGTTAAATGAAGTAAACAAGATACAATAATGAATATATATTATCATATGTATGTAAAAGAAAATTAAGGAAAGTGCAAAGGGAAATAATGAGAAAGAAATCCACTAAAATGATGGTGGGCTTTTCTTAAGAAGTGAAAGTAAATTTTAGTAAGCTGTCTTTCTTTTTAAATTTTCTATATTTTCCAAAGTTTCTATAGAGAGCTCGGCTTATTTATATTAAGGAGGGTAAGTACAATAAGATTTATTTTAAGAAATTGAAAATGGGATTAGTATGAACCTACCAAACGGAAACTGGGTATCTCGATTCTTTTCCCTTTTTTTATTTTCCAAGGGGTCTGTGTTTATAGTAAAACTGCCCAGAATATGTGTATTACATGCAGATATCTAGGGCAAGGACGGAGGACCATAAAGGTGAGCCAAGTAGAACTTTACTGGCTTTGTGATTTTTGAAGTGTGTTCTAGAAGCAGCCAGCTTTTTCTTATCCTTTGGGTATTGTTGCAAAGTATTTATTCAAAATACACTTAAATCTTGCCCTGAAGAACAGAAGTGATTATCTCTCAGTTACCTTAACCATGGGAGAACAAATATTTGAAGAAATTGAGCTATTTGAATGTCCACATTTGTTATAACAACTTATGCTGGAGTTATGGTACCTAGCCATACCCAGGGAATGAAATAAGGTGAACATGCAGATTTCCCATTAAAAATGAAGAGTTCAACTTATTTGACCAGTCTTTGAAAATAAATTGAAACTTTTTGCGTTCTCTCATTACAACAAAAACAATCACACAATGTGATAATACACAGAAGACCATTCAATTAACCCTATAGTCACTAGCAGGAATATTGAAAGGAAATATTTAAGGGAGGAAACTAATGCCTAAAATTTAATCTGACTAGATATACATCACATTTGGCATAATGTTCTGCTTTCTACAATGTTCATTCACTGAAATAGATGTGTTATACAAAGCAGATCTAATCAGAAGAGCAAGTAAGAGTGTGTTAATCGTATGGTGAACATGCCAAGTTCTGGTGTCTAAATAAAACAGGGGTTACTTAGCTTTAAAATATTTCTGGAAGGATGGGATTAACATATACATACTACTATATACAAAAGAGATAACTAAGGCTTCCCCGATGACTCAGCGGATAAAGAATCCACCTACAATGGCAAGAGACAGGAGATATGGATTTGATTCCTTGGGTCAGGAAGATTCCCTGGAGAAGGAAATGGGAACCCACTCCAGTATTTGTGCCTGAAAAATCCCATGGACAGAGGAGCCTGGCAGGCTACGGTCCAATGGTCTCAGAGTTAGACACTACTGAGCAATTAAGCACAAGGATCTACTGTCATACTCAGTATTTTATAATAACCTATGGGGGAAAATAATCTGAAAAAGAATAAATATATACATATATATATACGTATAACTGAATCACTGCACTGTACACCTGAAAATAATATGACAATGTAAATCAACTATACTTCAGTTTTTTAAAAAAATTAAAAATTCTCCTGGGAGACTGCTCTTACTAAGAAAAGAGCAGACATGCAGACTCTTCACCACGCAGAGTTAGTCAGTTCCAAAAGCAGCCTGGAGCCAGTCTAAGAAAGTTCTCAGTAGAGGAAATGTAAATGAAGTTGTAAAAACAACAACAGCTCCTCTGGGGAATCGAGTCCTCCTTCATCAGACATGTGTGCTTACTTTGCATTTTAATTCTTAAAGACCTTCTGCCTTTGCGACATGAACTCAGGTCAGAGCAGAGCGATGCGGGAGAGCTATGCTGTCAATTCAGACAGTTGTACATCTCACCTTTCCAGGTGGTCACTCCACATCAAGGCTGAGGAGCACTGGTGGGGTAAAGAGGTGGAGCTGGATGCAGAGTTGTTTGTATGGTGCCTTATCTGTGAACAGACAGAGGGTTTCAGTGGACAGAATTATTGATTATGATTCCTTTCATCAGATGACACTTCCCTGAACATTTTCAAAGAAGAGCAGAACCACAATTCATACATCAACTCACATCAGCTCTGACTCCATAAATGAAGATGTTTTAGATGTTATCTCCCCAAGATTGTCTCATTCCTGCCTCCTGTGTTTTGACCCACCCTCTCTTTTTTCACACACATCCACATCAAACATTACTTGAGATCAGAAACCAGGGCTAATATTATTTCGGGAGCCCTAGGGCAGTTACTAGAGCATTTGTTACATGCTGAATAAAAGGTTGTTGACTTCAAATGATCTTTGTAGGTATCTGCCCATCTTCCCTTTCAGTGACCTCCTATTGCTCTCAGGGTAAAGACTGAAGTTCTTAACCTTGTCTGTCTGATCTGGCCTCTAGCTGTAACTGTAGCTGTCTTTTGAACTTTTTTGCTGCTGTGTGCTCAGGTCACACTGCTGCTGCTGCTGCTGCTGCTGCTGCTAAGTAGCTTCAGTTGTGTCCAACTCTGCGACCCCATAGACGGCAGCCCACCAGGCTCCCCCATCCCTGGGATTCTCTAGGCAAGAACACTGGAGTGGGTTGCCATTTCCTTCTCCAATGCATGAAAGTGAAAAGTGAAAGTGAAGTCGCTCAGTAAGTGTCTGACTCCTAGCGACCCCATGGACTGCAGCCCACCAGGCTCCTCCATCCATGGGATTTTCCAGGCAAGAGTACTGGAGTGGGGTGCCCTTGCAGGTCACACTAGCTATCTACAAACACCACAAACAGGGTCAAATCTACTGCCCTGCTACCTCAGGGCATTTGCGCTTGAAGATTCCCCTACCTGGAGCGCTCTTTCATTCCTTCATCACCTGGCTGACTACTTGTTCTTCAGGTCTCACTCTGAAAATCACTTCCTCAGAGAATACCCTGTTGACCAGCACTGGTTCCCCACTATGTGATACCCACTATTTTCTTTTCAAGAATTCATTGTAGTTTGTAATAAGTGTGTATGTAATATGTGTGTTTGTAATATGTTTGATTATTTGTTTAATGTGTGTTGTTATCTCTAGGCCACAAGTTTTATGTAACCACGAACCATGCCTGGTTTGGCATATCACTGTGTCTCCAGCAGCTACCACACTGCTTGCCACATAGGTGATGGTCAATAAATATATTTGGGGCCTGAAAGAACAATGCTGTGTAATTTGCCCTGCAGCCCATCCCTCCACAGCATCTCCAAATATTAGCTTAAATTCATTTGATGCAGTAAAATTTTGAACTATACATATTTCAACCAAGTTGAAATATATAAAAAATATACTTGAAAAGTATTTCCTTTTTATATATTTCTTAGCAATTCTCTTACAAGAACTAGCAGAATGAAATGAAATTCTTATAAGAAATTGTTAAAGAAATTTAATTCAATGTATCCTTAGTCTTTTTTATCAGATTCCTAGAGTCTTTTTTCTCGCAGAAGTATAGTTAAGATCATCTTAAATAGCGTGCCCATCCCAAGTGGCGTGACATTACAGAAGATGTCCAGACAGACATGTAATTCTCCAGTTCTTGATTGCGTTAAGCAAATAGATAATTTCTGTTTTAGGAAGGCAGTGTTATTTGAAGGACAATAAAATGTCACGTCTTCCTTGCAACAGAAAATTATGTTGGGTTGGCCAATATCTATTTCAGTGCAAACAGGAAAAGTTTAGTTGGCACTTTTTATAGAAACATTGTGGTTCTGTAAGAGTGATTAGAGTTAAGGTCAGAGTAGAAAAGAAAAACAAAAATAGGCTTTCCTATTCATTCTCTGAGACTTTCAGAATCTCCTGTGAGCCCCTGTATGAGAAGACCCTTTATATGGTAAAGAGCCATCTGGTTAGATGGGGTCCTTTCTCTAGAGGACAACTAGGTTTCTTTTCCTGCTGTCATGTTGCTTAATCTCTCTTTTCAAGGCCTGTTTTAACTAAATAAATACACTTGGAGTTGCATAATTGGTTGGCTCCAAAATCACTGCAGACGGTGACTGAAGCAATGAAATTAAATGACGCTTGCTCCTTGGAAGAAAAGCTATGACCAACATAGACAGCATATTAAAAAGCAGAGACATTACTTTGCCAACAAATGTCTGCCCAGTCAAAGCTATGTAATAGTCATGTACGGATGTGAAGAGTTGAACCATAAAGAAGGCTGGGCATCAAAGAATTGATGCTTTTGAACTGTGGTATTGGAGAAGACTCTTGAGAGTCCCTTGGACTGCAAGGAGATCAAATCAGTCAATCCTAAAGGAAATCAACCCTGAATATTCATTGGAAGGACTGATGTTAAAGCTGAAGCTCCAATACTCTGGGCACCTGATGTGAAGAACTGAATCATTAGAAAAGAACCTAATGCTGGGCAAGATTAAGGGCAGGAGGAGAAAGAGATCATAGAGGATGAGATCGTTGGATGGCATCACCTACCCAATGGACATGAATCTGAGCAAGCTCCAGGAGTTGGTGGACAGGGAGGCCTGGCATGCTGCAGTCCACGGGGTTGCAAAGAGTCAGACATGACTGAGTGACTGAACAATAATAACAACTTTAGGAATTTGGGTATCACATGCCTGTCTAGTGTCAAGTAGCAGGAAAAGAAGAAACTTTTTACTGCAAAGTAAATAATATGTGAAGAGCCAAGAATTCTGAAGCATGGTATGGTTCCCTGTACCACTCTCTAAACTACTCCTCTGGTGGACCTTATCTCTCTTACAGATATTTGTATTAGAAAATTTTGCTTCACTCTCACACCTAATTCTGTGGCTTATTCTGCCCTTGCCTTTCATGCCAATTTTCTCTCCTATGCATCTCTTTTATTTTACCCTTTCTTTCCAGTCTTTGTGTCATTGTTCAAATTCTCATCCTCATTCTTCTTTGTTAGTGTATCAACTTGAAATATATGAAATTCACATTTTCATTGGGTTAAAAATTGTTGGATATTTGATTTTCTCTTTCTGACTTACTTTACTCTTTATAATTAGGCTCTAGGTTCATCCATCTCACTACAACTGACTCAAATTCATTCCTTTTTATGGCTGAGTAATATTCCATTGTAACCTAGTGGGAAGCTGCTATAAAACACAAGGAGCCCAGCCTGGTGTCCTGTGATGACCTAGAGGGGTGAGATGGGAGGGGTGAGGGAGGCTCAAGATGGAGAGAAAGAAATATAATTATGACTGATTTGCATTGTTGTATGGAAGAAACCAACACAACATTGCAAAGCAAATATCTTCTAATTAAAAAATTAAAAAGTTGGACATTGGAAATTATATCTGATTTAACCTAGTAACAGCCTTTTAACTAACTAGTATATCTGACTAGAGTTTTTGTTTTCTCTAACACATTCTTCATATTGTTTCTAAGGCAAACCTTGGCAAATTCTAAATATCTTTGAAGGTTCCCCATAGCTATAGCAGAAAGTTCTACTACTCAGTGTACCACTGAGTGGTTCCAAACTGCATCTCTGGGTCTGTCTCCTGCCTTTCCTCTTCATGTGACCTTTGATTCAATTTTGTAAACCACTCACTCTTCTAGAGATCTGACAATGCTTTTTCACACCTAATTACTATGGAGTTTGTTATTCACTTTTTAAAATGCTTCTACTTCTGCCCAGAATCAATTCTATTTTCCCTCCAAGATCCAGTATTTCATTTTCTTGGAAAACTATCATTTCTTCCACCATTTTTTTCATAGCCTTGTACACATTGTTTAAAATTATATAAAATTATATATTATATAATTATATACATTGTATAATTTGAGATTATACATTATTTGAGATTATAATCATATCATTATATTGTACTTATGAGTGTGTCACTTTATCACTCTCTGATTCATAGGAGGGTCTCCAAAAATGTTTGTGTGAACATAAGAAAATAATTGGCTCTCCTCAATGGACAACATTATAAGGACTAAGCAAATCTTTGGCACACATAAGAACCTACTAGGTAGAAATCACTTTATCAGGTATGATGCTATTTTCATATTTTAAGTTTCTTTTGGTGTATAAATGTGTGGTCTCTATATGTCTCATATAATAGTTCTGAATATCCACGGTTACGTTTCACCCAACTCTGTATCATTCTAACTCATTGGACTGGCATGAAAGCACTTAGACATCGCACTTCTTTGAATGACTGAATGAATGAGTATTAAGGACTGTCTTGGGCTGAGTACTCCTAGAAGCAGATCCTAAGCCAAGGACTTGTGTGCATGTGACTTACTAAGGATGTACCTGCAGGAGAAACAGTAAAGGAGTGGAGACGTAGTTCAGAGAAGAAGAAGCCATGCTGTGATGAGATTTTAAGTAATTCCAGTTTCCATGTGAACCTTTGGGAAACTCTGGAGTATAAGTTACACTTCAGAGCTTATCCCGTCTCTTGACAAGGGGTTTGGGCTTTCCTACTTCATAACCATAATTCATCACTGCTTTGGCTCTGCCTTCGGGTGAACCTCTGAAGGTAAAGCTGTGAACACTTAGCAGCTAAAAAAGCAAAAGCTGTGAATGGGTATAGAACTGGTGTATGGGATCTGACAGTTTCTGGGTAGAGCTGTAGTCATATGGGATACTCTACCAAGCAAATATTAGGCAAGTTAAGTTTGACAGCTCAGTTAGTAAAGAATCCACCTGCGATGCAGGAGACCCCAGTTCGACTCCTGTGTTGGGAAGATCTGCTGGAGAAGTGATAGGCTACCCACTCCAGTATTCTTGGGCTTTCCTTGTGGCCCAGCTGGTAAAGAATCTGCCTGCAATGTGGGAGACCTGGGTTTGATCCCTGGGTTGGGAAGATCCCCTGGAGAAGGGAAAGGGTACCCACTCCAGTATTCTTGCCTGGGTTGCAAAAAGTCAGACATGACTGAGTGACTTTCATTTTCACTTCTTTAAGTTTAGCTGGTAGTGAAGGAGGCTGCCCATATGTGTAGATTGGGGAGCTCTGTTCAGCAGAGTGTCCTGTTGAAATTAAACTTCTTCATTCCTGCTACAGATGTCTGGAATCCCCTTGATGGTTTAGTTGCTAAGTCATGTCCGACTCTTGAAACCCTATGGACTATAGCCCACCAGGTTCCTCTGTCCATAGGTTTTTCCAGGCAAGAATACTTGAATGGTTTGCCATTCCTTTCTCCAGGGGATCTTCCCAAACCAGGGGTTGAACCCAGCTCTCCTGCACTGCAGGCAGATTCTTTAGTGACTGAGCTACTGGAATCCCCTTAGCTAGGGATAAAACTTCTTAATCTATATTAAGAAGCAATACTTAAAGGAAATTACCTTGGCTGGAAGGGAGAAAAGATAGAAACAATGTCAGGCAATAGCTAACTAACTTTTACATTTAATTCTATTTAATGCCAATGTCAGGCAATGCCAAACTCTTTTATGTTTAATTCCACTTAATGCTTTACTCCTTTAACACATTGACTTTCATTCACATCAATGCAAGTGTCTTTCGAGAGAGTGTAGAATGTATAAGTGCTAATGGGCCTCTTTAAGACATCTTAGTTCTTACTGCCATGAAGGTGCTGTCCTTAATGCTGCCAAAGATGTCCTATCTCAAAATAAGTTCTTTTCTGCTTGTTTCAGCTAAGCTTATAGCTCTGTGTGTTCTTCCCAAATGGAAAAATATGTACAATATGAAGCTGCTAGCAAAGCTGGTGCTCTCTCTGAATATAAAACGCAAGATTTCAGTTAAAGCAGTTCTTTTACTCAGCCTTATTACAAGATTTTTAAAAGATTCCAGTTAAAGTAGAGAAGACTCTGTGTGTGTGTGTGTGTGTGTGTGTGTGTGTGTGTGTGTGTGTGTGTGTGTGTGTGAGCTTGACCTTCATTTTGAATTTGACTCTTGGGCCAAATTAATTTCTTGTGGCAACTGTGGTAAAAAGATTGATTTATAAGTGGTCACTCCGGACACATGAACACAGTCCAGTTGTTGGGTCTGCTGCCATGGCTTGTTGGTGGCCCTTGGCTGCTTATGGTTTGCCTGAGAATGCCTGATGCCTGTGTTCCTGGAGCTACTCTGCCTCTGTCTAGTGAAACTTGTGTTAGTCTGTGTTAGTCTTCCAGAATGACCCAGCCACGCCACAGGGCAAGACTACTCTTTAGCATATTGCTAGAGTTTCCTCTGCTCATTTCACATCAACTCAGTAATTCCTCCCCATCCACTGCTTACTCCTGAACAACTGAGGTATATAATCTGATCAGTTGTCTTCAGAATTTCAGTGCGAGGTACTTAGCATATTATAAAGGCTAAGAAAGAATGCTCACACTACAGCACAATTGCACTCATCTCACACGCTAGTAAAGTAATGCTCAAAATTCTCCAAGCCCAGCTTCAGCAATACGTGAACCATGAACTTCCAGACGTTCAAGCTGTTTTTTAGAAAAAGTAGAGGAACCAGAGATCAAATTGCCAACATCCGCTGGATCATGGAAAAAGCAAGAGAGTTCCAGAAAAACATCTATTTCTGCTTTATTGACTATGCCAAAGACTTTGACTATGTGTATCACAGTAAACTGTGGAAAATTCTGAAAGAGATGAGAATACCAAACCACCTAACCTGCCTCTTGAGAAACCTGTATGTAGGTCAGGAAGCAACAGTCAGAACTGGACATGGATCAACAGACTGGTTCCAAATAGGAAAAGGAGTATGTCAAGGCTGTATATTGCTACCCTGCTTATTTAACTTATATGCAGAGTACATCATGAGAAATTCTGGGCTGGATGAAGCACAAGCTGGAATCAAGATTGCCGGGAGAAATATCAATAACCTCACATATGCAGATGACACCACCCTTATGGCAGAAAATGAAGAGGAACAAAAAAGCCTCTTGATGAAAGTGAAACAGGAGAGTGGAAAAGTTGGCCTAAAGCTCAACATTCAGAAAACTAAGATCATGGCATCTGGTCCCATCACTTCATGGCAAATAGATGGGCAAACAGTGTCAGACTTTATTTTGGGGGGCTCCAAAATCACTGCAGATGGTGACTGCAGCCATGAAATTAAAAGATGCTTACTCCTAGGAAGGAAAGTTATGACCAACCTAGATAGCCTATTCAAAAGCAGAGACATTACTCTGCCAACAAAGGTCCGTCTAGTCAAGGCTATGGTTTTTCCAGTAGTCATGTATGGATGTGAGAGTTGGACTATGAAGATAGCTGAGCACCGAAGAATTGATGCTTTTGAAGTGTGGTGTTGGAGAAGACTCTTGAGAGTTCCTTGGACTGCAAGGAGATCCAACCAGTCCATTCTAAAGGAAATCAGTCCTGAGTGTTCTTTGGAAGGACTGATGCTAAAGCTGAAACTCCAATACTTTGGCCACCTCATGCGAAGATTTGACTCATTGGAAAAGACCCTGATGCTGGGAGGGATTGGGGGCAGGAGGAGAAGGGGACGATAGAGGATGATATGGCTGGATGGCATCACCGACTCGATGGATATGAGTTTGGGTGAACTCCGGAAGTTGGTGATGGACAGGGAGGCCTGGCGTGCTGCGATTCACGGGGTCACAAAGAGTCGGACACGACTGAGCTACTGAACTGAACTGAACTGAATTGAAAGGCTAACTCAATTCCAGAGGAACACAGAGAAGTCTATTTGATAATTATTTACCTCCCATCACCTCTAACTGAGCTTCCCGGGTGGCACTAGTGGTAAAGAACCTGGCTGGTCAATGCAGGTAGACATAAGAAATGAGGGTTTGATTTCTGGATTGGGAAGATCCCCTGGAGGAGAACATGCAACCCATTCCAGTATTCTTGTCTGGAGAATCCCATAGGCAGAGAATCCTGGCAGGCTACAGTCCATAGGGCTGCAAAGAGTTGGACGCGACTGAAGCAACTTAGCAAGCACACACCTCTAACTGTGACCTTGTTTTGATCACACTGTCCCTATGGCTAACCCTTTCTCTTCCATATTCTGTTCAGTGGCTCTAAGCCACTGCTTTGGAATATGCATAGGCTCCCCTTATCTTGGGAAATAAAATACACACAAACGCCAGTTCTTGATTGTTTGCCCCTTCCCTTTTCTCTAAGTGTGGCCCAATTTCTCGCTCCCTTTATGACCAGCTTCTCTACGTGATATATCTGCTACTTACTTCCTCTCCTTTCAACTCCCTCCTCAATGACAACCCCAAATCATTAAGTTATCTTGCTTTGCCAGGCACTATTCTGAACATTTGACGAGTGCTTATTCATTTTATTCTTTGAAGTTGGCACTACTATCATCTCCACTTGGCAGATGAGGAAACTGAGCCACAGAGAGATCACATAATTTATCCAGGATCATTTGTAATTAAGAGGCAAAGCTTAGATTTCAATGTAGGCAGTTTGGTTCCAAAATACATGGTAGCTACAATCTACACTCCCACACTATTTCAAATCCATTGGATTTCAATGATATGATAGTAAAACTAGTCTCTTGGAAACTTTTGTATTGACTGTCGTCTCTGCTGGACTTCCTGGTGGCACAGACAGTAAAGACTCTGCCTGCAACCAGGACATCTGGGTTCGATTCCTGGGTTGGAATGAACCCTTGGAGAAGAGAGTGGCAACCCACTCCAGTATTCTAGCCTGAATACCATGGACAGAGGAACCTGGTGGGCTACACTACATGACGTCGCAAAGACACACTTAGCAATTTACACACACACATATCATCTCTGTATTGTAATACTTGAGCTAGATACTCCTATGCTACATACTAAAATATAATAAATACAGGATTGTCCCTCTCTTTTTATACAAGTATAATGAAACTTCACTAATTTGGAAGGAACAAATCATT
This sequence comes from Capricornis sumatraensis, assembly GCF_032405125.1. Classification (NCBI taxonomy): domain Eukaryota; kingdom Metazoa; phylum Chordata; class Mammalia; order Artiodactyla; family Bovidae; genus Capricornis; species Capricornis sumatraensis. The sequence goes on along the minus strand of NC_091070.1, from coordinate 174,875,188 downwards.
CTGATGAAGGTTGATCTAAAGCGTGTATTTTCATGATGTTTAAAAAGGGGTTAACTGGTCAAAAAAATAAGTAATACATATGTCAGTAGGGGCAGAATTTGACCTACTCCAGGAGGAAATATATATATATTTTTCAGTTCACTTCACTTCAGTTCAGTAGTTCAGTCGTGTCCGACTCTTTGCGACCCCATAAATCACAGCACACCAGGCCTTCCTGTCCATCACCAACTCCTGGAGTTCACCCAAACTCATGTCCATCGAGTCGGTGATGTAATCCAGCCATCTCATCCTCTATCGTCCCCTTCTCCTCCTGCCCCCAATCCCTCCCAGCATGAGTCTTTTCCAATGAGTCCACTCTTCACATGAAGTGGCCAAAGTATTGGAGTTTCAGCTTTAGCATCAGTCCTTCCAAAGAAATCCCAGGGCTGGTCTCCTTTAGAATGGACTGGTTGGATCTCCTTGCAGTCCAAGGAACTCTCAAGAGTCTTCTCCAATACCACAGTTCAAAAGCATCAATTCTTCAGTGCTCAGCTTTCTTCACAGTCCAACTCTCACATCCATACATGACTACTGGAAAACCATAGCCTTGACAAGACAGACGTTTGTTGGCAAAGTAATGTCTCTGCTTTTGAATATGCCATCTAGGTTGGTCATAACTTTCCTTCCAAGGAGTAAGCATCTTTTAATTTCATGGCTGCAATCCCCATCTGCAGTGATTTTGGAGCCCCCCAAAATAAAGTCTGACACTGTTTCCACTGTTTCCCCATCTATTTGCCATGAAGTGATGGGACCAGATGCCATGATCTTAGTTTTCTGAATGTTGAGCTTTAGGCCAACTTTTCCACTCTCCTCTTTCACTTTCATCAAGAGGCTTTTTGTTCCTCTTCATTTTCTGCCATAAGGGTGGTGTCATCTGCATATGTGAGGTTATTGATATTTCTCCCAGCAATCTTGATTCCAGCTTGTGCTTCTTCCAGTCCAGCATTTCTCATGTACTCTGCATATAAGTTAAAAAATCAGGGTGACAATATACAGTCTTGACGTGCTCCTTTTCCTATTTGGAACCAATCTGTTGATCCATGTCCAGTTCTGACTGTTGCTTCCTGACCTGCATATAGGTTACTCAAGAGGCAAGTCAGGTGGTCTGGTATTCCCATCTCTTTCAGAATTTTCCACAGTTTATTGTGATCCACACAGTCAAAGTCTTTGGCATAGTCAATAAAGCAGAAATAGATGTTTTTTCTGGAACTCTCTTACTTTTTCCATGATCCAGCGGATGTTGGCAATTTGATCTCTGGTTCCTCTGCCTTTCTAAAACCATCTTGAACATCAGGAAGTTCATGGTTCATGTATTGCTGAAGCCTGGCTTAGAGAATTTTGAGGATTTCTTTATTAGCATGTAAGATGAGTGGAATTGTGTGGTAGTTTGAGCATTCCTTGGCATTGCCTTTCTTTGGGATTGGAATGAAAACTGACCTTTTCCAGTCCTGTGGCCACTCCTGAGTTTTCCAAATTTGCTGGCAGTAGAAACATTCCTTTGCCAACAAGGGTCCATGGTTTTTCCACGTGGTCATGTATGGAAGTCAGAGTTGGACTGTGAAGAAAGCTGAGCACCGAAGATTCGATGCTTTTGAACTGTAGTGTTGGAGAAGACTCTTGAGAGTCCCTTGGACTACAAGGAGATCCAACCAGTCCATCCTAAAGGAGATCAGTCCTGGGTGTTTATTGGAAGGACTGATGCTAAAGCTGAAACTTCAATACTTTGGCCACCTCATGCGAAGAGTTGACTCATTGGAAAAGATTGTGATGCTGGGAGAGGTTTGGGGCAGGAGGAGAAGGGGATGACAGAAGATGAGATGGCTGAATGGCATCACTGACTCAAAGGACATGAGTTTGGGTGAATTCCGGGAGTTGGTGATGGACAGGGAGGCCTGGCATGCTGCAACTCATCGGGTCTCAAAGAGTTGGACACGACTGAGCAACTGAACTGAATGCACCACTTTCACAGCATCATCTTTCAAGATTTGAAATAGCTCAACTGGAATTTCATCACCTCCACTAGTGCTGTTCGTAGTGATGCTTTCTTTTTCTTTTTTTTTTTTTAAGAAAGTGATGCTTTCTAAGGCCCACTTGACTTCGCCTTCCAGGATGTCCGCCTCTAGGTGAGTAATCACACCATCCTGATTATCTTGGTCGTGAAGCTCTTTTTCGTATAGTTTTTCTGTATATTCTTGCCACCTTTTCTTAATATCTTCTGCTTCTTCTAGGTCCATACCATTTCTGTCTTTTATTGAGTCCATCTTTGCATGCCATGTTCCACTGGTATCTCTAATTTTCTTGAAGAGATCTCTAGTCTTTCCCCTTCTATTGTTTTCCTCTATTTCTTTGCATTAATCACTGAGGAAGGCTTTCTTATCTCTCCTTGCTATTCTTTGGAACTCTGCATTCAGATACCTATATCTTTCCTTTTCTCCTTTCCTTTTTGCTTCCCTCCTTTCCACAGCTATTTGTAAGGCTCCCCCACCCAGACAGCCATTTTGCTTTTTTGCATTTCTTTTCTGTGGGGATGGTCTTGATCCCTGTCTCCTGTACAATGTCACGAACCTCCTCACTTCCACTGTATATTCATATGGGACTTAAGTCATACATTAATGGTCATAGGTTTTTCCCTATTTTCTTCAATTTAAGTCTGAATTTTGCAATAAGGAGCTCATGATCTGAGCCACAGTCAGCTCCCGGTCTTGTTTTTGCTGACTGTATAGAGCTTCTCCATCTTTGGCTGCAAAGATTAATCAGATTGATTAATCTGATTTCGGTGTTGACCATCTGGTGATGTCCATGTGTAGAGTCTTCTCTTGTGTTGTTGGAACAGGGTGTTTGCTATGACTAGTGTGTTCTCTTGGCAAAACTCTATTAGCCTTGCTCTGCTTCATTCCATATTCCAAGGCCAAATTTGCCTGTTACCCCAGGTGTTTCTTGACTTCCTACTTTTAGAATGCTGCAAAGCAAATACATGAAAAAGTTATTTTTTATAGCCACAGAGCTCTGCTATGCTTAGTTACTCAGTCGTGTCTGACTCTTTGCAACCCTATGGACTGTAGCCACCAAGTTCCTCTGTCCATGGGGATTCTCCAGGCAAGAATACAGAACTAGTTTCCAGCAAAGTCCTATCTGGAATCCAGCTTCCTTATTTCTGTTCCATCATAAGCCTCAATAATCAATCTAAATATTTGATTCACTTATAAACACTCCTAGAGTAGAGCAGTTATTCAGAAAACACTTGTTTTATCAGAAAAGAAAGATGAGGATCACTGAGATTGCTCAGGTCCTCAGTTGTGTCTGACTCTTTGCAACCCCACGGACTGTATCTCACCAGGCTCCTCTGTCCACGGGACTTCCAAGGCGAGAACACTGGAGCAGCTTGCCATTTCTTTCTCTAGGGAATCGTCCTGACCCAAGGATCAAACCCTGTTGTCCCATAATCCAGGCTGATTCTTCACCACTGAGCCACCAGGGAAGCCCTGCCTTGTGGCTAACTGAGCGAAGTGAAAAACTAAAATATGACCTTGCTGGTTATACTAGTCAGTGGTTCCACAAGGACAGAGCTTCTCTCTGTTTTTGTTCACTGATGCACTCCCAGTGACTAGATCAGAGCCTGCCACAATGCAACTTAATTACTACTGAATGTTTAAATGGATGACTTCTATCTGTTTCTACACCGAGTGCCTGAAAATGGGTGGATATTATTTCCATTTTATAGACCAAAAAATAGAAGCTCAACAAGTTAAGTAACTTGCTCAAGTCTAGAGCTAGCTACACCCAGAACTAGAAACTGGGACTTTGCTCCCAGGAATCAATTAATTATTCTGTATCAGAGATAAAGATATGGAAATTTCGGCAACATTCTGAGAAAATGCACACCACTGCAGCATTTTCTACTGTCATTACGTACATTCTGGTCCCCATGAGAGGCATCATTTCTATCACAGGTCCTGTGATTCCATGCTATCAAGAAGAAGAAACAGTTTTGCTTCTTACTCTTCAAAGCTTTCTTTCTCTTCATTGCCTTCTTCTCAAAGAAATGAAAGAGGTATCTTAGTACCTGTCTTTCTAATAAAAGTCCTCATGTTCTCCATGAGAGTTTGTGCAGCTGGGAATACACTGAAGACTCTACTGTCTGACCATCTTCTCCTCAGGAGAACTTCATCTTCTGGGTTTTCACAGCCTTTCAGTCCAAAAGTATGACACTGAAACTTGGCTACATGCCTCTTCAATGCTTCTGTTTTAACCTAATCTTTTAAAGGCATTCTGCCTATTTTTCCTTCTAAAGCAAACTATTTTTTAAACAAATAGATCTTATAGTTCACACTGTTTTAATTACAATAGAACAGATTGTAGAAACCCCAAAAATTCAGAAGTGAAAGTGAAAGTTGCTCAGTCATGTCCATGTCCAAAAGTCCGTGGAATTCTCGAGGCCAGAATACTGGGGTAGATGCCCATTCCTTTCTCCAGAGAATCTTCCCAACCCAGGGATTGAACCCAGGTCTCCCACGTTGCAGGCAGATTCTTTACCAGCTGAGCCACCATGGAAGAATTCAGAGAGGGGAGAATTAAAAGTGATGTTTTGGGAGGAGAGACTGAGGTTTCATTAAGAGATATAGGGTGTGAAAAGAACTTGTAGAGGAAGAGGAGAAAAGCTTGAACAAAGAGGCTTTCTGTACAAGAGTCAGAAAAGCACAAGTACAGTTTGCAATTATGGGTATTTTGTTTGGGGACTAAGATTGAGTTAGAGCTAGGCAGCAGTGGGAGAGACAGAACAGCTACCCACCTCAAAGAATAAGACTTTGCCACAATTTGGGGGGTTACAAACTGATAATTGGTAGTTAAAAACCTCGTACAGGAAGGAAGGCTAAATGTTAACAATCCCTTCTGAGAGGAGCATTCCAGACTACACCTAGCAATAGTTGCTCCAGTCTCCGGCTCTCAGAATACCATCTACCCCCTCGCACTCCTGTTGCAGTGTTTCACAGCTGGCTCCTCAGGAGACTCTGAGAAGTTGAAATACACTGAAGTTGTACCTCATCCCAGAAATTTTACTTCATGCTACCAATAAAGGGAAAAATTAAGGGGGAAAGTTGTCCCTTCAGAAATCTGGCCTACATTATATAAATGAAGTTCAGGAGTTTCTCAACACCCTAAAAGCCTGGCCAGCCTTTTATGGGGAATATTTCAGGGCAGAGAAATTTTGACTGCAGACTACTTCTCTGTGAGAAGAGTATAATAGTTTCTCCCATAGCAGTTGATAGAATCTTTGGATACCATACTTTCAAAGAGCCAATTAGTCAGTTTTCCACTGCTAGGAAAATTCAAATCTCTTTTCCAAACAAAACAAACAAAAATAAATAGTTGTTTTTCACTAGGAGGACATTTTACTCAGATACTAATTTCAAAATTCCAAATCAAACTTATCACCAAATGTAAGTGATTTTTGTTTTTTATTTTTAATGTATTTGAGAAATCCTTTCTTCCCTAACCATACTGCATCTTTCTTAGTTCCTCTTCAATTACCTACGCACAGGGTCACTGCAACCTTCTTTCATTTCCTAACTGATTTCTGTGTCTCTAGTCTCTGCTATAACTCAACTCTCATAAAATCCCACATTCAGCCTATGGTATAGAAAAAAAGTGAATTCTAAAACAGAAACAGACTCACAGACATAGAAAACAGAATTGTGGTTGCCAAAGTAGAGAGAGAGAGGTAGAGGGGTGGACAGGGAGCTTGGGGTTGGCAGATGCAAGCTATTACATTTACACAAGGCCCCAATATATATAAATGACAAGGCCCTAATATATATAGCACAGGTGACCATATTCGATATCCTTTAATAAACCATAATGGAAAAAATAGCTTTTCATAGTGGGAAAAAATAGCATAAAAAAGCTTTAAAATAGCTGAGTCACTTTGCTGTACAGCAGAGATTGGCACAACATTGTAAATCAACTACACCTCAATAAAAAAAAAATTCATTATTGAAAAAAAAACCTTGTTAGAATACTGGTTCCACTAGTTATTAGCTGTGTGACCTTGAGCAAGTTACTTGGATTTGCAGGGCATTAGTTTCCTCAGCTGGAAGGACTGATGCTGAAGCTGAAACTCCAATACTTTGGCCACCTCATGCAAAGAGTTGACTTATTGGAGAAGACCCTGATGCTGGGAGGGATTGGGGGCAGGAGGAGAAGGGGACAACAGAGGATGAGATGGCTGGATGGCATCACCGACTCGATGGGCATGAGTTTGGGTAAACTCTGGGAGTTGGTGATGGGCAGGGAGGCCTGGCGTGCTGCGATTCACAGGGTTGCAAAGAGTTGGACACGACTGAGCAACTGAACTGAGTTCCCTCAGTTAAATGGGAACAGTAGTAGTTCTAGCCCATAATATTATCAGTAGGATTAAAAGGGAGAATGTACGGGAAGTCCTTAGAACAGAGCCTAACACAATGACACAAAGTAAGCTCTCAGGTAGTATTAGCTATTGCTATTGGATCAACCAAAAAGTCTATTGGCTTCTTCCATAAGATGTTATGGAAAAGCCTGAACGAACTTTTTGGCCAACCCAATATTTCAGCTACATTAGACATGTCATTCTTTATACCAGCTGACCTACAGACCCTTGTAAGGGAAGTTCTTCAGCACACAATACCACTGAAGGGGCATCCACACCATATTTTGTACAAGGATTATGAAGTGAAGAAGTGAAGTGAAGTCGCTCAGTCGTGTCCAACTCTTTGCGACCCCATGGACTGTAAACTACCAGGCTCCTCCCTCCATGGGATTCTCCTGGCAAGAATACTGGAGTGGGTTGCCATTTCCTCCTCCAGGGGATCTTTCTGACCCAGGGATTGAACAAGGATTATATATATATCATACTCAGTTGGACAAGGCATAAAACCTAAGACATTGCCTTGCCAGTCAAGGAACAATGAATTGACAGAGCAGATATTTGCTCTCTTGAGAATCTGAATTCAGAAATGTTGAGAAAATAAGGAAGTTAGCAGCAAGACCAGCACCAGGAGGAACCAGATATGGCAAGTAAGCAAAAATTATAAAGTTAAGAAGTTACATTGACAGGAGAGAGAAAGACTCAGCAGTTGAAAATGGAAACACAATCAAACAGGTAGAAAATAGCTAGATCCAGAGATGGTAGAAGACTAGCAAGGCTTTCATTTATTTCAACAGTTGATTCTCTGGATAGTGATCCACCCTCCAACTTCAGCCTACCTACTCCAGACCATAGTCCATTAAAATAAACCCCCCGTTGCTTGAGTTAACCTGAGTGGCACTCCATTGCTTACATCCCAAAGAAACTAAACGACAACATTGGTCCCTGAAGACACCTTGGTTGAGTTGGTAATTGGATCCCTATATTTAGCAATTATACTGCCCATTAATTAATCAACTCACTGCCCTCCAGTTCACCCTATATACTTTCCCTATAGTTCTCCTCATCCTGAATGGACTCCCATTCTTTTGGGGCATATGCACAGCTTAATTTTCTTCCAAGAACTATGTCAAACCCCACTTTTTTCATGAATACCTGGGACCCACACCAGATAGAACTAGATCCAGGCTTGCAGAATCTGAAGAATATACAGCTTTCTTTAGTTAAATACATGTAAAACTAGGCCCAGGACCTAGGAAAAGACCTATGAATGGAAAGGTTTTGAGGCCTGAGCTTCGCTAGCTTAACCATACATCTGTCTCTGGTGTGAACTTAGGAGAAGCTTTCCCTCTATCAAGTTATTCCACCAGGTACATTTACAGCAATGTGTATAATCATACAGACTTGCTAGAAAAATTGTTACAGTCTTACACCTTGCCTCCCACTTTGAGAACTTCATTTGTGACTGGGCTGCAACAGTCTTCCTTCCTTTTGGCTAGAAATAGGGATATTTGGGGGGTTCCCAATAGCACAAAGGGTAAAGAATCTGCCTGCAATGCAGGAAACACAAGTTCCATCCTTGAATCAGGAAGATCCCTTGGAGGAGGGCATGACAGCCCACTCCAGTATTCTTGCTTAGAGAACCCTATGAACAGAGAAGCCTGGCAGGCTACAGTCCATGGGTTCGCAAAGAGTCAGACATGACTGAGTGACTAACTCATACACACATACACAGGGATATTTGAACATAGTCAAATTCACTTAGAAGTGTCAATATCACCTGGTTATAAGCTCTGTGGAAGCAGAGTTCATATCTATTTTGTTTCTGCCTTAGGCCTACATATCACAGAGCTTTGCACAAAGGATGAACTCAATAAATATTTGCTGAATGAATGAATGAATGCACGATCTTTTCAAAAAGACCCTGGCTCTTTAAAACAGGGACTATGCTCTAAATACTCTCTAATGCCAAAGAGCCCATAATGATGTATGGCACAGAGTGACACTAGTTAGCATTTGCTGGCTGATTTATGATGCACTATGTATGTATAAAGGAGATTTTTTTCTTTAAGCTTCGTGATAACCATGCACACCTGGTCAAATTCACATCCTGCCTTATCTTGTATATACTCCCCAGGTCTGTAAAGGTAAATTGTGAAAAATGAAGACCAACTGATGGGCATCAGCAAGACAGTACAGTAGAGACTAACCCTTCCCTATACCTTCCTTGCTGCTCTCTAATTTATTGAATTTGGTTGGTTCATTCCACATCTGGAGTTTCCTGGGTCTCAGAACCAGGAGGATGTAGACATAGACATAAAGTCTGGATGGACATAGACTTTAATCTGAGCCTGGTTCCTAAAAATTTCTGAGCTGCTGGGTTTTATTGTCATGGAGACCTTGAACTGGCCAGAGGCCTATTAATGCACATAATTGTTGGGTTGAACAATGAAAACTTGTTGTTGCTGGATATACACTACTGTATGGCTTAGCTATTGTAGCTATCTGTTATGTTGCTAATTCATTTAAATAATAACACTATTTAGATTGATCAAAATAACAAAATTATTTTAATTATTTAAAATTACTAAGAAAAGAATAAAGGTAGCCTAGAAACTCACAACCTACTCATCAGTTTAAAGGGAAAATATTTTTTAAACTTATTATTTCAAGGATGGGAAAAAATGAATCTGTGAAGTTCAGAAAAATAGGGAAGGTATTTTGATGAAACAATATTCTTTGAAGTGTCAAATATCTCTTAATTTTTCTTTTTTCTTTTTTACTCAGTGAAAGTACTGCTTCCCATCTCCTCCCCACAGCCATGGAAAACCTTCCATCATTCATGTGTGTGTGCATGCTCAGTGGTGTCCCACTCCTTGTGACCTCGTGGACTGAGGCCACCAGGCTTCCCTGTCCTTGGAAGTCTCTGGTCAAGAATATTGGAGTGAGTTGCCATTTCTTTCTCCAAGGGATCTTCCCAACCAAGGGACTGAACCCATGTCTCTTGTGTCTCCTGTATTGGGAGGTAGATTCTTTACTTATAGCATCACTGGGGAAGCCATCATCATAGCTCCAGGCAAATGGGACCAGTTTAAGGAGGAGAAAATGGCTTAGAGGAAGACAAAAGTCCTTGTAGTGCTAGGAGGAGGGGATGATACAGAAAAGAAGGAAGAGAGATACCTTTACTTTTCTATTGCAACTGTCTCAGCATCAACCCCCAGAACTGGGAGGGCGACCAAAGAGATGTTGTGTTGTTTTAGTCACTAAGTCATTTCTGACTCTTTTGGGACCCCATGGACTATAGCCTCCCAAGCTTCTCTGTCCATGGGATTTCCCAAGCAAGAATACTGGAGTGGGTTGCCATTTCCTTCTCCAGGGGATCTTCCCAACCCAGAGATTGAACACACGTCTCCTGCATTGGCAGGCAAGTTCTTTACCACTGAGCCACCAGAGAAGCCCGACCAAAGAGTAGAAGCCTCAAATAGAAAGAAGGGATGGTTACAAATCTTTGAGGACACAGCCTCAGAGCATGCCTTGGCACACATATAGGGAAACTTCTGGATAAAGGCAATGGCAAAAAGAGGTCATGATGATTCTCTGAGTGTCCCTCAGCCCCCACATGATAAAGAAGTCTCCCCAGAATCTCCCTGAGGTGCATGGTAGGGAGAGGAAAGCTGAACTCCAGAGGGGGCTGCCAGGGAGCTGCTACATTTAGGGTCAGAGTGATTCCCTGGCATCACAGCAGTTCTTATGGATTGAACAGTTTCTGGAGGAAGGATGTGGCAGAGTCTTGAAGGTCTGCTGTGACAATGAGACAACAATGGGACCAAGTCAGCAAAGTAGGACCATAAGGTTCAAGTGTGCTGAGGAAACAGTTCACAGGCTTCACCAGCTCTGAATCAATGGGGGTTGCCAACAACTATCCAGCAACTGGAAAGACCAAAATCAACTCTAAGGAGGGTAGACAGGACCCAGTGGACAGATCCACGACCTGTGTGTGAACAAGCTGCCTCTTTTCTGCCCTCATGAGGGAATATTAGCTTTCTCCTTCACACAGATGCCATGTCAGCTAATGGAAGAAGGAGCTGGGAGAAGCCATGAAGAAAGAACATGTCTCTCAAAGAGACTCAGATTTAATGCCAACTGAGAAAGCAGACGGGCAGCATACTTTCAACTGTAAGTTTAAGAACCCATTCTCTACTGTCCCACCTCCCAGTCCCAGCAGAGAATGTTGACTTGTGAGGAAGTTCTGTTCTGTATAGAATATTTTTAATACATTTAAAAAATACCTATCAGCTTCCCTGATAGCTCAGTTACTGGCTTCTCCCAGTTCCTCCTTCCCTTAGCTGACATGGCATCTGTGTGAAGGAGAAAGCTTATTTTCCCTCATGGTCATGAGGTCAGAAAAAGAGGCAGCTTGTTCACACACAGGTTCTGGTTCTAAAAAAAATGCCTAAATTGTATCCTGTATAATTATCACCCTAGCCTTTAATAAAAGTAGAGACTCTAAGAGCCAAACACATGCTGATAGCATTAAATAAATACAGTGTTTTCCAGTTTAATGCATTCCAAAGATCAAGAGGAAGCTGAGACAGTGCTCAAGATGACTCATAAAAGAAGTCTGTCATAATTCAGAGCAAGTCAAGAATATACATCTAAAAGCCAAATTAAATCTAATATTGATTGTCAGTGTTGTTCTGTAGTATTACTTCCAATCACACATAGTCAATGGAGAGTCTCATTGCAATTTTATGTCCAGTTTTTAAAAGGTAAATCACAGGAAATATGGCTCAGATAAAAAGAAAATAATCAAACACATTGTTATCATATATTATCATAATGATAGCTGAGAAGGATTAAATAACATTAAAAACTATCATAAATATGGTAATTGCACTGAGTAATGGATTTCAAGAAAATTAGAGATACCAAGGGAATATTTCTTGCAAAGATGGGCTCAATAAAGGACAGAAATGGTATGGATCTAACAGAAGCAGAAGATATCAAGAAGAAGTGGCAAGAATACACAGAAGAACTGTACAAAAAAGATCTTCATGACCAAGATAATCACAATGGTGTGATCACTCACCTAGAGCCAGAGGTCCTGGAATGTGAAGTCAAGTGGGCCTTAGAAATCACCACTATGAACAAAGCTAGTGGAGGTGATGGAATTTCAGTTGAGCTATTTCAAATCCTGAAATAGCTGCATTCAATATGCCAGCAAATTTGGAAAACCCAGCAGTGGCCACAGGACTGGAAAAGGTCAGTTTTCATTCCAGTCCCAAAGAAAGGCAATGCCAAAGAATGCTCAAACTACCACACAATTGCACTCATCTCACATGCTAGTAAAGTAATGCTCAAAATTCTCCAAGCCAGGCTTCAGCAATACATGAATCATGAACTTCCAGATGTTCAAGATGGTTTTAGAAAAGGTAGAGGAACCAGAGATCAAATTGCCAGCATCTGCTAGATTGTGGAAAAAGCAAGAGAGTTCTAGAAAAACATCTACTTCTGCTTTATTGACTATGCCAAAGCCTTTGACTGTGTGGATCACAATAAACTGTGGAAAATTCTGAAAGAGATGGGAATACCAGACCACCTGGCCTGCTTCTTGAGAAACCTGTATGTAGGTCAGGAAGCAACAGTTAGAACTGGACCTGGAACAACAGACTGGTTCCAAATAGGAAAAGGAGTACATCAAGGCTGTATATTGTCACCCTGCTTATTTAACTTATATGCAGAGTACATCATGAGAAACGCTGGGCTGGAAGAATCACAAGCTGGAATCAAGATTTCTGGGAGGAATATCAATAACCTCAGATATATGATGACACCACCCTTATGGCAGAAAGTGAAGAGGAACAAAAAGCCTCTTGATGAAAGTGAAAGAGGAGAGTGAAAGAGTTGGCCTAAAGCTCAACATTCAGAAAACTAAGATCATGGCATCTGGTCCCATCACTTCATGGGAAATAGATGGGGAAACAGTGGAAACAGTGTCAGACTTTATTTTGGGGGGCTCCAAAATCACTGCAGATGGTGACTGCAGCCATGAAATGAAAAGACACTTACTCCTTGGAAGGAGAGTTATGACCAACCTAGATGGTATATTAAAAAGCAGAGACATTACTTTTCCAATAAAGGTCCGTCTAGTCAAGGCTATCGTTTTTCCAGTGGTCATGTATGGATGTGAGAGTTGGACTGTGAAGAAAGCTGAGCACTGAAAAATTCATGCTTTTGAAGTGTGGTGCTGGAGAAGACTCTTGAGAGTCCCTTGGACTGCAAGGAGATCCAACCAGTCCATTCTAAAGGAGATTGGTCCTGAGTGTTCTTTGGAAGGAATGGTGCTAAAGCTGAAACTCCAGTACTTTGGCCACCTCATGCAAAGATCTGACTCATTGGAAAAGACCCTGATGCTGGGAGGGATTGGGGGCAGGAGGAGAAGGGGACGACAGAAGATGAGATGGCTGGATGGCATGACTGACTCGATGGACATGAGTTTGAGTGAACTCCGGGAGTTGGTGACAGACAGGGAGGCCTGGCATGCTGCGATTCACGGGGTCACAAAGAGTCAGACAGGAGTGAGTGACTGAACCGAACTGAATGGATTTCATGATAAATTAATCCTTATCATCCAGTTTAGAGCTGATTTGCATGATCTCTATGCACTCGTGTATTCTGGAGGATTTCCCAGTCCCTGAAGGTGCAGGTATGGCCACTGTCTGAGGCAAAACACTTGTATATTTAGGAATTTACCTGATCCCCTGCAGTCCCTTCTATGCATCACAACAACCACAACCATCCAATACAATCAAATTAAACAAGAGCTAGAGTAACAATGTGTTGAGACTAATTGGACACCAACAGAAGTTGAGTCTTTATCAGGCAAATAAATTCCACAGAGCAGTGAAAGTAAATTCAACTCAGCACTCTTTGATTACATATCATGTGCATGTAAGACACTCTAAGAGGCTTTAAAGGGAAATCTTGACTCATCAATAAAAATGTTATAAGCTGTATATAACTAAACAGTATTCATTATGTGGTAAGTCATATATTTAATAGCTATGATAAGTTTAAATTCTCAACACATTCCTATTTCTCTAAGTGATGAGAGCAAAGAAAAATGGCTAAAGTCCCATTAGTCACAATTTGGCCATTTGGAATCTGGGTCTTATATGAAAGTAGTTTAAAAGCAAGATACTTAATTTTAAGTACAACATAATATAGTTAATCATTTAATATCCATCTTCTCTTATTCTTAGTAATATAATGATAATACAGTATATAATAAAATAATATAATAAGTATGAGACTCAGGTTGACGCTTGATAGATTCTTTGACATAAAATAATCAGTACATATAAAAGACAGTTAGAAAATCATGTAGTACAGCCATGAGAAAGAAAGACATCCTGCCATTTGTTGCAACTTGGATAGACCCTAAGGACATTGTGTTAAGTGAGATATCAGACAGAGAAAGATATGGTATGATACCACTTATATATGAAATCTAAACTAGATAAACTCATAGAAACAGAGAGTAAAATGGTGGTTTACCAAGGGATGGTGGGGAGGAGGGAGAGATGTTTAAGGATACAAACTTGCAACAGGTAGTAAATAAGCTCTAGAGATCTAATACACAGTTTAGTGAATACAGACAACCATATTGTATCATAATCATCAAACTTGCCAGGATACTAGAACTGAGTTATTACAACCACTAAAAAAAATTGGTAGTTATGTAATGTAATAGAGGTGTTAATGAGTGCTTCAATGACACATATCATTATATACAAATGGAGCAAATTAACATGTACACCTTAAATTTTACCTTGTTACATGTCAAATAAGTTTCAGTAAATATAAAATTTTAAAATAATTTTAAAGGTAGATAAAATAAGGAACCATTCTTTGTGGCAGAGATTGCCAGCTGTTTCCTGATTTCTACTCTCCTCTTCTTTATAATAGAATCCTGATGATTAGCTGAGAAAATTTCAATACTGCATTTCCAGCTCTGTCCAGTTAGGTGTGGCCATGTGAGACTCAACTCTGGCCAATTATATGAAACCAAGAAAGGGCATGCAGATCAGTGGCTAGAACTCAAGCAACCATATTGAGCCATGAATTAGTAGACCAAGAATGACAGCTAAAAATAGCATCAATTACTGATGATCAGGAAGTGGCCAGATTAGGATGCCTGAACTGACTACATACAGAGTTTATATGAGTAGAAGAGAAATACTTATGATTCTTTTAAGCCACTGTTATTTTAGATTTTTCTTTGCAGCCAATCAAAATCTAACATAATGACAAACCCCTCCCATCAGCCAATAAAAATGTCAAGAGAAAATCTGAAGTAGTGCAGAGAAATAATTCTGCACCCAGATAATAATTCTGGTATTTTAGATCCTGTGATGGGTCCTTTAGGTTTATGAGAGCTTTTTAAAATCTTTAGAGTCATTATTGAATTGTAGGACACCTAGCTGGTATCGAAAAATTAGTGGGGGGAAAAATCCTCATATTTGGTGTCATAACTTTTGAGAGTGTAGAAGAAACAGTTTTTTTTTTTTTTAAAGAAGCAGAACAATTTTTTAATGAAATTCCAATTAGAAGCCTAATAGGCATGACAGACAAAAGAGAGATCTTGAGCTCAGGCTGTGCTAGTAGCTGGTCTTGTACTGTTTAAAACCCAGCTCACCACCTGTTGCTCCTAATTCTGTCTTACACACACACACACACACACACACACACACACACACACACACACAGAGTCATTCCTGTAGATAGGGCTTTGTTGAACCCAGTTGAAATTCTCTTGACTCCCTGATCTCTTCTGCATCTTCCAGTTGTTAGATTCTATGTACAATTGTGTAGACAAATCTAGCAGTAAAATCTCAAAACATGCCCTCCTCTCTACAGTGTTCTCAAGTGGAAACAACCCAAGTTAGAAAAGAGGGCGAGGGCAAGTAAGCATTTCTTCATTTCATTTGATTTCCTTTAAGGCTCAAGCAAATAAAGAAATATAAATTTATAAGCCTCACCATATGCTATACATTTCTCTCAGGGAAACAGGAATGAGAAACGCAGTTTCTAAGCACTTAGAACTTAGCACAGTGACTGGCATCTTGTGCTTGTGCGTGATGGATGATCATTTTAACTCAATTGAATATTATGGCAAAATGTATCCAAGACTCACAACATAAATGGCTCCAACATCACTGGGCAGAACTCTTTGTGATTAATTCCATTAGATACTTGAAAATCAATTTCATTGACCTTATTTTTCCTCTTACTTCAATACAAGAACATATTTAGCCACTCAGTGTTGAGCGTCTTCCTCTTCTAACTCCAAACATAGATTTGAGAGCTGGATATGCAGGTAGTCTCTTAAGAACCTCATCCTTCCTCTTTACACAGTGGAACACATTCATCTTTAATTAATTTACTTTTCAGTATCATTATCCTACCCTGGGTATGCATTCTTTCTGAAAATAGCAGAACATATAACAGATGATGTCTCTTTTAAAAGGAAAGGTCCTCTAGAGACCAAAGAAGATCCCTCGGTTCTTCGTTTGCTTTGTCAAGTGCCTGCCTACACGTGGGACACTGGTGAACACACCTCTGGTGAGCGAGAAGACTCCTCACTTTCTCAGAAATTCACTGCAAGTAGTCTACAATAACAGTCGCTCAGTCGTGTCTGACTGTTTGTGACACCATGAACTGTAGCCTGCCAGGCTCCTCTGTCCATGGAGTTTTCCAAGCAAGAATCCTGGAGTGGGTTACCATTCCCTTCTCCAGAGTATCTTCCTGACCCAGGGATTGAATCCAGGTCTCCTGCACTGCAGGCAGGTCCTTTACCATCTGAGCCACCAGGGAAGCCCCCCAAATTCACTATGTATTGCCAAATGAGCTAGTCCTAGGCAGCAAACTACATTTTGCATAGTTAGGCTAAAACATCCAACACAACTCTCCTTTTGCTCCAGCGCTTTAAGAAGCCTGAGTATGGTTGAGGAGCATTAGTGGAAGATCTGTACTCTGTCTGAAGGGCTCGGAGCAGATTTTCAGGAATGACCTAAGGAGGCTGCTCAGGTGTGTTTTTGGGTTCTTCCAGCCTTTGAGGTGTGAGACATGCATGCATCACGCCTCTAGGTCAATTGGTATCCCTGTGGGGCCCAGCATAGAAACAGGCAGACAGGAGAGGTGAGTGGGTGAATGAAAGATGGAATGAGTGAGAAATAGAATTGATGGGGACACTCTGGTCTTAGTGATATGTGTTCCTGAGAGGAAGCAGAAAAGCATTTCCAAGCCTTAATGCCTTAAAGCTGGTCTGATATCTCCTAGTTCAGCTTCCTTGCAAGTCAAACGGAGGTGGTCAGAACTTGTCTCTCTTGAAAAAGCTACCTGTTCTTGGAAAGGAAGTGGTTTTTTTTTTTTTCCCCCCCCATCTGTATCAGCCTCTGACTCCACAGCTGTATTGCCGAAAGAGCTAGGAGCAAGCATGTGGGATCCAAAGCTCAGGCTATTTAGACCATGCAGCCAAAGGCTGCTCTGCTCCTCACACTATCCTACTAACCACAGGTGTCTTCTCTCTGCCAGCCTGGATGATTGCATCTTAGCCAGCCCAATCCCTAGCTAAGGTTATTCCACAAACAGATGAATCAACACAGGCAAGGTTTTCCCTTCTTGAAATTGAAAGTGTTAGTCACTCAGTTGTGTCTGATTTTTTGTGACCCCATGGGCTGTAGCCTGCCAGTCTCCTCTGTCCATGGAATTCTCCAGGCAAGAAAACTGGAGTGAGTATCCATTCTCCTCTCCAAGGGATTGTCCCAACTCAGAGATGGAACCCAGGTCTCCTGCACTGCAGGCAGATTCTTTACCATCTGAGCCAGCAGGGAAGCCTTCATGCCACCTTACAAACTTATCACAAGTAGAAGTATTTACCCACTGAGACTAATGGTCCCTCCAATTTAATATTGTGTCCAATAATGGCATCAAGGGACTTTTTACTGGGAAGGAATATGGGACATTCTGAGTACATGTATGCCAAAAGTTTGAACACTATCATCTCCAATTTCAGTCCCTAATGTAGTTAACAAATATTTGCTGAAACATGTACTGCAGGAAATTCCCTGGTGGTCCATTGGCTAAGATTCCATACTCTCAACGCAGTGGACTGGGGTTTGATCCCTGTTCAGAAAACTAGAACCCACATGCCACAGCTATGAGTTGGCAGCCCAAAGCTAAAGACCCTGCATGCCACAACTAATACCCAGTACAGCCAATTAACTAAAAATAAATGTTAAAAAATACCATATACTGTATATCTAGCACTGTGGTAAGAACTTTCAATCCCTTCCTTGAACATCCTTGCATTTTTGATTTGTACTATTTCCACTTTGGTCATTAAAATTGATCTAAAAGATATTTCTATGTCTACTATGTGTCTACACTTCAAAGTCTTCACTGGCTTGGAGGGTGGGGTGATGGTGAGGAAAGGAAATGAAAAGGCCTGAGATACTAAGAATAAAAAAAAATGTAGTCTCTTGTTTAAGGAACTAACAGTCCAGTCAGGGAGCTACAAAAATGCACAGCTGACTGTAATACAAGCCAAGCAGGGAGAAATGATCATAGAGGCATAAACAAGGTATTATTGCTGTTGCCTAGTTGCTAAGTTGGGTCTGATTGTTTTGCAACTCCATGGACTATAGCCCACCAGGCTCCTCTGTCTGTGGGATTTCCCAGGCAAGAATACTGGAGTTAGTTGTCATTTCCTTCTCCGGGGAATCTTCCTGCCTCGGGTATTGAACTCATGTCTCCTGCACTGGCAGGCAGATTCTTTACCCCTGAACAACCAGGGAAGCCCAAACAAGGTATGATTCTGCAAAGGAAGAGCTGGTGATTTCAAATCAAGCATTGGGAAAGAATTCTTAAGAATAGGTGTCATTTAAGCTGGACCCTAATGAATGAGTAGAAATTTTTCCCTTAAGAAGAATAACAGTCAAGTAAAGAAAATCGTAGGAACAGAATCGTGTCTAAGTGCACAGTGTATTTGAGGAAAGGATTCCCTAGAAGGCTGGGATCTGTGTTGCCAGATAAACCCAGAAAGGTGAACTGGGACTAGCTTAGCGAGAGCTTTGCATAAGTGAAAACAGTCATACTTTGTACAGTGGATACGGGGAAACATTAAAGATTTCTGAGGGCGTTGCTACTATCTCCACCCTCCAAATAAGAAAACTGAGGCTTAGAAAGAGCAAGAAACTCAATCTGAGGCAAGTATGAAGATGGTAGTTGAACTGAAGCTTTAACTACACCCTTTTTTGTGTCTTTCTTTTTAGGATATAATGCATCACATTAGTTTCAGGTGTAAAACATTATTTGATATTTGTATATACTGTAAAATAATCACTACAATAAGTCTACTTAGAATCCACCACTACATGTGTTAAGTGATTTTTTTTTCTTGTGATGAGAGCTTTTCTTTTTTTGTTGCAGCACTGAGGCTTTCTCTCGATGTGGTGTGTGGCCTTCGTTGCCCCATGGCATGTGGGATCTTAGTTACCCCAATTAGGGATTGAACTCGCATTCTCTGCACTGGAAGCACAGAGTCTTAAACACTGGACTGCCAGGGAAGTTCCAAAGAACTTTTAAGATATACTCTCTTAGCAAACTTCCAAATTCACATTTCCATATTATTAATGAAAGCCAACAAGCTGTACATTACCTCCTCATGACTTGCTTATTTTATACATGCATGCACGCTCAGTCATGTCTGACTTTTTGCAACCCTATGAACTGTAACCCCCAGACTCCTCTGCTAATGGGCTTTTTCCAGGCAAGAGTACTGGGGTGGGGTGCCATTTCCTCCTCCAGGGGATCTTCCCCTAGATCCATCTAGTCTTAGTTTTTACCTGTAAAGTATTGTTAATAATAATATTTCTTTATCTACCTAATAGTTTGATTAAATAAAATTATTTGGGTTGGTCAAAATTTTCATTCAGGTTTTTCCATAACAGCTTATGAAAAACCCTAACAAACTTTTTTGCCAACCCCAGTACATATGCTAAATGTTTTAGAAATTACAGAAGAAGTCTGTAAGTATTAATTTTTAGTACTATTTTATTGTTATCACAGTTACAACTAATATTATTCCTGAAGTCAGCATAAATGCATCTTTGCAAATGCAAGTAGTGTTATTGTTAATACTGGCTATAAGTGATTGAGTTCTACTCTGCTTTGTAGATGTATTATCTATTTCCTGTCACCATGCTGTGAGTCATTATCTCCAATTTACATTTAAGTAAACGAGGCAAAAAGAGATTAAAAAAAATTGTCCAGTCACGAGATAAAAAATATTGTCCAGTCACTTAGCCAATAAGTCAAGAACCAGGGAGCAAACCTAATGTCTTTGAATCCCCAAATTCTTTCCATAGACTGCCCACTACTTTCCCATTGATGATGTTACAAACCTGCCTGATGTCTTCAGGGAGAAATTAATGATGCCAGCAATTTCAACACTTTCAGCCAGAATGGCAGTGTCTGATTCTGTGTTTCCAGAAAGTTGTAATGATTTCTAACCTTGTTAAGAATCATGATAAATAAATAAAGATTATGTTTCTTTTAGGCTTAACTAGAAAACATGACTTATTCTGTCCTACCCTCTGAAAATGAAATGTTTTCTTTAGAAATAATTCCTTTGTTGACTTAAGAAACAAAACAAAATTCAATATGTAATTGCATTGATTTCTTAAGTTATTTTAAATTTTAAAAGCTTCTTTAACACCAACTGAATAATTTTAAAATATATTTCTTTTTTCTTCATCATTAATCTTAAAAGAAAACCCACTAAATAGTATTGATAATGTCCAAAAATTTGATGACTATTATTCATGCTCAGATTATTCTTCTAAAGTATGTATATTACATGTAGTAAGTTATCAGATAACAAGCTGACTTTTACCAAATTCATAATCTTGGCAGTTTTCATATATAATGAGGACAATGAGATACTCCAGGTAGTAAAGCCATTGATAATAAGGCCACCAGATATTCTGATTTAATTGGAAAATAATTGCTATTGCTCTTTTTTAATATAACATTCTTATTTTAATATAACATTCTCATTTTCTTGTTTTTTAATGTAACATTCTTATTTTTCAAAAAATGTTGTAAGCTTATAAGTGAATACAGAGCACTTGAAAGGCTGGCTTTGAGATTAGGTCCAACTGTGATTCAGTTAGTGTCACAAAAGTGTCACTTAGTGTTGAATGAGGGAGAATATAAAGTACATACAAATAGGGTTAGAAGCAGAGCACTAGACTCAAAAGCTGAATTCAGATAAGTTTCTTTCTCATCTTTTCAAACATTTTAGTCATTTTGTGACGGGTTTCATGCATAAAATTATAGACTCCTGAGTTGGAAGCAGACTTAAAGTATTCATATCCTCTCTTTCTACAGTGAAGTCATTAGTGCTTCCTGGTATTTGCTTGAAGATTTGCAGCAATAGAAACTCATTACTTACTAAGGTAGACCTTTCCACCTTTGAACACATGGCTTTGGCATCTCTTTAGATTAGATCAAAATCTTTTTCTATAGAGTTTCTTCCTATAAATATCAGTCCAACCTACAGGGAATATGAAATAAGACTCTATTTCATGTCACACTCCTTCAAACATGTGAGAGAATCTCACCACCGTTCTTAGAGGCAGCCTGGTTGGAGAAGAAACTTGTAAAGACAAGTATTTGAAAGGATACTGATTAAACACACACACACACAAATTTGCAATGGTTTACTTTGAGTGGTGAAGTAGTATTGGACATTTGTCCTTGGTCTTTGTTCTTCTTCATTGCTTGAATCCTATATGAATATATATTCTAATTAGAATGAAAAGAAAAATTAAACTTATTTACACTTTAAGAAACATTTTTAAGTCCTAAGTGTAATGGATGAAAATTGGTACTTCACTTCAAATAAACAGAGAATTTAAATGTGATATGTCCGAATGACAAGCCTTAGTCCTCCAAGACACTGACCCATATAGGGTCTCAGTAAAGATGTGTGGCCTTCCCTGATGGATCACATGGTAAAGAGTCTGCCTGCAATGAGGGAGTCCTGGGTTTGATCCCCCGGTTGGGAAGATCCCCTGGAGGAGGTCATGGCAACCCACTCCAGTATTATTGCCTGGAGAATCCCCATGGACAGAGGAGCCTGGAGGACTACAGTCCATGGGGTCACAAAGAGTCGGGCATGCCTAAGCAACTAAGCACGCACAGCACATGAAGAGTGTGAATGTTACATAAACCAAGCATTCATTCACTTAAGCAATGATCAAAATCTATCAAGTGAAGCGAAGTCGCTCAGTTGTATCCGACTCTTTGTGACCCCATGAACTGTATCCCACAAGGCTCCTCCATCCATGGAATTTTCCAGGCAAGAGTACTGGAGTGGGTTGGCATTTACTTCTCCAGGGAAAATCTATCAAAATCCAACACAAATAGTCATATTCTCATTTCTTTCTTTGTAGATATATTCATTGCTGGGAAGTAACAATTGCACTAAGGACCAATTTGTTATTGCCTTCATTCCAAGTACTAAAAGGAAAAAGATTAATTTTGTTCTAATTTAAAATAATTTAATGTCTTTTATTTGTATTTTATTCCAAATGCATCACAGTCCAAAAATTCTACAAGTGAAGAAAAATAAACGATCTTAAGTCACCCCAAAATAAAGTATTATTCTACTTGGTTGTGGTGAATCTATGAGGATTTTGCACATGAAATGATGACTGTGATGATGATAATGATTTAATCTGAGATGTATACCCGGTAGTTTGCATGCATTATCTCTTCTAGGATTTACAGTCAGCCTATAAACTAGAAAGTATTGTCCCCATTGTCCTTCATAGATTAGAAAGTTGAGGAGAGAGGTATGTGTTATACTTGTCTCTATTAGATAGTGGTGAGAAAGCATTAACAATTTCACCAGACCCTATTTGTTGCTTTTCAGACAAAAGCTGCTATCCTGAGACAAACCTCTCTGTCTTCATGCCTTTTATTTTTGACAGGATTCCACTTGCAGTTGTTACAGGACTTTGCAGATTAACTTTCTTGTATCCCTCAAAAATTAAAGCTAGAATTGCCATATGATCTAATAATTCCACTTTTAGATATATATCTGAGGGAAACAAAATCACCATCCCAAAGAGATATCTGCACTCTCATGTTCATGGCAGCATTATTTACAAAAGCCAAGGCATGGAAGCTGAAGGCAAGGAGAAAAGGAAAGATATACACATTTGAATGCAGAGTTCCAAAGAATAGCAAGGAGAGATAAGAAAGCCTTCCTCAGTGAACAATGCAAAGAAATAGAGAAAAACAATAGAATGGGAAAGACTAGAGATCTCTTCAAGAAAATTAGAGATACCAAGGGAACTTTTCATGCAAAGATGGGCTCAATAAAGGACAAAAATAGTATGGACCTAACAGAAGCAGAAGATACTAAGAAGAGGTGGCAAGAATACACAGAAGAACTGTATAAAAAAGATCTTCATGACTCAGATAACCATGATGGTGTGATCACTCACCTAGAGCCAGACATCCTGGAATGCAAAGCCAAGTGGGCCTTAGGAAGCATCACTATGAATAAAGCTAGTGGAGGTGATGGAATTCCAGTTGAGCTATTTCAAATCCTAAAAGATGATGCTGTGAAAGTGCTGTACTCAATATGCCAGCAAATTTGGAAAACCCAGCAGTGGCCACAGGACTGGAAAAAGTCAGTTTTCATTCCAATCCCAAAGAAAGGCAATGCCAAAGAATGTCAAAATACCACACAATTGCACTCATCTCATACGCTAGCAAAGTGATGCTCAAAATCCTCCAAGCCAGGCTTCAACAGTACATAAACCATGAACTTCCAGATGTTCAGGCTGGATTTAGAAAAGGCAGAGGAACCAGATATCCAATTGCCAATATCTGTTGGATCCTAGAAAAGGCAAGAGAGTTCCAGAAAAACATCTACTTACACCAAAGACTTTGACTGTGTTGATCACAACAAACTGTGGAAAATTCTGAAAGAGATGGGAATACCAGACCACCTGACCTGCCTTCTGAGAAATCTGTATCCAGGTCAAGAAGCAACAGTTAGAACTGGACATGGAACGAAGGACTTGCTCCAAATTGAGAAAGGAGTATGTTAAGGCTGCTTATTTAACTTATATGCAGAGTACATCATGCAAAATGCTGGACTGGAATAAGCACAAACTGGAATCAAGATTACCGGGAGAAATATCAATAACCTCATATATGCAGATGACACCACCGTTATGGCAGAAAGTGAAGAAGAAGTAAAGAGCCTCTTGATGAAAGTGAAAGAGGAGAGTGAAAAAGTTGGCTTAAAGCTCAATATTCAGAAAACTCAGATCATGGCATCTGGTTCCATCAGTTCATAGCAAATAGATGGGGAAACAATGGAAACAGTGACAGATTTTCTTTCCTTGGGCTCCAAAATCACTGCAGATGATGACTGCAGCCATGAAATTAAAAGATGCTTGCTCCTTGGAAGAAAAGCTATGACCAACCTAGACAGCATATTGAAAACCAGAGACATTACTTTGCCAGCAAAGGTCCATCTAGTCAAAGCTACGGTTTTTACAGTAGTCATGTATGGATGTGAGAGTTGGACTATAAAGAAAGCTGAGTGCCAAAGAATTGATATTTTTGAACTGTGGTGTTGGATAAGACTCTTGAGGGTTTCTTGGACTGCAAAGTGATCCAACCAATCAATTCTAAAGGAAATCAGTCCTGAATATTCATTGGAAGGATTGATGCTGAAGCTGAAACTCTAATCCTTTGGCCACCTGACGTGAAGAACTGACTCATTGGAAAAGACCCTGATGCTGGGAAAGATTGAAGGTTGGAGGAGAAGTTGTCGACAGAGGATGAGATGGTTGGATGGCATCACTGAATTGATGGACGTGAGTTTGAGTAAGCTCTGGGAGTTGGTGATGGACAGAGAAGCCTGGTGTGTTGCAGTCCATGGGGTCACAAGAGTCAGGCACGACTGAGTGACTGACCTGAAGGAATGGAAACAATCTGTCTATTAAGAGATGAGTACATTAACTTTCTTCTATATATGTGTATGTATATACATATATATATATACATAATACACATATACATATCACTCAACTCTAATAAAGGAAATCTTGCAGTTTACAACAACACAGATGGACCTTGAGGGAATCATGCTAAGTAAGGAAAATCAGATGGAGAAAGACTAATACTCTAGGACCTCAATTATATTCAGAATCTAAAAAGCCAAACTCAGAAAACAGAAAACAGATGGATGGGCACCAGAGGTAGGAGTGGGGAGTTGGGGAAATACGTGAAGTTGGTCAAAAAGTAAAAATCTCTAGTTATAAGAAAATAAATTCTGAGGATATAACGTACAGCCTGGTGACTATACAGTACTGTGTTTATATTTGAAAGTTCCTGGGAGTAAATCTTTAAAATTTTTAATCACAAGAAAAAAATTGTAGTGGTTTGAAGTGATAAATATTAACCAGACTAATTGTGGTCATAATTTTACAATATATTCATGTATCAAATCATTATATTGCACAGCACAAACTAATACAATGCTCTATGTCAATTATATCTCGATAAAACTGGAAAAGAAATAAATAAACAAACAAAATACCTCTTCTGTGCCCCTGGAATCATTTCCTTATCTCACAAAGATATACACTTAAAAGTCACAAAGAAAACTTAGTTAAATTTCTTTTTCTTTTTAGTCCTACTTCCCATAGAGTTGATCCACATTATTTTTTTTTCACCTTAAGTCTTAAGAAGTTTGAATAAAATGTGTATGCCTGTGAAGACATTCAGCCTAAGATGGAAACTGAGACAACTTGAAGTCTTCTGAGCTTGATTTTAATATTGGTGATCATAATTTATAGTAGTATAATAATAACCATGTATTGAGTGCTTATTATGTGCCAGGCAGTAGGTAAACACTTGCATGTACTGTTTCATTGAATGTTTGCAATAAATCTGTTAAATTTTAGATAAAATTATTATCCTCATTTAAGTTAAAAGAAACTGAGGTTTAGAAAGATTAGGTTAATAAGCTTGATTAAAGTCAGCCTACTAAGAAATTAACAGAACTAGGATGTGGCATCATATTTAGTCTAATATCAGTGCCTATCCTCTCAAACACAATGCTATATATTTAAATCTCCCACAGTAATACTAAGGAATTACTACAAAGGTTGAGATGTCTTTCTCTACATTCCCAATATGGTTTATGAATTCCTCAAGCAATTAATATTGTTACTGTGGCTACTATTCAGAGAAGGCAATGGCACCCCACTCCAGTACTTTGCCTGGAAAATCCCATGGACCAAGGAGTCTGGTGGGCTGCAGTCCATGGGGTCACACAGAGTCGGACACGACTGAGCGACTTCACTTTCACTTCTCACTTTCATGCATTGGAGAAGGAAATGGCAACCCACTCCAGTGTTCTTGCCTGGAGAATCCCAGGGACGGGGGAGCCTGGCGGGCTACCGTCTGTGGGGTCGCACAGAGTGGGACACGACTGAAGTGACTTAGCAGCAGCAGCAGCAGTGGCTACTATTGCCACTATTAATATAACATCAATAACAATGACTCTGCATATTTATGCACATTGGCTCAGAGGTTAAAGCGTCTGCTTGCAATGTGGAAGACCTGGGTTCGATCCCTGGGTCGGGAAGATCCCCTGGAGAAGGAAATGGCAACCTACTCCAGTATTCGTGCCTGGAGAATCCCATGGATGGAGGAGCCTGGTGGGCTATAGTCCATGGGGTCGCAAAGAGTCGGACAGACTGAGAGACTTCACTTTCACTTTTCATCATACCCACCACATGTCTGGAATATTTACACATTTAATCTTTACAGCTACCCTATAAAGTAAGTGCAAAAAATCCCAGTCTTCATCATAGGATTCAAAAATCTTACAGAGTTTAAGGAATCACTTTAAGGTTCCATAGCTATTAACCCAACGTTTGATCCCGGTCTGACTCCAAAACCGATCCTTTCATACCTCGGAAGGTAATCTGACCAGGACACTTCTCATCCAAATGAAGCTCCTACTAATTTAGTTGGCATCCTAGTTGCCTCTTGACTTTCTCCAAGGATATCACATTCCCTCCCAAATGGTTGTTTCTCACAACTGAGAAAAATACTCTAAATTGGAGTGGATCATTCTCCGTCCAATGAAATGGAGAATGGTGTTTCCCATTAAGAAATTTCAAGTAACGTCATCATTCATTGTTATTACTTTTTTTTTTTTTCCCTGAACCCATTCTCTTAAGAAAACTTACTCTTCTGAAATGAGGTTTATAAATTACTACATTATTTGGCAATCCACTCCAGTACTATTGCCTGGAAAATCCCATGGACAGAGGAGCCTGGTAGGCTACAGTCCATGGGGTCACAAAGAGTCGGACACGACCGAGCGACTTCACTACATTATTTTAAAAGTTATGTTATTATTAATCACAAACCATTATGAAGATCTTCAGGCTCTATTTCTCAAGCAAATTACATTAAAGTTGGCAGCTAGAAGGGAATTTATCCTTCAAACATTTGCCCTAAGCAGTGACTCATTTGATCTGGTTTAGCTAACTCCTGGGTTAGTAAAAAATTTAAAAAAAATTTTTTTAAATAAAGATTTACACGTCATTGGGTTGACATGTCAGTCTGTCCTGAATAATTGTTAATTGACCCCTGAGATGCCTGAGAATTGTTGACTACTGTTGCAAAATTAGACCAAAGATAAATTCCAAGATACAATGATCTTTTTTCATTGTCTCAAGTTAAACTGCTATTGATGGGTTACCATTTGAATTCACTTGTTAACATAGAATTCGAGTTTGAAGATCTTGCTGAGATATTATTCCCTTGAGCAAAATGTTCTGCACTGTTCTAACTAGTTCTATGGAAAACAGAGCAGCCAGTTGAACAGAAAACTGGAGAAGGAATAAAATGTCAGATACAAATAGATTTTGCTTGCCAGCAGCAAGAGAAGAAAGACTCAAAAACTGGGGACAGCATTTCCCTTTCTAAAATACACTCCATTCTGAAAGAGCATTGGATTTTGCAGGAAGAAGATAGAGCAAATTTCAAAATTAAACAGGTGATAAACAGAATCATGTCACTGCTGACAATGGTCTTGCTCTCCCTCTTGCCTGTCTTGAGTTTTACAAATTCTCAAAGGAGATCCTGTCATTAGGAAGTAAAACACTTTCTCAACAAGCCTGATCTTAAGTTACCTTACAAGTAGGAGAGGAAGTTTGAAAGGAAAAACAAACAAAACAAAAGAAATGAAAAACAAAAGGACTGAAAGAGATGTATACTTAATGGCCCAGATCATGATAACCTCTTCAGTTCAGTTCAGTCGCTCAGTTACGTCCGACTCTTTGTGACCCCATAGACTGCAGGATGCCAGGCTTCTGTGTCCATCACCAACTCCTGGAGCTTGCTCAAACTCATGTCCATCAATTCAGTGATGCCATCCAACCATCTCATCCTCTGTTGTCCCCTTCTCCTCCTGCCTTCAATCTTTTCCAGCATCAGGGTCTTTTCCAAGGAATCAGTTTTTCTCATCAGGTGGCCAAAGTATTGGAGCTTCAGCATCAGTCCTTCCAATGAATATTCAGGACTGATTTCCTTCAGAATTGACTGGTTTGATCACCTTGCAGTCCAAGCGACTCTCAAGTCTTCTCTACCACAGTTCAAAAGCATCAGTAATCTCTCTTCAGTTCAGTTCAGTTCAGTTGCTCAGTCGTGTCCGACTCTTTGCGACACCGTGAGTTGCAGCAAGCCAGGCCTTCCTGTCCATCACCAACTCCTGGAGTTCACCCAAACTGATGTCCATCGAGTCAGTGATGCCATCCAGCCATCTCATCCTGGGTCATCCCCTTCTCCTCCTGCCCTCAATCCCTCCCAGGATCAGAGTCTTTTCCAATGAGTCAACTCTTCGCATGAGGTGGCCAGAGTATTGGAGTTTCAGCTTTAGCATCAGTCCTTCCAATGAACACCCAGAACTGATATCCTTTAGAATGGACTGGTTGGATCTCCTTGCAGTCCAAGGGACTCTCAAGAGTCTTCTCCAACACCACAGTTCAAAAGCTTCAATTCTTCAGCCCTCAGCTTTCTTGACAGTCCAACTCTCACATCCATACATGACCACTGGAAAAAACATAGCCTTGACTAGACGGACCTTTGTTGGCAAAGTAATGTCTCTGCTTTTGAATAGGCTATCTAGGTTGGTCATAACTTTCCTTCCAAGGAGTAAGCATATTTTAATTTCATGGCTGCAATCACCATCTGCAGTGATTTTGGAGCCCTCAAAAATAAAGTCTGACACTCTTTCCACTGTTTCCCCATCTATTTCCCATGAAGTGATGGGACCAGATGCCATGATCTTAGTTGTCTGAATGCTGAGCTTTAAGCCAACTTTTTGACTGTCCTCTTTCACTTTCGTCAAGAGGCTCCTTAGTTCCTCTTCATTTTCTGCCATAAGGATAGTGTCATCTGCATATCTGAGGTTATTGATATTTCTCCCAGCAATCTTGATTCCAGCTTGTGCTTCCTCCAGCCCAGCGTTTCTCATGATGTACTCTGCATATAAGTTAAATAAGCAGGGTAATAATATATAGCCTTGATGTACTTCTTTTCCTATTAATAGCTAAATTGAAGCTGTCATCTTGGTTAAGCTGTCACCTTGTTTTTCCATGTCCAGCTCTAACTGTTGCTTCCTGACCTGCATATAGGTTTCTCAACAGGCAGGTCAGGTAGTCTGGTATTCCCATCTCTTTCAGAATTTTCCAGTTTATTGTGATCCACACAATCAAAGGCTTGGCATAGTCAATAATCTCTCTTAGCTTTTAGCAAAAGGAAAAGCTAAGAGGGCAGCAAGAAGAAGTGCCCTATTTTTGTGCAACCATCTACTACAGAAGCAGCCCACATCTAACAAGGAAGGGTCTGAGTGTTTGCAGTAGTGTGCACACGCCCAGATTTGACATAAGGACTATATTTTTGTTGAAAATCTTGTTTGCTGGATCTAATCTGTCCTGTTGAAAAAAACACCCCCTGACTGCTGTGCATGATTGTTTCTGGCACTTGAAAATGCCCAGGCCTCGAAACAGAGTGAAAGCCTTTCTTTCATGTGGCCTTAGAGCATCTCTCCACGATAAGCTTCATGCTTCAGAAAATAACTATAGCAGAAATTCTTCACAAAGGGAATTTGTGGCAATTGTATTCTAACCCGAAATTAGATAAGAATCCTAGCCACATTTTTCATTAATTCTGTGGACTTGGCCGTGTGATTTACCCTCCCAGAGCCTCAGACTTCTCATATGGAAGGTGGTGATAATAGCACCTACTTTGTGGCATTAGCTTGAGAATTTGATAACATGTCAGTTCAGTTGTGTCTGATTCTGCAACCCTCTAGACTGTAGCCCACCAGGCTCCTCCAGCCATTGGATTATCCAGGCAAGAATAGTGTAGTGGGTTGCCATACCCTCCTCCAGGAGATCTTCCCAACCCATGGATCTAACTTGCATCTCCTGCATTGCAGGTGGATTCTTTTACCACTGAGCCACCAGGGAAGCCACATGTACAATATATGTGCTCATAAAATGATATCTGCCTCTAATATTATTTTCACTATTATTATTAGTGTTCATGTTTATTTATGACCATTTTATTTTCTAGGAGTTTGGTTCCTTACATTTTTTTTTCTATTAAAAAGCCCTTTTAAAAGCATATGTGATCAAATGAGTGAATTTTTCAGAAATACAAGACATGAGATCTAGGAAACAGCTTGGGTGCATGCCAGTTTGCTTCAATCATGTCCAACTCTGTGTGACCCTGTGGACTGTAGCCTGCCAGGTTCCTCAGTCCATGGGATTCTCCAGGCCAGAATACTGGAGTGGGTTGCCATGACTTTCTCCAGGGGATCTTCCCGAACCAGGTATCAAACCTGCATCTCCTGCATTGGCAGGAAGATTCTTTACCACCAGTGCCACCTGGGAACTGCCTAGGAAATAAAGTGAAAGTGAAAGTCGCTCAGGCATGTTCGACTCTTTGCGACCCCATGGACTAAACAGTCCAAGGAATTCCCCGGGCCAGAATACAGGAGTGGGTAGCCTTTCCCTTTTCCAGGGAATCATCCCAACCCAGGGATCAAACCCAGGTCTCCTGCATTGCAGGCGAATTCTTTACCAGCTGAGCCACAAGGGAAGCCGCCTAGAAAATGGGGTACCTCATAAAAAAGAGGCAATATGCTGAATTGAGGAGCAACTTTTTAAAAATTTTACTCTAAAAGAGGTAAAGATTATCTGATAGGTTTGAATACCTGGAAAGCTGTTAAAATTTAGTTATTAGCACAAAGAAAGTTAAGCAAATTTAACTTGGTAAGTTCTTAACTCTAGAAAATGAAAAACATGTCCAAGAAAGGAAACATGATGATGGTTCTACTGATTCTTCAGTTAAGGTTATTTACATTGCCATAAAAACGAAAACACTGAATTGTGTCAATAAAACTGCATTATAACCATAATGGGACAGTTAGTGAGGAGAGAGTTAAATCCAGTAAAATAGAAAAGCAACCTATAAGGTCCAAAGTTGATGAATCGGGACACAGCAACATAAATACATTATTTAAAAATATAATAGTATATGACAGAAGAAATGTTGAAAAAAAAAGGAAAGTATTGGAGTTGTTTGGAGAACAGGGTGGTGGGGAGAGGGTTAGAATAAGGAGTGTGGGTATAAACTTTTTTAAAATAAACTTTTTTATTGAGTGAAAGATTCTTTAAATTCTGTGTTTGTCTGCTCAGTCATGTCCAACTCTTTGTAATCCCATGGACTGTGGCCCACCAGGCTCCTCTGTCCATGGGATTTTCCAGGCAAGAATACTGGAGTGGGTTGCCATTTCCTGCTTCAGGGCATCTTCCTGACCCAGGAATAGAACTCACACCTCCTGTATCTCATGCATTGACAGGCAGACCCTTTACCACTGCACCACCTAGGAAACCCTTTAAATTCTATAGTGCTTTATAATTTTCAAAAGTTTCATATATGTTATTTCATATAATCACAACCCTTTTATTTATCCCCTATTCCTATATTGCCCTTTCCCTCTCCCTGCTGGCAACCACTGGTTTGTTCTCTGTATCTGTGAGTCTGCCTCTCTTCTTTGTTCTATTCATATTTCTTTATATTTTAGATTCCACATATAAGTGATCATAAAATACTTGTCCTTCTCCATCTGACTTATTTCACTTAGCATAAAGCCCTCCAAGTCAATTTATGTTGCTGCAAATTGCAATATTTCATTCTTTTTCGTGGCTGAGTAGTATTCCATTGTATATACCACATCCTTATCCTTCAGTTGTCATAATAAGTTTTTAGTGCCATTTGACTTTTTAAAGGGATGAACATAATATTCTGATTAAAAATGAAACTTTTTAAAGAAAAGAAATACACATTTGTGATATAATGGACATCCCATACACACACACACACGCATATTAATAAACCCAAGTGTATGAAAATCTACACAATCTAATCTTTGTAATATTTCCTGAGCCAATATTAAAGAAGTAAATGAGATCTATCATCTAACATGGAGAAGGCAATGGCACCCCACTCCAGTACTCTTGCCTGGAAAATCCCATGGACGGAGGAGCCTGGTAGTCTGCAGTCCATGGGGTCGCGGAGTCGGACACGACTGAAGCGACTTAGCAGCAGTAGCAGCATCATCTAATAACTAATACAGGATTTGGTAGTTTGGATGAAGTGTGTGTGTGTTCAGTCACTCAGTTGTATCCAACTCTTTTGCAACCCCATGGACTATAACCCATCCAGCATTGTTGTCCATGGGATTCTCCAGGCAAGAATGATGGAGTGAGTTGCCATTTCCTCCTCCAGGGGATCTTCTTGACCCAGGGGTAGAACTCACAACTCTTACTGTCTCTTGCATTGGCAGGCAGATTCTTTACCACTAAAAGTGCTTTAAAGTATTTTAAACACACAATCTCCTAGTAGCGATCAAATATTAATTAAATTAATAAATGAATTATTCCAGGTTTCAATGATAATTCTGCTGAAGGGATAGTAACAAGAGTATTCAAAATGGCCATGGTGGAAGAAAGTCTGTGGTGAGGAGTAGAGTCATGCACATCTAACTAAGATTGCAAAACTTTTGAGGCAGTATTTCCCCTTTAGAACTTGGCAAGAAATCAATATTATTTCTTCAAAATTTCTCAAATAAAGTAAATTCTGTCATTGCAATTCTTAAAGACACTAGGCAAAAATAAATAAATAAATAACAGTCAAGGAATGTTGAAAGTAAGTAACAAAGCACAATTTCTTTTCTTCTTGAAATGGCTTTTCATGGATCTTCTAAGAAGACTCCAAACCACTGACTTTTGAAAATCAGCTTGCAATTGCATGCACACTACCTACAGTTGTCCATTCAAATAACCACATCCTGAATGTAGGATGCACTGGTATCAAAGTGCTGTTTCCAAAATATAAATATTTCAGTGCTGAAAGGTGGCATTTTCTTTTTCCTCACTAAGGCAAGAAAAATGCAAAGATAAATGTCATTAATTGTTCCAGACATTTCCCTTTAGTGAAATACAAACTATAAACATCAATACCACATTCCACTAATAGCTTCAAGCATTGGCTTAAAGCATCATTAATTTTACATTTGTAAAAAGGTCTGAAAGTGTATACCTTGCATTTTACTGAAAGGTTCAATCAATAAGTCCTCCTTGTTGCTTTCATTCTAAATAGCAACACAAAAATGTAGTACTTACATAAGTGTAAATATATATTTATTCATATATGTATCATAACATAAAGTTATATAACAGAAAATAATAAGAAATTATATCCTAGCCATTTTCAAGGTTTCATGTTTCAGGTGGGATGTTATTTTTTTAATTGATTTTTTTAATAGTTTTGTTTTAATCTTTCTTGAGGGATCAACACAAGGCAGAATGAAAATAAGCTCTGTGGAAGGCAAATGTGTCATTGGAAGAGATGTAATTCTTTATTTAAATAATGGTCTTTTCATTTTTCAACCTGTTTTTGGCAAATAACCTATAATGTTCCTCTTCTGGTTAGGATTATGCTATTTTTTTTGCCCCACATGATGCCAATTTTTTTAAAATGATTGCCATTCCTTTTAATAATTCTACCCCCCCCATTATGTTGATTTACTATTATGGGCATACAATGAGATGTCAAGGAATTTTGGCATTCACAGGGAAGTAATTATGTTGATCTAGCTCCAGTTTTGGATTTTAGCTTTCTAACCAAACATGGAAACTTGTGAGGTTCCTTAAATCACAAAAATTCTCTCACAGCAAGAATTCTTAACCTGTGTCTATAAATTTCCAGGACATCTGTAGACAGACTTAGGACTGCATAATCTCTGACACTATAAAAAAGAAAGAAAGAAAGAAAGAAAGAAATTCTGTGTGCTTTTTGTAAGAAAGAGATCCAAACCTTTCACCAGACTATTAGAGGTGTCTCTGACCCACAGTGTTTAAGAACTAGTGTTCTATTCGGCGTGCTTGCTGTGCTAAGTCACTTCAGTAATGTCCAACTCTGTGCAACCCTGTAGTCTGTAGTCTGCCAGGTTCCTCTGTCCATGAGATTCTCCAGGCAAGAAGACTAGAGTGGGTTGCCATGACCTCCTCCATGGGATGTTTCCAAATCAGGGATTGAACCCACGTCTCTTATTATCTCTGCATTGGCAGGTGGGTTCTTTATCACTAGTGTCCCTGGGAATCTTGTTCTACTGGGTACTTCCAGTTAAATCTAATTTTAAAAGGCCTCAGTGGGTGGTAATGGTTTCAGAATTATTTTCTTCCAATGCTCTTTTCAAAACTGAATTCCAACAACCTGATATGTAATATTCAAAGCCTTCTTTTAAAAAGATTACATAAGAATCTTAGGCATAAGCACTGATTATCCATAGTCCTTTCTTACTTTACCTCAGAAATTTACAGTAGATTAATGAGTACCTTCATGTTAATTTTAATTTTGACCAGAGTTAGGGTTTAAGTTTTTAAACTTTTTATTTCACACAACCTATGGGTGAATTTAATTCAGATGACCATCACATCTACTACTGTGGGAAAGAATCCCTTAGAAGAAATGGAATAGCCATCATAGTCAACAAAACAGTCTGAAATGCAGTATTTGGATGCAATCTCAAAAACGACAGAATGATCTCTGTTCATTTCCAAGGCAAACCATTCAATATCACGGTAATTCAAGCCTATGCCCTGACCAGTAACACTGAAGAAACTGAAGTTGAACCGTTCTATGAAGACCTACAAGACCTTTTAGAACTAACACCCAAAGAAGATGTCCTTTTCATTACAGGGGACTGGAATGCAAAAGTAGGAAGTCAAGAAACACCTGGAGTAACAGACAATTTTGGCCCTGGAGTACAGAATGAAGCAGAGCAAAGGCTAATAGAGTTTTCCCAAGAGAACACACTGGTCATAGAAAACACCCTTTCCAACAACACAAGAGAAGACTCTACACATGGCCATCACCAGATGGCTAACACTGAAATCAGATTGATTATATTCTTTGCAGCCAAAGATGGAGAAGCTCTACACAGTCAGGAAAAACAAGACCAGGAGCTGACTGTGCCTCAGATCATGAATTCCTTATTGCTAAATTCAGATTAAACTGAAGAAAGTGGGGAAAACCACTAGACTACCCAGAAATGACCCAAATCAAATCCCTTATGATTATACAATGGAAGTGAGAAACAGATTTAAGGGCCTAGATCTGATAGACAGAGCGCCTGATGAACTATGGAATGAGGTTCGTGACATTGTACAGGAGACAGGGATCAAGATCATCCACAAGAAAAAGAAATGCAAAAAGGCAAGATGGCTGTCTGAGGAGGCCTTACAAATAGCTGTGCAAAGAAGAGAAGTGAAAAGTAAAGGAGAAAAGAAAATATATAAGCATCTGAATGCAGAGTTCCAAAGAATAGCAAGAAGAGATAAGAAAGCCTTCCTCAGCGAACAATGTAAAGAAATAGAGGAAAATAATAGAATGGGAAAGACTAGAGATCTCCTCAAGAAAATTAGAGATAACCAGGGAACATTTCAGGCAAAGATGGCCTCAATAAACGACAGAAATGGTATGGAATTAACAGAAGCAGAAGATATTAAGAAGAGGTGGCAAGAATACACAGACGAACTGTACAAAAAAGATCTTCACGACCCAAATAACTGCGATGGTGTGATCACTCACCTAGAGCCAAGCATCCTGGAATTTGAGGTCAAGTGGGCCTTAGGAAGCATCACTATGAACAAAGCTAGTGGAGTGATGGAATTCCAGTTGAGCTATTTCAAATTCTAAAAGATGATGCTGTGAAAGTGCTGCACTCGATATGTCAACAAATTTGGAAAACTCAGCAGTGGCCACAGGACTGGAAAAGGTTAGTTTTCATTCCAACCCCAAAGAAAGGCAATGCCAAAGAATGTTCAAACTACCACACAATAGAATTCATCTCACACACTAGTAAAGTAATGCTCAAATTCTCAAGCCAGGCTTCAGCAATACGTGAACCATGAACTTTCAGATGTTCAAGCTGGCTTTAGAAAAGACAGAGGAACCAGAGGTCAAATTGCCAACATTCACTGGATTATCAAAAAAGCAAGAGAGTTCCAGTAAAACATCTATTTCTGCTTTATTGACTATGCCAAAGCCTTTGACTGTGTGGATCACAAGAAACTGTGGAAAATTCTGAAAGATATGGGAATACCGGACCACCTGACCTGCCTCCTGAGAAATCTGTATGCAGGTCAGGAAGCAACAGTTAGAACTGGACATGGAACAACAGACTGGTTCCAAATAGAAAAAGGAGTATGTCAAGGCTGTATATTGTCACAGTGTTAAATATAACTTATATGCAGAGTATATCATGAGAAATGCTGGGATGGAAGAAACACAAGCTGGAATCAAGATTGCTGGGAGAAATATCCATAACCTCAGATTTGTAGATGATACCACCCTTATGGCAGAAAGTGAAGAGGAACTAAAAAGCCTCTTGATGAAAGTGAAAGAG
This sequence comes from Capricornis sumatraensis, assembly GCF_032405125.1. Lineage (NCBI taxonomy): Eukaryota > Metazoa > Chordata > Mammalia > Artiodactyla > Bovidae > Capricornis > Capricornis sumatraensis. The sequence continues at coordinate 174,838,592 of NC_091070.1, read as the reverse complement.
GAGAGTGAAAAAGTTGGCTTAAAACTCAACATTCAGAAAACTAAGATCATGGCATCTTGTCCCATCACATCATGGCAAATAGATGGGGGAACAGTGGCTGACTTAATTTTGACTTCAGAATCACTGCAGATGGTGACTTCAGCCATGAAATGACACTTACTCCTTGGAAGGAAAGTTATGGACAACCTAGATAGCATATTAAAAAGCAGAGACATTAAAAAGCAGATATTGTCAACAAAGGTCTGTCTAATCAAGGCTATGGTTTTTCCAGTGGTCATTTATGGATGTGAGAGTTGGACTATAAAGAAAGCTGAGCACCAAAGAATTGATGCTTTTGAACTGTGCTTTTGGAGAAGACTCTTGAGGGTTCCTTGGACTGCAAGGAGATCCAACCAGTCCATTCTAAAGGAGATCAGTCCTGGGTGTTCATTGAAAGGACTGATGTTGAAGCTAAAACTCCAGTACTTTGGCCACCTCATGCGAAGAGATGACTCATTTGAAAAGACCCCAATGGTGGGAAAGATTGAGGGCAGGAGGAGAAAGGGACGACAGAGGATGAAAGGGTTGGATGGCATCACCAACTCAAAGGACATGAGTTTGGGTGAACTCTGCGGTTTGGTGATGGACAGGGAGGCCTAGTGTGCTGTGGTTCATGGGGTCACAAAGAGTCAGACATGACTGAGTGATTGAACTGAACTGAGAGTTTAAATTTTAGATGTTGAGCACAAGACTTGAACTCTGTCAGCAAAATGTATGGTAATAGCTTCATACCTGAAATATTGCAGACTGGCACAAACTCAGAAAGGCATAGGCTGATTTGCCCCAAATTTGACTGCTCTTTAATAAAAATCATATCTCAGATTAAATAAAGCTCTTACAACACTGTAAGATAGACCAGACATGAAAAAATTCCATTAAAGACAAAATTCGGTAAATTAGTCTCTCTAGCTAAAGTACCTTACCTAGAAATGTAAAGTGAATTAAGAGGAATCTTAACAGATTTTTTAAGGTCCTGGGAGAAATGGACTGTCTTTAGATGTCACTTTGAGAGACATATTACCCTAGGCCCTCTTATCAAGAACAAAATAAGGATTGGAGCATCAATGGAAAAACGATACTTTCTAAGAAATTGTACCTCTTCGTTCGTGAATAGGTTTATGTGATTACGGAAGTGGATCAGGGCCCATGGTGATCCAGGCATTGTTGTACTGGCAGCACCACATTTTTGCGCATTCAGACACAAACTGGCATTCTAGTGCTTGCTTCCTTGGGAAAAGCCAGAATGGTGCCCGTCTGGACCAAGACCCCACAGATGACCTTGTCCTGCCAACCCTCACACACATAGCCTCCTCTTGGTGACCATGATCCTTGCCCTAAGGCAGAGACTCTCAACTATGAGCCAATATGTCCTCTATGGTGCATTTGGCAATATCTGGGGACATTTTTGATTGCCACAACTAGGGCACTATTAGTGGCATCCAATAAGTAGCTGCTAAACAGCTTACAATGTACAAGATACTGTACCCCCCAAAAAAGAATTCTCTGCCCCCATGGGCCAATAGTTCCAAGATTCAGAAATCCTGTCCTAAGACCTTTCCCCCACTCTACAAGATTACAGAGGCATGCACTCTTCAGAACCACGTTTTTTAGTGGGCCACTAGAATTTAATAAGTGTGAATGTCTTGCAAATTGTACTGCTTTGGGCACAGTGGAGTGAAAAAATATTCTAAAATGTGCCTCTGCCTTCCTGGTTAACACCAGCTCCTTTCTCCAAAAAAAAAACCACATAGGACTAAGTCGTGTCTGACTCTTGCGACCTCTTGAACTGTATAGCATGCTAGACTCCTCTGTCCATGGGATTCTCCAGGCAAGAATACTGGAGTGGGTTGCCATTTCCTTTCCTTCTCCAAGGGAACTTCCTGACCCCCAAAATTGAACCCAGTCTCTCACATTGCAGGCAGATTCTTTACCAACTGAGCTACACAGGAACCCAAAGGCAAATTAAATGTCATCTCCTACATGAAACTATTTCCTATTTCATCATCACCTTCCCCACATAGTACTTATAGGCTTACCCCAATAGCAGCTCTGTTCAAATTACTTCCCATTTCCCTACTAGATTATAAATTCACTGAAAGCTATGTTTGTTTATTTTAAAATCCTTGTATCTTCGCGCTTACTAGAATGCTTAGCACATTACATGTACAGAGCAAATATGTGTGGAAGAAAAGAACAAGGCTGGAGCACTGGCTTGGATTCTGAGTACCTACCTCCAAAATAGGTTTACTCAAGACTGTTTTAGGGAATTGCCCTCGTGGTCCAGTGACTAAGACTCTCCACTCCCAATGCAGGGACCCTGGGTTCAGTCCCTGGTTGGGAAACTAGATCCCACATCCACAACTAAGAGTTCACATGCCACAGCTAAAGATTCTGCATGCTGCAACTATAGACCCAGTGCAGCCAAATATCTAAGGATGTCTGACTGCCTGTCCTCCAAGGACATGAAACTGAGCAACGTCTCATTCCTGGTACGTAGGATCATCAGCATTTTAGCGGAAATTCTTGGCCTACTAGAAGATAGCCATAATGATGTTTACCTGAAATGCCACAAGACAAAGACTGTAGAGATCATAAGATCTAGTTGGGGGTTTACGTCAGCACTCTCCCTAAATGCCTTTTCTTAGCGGAAAGAGGGCAAGGCTGACATGCTACTTTTAATAAGCCTGGCGTTGCAGCCTGTGTTCTATAGAACTTCTTCCTTCACCAAAGGAGGAAAAAGTAGAGTGAACTTAATGAACACATGAACAGAGTAGTGAGGTAGTCCAACACTCATCTCAACTAGTAGCCAGCTCACACCAATACCCATGTTCAAATCTACTAAAGGAGCTGACTATGAACAAGGACAGTTCTTTTGTTGGCTGCCTATAGATTATACGCAAGTCCACAGGGGGAGAATTAAATTTAAGAAAATTTATAAATGTGCTTTTGTACTAAAAGCAAAAAAGTTGGATTATAACATGAATAGGCATCAAATTAGAGATACCAAGGGAACATTTGATGCAAAGGTGGGCACAATAAAGGACAGAAACAGTATGGAGCTAAAAGAAACAGAAGATATTAAGAAGAGGTGGCAAGAATACACAGAACTGTACAAAAAAGGTCTTCATGACCCAGATAACCGTGATGGTGTGATCACTCATCTAGAGCCAGACATCGTGCAATGTGAAGTGAAGTTGGCCTTAAGAAGCATCACTATGAACAAACCTAGTGGAGGTGATGGAATTTCAGTTAAGCTATTTCAAATCCTAAAAGATGATGCTGTGAAAGTGCAGCACTCAATATGCCAATAAATTTTGAAAGCTGACCACAGGACTGGAAAAGGTCAGTTGTCATTCCAATCCCAAAGAAAGGCAATGCCAAAGAATGTTCAAACTACTGCACAATTGCATTCATCTCACATGCCAGTAAAGTATTGCTCCAAATTCTCCAAGCAAGGCTTCAATAGTATGTGAACCGAGAACTTCCAGATGTTCAAGCTGGATTCAGAAAAGGCAGAGGAACCAGAGATCAAATTGCCAACAACTGTTGGGTCATAGAAAAAGCAAGAGAGTTCCAGAAAAACATCTACTTCTACTTTATTGGCTACTCCAAAGCCTTTGACTGTGTGGATCACAACACATTGTGGAAAAGTCTTCAAGAGATGGGAATACCAGATCACCTGACCTGCCTCCTGAGAAATCTGTATCCAGGTCAAGAAGCAATAGTTAGAACCAGACATGGAAAAACAGACTGGTTCCAAATAGGAAAAGGAGTATGTCAAGGCTCTATATTGTCACCTTGCTTATTTAGCTTATATGCAGAGTTCATCATGTGAAATGCCAGGCTGGATGAAGCACAAGCTGAAATCAAGATTGCCGGGAGAAATATCAATAACCTCAGATATACAGATGACACCACCCTTATTGCAGAAAGTGAAGAAGAAATAAAGAGCCTCTTGATGAAAGCGAAAGTGGAGAGTGAAAAAGTTGGCTTGAAACTCAACATTCAGAAAACTAAGATCATGGCATCTGGTCCCATCTCTTCATGGCAAATAGATGGGGAAACAATGGAAACAGTGACAGACTTTCTTTTCTTGAGCTCCAAAATCACTGCAGATGGTGACTAAAGCCATGAAATTAAAAGATGCTTGCTCCTTGGAAGAAAAGCTATGACCAACCTAGACAGCACATAAAAAGCAGAGACATTACTTTGCTGACAAAAGTCCATCTAGTCAAAGCTACGGTTTTTCCAGTAGTCACATATGGATGTGAGAGTTGGATTCTAAGAAAGCTGAGTGCCGAAGAATTGATGCTTTTGAACTGTGGTGTTGGAGAAGACTCTTGAGAGTCCCTTGTACTGCAAGGAGATCCAACCAGTCCATCCTAATGGAGATCAGTCCTGGGTATTCATTGGAAGGACTGATGTTGAAGCTGAAACTCCAATACTTTGGCCACCCAATGTGAAGAGCTGACTCATTTGGAAAGACCCTGGTGCTGGTAAAGATTGAAGGCAGAAGGAGAAGGGGATGACGGAGGATGAGATGGTTGGATGGCATCACTGACTCAATGGACATGAGTTTGAGTAAACTCCAGGAGTTAGTGATGGACAGGGAAGCCTGATGTGCTGCAGTCCATGGGGTTGCAAAGAGTTGGATATGACTGAGTTACTGAACTGAACTGATTGCATTATATTGTGCTATTATTTTGATAAAGCAAGTCTAATAGGATTTCAGCAAAATACTAAATGCAATTATCAGTAAAACATTCCTGACATGAGTTGGCATCAGGAAAGAAAGACAGGGCCATTTCAGAACATTCAACTTTATTTTCCATTGACAAACACAACATAAATAACATACATTTGTTAAATATACAGACTAGCTATGACTTGAATGCCATCAAAATTCGGATGTATTTTTCAGTCTTTTATTCTTTGTCTCCACAATATTGAAGACTATCCTTTCAAACATAGTGGAAGATACGTTTAGATATACTTAACATAACTTGTGGAAAAATTTTACACAAAGATGACAAAAGTATACCTTCCCATTTAACCCAATGGAATGGAATGCTGAGTAGAAGAGGTGGAGAAACATACAATTTCTATACTGAGCTTTACATCATTTATTAAAGTGTCAATGATTTCAATTCTCACTTAGATACATTTTGAAAATAATATATTCATTTGTTGTAAATAGATTAAGATAATCAGTGCCCATTTTTAATTTGCTTGCTTACAGAAAGGTTCAACTTTATGCTATCTGTACAAAACTGTTTTGTCAAAGAAGATGGAAAATGTAAGATATTCTATCTATATATGGAGGCTTGGGAAGAAAAAGAGTTTGGTAGTCAGTGATGACTTGAGTGAATTAAACATTTGCTTTTACAGAAAAGAACACTGGCCACTCCTCACTTTGTCCTACAGATGCTCAAGTGTATGAAGATAAATGTGGCCCCTTCCTCTCCTTGCTTCTGTGAAATGGCCTAAAAGGATGAAGAATCTTGACAAGTTGGAAATATATAGGTTTTCCTTCATCTCTGTGTCTTTGTTCTCTGTCCCACCCTCCATGTCTATTCCATAGGAGTGTCCTTTCAAAAGCTGAAAGAACATTGAGGTCCATCAGTAAGTTATATGCATTTTCTCCTGCTAAACATTACAGCTTTGATTTCTACAGAAATTGAAAACCATAGAAAGAAACTATTTTCATATTAAAGTCTGGTGATTGGCAAGCTTTTGGCTAGATATCTGATTCACTTTAATTAAAAAGCCAAACTATTCTAATTCTAAAGCAACTGACAGGGACTTCCCTGGTGGTCCAGTAGTTAAGACTCCGTGCTTCCAATGCAGGGGACCCGGGTTCGATCCCTGGTCGGGGAACTAGGATCCCACATGCTGCGGGGTGAGGCCAAAAAAAAAAAAAGAAGAAGAAGAAAAAAAAGTAAAGCAACTGACAAAGGAATTTAAGAGCTGATCAAAAAATTTTAGAAGTGCTATCATCTCTAAAATGCTTGATAAGCCTGAAAACCTAATTGTACCTGATGTTAATCTCTTTCCTTCTTATCTTTACTCCCACAATAAAATTATTTCATTAAAGCAGATATTAAAAAACAGACTCAGATCTGTTTCATAGATTAGTATATTAGCACATTAGAAATGTGAAACCATTCTCTCTCTTAAAAACAATCCCAGCTTCACCAATAGTAAATATTTCTGTTACTTTCTCTCCATGAGAAAATGGATAAAGAGGCTGGAGGCAAGGAAGCCAGGGAAACAGTCTTCTTTCTAATGAAGAAATTAGCATTTCGGTAGATATATGAGTTGTTTACAATTTAAAACAAATTGATGTAAAATTTCTGAAAATAGAATAATTTTCATTCTAAATTTTAAAATGTGTAATCTATATATGAGCAAATGTGGTATATGCCTGATTGAACTTCATTTCTAGAGAATCAAAATATAGTAGGCTTGTGGTATCATAATGTAATGGTTTACAGCTCAACTTGTATAAACGGCAAGCCTTTAAGTAGAATCCTCACTTAAGATTTACAAAATAGAGACTCCATAAAATTAAAATTTTGTGCTCCTTCATTATTTAAAAGAGTAGAGAGTAGGGAAGAGTGAGAAAAAAAATGTAAAGCAGCATGTATTGAAGATATAATTCCATTTGATTTAAAAACTAATTGTTGACCTCCTTTGGGGGAAAAAAACCTTACTTCTAGAAGTGCTGAAGTCTTTCATAGATGTGCACATAGATGTCACTGTGAGAACAGTCACCCTGTACTGCTCTTTTCACTTTCTTTAGTTTTATTCAAGGTGGACTCAATCCAAAAAAGGCATTCAGGGAAGGCATGTGAAAGATTTTACTTAATAGCTACAACACGAATCATTATAAAATTGAAACCTTTTGGGTGAGAGTAATCCAGGGGTAATGAACTTTCACATGTAATTAGTATCCATATACATGATACCAGTATAATGAAGTTCTAATTTTTAAATTTGCCATAATTCTCTGTTTCGTGATTCATATGTAATCACTACCTATTAGTTGTCTTAGAGTTTTGAACTGACAGCACCTTCTTAACAAATGTGCATGTGAGTTTTAGTTTGATTTTCAAAGTTTGTAAATAGATTATATCATAACCTCCATTATGAAACATCATAGATGTATGTCACCTCTTATTAACATTGTATTGCAACTCAGAAAACAGTTCTATCAATATAGCCACAGTATTAAATGCTCTTTATTTAAAAAATGATATAATCTCATTAATTGAACAATTCTGTTCACTTATTTAGACCTCAGCTTTAGTAGATTTGAGACACACAATCACAAAGACAGCAATAAACAAGCAGCTGTGAAGATATGGCATGCTTGATGACCTAAACATTTTACAGAAGTAAATCATGGAAACGTCATCAGTTATTCCACAATAAACTTTTAATATGTTTGTAGTAATAAATACTCTACAGTCTCTCTGTGTCACTCACCTTCTAGTAACCTGCATATTTCAAAAGAAGCTTTGGGAATAGAGTATGAAAATAAATGGGCAATACATGTGTTTAAAATTTCAAAGAATAAGATTTTTCTATTTTCTTAGCTGACTTAATCCCAATACAAAAGGGCTATGATTATCAACATGGGGAAAACTGAAAACAGAGCACTAATCTGGGGTCAAAACCAACAAAAACATACAAAGTATTAAATAAAAGGCCTAATTCTTGAAAACCTAAGAATACGGCCACAGATTGTCCACTTTATTAATATACTGTTTTGTTAGAGTTTTTAGTTTGTCTATTACTCAATGCCAGTGTGTTCTCAGGGTCTTTTACAGTTGACTTTTACATGAGCTTCTAAAATTTTATTCCATAACATGGTCAAGAGGTCTTTTATATAATAAATGTGTTCAGTATATATATGTGGCTTTAAATTGGCAATCATTTGAATCTGGCATGATTAAATGCTTATGTTTACTTAAAATGACTTGGTATATAGCTTAGGCAGATTTGCTAAATCCTTGGATAACACATTTAATTTCTTCAATTTAAAATATTTTAAAGATATCTACCATACTTATTTCATTTGAAAAGTAAACTGTTCTTATTGGTTGACATGTCATCATTCTCTTCTGTGATACAACATAGCTGAATAAATTCACTGTGTGGAAAATCAGAATAGCTTTGTAAAATCTATAATAGTCGATATTACATCTATTTTTACATTGCACTCACTTCTTTTTATTTGGTTTCCTAGGTCTCTGGTTTTTTAAACCAGTATTGAGAAGTTTTGGGATTGTCATAATTTTTTCATGCATTTTTTTTCCTGCTCAAAACTAAGTATACTTGAGTGAACTTAAAGACTAAGGAACTTAAACTTGGAAACCGATATATTCGTCTGCAGTGACTTTAGATGTTTTCTTCCTTACCACATTTAGGGCTTCTGAACATCCTGAAATCTAACCTCAGCTATCATCCAAAGGCCAATATCATTTAGGACTAACATTTCTTACCAGGTTTTTCATGTACTAACAAGTCACATGCTGTTTACGTAACTCTTCCTTTCCACTTCCTTTTCAAGCTTGTTCAAAAACTGCCATCAACCACAGCTACCATCTATCCCTGGGCGGGAAACTATTCCATAGTTAAGCATGGGTTTTAGGTTGTTTTGTCTTTATGAATTTCTGTGGTTGGATGAAAAGTGATATTTCTTTGACTGTCATCTCAATTACCACTTGGGGATAGTAGTTTCTCAAATTATTAATACAAATGATGTACTTCGTTATGAAGCAATATAATGCTGAACATTTGAAGATAAATTTGTATTTCTGTAATTAAACAAGCAGAGTTCATTTACTTTATCAGCTTGATGGTCTGTACAGTCATGAAGCACTTCAACCATATAGTGGGACCCCAATGATGTGCACTTGGTTTTGGCAGATAATTATTCATTCATTCACTGAACAAAGAGTCACTGAACACTTTCCATATTCCAAGTGCAAGGTGCTGGAAGAAATAACCCATTCAAGCTCACACTACTTGAATCTATGCTATGTATGTGCCTAAACCTAGAGCCTAAAGCCTCTTAATTATAAAGTCATTTAAGTACACTTTTTTTTTTTAAAGTATATAGTTTTGTCTCATCCTCCATGAGGTGACTTGTGGAATTATTTAATTCTATGGTATAGAGAAATTTTTAAATGTCCTTTTAGTATAGGTTATTTGTCATCATTTTTTTTTTTTCCAAAACCTAGACTAGTGGAACCACCATGAGTTACATAAGCACTCTCAGCAGATTTTGCCTTCTCACTCAGTTTGACATGAGCATTTAAATTGATTCCTCCTAATTGACTTAGCCTGGTAAACATATTAATCTAATAGATATTTTGCACCTCTTAAAATTAATTCTTTCCCAGATGCCTATTGAATACACACACAAAAAGGTAGTTACTATAAAGGAGTATAAATAAATTTCAAGTTTCTTAAAACTGGGAAAACAATAAAGGAAAAAGCAAGTTAAACTCTGAATGAGAAACAGTAAGTTTGCAAAACAAATGCTCTAAAGAGTACAAAGAACATTTTATGTAGGTCTGATTTGAAAGATTGTTGTGTTTGTTGGGGAGTTGCTTTTATTTTTTTAAGTGTAATTCTCAAAATTTAATGTAGTGACCTACTTGTGCCAAAAAGATATCAAGCTTAGTTGTCAAGGTTTGTGCACATAATAAGAGATACATTTTAATAATAAATATTTAGATAGAAACTTTGAAGAGAGGGCAGAGAAAGTGCTGTGAGGTATCAATATTATAATTTCCTTATCCTATAACTAGGCTAAACTATGGAAAGTCTTTATGGAAGCTTTAAAATATTTACTGGTCTTAGAATAGGAGTTAGTATTTAAATACACAAAAGACTGAAGAGAATACTTTGGGTGGAAAAATCAGGGAAAATAATTAGCCAAAGTACCTATATTTAGGGCTCAAATCAGTCCTTAAATAGAATCTTGAAAAAAATCACTTCACTGACTCCCAAATACAGTTTCAGGAATCTTCTCCAGGCTTGCAGGAATTAAAAATGTAATCTAAAGGAAGAACATTTAACAATTTGGATGTTCACAAATTGTCATGTTTGAAATAAATGGAATTAACTAACTCATTCAGGTAATGAATAAACCTAATTACCAACCCAACCAAAACAGACTCTAAGGTTAGCAGCTAATTTGCATATTGAATGACATTTAAGTAACATCAGTATCAATGAATACTGTGAATATGTTATGCATTTTTTCATCCTAAATCAACATTTTTAAAAAATTTAAGGGGAATAAAAGTGACACAGAGAGAATGAGAGAGAGTAAAAGAGAAAGCAGAAGACCAAGGCCTTTGAGCAAAAACAAACTGTTGCCTTGTCTTCAAATATCTGTGTGTTGAATTCCCCATAGAATATTAACTATCCCTACACAGCCCCCACCACAGACCAAGATCATTTATAAAAATGAAAGAAGTGCTTTCACCTAATAAATAATCACACATTCAGCTACATATGGAAGAGACCCCAAAACACTAGACTGTTATTAATCTATTTTCCTTTGCTTGTGTTTCAATACTTTTGGCATATAGGGGATTATTAATATTTATGCTTCTGAGACCATTTAGGCCTTATATAAAAAATTCTACTTCAATGCATAAATAGCGGCATGCCAGAGATGCCTAAATTCACAGTAAGATTTAGGGCTATTTTTTGCCAAAAGCTGTGAACATGCAAGTTGATTAAGTGTTCTCTTTCATGCTCCTGGTCTGTGTTATTTCATTGGATAGTGAGATAGGCGGCACTTTAGGTCCATCATTAAAGTAGCTGGAGACAGCATTTGCTACCTGGCAAAACTTTTGAAGAAGGATCTTTCTTAGCAGCAGATAGACCCAGGGATCCAAGATCTGGTTCAGTGAAGCCAGGCGAACAGCTATTAAGAAGAAGTTGCACTCATCCTGATTTTCTGTGTATGTCTTGCAGTGCTCAACTGACGTGTGATTGAAGATCATTTTCAACATCATTATCTAAGAAAAAGGGACATATTATTATTCCAAAGATTAATAAAGTCATATGCATCTCCCCACATGGTTCTTTGCACATGGTTAGTTTACAATAAGTTGGTTGTTGGATTAAAACGATTAATTCAAGCAACATTTATACTCACAGAATACAGCCCTGAATTATATAAAATATCCCTCTGGATTTTCCCACCTTTTTGCCTATTCAACATGAGGCAGATTTTTTAAAAATACATATTCTCTGGCTCTTGGTCCTTGTCAGGCAAAACATGTAATCTTAAACTTTGGCAGTTGTAACTTAAAAAAACAAAAAAAGACTACTTAAGAAAAGATAGAAGTAAGAAAGGGGAAAATAGCAGTTACGTATTATTAGTATTATTATTATTGCCAGTAGCATTTTTTGATGCCTTACAATTTGCCTGACATTGTGTCAAGTTCTTCATATGTTTTAATAAATAATAGAAAATAAATACTACTGCCATCTCATTTTTATAATTGCAGAAACCAAGCTTTAATGACATAAGATAGCTGAGTCAGACTTAAACCCAGGTTCACTAACATATTACAGATAGCATATGACCCCTTCCGGGTCTCTACCCAGTCACTGCATATACACCAGAATGCAAATTCCATAAAGGTAGGATCTGGGCCAATATCTTTTTTCCCCACTATTTCCTCAGTACCTAGACTAATAATTAGCAGGTTGTGTTCAATAAACATCTGTGAATGAATATGTGATACATATATGAATATATTAATATATGACATCTATAATATACATAATATATTTATATTTGAATGAATAAATATTTGTGATTTTCACAGGAGAGAAAAAAAGTGAAGATTTATGCACATCAGAAAAGACATTCAAGCTTGTTAGTCCATCAGAGAAATGAATGTTATGACAAAGAAACCATTTTATATTCACTAGTTTGAGAAAAATGAAGCATGACTTTTCCAAATGTTAGTGAGGATGGGGAGCAATATAGACTCTTGCACACAGTACTACCAGGAGCGTGAGCTGGAGCAGCCACCTCAGAAGACAATCAAACTCTGTCTCACCTGTTACCTTGCAGAAGTCCCACTCCCAAGAATGCACTGCCTTGAATTCCTGCACCTGAGGTTGTGTGTCTGACTGTTCATTACAGCATTGTTCATAACAGCAATAAAAAAGCAGGAACAACCTCAAAACAGATTCACACTTGCAAGCAAAGAAAGGTACTGACTTTATTACCAGCTCCTAAATTGGTCTTTCTAGACATGCACAGCTATTAAGCACTTCAAATGTGGCTGAAGAAAATTGGGACGTTGGGATAGGTAATGATTACATAATGAAATGATAATATATTTATATAGTGTTTTAAAATACATTGTTAAACTTAGCATCATTTGTTTCTTGTTACGTTTTAAAAACATTTTGTAAAATATTACACTAGTAGAAAATTTAAAATTATATATGTGGCATGCATTTGTTGTTCACATTATATTTTGACTGAACTCAAAGTGTTGCTTAAGACCCACATTTATTTGGATGGTCTGTCCTCAGGTCGTATATCCCAAATTGAAGGGTTCAAAACATCCCTGAGCATCCTAAACACCCACAAACCTACTATCCACAGCCACAGCACTTACTTTCTTACAGTCACCCTGACTCAACACGTCAGGGTCACCTGTGAAACCCTTTACCTCATCCTCTGCAATGCAGTTTGCTCTTTTTCCAGTCTCATCTTAGTCCAGCACTTCCTCTTATCTGATTTATAGTAATAACGGACACCCCGACAGAGCAAACAGATGTCAGCATGACACAAATTCGGCACCCTAAATCCCAGCTCTGATCAAATCCTCATCAGCTATACAAATGTCAACTTGGTCTCACTGGACAGAGTTGTATGTGTGGTAGTCACTCAGTCGTGTCCGACTCTTGGTGATCCCATAGACTGTAGCCCGCCAGGCTCCTCTGTGGAATTCTCCAGGCAAGAATACTGGCATAGGTAGCCATTCCCTTCTCCAGAGGATCTTCCCGACCCAGGGATTGAACCCAGGTCTCCTGCATCGCAGGCAGATTCTTTATCATCTGAGCTACCAGGGAAGTCCTACCAGGGACAGAGTTGAGTCACAGGTTAATTCTTAAAACAATCACTGGCAAAGGGAATGGAAATGTCCAGGTATTGCTTATAATATGGGTCCCTAACTGGCAACTCACTCCAGTATTCTTGCCTGGAGAATTCCATGGACAGAGGAGCCTGGCAGGCTATAGTCCATGGGATCACAAAGAGTTGGACATGACTGTGCGACTAACTTTCACTTTTTAACCCCCAGACCATGGACGAGTACCAGTCCATGGCCTTTTAGGAACCAGACTGCACAGCAGGAGGTGGGCAGTGGGCAAGGGAGCCAAACTTCACCTACCCTGAGCTCCCCACACTCACAGTTCCCCACACTCACATTATCATCTGCACCATTTCATTCCCCCAGCTGCCCCCATGTCCCTACCCACCCCCACGCCCCTTACCCCCACCCCCCACTGTGGAAAAACTGTCTTCCACAAAACTGGCCCCTGGTGCCAAAAAGGCTGGGGTCCACTAGCTTATAAGACAAAACCATTCTCTGTGGCTTACTTCAGTCCTTGACCAATTTACACCTACTATCTGAACAAAATTATGGCTCTATAAACAAAAAGAAGAGAAAAATGTGTAGACATATAATCTGTCATTTCTTTCAAAGAAACTTTTCCCAAGGGATTTATTCAATAAAAGGAAAAATCAATTGGACAAATAAGTGAATGGTCAATGAAGAATAATCTAGTAAGAAACTGCAAACATATAAATCTCTAGTATCAGGAATAAAGCTTAATAAAATACAGGTGGCTGCATAATTATATATATGTATACAAATTAAGTGAAAAAAAACCAGAATGTAAGATAGTATCATGTATATAAAGTTATATTGTTATTAAAATTAAATGTAAAATATGTATTTTGATTTGTGGAAGGCAATGGAATTATTACTATTAAATAATTATTCAATTATTAAAAAAATTTTATGTGTATAAAAACATTTCAAACAATTTAGGAAAGTCTTTTGTTTAAAGGAAATTGATTATTCTCTTCATTAATAAATATGAATTATTATAACCAAATTTATTTAAAATGAATAATCTAGTATCTTCTGGTGCTGGCTCATAGCCCTGTGAACTGAACACTACCTCCCACATGTGATTAGTGTTTAGGGCCTCAAGATGGGGAGATTATCCTGAATTATCTGGGTAGGTTCAATGTAACCACATGGATCCTTAAAATCTGAGAACCTTTCCAGCTGTGGTCAGAGGGAGATGGATCCAATAATTAAATATGTTGGGCCATTTGCTACTTTTCAGGAAGTGTTCTGACCCTCATCTAAAATAATTTAAGAACTCACATAAGTTACATCTTCATTTTCTTTTACAAAATAAAATATTGAATTTCTCCCACTTTGTATAATCAGGAAAATTCACAAAATTACTTATTAAGATGGAATTTCAGTCATTATATAGTCCTCCTTGATTATTCTAAGATTAATTTTTATGAGGCTAATAATTTAAAATTATTTCATTAGGCTAATACAGGTTTCATATGGCTAACATTGGTTGGTCTACTATAATTTCCCATAATTTCCTATTGACAATGCAGCGATTATGAAATTATGAAATCAAGCCCTGGAAGCAATAGCTGGCACATGGGGAGAGACACTCTAGCTTTTCCCAGAATTCATGACATGTGCAGTATGAAGATAATTGGAATTAGAGGCAGTGAGTGTGATATTACCATTTCCAAATGGCAGCAGGGATGGAAAATAGAACTCCTAATTTCTTGTCTAATTGTGAACATAAATGCAAGTTGTTATTTAGTTGCTCAGTTGTGTCTGATTCTTTGTGACCCCATGGACTGTAGCTCTCCAGGCTCCTCTGTCCATTGGGTTTCCCAGGCAAGAATACTGGAGTGGGTTGCTATTTCCTTCTCCATGGGATCTTCCCGACCCAGGGATTGAACCCACATCTCCTGCACTGGCAGGTGGCTTCTTTACCACTGAGCTACCAGGGCAGCCCAAATGCAAGTTAGCATCGATGAAAATAGCAAGGAAATGAGTCTTCGACACTCCTTCAGAGCTTCCAGCAGGGAATCCAGCCCTGTCGACACCTTGGTATCCTATAAGTGTCTTATATTAGACTTCCTTCTATTTAGGGAGCCAAACAGAGATTACAATTTTTGCAAATTTTTTTTTAGATGATCAGACTTCAGGAGAAAAACTCTGACATCAGTATGTAGATTTATGGTAGATTGGTAGAATGGTAGATATGGTAGAATCATTAATCTACCATATCTACCATTCTACCAATGGTAGATATGGTAGAATCATTAATCTACAGGGCTGGATTCCCTGCTGGAAGCTCTGAAGGAGTGTCGAAGACTCATTTCCTTACTATTTTCATCGATGCTAACTTGCATTTGGGCTGCCCTGGTAGCTCAGTGGTAAAGAAGCCACCTGCCAGTGCAGGAGATTTGTAGTCCCATTCTACCAGGGGCAAGGGACAAACCAAAAACAGGCTGCTTGGCCACCATGGAAGCTATTTTTTTTTTAAGAAACACACCGCACAACTGCACCTTCAAAATGGCCTCATATAACAATCCAGTCAAGAGAGCTGTGAGACCAACTCTGGTTGAAGGGAGCAGTTATTTTTCTTCCTGAATCTTCCCCAGGCTTCATGTGACTCTCCCAGGCAGGCCTCTTGCCTCTCCTCTGGTTATCAGCAGGAAGAGAGAGTTCTTTTTGTACCAGGATAAGAATGAACACAACCACATCAGTAACCCCTAAATTCTCCATCCCTGCTTAGTGTCAAAGGCAATTACTTTTCTTCATCCTAAAGAAAAAAACAAGATTTGTCCCTTCCCCAGTGAGAATGATCTTTAAAACGTACAAAACTAACACTAAAAGGAAACCTGTTCTTTGGGTTTTTTTTTTTTTTTTTTTTTAATCACGCCGCACGGCTTGCAGTATCTTAGCTCCCCACCAGAGATTGAACCAGCCCCAGCAGGGAAAGCACAGAATCCTAACCACTGAACCTCCAGAGGGTCCTTTGGAAGACTGTTTTTAATATTCTGCATTTGGATTTTATTTTACTGCAGTAGGATTTTTTAAACACACATTTAAAAACCGTCAGAACTTTATTTCCTGGTTCAAAACTGCCTTGGGTTATAGACTACATGTATCTATTGAAGATGATACATAAGAAAATACAGAAAAATTAACTTACGGGGAGGGAATAAAACTTTTATTTTTCCCTTATGCTCTATTATGTGGTTTTTATGATTTCCAAATTATTCCTAATATAAGCGCGTAAAAGAGCTTTCCTTACAGCCAGTCTTGTCTATGCTGCTTTGTTCTCTGTAATTCTCTGTTGTCAGGCTACAGGAGAATAAACCTGCTTTACTGGAAACTCCCTGTACAGTGTGATAAATGTGCTTGTTATAATACACTCAAACCAGCCTGGGCCCTTTGAACCACTTAATCACATAATTTGAAGGACTTTCATGGCAGGAAGCTTCACTGTAGATTTAAGAAATAACTGTAGTCTTTCTGGTCTGATTACAACTCTGTTCTCAGGTTGCCAAATCATCTCAGCATTCTAGACTCTGTTTCAGAAGCCTTGTCTAATCTGAAAACTTTGGAAATAAACAGTTCACACACATTAAGAAAAGTTACTAGAAGTGGCATTATTTCATCTCCACTATTATGCAGTTTTATTAAATGTTTCAAAACAACAACGGGCCAAGAATCAGAAAAAAAGCAAATCTTACCCTGGCTCTGCCAGCATTTATGACTTTAGGCAAGTCACTTACTCTCCATGCTTTATTAAATTTAATATTAAACCCTGGGGCTGTACTGGATGGTCTCTCATATATTCTTCTATGGCTAAATTTTTTCTGATGAATTCTGGGGCAAAGCTAGAAAATGAATAAGGGTTAAATTTGGAGGAAAAAAAAAAAAAAAAGAAAAAGAAACCAAAAGGTAAAAGGTGTAGAACAAAAGACAAAACTTTTCTGTAGGAAAACTTCACATGTGATTTTTGGGAAATGGAGGAGAGGAAAACTACAAAGTTAGAAAGTGGACAGTATAAGACGACAAGGGACAAGATTCATGAGGCTCTAGGGGAGATATTACAGAAGTTGCAGACAGGCAAACACACAGATCAGAGTTAAAGACCTGCCATCAATCTGACTCAACTTTGTTTCTAGTTTGGGGTCCAGTTACCTAGCTTTGGATCTTGATTTCTCCTCTTCTCTAAAACATCGTTCATCTACGCTTACTGAGCATCTTCTCACCTAGTAGTGCAGTTGTGAAAATTAAAATGAGATAAGGATAATTGACACCTTCAATCTACACAGCATACCTCTCCCCAGCCCCAGGCTATTGTACTATTGCACAGGCTTCCAGAACAGAATGCTTTGATGTTCAGAGAAAGAACAGGAATGCTTATGGGGAAAAGTGCAAGGAAATGAATGCATGATCTATAGGTCTGCTTTCCTTAAAATTCTATCTAATAGAGTCATTTCAAAAAACCCCCCAAAACTTCCAAATTTGCACCTTAAAAATACTTGAAAATGCATAATTACCATTCAGTCAATATGCAGGAGGGACCTCAAAATTACGAAGAAGCTTGAAGTCTGCCACCACATTACTTGGTACCGAGGAATTACTCTCTCCTCTCAGCTAGTATGAATTGTAAAATCGGTGTGGCTCAGTGTAACTGGGTACATGTGTTATGTCTAGATAAATTTTTAATCTTTCTATTAGAATAGTCCAAAAATGTCAGTAACAAGAATACAAACTCTGGCTGAAAAGAGGAAGGCAAAAATCTACTCTATAAAAATATTCATTCTTTGGATTATAGATGATGGATTAGCTTTGTAATACATGTCAGAAGAGGTACTTTATTATATTTCAAACTTTTGTATCCCAGGTGTCAAGAGAAAGTCTAGACAATATGTCTTTGTCAAAGTGTAAGGAACATTAACCTAAAAATATTTAGAGTTAAGACAGGTTTTTTTGGTGCCAAAGTATAGTTTTCTTTAAACCCCAAATACTCTATCCTACTACTGTCTTACACTCAGAAAACCACAGTATTAGTGACAAGAGCAGCTAAGTGGTTAAGGAAGGAATCAGAGGTGTGGGCTAGGTTTTGTGGGCAGGGATATTTTCCTCAATATAAATATAACAGAAAATTAAAAACAAGTTACCAATAAAAGGATATTGTTCAAATTATGGAACATCTATCAGTGTGCATAATATATATCAGTATACATCTCAATGCTAACATTTAAAATCATGTTTTTGAAGAATAATTAATAATACAAAGAAATGTTCAAGATTTAAAAGTGAAAACAAATGAAATCAAATGTTTATTATATAACATAATCCAAAAGGATAAAATTACTCTGTGTATATATAGAAAAATATTAGAAATAGTTAACTTGGAGTAGGAAATTAAGGTCATTTCTATTTTCTTCTCTATATTTTTCTTTGTTTTCCAGATTCTCCACAACATATGTATTATTTTCATACTTAGAAAACAAGCATTCATGTTCAAAAAGTTGAAACCTTAGGTATAAACAATGGCCTATTATATAATTTACTGGCAAAATTTTAGAACCTAGAACCATCATGTGGTCATTTTAGCTTGAATTCTTAGGTAGTTGATGTGAGAATAATTTAACAACTAATAGGTACAGTATGGGACTCTATAATGGGTCAAAACATTTAATAGACAAATGTATTTCGGTTTGTTAAAGAGAATGTGATGTCTGGCTATACTTTACCAGCCTCTGTGACTCATGGATAGTACAGCCATGGCATACAAGAGTCCCTTCTTGTGCCACAGTTAAGTATACAACACAGGCTAACGACTGAGATTCTAACCTGACAACTTCTTCCTTTGTTTCATGTCAAAATGACACTCTTTTTTAAGACCTATGCTGTGAGACAACATTACCTCACAGAGGGATTCAAATAGACAGTCATGTACTTGGGATGGGCACTGGGTAAATATGGGCACATTGGGCTCTCCTTTCGAATTCTTGGTCCTCAGTCTCCTTATCTCATTCCCTAGTTAACTCATTTCTCTCTCTTTTTCTCCCTCTCTCTGTCTCTCACTTTTATTCACCACAATGACTATTTTACGCATCTTCTTCTATCCTAATCACATCACAGAAAAAAAAAAAAAAAGCTCTTTAGGTGCCTTTCACCTTCTTAGGACCAAGGTCAGCATTAGCAGCTATCCATTCCTCCTTTCCTCTTGCTCAAACAGAAAAGTCTCTATCTCCTAGCTAAGACTAACCCTCTATTTGTGCCTTGGATCCTATCCTTCATGCATGTCAGAGGTCTTATTTTCTCAGTTACCTCCTTCCTCTTTTATCTTTAACTTTTGGCTTTTCCCCATTATCATTTTACCTTCTGTGGAATTCTCATCTCTTTACAAATACTGCTCCAGAAGTTACAGCTGAATTCTCCAAAAAGTTGTCTATCCTCTTTATCTTCAAATTTATTCCTAAACCTGCTATAATGTGACCTCAGTGCACATAAATCCTCAGGATAGGCTGTTTCCAAGCCAGCCAGCAAGGGTTTGAAATGCCCTGGACACTCACCAGCCTTTCTTGAAACATTCTTCTCTAAAATTCAGGTTGCCAAACATTCGGGATTCTATTTTCCAAACATTCCAAATGCCATTTGTTCTGATTTTCTTCCTAATTTTCCCAGTATCTCTCTGAGTGCTCATTTGCAGTGTCCTTTATGGCCCCTATTTCTCTATCCATCCTGAAAATGTTAGCATTTTTTTAGTTCTATCTCATATACATGGGAAGGAGCCTCTATGAACAAACTCATTGGGCAAACTCTTCTACCCCGAAGACTTCAAAACCCATCTATGAACTATAGGCTGTACCTCTTCTCTAATCTCCAGATTGATTGATTCAAGCACAATTCTGCCTAGATGTCTTATATTAAATTTAGCAAGTTCAAACTGAAATCATTATCGTCTTCAAAGCTGCTTCTCCATCAATCTTCCCTATCTCAGTAAACCCAGTTCCCTAAGACAGAAACGTAAGAATTATTCTTTGTTCATCTTGATTTATCGCTCTCTCTGTGTTTCTCATCTCTAGCTGTTTCTCTCCTATTCTACCTCATTAGTAATATTATTCACACTCAATCACAAATTGTCCAATAAGTTCCTAATATTTTTTAATCGATCACATTTCATTTTCATTCCCATTGACCCTGAAGTCAGACAACCATCATCTCTGTCTAACCTACTACCGTTGTCTATTATATGATTTGTTAGACTCCATTCTGGGCCCCTTTGTGCTGTTTACAAGGATGCTCCTGAAATAAAAATTTGACTGTTATTCCACTTTAAAAAGCTTTTCAATGGCTTTTCATTGCCCTGAGCATAAAGTCTAAACCTTTTAAGGTGGACATTGAAGGCTCAACATCACTTGGACCCTGTAGACTAAATGCTCACCATTTTTATTCCCACATCTATACTTCAATTACTTTGAACTTCTTTGAGTTCTTCAAAAGTACCAGTTTTCTTTCTTCTAAACTTTTATAACTGTAGATCCTAGGTCTTATAACTCTCACTCCCCTCTCTGAACTAATTTCAACTTATTTTTTGTATATATTTGAAATGTCAGTTTATCTGTTATTTCCTCTGCCAAAAGCTTGGTCAGTTCAATTCAGTCACTCAGTTGTGTCTGACTCTTTGCAACTCCATGGGCTGCAACACCCCAGGCTTCTCTGTCCATCACCAACTCCTGAAGTTAACTTAAACTCATGTCCTTTGAGTTGGTGATGCCATCCAACCATCTTATCCTCTGTTGTCCCCTTCTCCTCCTGTCTTCAATCTTTCCCAGCATCAGGGTCTTTTCAAATGAGCCAGCATCTTTTAATTTCATGGCTGCAGTCACCATCTGCAGTGATTTTGGAGCCCAAAAAAATAAAGTCTGACACTGTTTCCATTATTTCCCAATCTATTTGCCATGAAGTGATGGGACCAGATGCCATGATCTTCGTTTTCTGAATATTGATCTTTAAGCCAACTTTTTCACTCTCCTCTTTCACTTTCATCAAGAGGCTTGTTAGTTCCTCTTCACTTTCTGCCATAAGGGTGGTGTCATCTGCATATCTGAGGTTATTGATATTTCTCCCGGCAATCTTGATTCCAGCTTGTGCTTTATCCAGCCCAGCATTTCACATGATTACTCTACATACAAGTTAAATAAGCACAGTGACAATATACAGCCTTGATGTACTCCTTTCCCTATTTCAAACAAGTCTGTTCCATGTCCAGTTCTAACTATTGCTTCTTGATCTGCATGGTCAGGTGGTCTGGTAGTCCCATCTCTCAGAATTTTCCACAGTTTGTTGTGATCCACACAGTCAAATGCTTTGGCATAGCCAATAAAGCACAAGTAGATGTTTTTCTGGAATTCTCTTGCTTTTTTGATGATCCTATAGATGTTGGCAATTTGATCTCTAGTTACTCTGCCTTTTCTAATCCAGCTTGAACATCTGGAAGTTCACGGTTCACGTACTGTTGAAAAACCTGGTAGATAATTCATAATATGGACCCCCCAAAGTCTTCACTACCTTTATCTCTCCTGCACATTTTACATTATTTTTTAACTGTTAGCCTCGCCTAGTAGATGAAAATTGTTACAAGAGTAGGACTTATTCCTATATTTTTAGGTATATCTCAGGACAGGCCTAGACCAGAATATGTTACACTGTAGATTTATAGATAGTTTTGAATTAGCAAATGAACAAATAATAATAGTAAAGTTCATCCTACCCATCTGTTGGTAAGAGATTCTAGAGTTTTCACCTAAGGCTCAAATTTATTAATATTTATTCTTTATTCAAGACTCTGGTCTTTTTTTCTTTATGTTATTATGATTAACCAAGATGACAGCTTCAATTTAGCTATTAATAGGAAAAGGAGTATGCCAAGGCTGTATACTGTCACCCTGCTTATTTAACTTATACGCAGAGTACATCATGAGAAACGCTGGGCTGGAGGAAGCACAAGCTGGAATAAAGTTTGCTGGGAGAAATATCAATAACCTCAGATATGCAGATGATACCACACTTATAGCAGAAAGTGAAGAGGAACTAAAAAGCCTCTTGATGAAAGTGAAAGAGGAGAGTAAAAAAGTTGGCTTAAAGCTCAACACTCAGAAAACGAAGATCATGGCATCTGATCCCATCACTTCCTGGGAAATATATGGAGAAACAGTGGAAACAGTGTCAGACTTTATTTTTGGGGGCTCCAAAATCACTGCAGATGGTGACTGCAGCCATGAAATTAAAAGACGCTTACTCCTTGGAAGGAAACTTATGACCAACCTAGATAGCATATTGAAAAGCAGAGACATTACTTTGCCAACAAAGGTCCATCTAGTCAAGGCTATGATTTTTCCAGTGGTCATGTATGGATGTGAGAGTTGGACTGTCAAGAAAGCTGCGTGCCAAAGAATTGATGCTTTTAATCTGTAGTGTTGGAGAAGACTCTTGAGAGTCCCTTGGACTGCAAGGAGATCCAACCAGTCCATTCTGAAGGAGATCAGCCCTGGGATTTCTTTGGAGGGAATGATGCTGAAGCTGAAACTCCAGTACTTTGGCCACCTCATGCGAAGAGTTGACTCATTGGAAAAGACTCTGATGCTGGGAGGGATTGGGGGCAGGAGGAGAGGGGGACAACAGAGGATGAGATGGCTGGATGGCATCACTGACTCGATGGACGTGAGTCTGAGTGAACTCCAGGAGTTGGTGATGGACAGGGAGGCCTGGCGTGCTGCAATTCATGGGGTCGCAAAGACTCAGACCCAACTGAGTGACTGAACTGAATTGAACTGAAGCACATCTTCCCTTGTGGTTCAAATGGTAAAGAATCTGCCTGCAATGAGGGAGGCCTAGGTTTGATCCCTGGGTTGGGAAGATCCCCAGAAAATGGAAAGGCTACCCACTCCAGTATTCTGGCCTAGAGAATTCCATGGACTGTGTAGTTCATGGGGTCACAAAGAGCTGGACATGACTGAGCGACTTTCACTTCACAAGAACATCTTATCATTCATGATTTTAAGTAGAATATTCATAGTTACAGCAATATCCTGGAAAAGGCTAGAAATCTGGGCTATAAACTCAACAGGAGAAGCAAATATTTATAATAAAACAGAGGTGTGACCAAGATGGTGGAGTAGAAAGATTCTGAGCTTGAATCCTCCAATAAGCACACCAAAATTATAGCTTTTTGCAGAGACACTGGCTATGAGAACTACCTGAAGACTAGCAGAAAAGATTTTTCACAACTGAAGATATAAAGAAGGAACCGCAACAAGATGAGTTGGAGGGATGGAGATGCAGGATAGTCAAGATCCATACCCCTAAGTAGGTGATCCATAAACAGAAGGACTATAATGGCAGAGGTGCTCCCCAAAGATTCAGGGGTCCAAGCTCCACAAAGGGCTCTTCAGCCCAGTGGTCCTGCACTGGGAAGATGAGCATCCAGATGTTGGGTTTCGAAGGCCAGCAGGGCTTGCGTATGGGAGAACTATGGGGTCATAGGAAACAGAGACTCTACTCTTAAAGACTGCAGGCTAAATCTCGTACTCCCCAAGACCCAGCTCAGAGGCAGGAATTTGAAAGAAGCCTGGGTCAGGCCCACTTGCTGATCTTGGAGAGCTTCCTGGAGAAGGGAATAGTCAACTGGGACACCTTTTGGGGAGACAGATTCTGGTGACCGTCATTCTGAGGAGTTCATTCTACCTCAAGGAAACAGGTATTGAAAGCGCCATTTTGGAATCCAGGGGCTTACCTGCCCCCACCAGTGGGTTGGCACCAGCCCCGACTGACCCCCTCCCCACAAACCTCAGACCCCTGCAGCCAGCTGCCCCAGGACCTGGTCCTGCCACCAGCAGACTAGTAGCCACCTGGGTCAGGGCCAGCCCTGCTTACCAGTGCACCCATGGCAGTGGGCCCTGCCGTAACAGAACAGCCTATACAGCCCACAGAGAGGGTGCCCCTAGAGCATATGGACCTGGTGAAAAGAGGGGTGTGTGCTGCTGGGTGCTGTAAGACGTCTCCTACATAAGGCCACTTCTCCAAGGTCAGGGATTGTAACTGACCCACTTAATACTTACAAGTAAATCCAGAGAATTATCCAAATGAGGAGATGGGAGAATATATTTCAAATAAAGGAAC
Organism: Capricornis sumatraensis; assembly: GCF_032405125.1. NCBI lineage: Eukaryota > Metazoa > Chordata > Mammalia > Artiodactyla > Bovidae > Capricornis > Capricornis sumatraensis. Next base: position 174,814,227 of record NC_091070.1, on the reverse strand, counting down.
AAGACCAAAACCTCAGAAAAAAAAAAAAAAAAAAAAAGAATGAAGTAAAGATAAGCAAGCTACCCAGTAAAGAGTTTGAGGTAATGATCATAAAGATGTTCAACAAAACTCAGGAGAAGAATGGATAAACAGTGAGAATTTTAACAAAGAGTTAGAAAATACAGAGAAAAATCAAACAGAGCTGAAGAATATAATAACTGAAATTAAAAGAAAATACACTAGAAGGCTTCAGTAGCAGATAAGATGATATAGAGGAACAGATCAGTGGACTGGAAGGCAGAGCAGTGGAAATCACTCTAGCTGAACATAAAAAAGAATTTAAAAAATGAGAATAATTAAAGAGATCTATGGGACAGCTCAAGCATCTGAATGTTCACACTGGACTTCCCTGGTGGCTCAGATGGTAAAGAATCTGCCTTCAGTGCAGGAGATCTGGGTTCTATCCCTGGGTTGGGACAATCCCCTGGAGAAGGGAATGGCAACTCACCCCAGTATTCTTGCCTGGAGAATTCCATGGACAGAGGTGTGTTCAGATTATAAAGGTCCAAAAAGGATGTGAGAGAGAAAAAGAAAGAGAACTTATTTAAAGAAATAATAGCTGAAACCATTTCTAAATTGGGTAAAGAAACAGATATTCAGGTCCAAGATGCACAGACAGTCCCAATCAAGATGAATCCAAAGGGGTCCACATCAAGAAACATTATAATTAACTGGTAAAAAAAAAAAATTAAAGATAAGGAGAAATCTTAAAAGTAACAAGAGAAAAGTAGCAAAATATACATTTTTTTTTTCAAGTGCATACAGAAAGTTTTCCAGGATAGATTCCATGCTGGGCAAAAAACAAGTCTTAGTAAATTTAGGAAAACTGAAATCATATCAAGCACCTTTGCTGACCACAGAATGAGACTAGAAATCAACCAATAGGAAAAAGCTGCAAAAAAACACACAAACATATGGAGGCCAAACAATGCTACTAAAGAGCCAATGAGTGACTGAAGCATAAAACAAGAAATTAAATACCTGGAGACAAACGAAAATGGAAACATAATTATCTAAAAGCTGTGGGACACAATAACAATAATTCTAGGAAGGAGGTTTATAGTGATGTGAATCTATCTTTGGAAGCAAACACACAAAAAATCTAAAATAAACATTCTAACCTTACACCTAAAGGTACTAAAAAAGAGGAACAAACAAAACCCAAAGTTATTAGAAGGGAAGAAATAATAAAGGTTAGAGCAGAAATAAATGAAATAGAGACTAAAAAAACAATAGAAAACAGATTCAGAGATACAGAGAACAATTAGTTGCCAGGAAGAGAGGGAGGTGAGAGCACAAAATACTTCAAAGAGATTAAGAGTTACAAACCTCCACTTATATAATAAATAGTAATGCAGATGTAAAACACAACACAAGGCACATGGCCACTAATAGTGTAATAACGTTGTGTGGGACAGATGGTACTGATGTATGCAAATGCTGAATCATTTTTTAGTACACCTAAAACTAACATAATATTGAACATAATATTGTATGTCAACTATATTTCAATAAGAAAATAATTTTTTTTCCAACCTACAAATAATAAATGCTGGACAGGTTGTGGAGAAAAAGGACCCCTCCTACACTGCTGGTGGGAATGTAAATTGGTACAGCCACTATGGAGAACAGTATAGACTTTCCTTAGAAAAATTAAAAATAGAGTTATATGATTCTGCAGCCTACTCCTGAGCATTTATCTGGAGAAAACTACAATTCAAAAAGATACACGAATGTCCTTATTCACTGCAGCACTATTTTTAATAGCCAAGACATAAGAGCAACCTAAATGTCTGTCAACAGATGAATAGATAAAGAAAATATGGTATATGTATACACACACAAAAGAATAATGCATGCATGCCAAGTTGCTTCAATTGTGTCAGACTCTTTAGAACCCCATGGACTATAGCCCCAGGCTCCTCTGTCCGTGGGATTCTCCAGGCAAGGATACTGGAGTGGGTTGCCATACCCTCCTCCAGGGCATCTTCCCAACCCAGGGATTGAACCCGTGTCTCATACTTCTCCTACATTGGCAGGCAGGTATTTTACCACTAGTGCCACCTGGGAAGCCATATCTTATGCCTATATTATAATAAATGTGTAAAATGCCCCTCAGAGTCTAACAGATAATGCATCAATAACAGTTTAGAATTTATTTACAAAATTTCCTGCCAATGTTAGGTTTCTAGTTATGTTAGCATAGGAATTTCCTGACACTATATATTTTTTTTTCCCCAACACAAAACACTCCCTCTGAAAATTTGCCAGCTTTCTTTACAGTTAACTCTTGTTCTGTTGACTATAAATAGGGGCTAAGCAATAGGGCAATGCCAGATCCACAACTTGAGCGGAGCAAAGTCTCATATAGCAGGATCGTTTTTTCCTTGATCTTAAGGAGAACTTTCTATGATTCCTCATTATGACATGAAGTTTAGCTGCCAATGCCTCAACCTTTTAAAAGAGAACTGTGTAAACTGGGTTTAACTTGCACTTTTACTGCTTGGGTTTTGTGAAGCGGAAAAGTGGCAACCAAATATTTCTGGTGACTGACTATGCTTTTGGGTTTCAAAGTAGCAGAACTGAAGACATTGATTTCTGCAACCCACTCACCTTCCAGGTCGTTGAGTTAACAGACATAGAGATAGACAGTATTGTAATCTGGCTTATAATAAGTACTATGTAAGTATTTGTTATTATTGTTTCGGGTATTATTCTTATTTTGATGTGAAGAACAATACAATGAAGCATAAAAGAGCTCTTCACTATCACCTCCTAACTAGTACATAAATTCCAGTGCAGAAGACTGCGGCTATAACACACAACAGAATGGTAACTTGCCATGGCCAGTAGAGGCACAAGTCCCTTTTTAACCCCATAATCCATTAAGGTTTATGTAGCAGCTTTGAAATTCATCTTAACAATCACTCTTTCCTTTCAGGCACTGTACAGATGGCAGATGAACACCATCAAGTATCATGTGGTGTTTATATTATAAATGATGTTTTATGTTTCAAAATACTCTAATGAAGATTCTGCTCTCCATTTTCATTGTATCTGAATTTGGAGTGATCACATTTCAAGTGTCTAATAACCAAGTGGCCAGTGCTACCATATTGGACAGTGCAGGTCCCAGTGCCTTATACATTTTGATGGGCTTCCACCTATATTCTCTCAATTAAATGGCAGAAAGATCATCACCACAGTGTCCATTTTTTCCTTTCTCCATCTCCCATCTCCCCTTCTCACCAGAACACCTATTTTCATTGGAGCCTAAGTACTTCAAGGCTGACCCATCCCTAGCTGCTGGAAATGTCTGGATCAAGGATGATGATATGACCCCATACTAGGCAATAAGTTCTAAGAGGAAGCTCTCCAGGGACATCCCAGGAAAAGTTTCTTCATTTTTAGGAGAGAGCCATTGAAAAACAAAGCTTCTTTGTCCTGCAAGAGATGAACAAAGAAGCATGTACTAGCAACCAGCCTACTCCCCGAGGGGAACAAGCCATAGACAGGATGAGGCCAAAACCGTAGACTGTGTAAGAAGGGGCAAGCTTTCTTGATTACAGTGCTGAGCTTCTGGATTAATCAACTCTGAAGGCTGTCCCAACGCTAGATTTGTAATTATGTTCTTTATTCTGAAGAATAGAAATAATCTGAAGAATATTATATCATCTCTAATAATACCAAGTTATACCATCTCTAATAACAACTGAGGGCAACACTGATATACTGAAACTTTTAGGCATCTTTTGAAGCATTGTTTTTCCCTGCCTTTGTTAGTTTTACTGTTTCCCTATTGTTGCTAAAATTCCTCACTGTTTAATTGTTATCTGCAGGGCACCTTCCGAAACATCCTTTTTGTTTTTCTCTTCTTTGGATACTGGGCATTAGAGCAGCTGTTTGCCACTGCTTCTACCCACTGTTTCTAATTAATTTCTCTCTTGTTTACAAAAACAATGCTGTGTCTCCCATTCTTACAGTTTTCAGGCTTTATAAGAATTTTTACTACTAACAACAATGTAGAAACAATAAAAGCTAGCAAATAAAGGGAAAGGCGTAATGTTTTTTTGTTTTTTTTATATAATGCTCACAGTTTTACTGTTTAAATTAGTACCATCATTCATTAGACTCAAGCTGCATTCCAAAGCTCCTTGGTGGTTTTGGAATAAAAAACATTTGGGCTTGATTTGCTCAATACCATTTACCAACTGTGGGTCTTAAAGCAAGTTGCTTACCCAGCAAAGAAAAAAAATAAAAAGATAAATGTCTCCTGCCTTGAAAAGTTCATGTGAAGATTATAAAACACGTAATATATGTAAAACTTAGGGCTTAAACTTGTGATTTTCTGATTCTAAATCAATTTTCTGATTCTAAATCTCATGTCCCCTTCAGTTTACTACAACTTCATTTCTTCATTCACTCATTCCACAATCATTCATTGAGTGGCTGCTATGGGCCAGGAAGACTTATAGACAAATATGGTAAGGTCTCTGCTCTTTCGCAGTTTACAGTGAATCAGACAAATAAGTGGATATTAACAAGAGGGAGGCCTTTTAATTTAGCAGTTCATTACATAGGCTATAAACCTAGACAAATCTGGATTTGAGGGTCAGCTCCACTTCTCATTAACTTTGTGACCCTGGTAAAGTTACTTAACATCTCCAAACCAATTTCCTCATCTGAAAAAAGAGATAACACTATCCCCTTGTAGAGTTATTGACAGAAGAAAATGAGATTATGTCTATGGAATGCTTAGCTCAGTTCCTATTGTGAAGTAAGCGTTTGTCTACTGTGGGTAATCATCCTTATTGTCATAATAAATATTATGACAACTGTAAATATAACTGTGCAGAATTAAATGAAAAGGGTATGTGCATGCCTATGGAGTATAGAAGCAGGGCATTTAAGTCAGTCTCCAGGATTAGAAAAGCTCTGTCTTCTAAAATGGGCTTCCCAGGCTGCACAGTGGTAAAAAATAAACCCCCCTGGTCAGTGCAGGAGACATGAGACAAGGGTTCGATCGCTAGGTCGGGAAGATTGCCTGGAGAAGGGCATGGCAACCCACTTTAGTATTCTTCCTCCCTTCCCCGCGAGGCGGATCTCCATGGTCTCCCACCGGCCACCCTGGAGTCCAGCGACGGTGTGACGGTCAAGTGTGTCCAGCAGCGCCATGAGCGGCTCATGCCCACCCGACCATAAAGCGGCTGAGGTCTGAGACGCAGCGGATGCCACGACGGAACCATCAGCGGTGAGCGTCGCTGTGTCTCCTCCCAGGTGACAGTCACAGACACTGTTAAGGGAGAATGGCGCTGTTTACAGTTACATCCTGCCAATTTCAGAATTCACCAGTGGTTTCTCGCGTTTGTCCACTCGCCTGATCTTCCTGTTTTCTCCCAGGTGGTATCGAAACCCCAGACTTCCCAGCCTTGGAGGGGAAGCCCCGCAGCGCCTGCCCCCGACCACGCCAAGCTATCGCCCTCCCACCCCCACTCACCCAGGCCCCCACGGCTCCCGGGGACGCAGGAGGGCTCCGGATCTCCACAGTCACCCTTCTGTCTGGCTCCTCGTGGGGTCACTTTGCCATATGCAGACTGTCCAGGAGCTGATCTGACCATTCTCTCATGTGGAGGACCACATAAAAAAGGCAATTTTAGTGTATTAATCATAGATTATTACAAACTATAAACTCAAGGGCAAGAAGTTTATTACAATGTATCTTTATGAAAACCAAAGGGTGTACAGTGTTCACACACTGTGACAATAGTGTAAAAACTACATTGTGAGCTCTGATTATTTCTTTTCTGTACCACAGAAGCATATTGTATAAAAACTGTCGGAAAACTGATGTGAAGGATTACTGCCTTATTTGTCTGTAAAAATGCAGCTCGGTCACATGACTGCTTCCTGGAGCTTGGGAATAGTTTATCCTGTATTCTTGGTTGAATTCTCCCTCTATTTAAGATGTATTCATAGAATTGAAGTGTCGATGTAATAGCTCTCTCCTCTTGCCTGCAGGCCAGTTGTAATAAGTCTAGGATGTGATGGAAAAACAACAAAAACCACCTGTCAGTGCAGGAGACATGAGACAAGGGTTCCATCTCAAGGTTGGGAAGATGCCCTGGAGAAGGGCATGGCAACACACTTCAGTATTCTTGCCTGGAGAATCCCATGGATGGGGGAGCCTGGCAGGCTACAGACCATGGGGTCAAAAAGAGTCTGACGTGACTGAAGCGACTTAGCACACACCTCCTCTAAAATAGGGGCTTCCTTTGTGGCTCAGCTGGTAAAGAATGCCCCCACCAATGAAGGAGACCTGGGTTGGGAAGATCCCCTGGAGAAGGGAAAGGCTACCCACTCCAGTATTCTGGCCTGGAGAATTCCATGGACTGTATATAGTCCATGGGGTCACAAAGAATCGGACACGACTGAGTGACTTTCACTTTCACTTTCCCCTAAAATAGGAGAAGTTTCTGGAGAGGTTTGCAATATGGAGCTCACACTTCTAGATGTGTAATTCTGCGAGTTATTCTAGGCACTACAGGTTGATTTCTACAACTAATGGTAGGGATGCTGGGGAGGAATGGAAAATGAGTGGTAAACGTGGCCAAATCCAAGATTTTTAGGATTAAACTAAGGAATCTGAAGCCTCTTAATCTGGGTGAGAGAGTGCTAGATGGAAAAAATGCCCGAATTCCATATTATAGGATCACTGTGAACACACTAAGGTTCAGTAGGGCTCTTTTTCTTCTCTATGATTATAAAGGGGGGGGGGGTGGGGCAGATAAAAGCAGGTTAGAATAAAAGAATCCCAATTGCATTGTATTATGCTGCTGCTGCTGCTAAGTTGCTTCAGTCGTGTCCGACTCCGTGCAACCCCATAGACAGCAGCCCACCAGGCTCCCCCGTCCCTGGGATTCTCCAGGCAAGAACACTGGAGTGGGTTGCCATTTCCTTCTCCAATGCATGAAAGTGAAAAGTGAAAGTGAAGTTGCTCAGTCGTGTCCGACTCTTAGTGACCCCATGGACTGCAGCCTACCAGGCTTCTCCATCCATGGGATTTTCCAGGCAAGAGTACTGGAGTGGGGTGCCATTGCCTTCTCCCTTGTATTATGCTAGAAGTTTTAAAAGTGTCAAAACAAATTTTCTAATTTTGACTGTAGTCAAACACTTTCCCGCTAAGCAAAGAGAACTCAGTAACAACAGTTTTATTTGTTTTATAAATAGTTTAGTAAAAAAGAATAATATTTGTGGATTGTACTAGCTGAAAAATGTTGGCCTAGTAAAATTTTACCAATGTATGTGAGTTTTCTAAACCTGAAGAGACAGAAGGAACCAGATGAAATTAATGTTGCCCCTTTCCAGAGAAAGCCTCCTAAATTGTACGCGCTATGTTGAATGGAATCCTTCAACAGTTTGCTATAGAACAGTCAAAATTCTTGTCACTTCTACAGGGATTTTCACAGTATTTCTCTAGAAACTCAAGCTCTTAAGAATGGCAGTCAATTAATGAATCAACAAAGATATTTCAGGAAACCTTTAATCACTATAATTATGTGACCCAGACAGTTTCCATGATCATTGACCATTCTCAGTCAATCTGTTCTTTTTGTGTGTGACATTTTCAGTGAAGTAACCTGAAAATATTTTGTGTGTTAGTTGTTCAGTCGTGTCGTGTCCGACTCTTTGCAATCCCATGGACTGTGGCCTGACAGGCTCCTCTGTCCATGGAATTTTCCAGGCAAGACTACTGCAGAGGGTAGCCATTTCCTTCTCCAGGAGGTCTTTCTGACCCAAGGACTGAATACAGGTCTGCTCCACTGCAGGCAGATTCTTTACCATCTGAGCCACCAGTAGGCTAATAAGAGACAATGAATGTGAAAGAGATTATTACAACATTAAAAAGTCCAACTTCTACTAATTTCTAGGGGTAGGACTGGGGAAAGTTTTCTAATTGTTTAAAGTATAGTCTGTACAACTGAAAGATGGGGATAAAAAAATACCAAACTGATAAACTTGTGCTAATTAAATTAGATAATAAAGTAATTCTCAAGTGCTTGCAGGAGAAGGCAATGGCACCCCACTCCAGTACTCTTGCCTGGAGAATCCCATGGATGGAGTAGCCTGGTGGGCTGCTGCAGTCCATGGGGTCGCTAGGAGTCGGACATGACTGAGCAACTTCACTTTCACTTTTCACTTTCATGCACTGGAGAAGGAAACGGCAACCCACTCCAGTGTTCTTGCCTGGAGAATCCCCAGGATGGGGGAGCCTGGTGAGCTGCCGTCTATGGGGTCGCACAGAGTCAGACACGACTGAAGAGACTTAGAAGCAGCAGCAGCAAGTGCTTGCATGTAGTAGGCATTCAATAAGTATGTCCTTTTGTGGATCTTTTCAGCTTCCTCTCCATTAGTCTGACTGCCGTTCCAACTCCTCTCCTCAATAAGTGACATGAACACATACACACAGGACTTAAAAGATACAACTTTACTGTCATAATGTTTCTAAGGATGATTTAGATGTTAACAATGAACCCCCATCTTTTGTTATTAATACCCCAATTTTGAAAAACTTTTTCTATGTGTTCTAGGTGGGAGAGAAATCCTAGCACTTATTTCTCACTATCAGGTCCTACTTCAAGTTGCTGCAGTTGCCTGATCCTTCTTCTAATAACCTCTTTATTTGGCCAGGAGGCAAAGAAACCAAGCTAAAGCAGTCAGGTTTGCTCCTAGGACACAAAGAGCAACAGAAACTGTTTTGCAGTAGGATCTTGGCCTGATGCTCAGCATCTAGAACAGCCTCTGTCCTTCCTATCTTCCAAATCTGCCAGCTTTCTATGGATACTGTGAGCCCCCAGTATCCTTTTTTACACATGCCCTTTGTGTTTAGTGTTAGACTTTATTGTTTGCGACCAAATATCAAGTAGAGGGAGAAGACTAGAGCTCTGAAGTCAGAGGGTATTCTCATGCTTCCTGAAATTGACCTACAGCACGATTTAATAAGAAATAGATGCGAGAGGAAAAAAAATCAAGACATCCCCTAATATTTTTTATAGAACAAAATTGAAGAAGAAATTTACCTTGTGGATCCAGGCAAATCCTTAATCTATACTTGAGGAAATTATTACCATTAAATGAATTGAAAAATATGCCACCCAGAATGTTGGTCATTAGTACATCCAATGGTTTATACAGATAGTTGCCAGATTAGCATCAAACCCAGACTGCATTTCACCCTTTATGGAAAAATCAAGAAAAAAATTTCTTTTTTCCTTTTCTTGTTGCCTCTCTGTGGTGTTGATGGAGTATTTGTGAGCTTTCAGAAACTTATATACCTACCTCTGTCCCACTAGAAACCTCAAGCTATACCCAACTCACTTCTGGACAATTCTCTAAGTCTAAATCCTTAATTGTAATTTAACAAAACTCACAATGTCTTTGAAGATGAAGTGGGGTCCTGAAACATTATGTCACATATAACCGTTTCTTGTATTTGCTAAATAAGTAAATAAATAGCAAATAAAAAGGAGGGAGAGAGGAAAAAATTTGTTGAAACAGGGCTTCATAGTCACTGAAATACTGTATTGCTATAAAAGCAAAATTAAGGCTTCCCTGGTGGCTCAGTGGTGGAGAAACAACCCGCCAATGTGGGAGACATGGGTTCAATGCCTGATCACAGAAGAGAAGATCCCACATGACGTGGAGTGGCTAAGCCTGTGCGCCACAACTATTAAGTCTGAGCTTTGGAGCCCGAGAGCTGCAACTTCTGAGCCCATGTGCCCTAGAGCCTGTGTTCTGCAACAGGAGAAGCCATCACAGTGAGAAGCCGCACACTGCAACTAGAGAGGAGTCCCTGCTCGCCACAGCTAGAGAAAAGCCCGTGCAACAACAGAGACCCAGGACAACCAGAAATAAAGTTAATCTAAACATTATTTTAAATAGCAAAATTAGACCACTTCATGCAGCCTGTAAATATAAACCTATTAACCAAAAGCTATGGGGAAAAGTACATGGAACCTGGCCAGTAAGCTGCAAGAGTATATCCAAGGTTAGTTCCTTAGAAACAGAGCCTGAATTGGAGATTCTGACACAGGCAGGAAGTCGAAATGAAAGATACAGAGAGTCCTGGCTTCGTCTTCCACAGGGTCACCTCCACTCTTGGCATCACCAGCAATTTATATGAGCCAAGAAATCCACCTTCCCCTCCCCTTTTTCCCCCTTAAACTAGCTTGCTTTAGCTTGGTCTGGATCTTCTTCAGGGATGATGAGTCTTATAACATCCTACTATTTCACAAGCAAACTTTGCTTATTTCCCTTTCTCTCTGGCTATTCCAATTCACATCTCAGAACAAAAAAATAGCCCCCATTAGATAGAACGTAATTCTAAATCTGCCCATTACTAGCTCGGAGTAGTCACTTCCACCTTAAGGAGGTTGAGGTGAGGTTGAGGTGAAGTCGCTCAGTCGTGTCCGACTCTGCGACCCCGTGGACTGTAACCTACTAGGCTTCTCCATCCATGCGATTCTCCAGGCAAGAATACTGGAGTGGGTTGTCATTTCCTTCTCCAGGGGATCTTCCCGACCCAGGGATCGAAGCCAGGTCTCCCGTATTGGAGGCAGACGCTTTAACCTCTGAGCCACCAATTCTTTTCCACCTTAAGGAACTAGATGGCAAGTCATTTGTGGACAGATAGCCATTTCCTTACCAGAGGTCCAGAGAGGAAGATGGGACCTTATTTCCTGTCAGAGTCACAGGACAAGGATTAGAGAAGTCGCAGAAGGTCTTGCAAAGTCTATCTCCAAAACACTCTGTGTGAATATATCCAATTCTCCATTCCAACCTCAGCTGTCATCATTCCCCATCAGGACAGTTTCAATACCTTCTACTTGGTCTCCCTACTTTCACTCTGGCCCTTCTGCAACCCAGTCCTCACACAGCTTCGAGAAGAATCTTTTAAAGACATAAATCCAATAATGTCACTCCCTTTGCTTCAGATCTTCCAGTGTTTTCTTAAAATAGTATCAAAACTCATCTGCAGGGCCTCACACAATCTGGCCCCCAACACTGTCTCTACCTCAATTCACAGACTCTTACTCTCTCCACACCCCTCTCACTTCAGCCACACAGGACTTCCTTCTACCCCTTGAACTTACCAAGTATTCCTCCTGGAGATCACTCATACCTGGTTCTTTCCTTTCCCTCAGATATCAGCTTAAATATTACCTCTCATTTAAGAGGCACCTTTCTCCAATGTTTCCATCTACGAAAGTTTCCCAGGCTTCCTCTATCACATCACATTGCTTTATTTTCTTAACAGTATTTACCACAATCTGACTTCTCATCTAATTTATTGACATTCTCCTTCCCGTAGAATGCATGTTTGCTGAGACAAGGAAGCTAGTCTGCTTATTTCATTGCTATATTTACAGCACCTATAGCTGTGTCTGACATATAGTAGGTACTCAGTAAACAATCACTGAACATAAGAATAGGTAAATAAATTCTGAATGGTCCCAACTTTTTTTCCTATATTCATAATTGATAAAGAAAAATAACATTGCTGCTTTGAGTCACAACCTCAAGTTTCTCCAGGAAATCATTCAGTAAACAACATATTCCTTAAAGACAAGGACCATGTCATTGCTGTATCAGGTTGTAGTACACTGTCTTGCACACAACTGATAGTAAGTGTCACTTAAATGAATTAATACATCATGGCTTCTGTCCCTGACATTGTCAAGATAATTTCACGTTATTTTACTGTTTATTTACACAGATTTAGTAGAACTCCTTGATACTTAATTGAGAAGTATAGTGTCATATAACTTTAAAAATAAAGTGAAGTTGCTCAGCTGTATCTGATTCTTTGTGACCCCATGGACTGTAGCCTGCCAGGCTCCTCCATCCATGGGATTTTCCAGGCAAGGATACTGGAGTGAGTTAACATTTCCTTCTCCATTAAAAATAAAAGATATCTCTAATTAAATTTAGTATTGTTCCACACAAACCAAGAACTAGAATTAGCAACACTTAATTCAAGCAATATGCGTGTGTACATGCATGCTTTGTTGCTTCAGTTGTTTCTGACTCTTGGCAACCCTATAGACTGTAGCCTGCCAGGCTTCTCTGTCCATGGGATTCTCCAGGCAAGCATACTGGAGTGGTTTGCCATGCCCTCCTCCAGGGGATCTTCCCCACCCAGGGAACGAACCTGTGTGCCCTGCAGCTCCTACATTATAGGCAGATTCTTTTACTGATAAGCTACGGGGAAGCCCAGTTGTTAAGCGATTATTAAGTGTGATATGGTGTTAAAGTGTTTTACATATATTATTAGTACTATGTTTGACCATAAACAAGAAAGGAAGAAAGAGAGGGAAGGAGGCAGGAGGGAGAGAAAGAGAAAGAACCTCTAAGAAAATTCTTTGTGCCTCTTGCTGCTGCTGCTGCTGCTAAGTCGCTTCAGTTGTGTCCGACTCTGTGCGACCCCACAGACGGCAGCCCACCAGGCTCCCCCATCCCTGGGATTCTCCAGGCAAGAACACTGGAGGGGGTTGCCATTTCCTTCTCCAATGCATGAAAGTGAAAAGTGAAAGTGAAGTCGCTCAGTCGTGTCCGACTCCTAGCAACCCCATGGACTGCAGCCCACCAGGCTCCTCCGTCCATGGGATTTTCCAGGCAAGAGTACTGGAGTGGGGTGCCATTGCCTTCTCCATTGTGCCCCTTAAAAAGCAATAAATTTCCAATAAGTAAAGGTATTCAAACAAAATGGAAAATTTCACCAAGAATATTCTAGAAATAGATTAAACATTAGATGAGTTATTTTACTAAATGACCTTTTATAAATCAAGAGGTTTTATAAGGTCAACCCTCTTCTTTTACAAATATGGAACAGAAGTACAGACAAGCAATACAACTTGCCCAAGATGAAATGCAAATTCCTATTTCTAATCTTCAAGGCAATCTACCAGTGCACTCCTTCCTTCCTTACTCCTCAGTACTTGACTCATAATATTTCTTGACATTCTCAAACATACTTCAACAAAAACATATTTGCTTACCATTCCTAGCACACCTGGCTCAATTTTTCCCTATGCGCTTCTGAACAGACTTCCACTACCACTGTCAATTCTATGCCAAGCTTTGTCTCTCCTTTTAAAGCAACACTTAAGGAAAAAAAAATTTTTTTTAAAATTAATGTCTCTACATTTCCATCTGATCTCAGTACTCAAGGGCTCTGATACCTCTTCTAATTCATAAGGCAGTCTGAGTAATCTTCTTAATACACAAAGCAGATCATTATCACTCCCTCACTCAAAGCTAGTTGTTTTCCAAGATACTTAAGATAAAAATCTATAAACTCCGAAACAAAAATGACAAGGTTCTGCATGGTCTGGCCTTGCCTCCCTTCCTAGTTTTACCTTAAAGCTACTGTTCCTTTTACTCGTGCTAATGTACCTCTCTGGCACTCTTTAAGTTCCTCAAATGCTTCCAGCTCTTTCCTACACTGATAGTTTCACACGTTGTTCTTTCTTCCTTAACGTACCAACTTCCAAGATTCACCATAAATGATGTTTTCTTAGGGAGATCCTCTTTAAGCACCCCCACATTCACCAATGCATCAAAAGAAGGTCCTCCTTGACACTTTGCCAAAGCACCTTTTTCTTGCCTTTATAACACATCCATTGTTTTAATGTGGGCTTCCCAGGTGACACAGTGGTAAAGAACCTGCCTGCCAGTGCAGGTGACATAAAAGACACAGGTTCGATCCCTGGTTTGGGAAGATCCCCTGGAGAAGGAAATGGCAACCTACTCCAGTATTCTTGCCTAGAAAATTCCATGGGCAGAAGAGCCTAGAGGACTACAGTCCACAGAGTCGCAAAGAGTTAGACACAACTGAAGCGACTTCATACACACACACATTGTTTTCATGATGTATGTAGGGGGATGCCAGAAGCTGCCCTGCTCTTCCCTGTTCAGGTGGGCAGAGCAAGTCACATTGGAGCAGGTATCACAGAAATAAGAAACATTCAGTGTGGTAAATGTTGACTGAGTTGGTTTTCATAGTGGAAAGTTGTGTGGTACAACAAAGGAAATCCATACAACACCCTCGGTATAAATTGCTGGTTACCTGGGAAGAAGTAGACCATCATAGTTATCATATTTTCTGGGGGAAAATAAAAAGCAGAGAAATCTAACCTCCTCTCCCAACATCTGAAGCCAAGAAACTTAGTAGAGAGCAACTTTGGCTGCATTCAGTAGCGGGAAAAGACATGGAATGTCTTAAAAGAAAACTTACTGGCAGAGAAAGACAAACTTGCGAGAAAGTCATCTGAGTACAACCCAGAGCCTAAGGACCCCAGAAGGAGGTTCCAGGCAGTACGTGGCCAGAGGCCAGCCGCTCTCTGGGTCCTTACATTCTAGTACAGTGGCTGTGCTTCAGAAAATTGCTGCTGAGCTTCATGGCTGAAGTTAGAGGGTGTGAATGAATGGGACTCCTAACAATGGCGCCCAAGCACAGACCCATTGCAGCCTGGGCAGGGACATGCTCCATGAGGACTTCACAGTGGCCGTGGACCAGCACTGCCCTTCAGCCCAGACAAGATCAACCTGCAGCAGCTGCACCATGTGGCAGTGAAAGCAACTAGGGTGATGACCAGATCACCCTGGTCATCTGATTGACCAGGTGGTAACCAGCTACATCTGGTTACAAACGTAACCAGGCTGGTTACATTTATTTACTGGATCAATGGTTTATTTTCTGTGGGTCTACCTTAGTAGATTGAAAGTTTCATGGAAGAAGCTAGCATGTCTGTTTGGCTTATGCTCAGGGCTACCAAGTACAGCACAGATGGCACCCAGCTCCACAAGGACGGTTTTTCACATGGAACATGACATGAAGACTGTCCCTTAGAGCCAGGTAACTGCTCAATGTCTTCAACCTTACCCTAGTCATCACTGTATCACCAGGGAGGCAGACACGAAACAAGCACTCAGTACATATTTACAGAATAATTATATAACAATGCATGATCTATTCTGTTCATTTGTATACATTTCTATGATTCTTCTTAAGACGTTTTTGGGTATTTTCCCCCCACATACCTAATATGGTATGTCTAAAAGGGATGATTTTATCTATTTTGAGCCACAGGAAGTCAGAACGGAAAAGAAGGTTAGAGTGATAAGTGTTTTTATTGTACTCACGAGGAAAGGGAAAACCAGAAAGATAGGATGACTTTAATCCTTTGGTAGAAAAGCCAAGATGAGAACCGCGGGCTCTGTGCCTTTTACTCTCTCTAGCCCCCATCTGCTCTTCAGTAGCTTTCTCTTGTTCTTATGAAACAGAGGCAGAGGTCACTTAATCACTGACTGCTGTTGGTGCCTTTGACTGCCAAGGCACTGGATTAATTAGGGAAATGCGGATGTGTGTGCTCTACTTGACCCAAAGTGGTAGTACGTTATCAGGGAGATTTCGTATGTCAAGACCACAATGAAAGCTCCACTTTATTAGACTGGTGAATTCTTCAAAACACACTGTATTTTTTAGAATCTCTCTTTCAGTATTTTCAGCATTAACAGCATTACTTCTTTTTCCAAATGCTCATGAGTCATACCAACAGCAGCATATTCTCAAGCACAGAAAATAACACACTGAATATTCAGAAAGAGGAACAAAAAGATCAAATCTACTTAAAGGAAATAAAGGATTAGTGAAAAGTATGTTCTTAAAATTATATTTTATTTTTATTAGATCAATAATTGCTTAAAATAGGCAACTTCCCTGGTGACCCTGTGGCTAAGACTCTGTGCTCCCTATCCAGGGGGGGCAGATTCAGGGGACTAGATCCCACATGCAACAACTAAGACCCAGCACAGTCAAATATATATGTATGTATGTATCTATATATATGTGTATGTATATATATTATATATATATATAATGTTTTTTAGAAAACTAAAATATTGCTTAAAATAAATATACTTCCGGCTCCAACTTGGCCATCTGTCTTTGTATTACCAAGATTTATAAAAAGCTTGTTTGGTGTAAAATTTATCCTCTACTTATATGATATGACTCTTGGAGTTCCCTTGTGGCTCAGCTGGTAAAGAATCTGC
This sequence comes from Capricornis sumatraensis, assembly GCF_032405125.1. Classification (NCBI taxonomy): domain Eukaryota; kingdom Metazoa; phylum Chordata; class Mammalia; order Artiodactyla; family Bovidae; genus Capricornis; species Capricornis sumatraensis. The sequence continues at coordinate 174,798,075 of NC_091070.1, read as the reverse complement.
CTGCAGTACATGAGACCTGGGTTTGATCCCTGAGTTGAGAAGATCCCCTGGAGAAGGGAAAGGCTACCCACTACAGTATTCCAGCCTGGAGAATTCTATGGACTGTATAATCCATGGGGTCACAAAGAGTTGGACATGACTGAGAGACTTTCACTTCACTATATGATATGCTGCTGCTGCTGCTGCTAAGTTGCTTCAGTCGTGTCTGACTCTGTGCGACCCCACAGACGGCAGCCCACCAGGCTCCCCCGTCCCTGGGATTCTCCAGGCAAGAACACTGGAGTGGGTTGCCATTTCCTTCTCCAATGCATGAAGGTGAAAAGTGAAAGTGAAGTCGCTCAGTAAGTGTCCGACTCTTCATGACCCCATGGACTGCAGCCCACCAGGCTGCTCCGTCCATGGGATTCTCCAGGCAAGAACACTGGAGGGGGTTGCCATTTCCTTCTCCAATGCATGAAGGTGAAAAGTGAAAGTGAAGTCGCTCAGTAAGTGTCCGACTCTTCATGACCCCATGGACTGCAGCCCACCAGGCTGCTCCGTCCATGGGATTCTCCAGGCAAGAGTACTGGACTGGTTGCCATTGCCTTCTTCATCACTATATGATATGACTCTTACCTAAATTAGCACCTAATTTCCTTCCAACAGAATTAAAGTGAGGAAAATCAAGCCTCCTCTTCTATCTCTGCCACCATCTTTCATTTTTAGGTTTAGAGTCCTCAAACACCTATCATAAAAATCAGCAATGGTAAAATAAAACACTGATTTTGAATAGGTAACCAGACCAGCTGCTGAAATGTTCTCCTTGTAAATGATGACCAAGAGAATTCTAGGAGGGCTACTGGATGGGAAAATTACACTTTGTGTTATTTGCAGACTACAAATAATATTAATGCCTTGTCAGGACCTAGACTAACTGTGAGGCAGTTTACAACTGTGTGTTTCTCATGCTTTGATCTGATTTAAGGTTCATGTAAACTCAGTTCTGGACTGTGAGTCAGTGGTGGAGAATCTGTGCAGCCCCAACACTCTGGATCACCTGTGAAGAGATGAGGACCACCAAGGCACAGGCTCTAGCCTTAAGAGGTCTGCAGAATGATTTGACCTAGGACAGCAACTAAACGCACAATTAATTCGACTCATTTACATGAGGAGAGGTCTGAGCACATGGAGTCCCTGACTGGAAAAACAAGAGACATATTCTAGACAGAGGTCTTCAGAGCACGAGGTGGTGGGTACTCCTCCAAGTTCAAGGGAAGGGGAGGTGGGATCCAGCATGTCTTAGCTTTAGAGAGTTAACTGGTAGTTGTGAGGGGGAAAGCATCCCAGAACTGAGAGAATGGTGATGGTGATGGGGGCAGGGAGGAGGGATGAATTACAATACCTTGCCAAGATTTACAAATATTTATCTTACAATATTTATTTGCCTGCTTTCTTAATTTTTTTTTTTCTGAAAAGTTACATTCTCCACCACATTTCCCCACCAGTTAATTATAACTAATCAAGCTGTGAAACATCATGTCTCTCTTTCCTCCAGTTTCCTGGGAGAAAGTTCTATCTGAAGATAAGAAGTCAACACGGTCATCTATAAAACATCACAGTAGTATTCTTAATATGGAAGAAATAGTCTCAACTATTTTCACATACATTTATTTTGCTTTTTATTACAATCTGTGAAATAAGTTCAGTTGGTGTTTTTATTCCTCTTTTACAGGAAAAAAAGAAAAGTGCTCACAAAGATATCACGCAAGCTGTTTAAGGTCACACAGTGGATTGTGTTATGTCACTGGAACAAGAACCTGTCTTCTGATTTATGTGCTCAGATATTTACTCAATAGGCTTGTGGTGGACATACCTTGTATGGCTGGTCATCATGGTAGTTCCCAGGAAAAGAACAATTTACCGGGTAGTTACTATATCTGCCCTCAGGAGGTCAGTTAATCCAGAATGTTCAGTAAAGTGTGACTCAGATCAAGACACTGGATCCGCAAGGTAAGTGTTGTGGAACCAAAGAGCTGCAGCCCCCAACCAAGCCTAAAGAGGCCCAAGGAAGGTTCCTCTAACAAAGTCACTGCCAACTTGGGACCTTAGCCAATCCAAGACAGTGACTGCTCGGCAGCTGTCCTGAATGGCTGAGGGGTGAGGTGTAAAGTTGGAAAGTGGAGACAAAAGTGTTCCAAATAAAGGGAGCAGAGTCACTACTCCACACTGTTATTTCCATGTGTGTGTGTACGTGTGCACACATGCGTGAGTATGCATCCCTCTCATTTAAAAAAGTTACACACTGTCCAGTTGTCATTTCTGTTTAAGAATGAATTACTATGTTTACCATAAAATGCTGACATACACTCAGGAGACAAGATATAAGAGGAACCCCAAGAAAAATAACGTCCCTTCTTGGGTTACCCTCATTAATCTCTGAAAATTAGAATTTTTCTAGGGAAAAGAAGGACTTAAGAGGCCATCTAATAATTCTCAAGAAGCAAGGCAGGAATTGAAATACAAACCACTTACTTACTTCTATGATAAGGAATTGAGGGAAAAGAGGGGTTCAGAATATGACATGCTATAGTTGTAGATTCCAAGAGTTGCCAAGTGTGAAAGAGGTGCATGTAGAACCCGGGTGGACTATAAACGTGCTACCCGTATGTGAGGAGTTTGAAGGAGAACTTCTCTCCCTGCTTTCTAGCTCTGCAAGGCAAGGACTGAAAATCGAACATGACACCCAGTACCTCTCACTACCGCCTCTCAGCTCCCCCAGACAAATCATCGATCATCCTCTGTTACAAATGCCTGTAGTGCATATTCCTGAGTGTAATTCCCAGAAAAATGATCCTATGGAAACTTTCATAATTGAGTTATTGACCTTTACAGCTTTTTCAAAGGAGGAAGTCCAATGAGTCACATGTATGCTACAATTCTAGACCATCTGAATGTCTTCAAATAAGATGGCTTAAGAATTTGTTTAATTCCTGGCTCTCTTTAACAAACTCAAGATACAAAAACCTACATTTTAAGCCCTGATTTATCTCATTAATCTTCAAGTTATGTTTGCTTCTGGATATATCACTTAGATAACCTGCCATCTCTTTACGTACAGCGTCCAAAAGCCCAAGTCACTCAGAAGCCCTCACTCTTCACTTCAGTGCAGTCACTCAGTTGTGTTTGATTCTTTGTGACCCCATGGACTGCAGCACGCCAGGCTTCCCTGTCCTTCACCAACTCCTGGAGCTAGCTCAAACTCATGTCCATTGAGTCGGTGATGCCACCCATCTCATCCTCTGTTGTCCCCTTCTCTTCCTGCCTTCAATCTTTCCCAGCATGAGGGTCTTTTCCAATGAGTCAGTTCTCATCAGGTGGCCAAAGTATTGGAGTTTCAGCTTCAGCCTCAGTCCTTCCAATGAATATTCAGGACTGATTTCCTTTAGCATTGATTGGTGGGATCTCCTTGCAGTCCAAGGGACTCTCAAGAGTCTTCTCCAACACCACAGTTCAAAAGTATCAATTCTTTGGCACTGCCCCCTTTCTTTATACTCCAACTCTCACATCCATACATGACTACTAGAAAACCCCATTCTTACAAAAGTACAATTGACCAAGCAGTCTCCTTCTCAAATTTCTCATTCTGGGTCATTAAACCATGATTCTCCCAAATAAGAGAAACTGAGCATAACACATGGAAAAAGACCTTAGATATCTATTAGCTCTACTTTTGCATTTTAAGAGGATATATAATTTCCCCAGTACTATGATTAGCACTAGAACTGCTGGCTTTTAGCTAAGTCAAACAAACAAATCAATACAACAGAAAAAAGATTAAAAATAAACTCAGAGTCAAATATCTTGAATTAGAAATCTGGTTCTAATATTCTTAACAATATTCTAATACTGTTATTTTTATAACACTATAAAACACCATTACTTCTGTAAAATAACCTATTGCATCTATTTTTCACATGTAGTGCATTTAAGGCAAATTTTCTATGTCAAAAAATGTCAGTGATTCCTCAAACTTAAAAAACACTACATCTATGTTGCAAAATATCTCCTTGAGTCAAAGCATTCTCTGCCCACATCTGTGGCTATTGAGCAGGGAATTTGCTGGTTCAAGATTAAAGGCAAAGTTCCTAAGGCTGCTTTTATACAGTTTCCAAGTTGTGGATGAGAAACTCTGTTGCTCATTATCTCTTTTCACAGTGTAGATAGCTTTTCGTCTACTATTTTTAAGATGGCTACAGTATTAGTCACTTACGGCTTTAGTATTGTAGCTGTTGTACCTGTTTGAGGAGTGCCAGATGTACAAAAGTACAAACTGCCGTCAGGGGTTCCTCTGAACAACAGCCTCGGGTTATTCCTGCTACTGGAAACTTGGCTATCATGTCAAACAACTGGACTATTTGGTGATTGTAGTCCATAAAAAATCTAATGATAATAAGTCAAACAGATTGTATTGCTGAGCCAATTGACTGATTTCAACAGAATTTGATGCTTTATATTGACTAAGAAGTGTAGGTCATCTATCAATGGTGACACCACTTCCCACTGTATTTTCACTTAATTTCAGATTTTTTATTGTATAGCTTCTGAAGGAAAAAGTTTAAAAGCTTTTGTTTGCACCAGATAAACCTCTATTTAAACCAGATAAACTGAGCAATGGCTCCTATTTACACAGCAGGAATTTGCAGCAGTTGGGATGTTTTCTTATTATGGTATCTATTCTCTGCTAAGTTTTTCAGCAGTGACAACTGAACATTATTATCATCACATTAGTCCTCCAAGACAAGATACACTCAGAGTCCTTTTAAGTAAGAATTTTGGATAATTAAATTAGTATCCTGTGCCCATTTTTTTTAAAAAAGCTAACAGGGAATCTATATTTTATAATTAGGAAAAACATATTAAAAAAAAAAAAAACCCTCTCACTTCAGCATTAATACACTAAAAATTCAGTTCACTAAATTCTAGTGTTTTCATTCTTATAATTCCGTAACCTATTAAGAGAGCAGTTTTGCCATTTTCTTTCCTTTGAAATAATTCCAACTTTGTACTGCAGATCTTTCTGAAGATATTTGGAGATTTAACTTCAGTGGTACACAAAACAGAAGACAGAGTAATTCCTTTAGCTCAAAAAATACCCATTTTGAAAACCACAAATTCTTCTCTTTGATATGATCACATGTTGAATTTGTTTAATGTTTTTATGAGAACTGACCCAATAAACTTTGATAAAATACTGCAAACCAATAAAGTTTATATGCAAATATTAATTGAAATTAGGATGAATTCCAAATACAAAGTTTCTTAAGAGTGAGTCTGGTCATCCTAGGCTTCAGTTTTCAGAACTGATCAAAAGTCTTCATAAGGCCACTGTGCCCATCATATTAGAAGCATAGTTTTGAAATAAAAAACACACTGCTTATTTTCTCTCCTACTTAAAAAGAAAGCAACTATACATCTGGTTAACTGTATGAGTAAGTATTTTACTCATATGATTTACCTTTTTCCTTGGATATATAGAGCACACATATAAAGAGTGTGATAGAACTCAAATATGTGGGACTCAAATGACTGTTGTGAGAAATTCAAATATTCTGTTTGCCTTTAAAGCTACATTTATAGTAACGTGCTTATTATTTAGAATTCTTTTTTTCTTCTATTTGGCTACCTACACACAGTAGAAGTAAATATGTCTAAAATTGGTGCTGGCTTTGATAAGCCACGGTGATGACATCAGCCTGACTTCTAGCTTCTGGAATGCAGAACTGAGACCTTACAGCGATTTGTGGGCTATGAGGTCCCAACATAACTCTCCTTGTCACCACCTATGATCCATTCCAAGCCAAGGCTCCTGCTCTAAATATACTACACAATGAAACAAGAGTATTCTGGAATATCGGTGTTGTCAAATGCAGGAGTGGTTGGGGTGGCGTGGGGTGAGAGGAGAAAAGGAACTACGGTTCTGTTAAAAAGTACAAAGATTTTTAAATTGTACATGGTGTACTACAATGTTAATGTACTTAATATAACTTAACTGCACACTTAAACTAGTGGGAAATTTCATGTTATGTGTATTTTATCACAATTAAAAAAAGAAAAGCTCCAGAATTCCATGGTCCTGCCATAAAGATTCCAAGCTCCCAATGCAGGAGACACCGGTTGGATCCCTGGTGGCAGAACTAAGATTCCACAAGCCCCAAGATACAGATAAAAACTTAAACAAGAAAAAAAAAAAAAAAAAAAAAAAAAACCCAAACCCTATACGTGCGTGGTTTCTGAAAACTGTGCCATGGATTCCAGGAGTTTTTCACAACTGTCTAATAAATTTCTAGGTCCGATATGTCATCTGTTGTAACCCTGTCACAGTGACCAGGTCGCTCTTGCAGGAATATTTACTGAGCCAGGTTGCTGGGGGCCTAAAAAAGCAACCATTCATCAGGAATTAGTAATAGCTCTTACACCAAATGTCGAGCTAAAAGGACCGCAGAGGAAAACCTGGAAAGTAAGATTAAGAGCGGGTGTTAGACAGGCAGCATATGGAAATATCACTTGCTCCCGGGCTGTGGGCCCCCCGAGGAGCTGGTAAGTGCAGAAACCTCTACGAAGGGCCTTGCCATCAGCCCCGTGCAGTGACCACAAGGACAAGCAAAGGCTGGTACGAGGGAGTTAGTAGGCCTCGGGGCCCACGGGATGACCGTGGGTTCTGGCACTTCCTAGAGGGCGCAGTGCAATTTCAAAGGACGGAGGGCTGGCCGAGGGAGAGACGCCCCTCCACTCTCCTGCCTCGCGTCTGCCTGCTAGCAAAGCGAGCTGCGGCTGCTGCGGGAGGGCGCGCACTAGCTCAGAGGCTGTGCCTGTCGCGAGGGGGGGGGGGGGGGGGCTGCGGGGCGGGGCGCCGGTAAAGTACTGCAGAGTGAAAATCAATCGACCCAACGGGCGAGAGGTATTTGAAATAAGGAGAAAACCCAGAGAACGGGGCTAGAGTTGTCATCGCCATTCTATTCAGCTCCTAGTACTCCTGGGAGAAACCAGTTTCTGCACCAGCAGTGAACTAACACCTGGGTGTCTTTTAACTCTCTCCGATTAGAATGTGAGCACCCCTGGGGTCTCCAGGCGTGCACAGCCAGAGCCTAATACGATGCCTAGCACTTGGAAGATGCTCAGCAAGTAAATGAGGAGCTATGCTCTGAAGCCGAGACCAAGACAGCGCAGGTAGAGCCCTCTCCAAAGTTCTCTGCTTGCAGACACGCCCCTGCAGGTGCTGTCACTTTCCAAAGTCTTCATTGCCCGCCGGCGCGCACGCGCCCACCTCGAACTCCCCAAGCCCAGGAACTACCTACCAGCAACGGCGACCAGCAGACCGACAGCACGCACATGATCCCCATGAGCTGGATGGCCGTCTCTGTCGTGATTCGGCCCCATTGGGCGCTGGACTGCGACGCCGTGGCCTTGGCCCTGCAGCGGGACACCAGGGCCTTAATGGTGGCCAGGTTGCAGGCGAAGGTGACCACCAGCGCCGAGAGCCCCAGGATGGCAAAAGCAGAAGCGAAGAAAACGTTGCCCCAGTTTTGCCGGGAGTTAGTCCCGTTGCCCCCAGGCCCAGTGCTAATGAAGCACCAAGTCCCGGGCCACTGGACAGTATACTGACCTACCCCCAGCACCGGCAACAGGGCGAAGGCGAGCACCGCCAGCCATACGCCTAGCAGCACGGCGCGGGTGACGCTGGTCTTCATGTGGCTTGAGTACCAGTGCGGCGCCCGGGTGGCCAGAGCCCGCTCGACGGCCATGGCGCTGGCAATGAAGAGCGAGGAGAGCCCAAAGACGGTCATGGTCAGGCCGAAGAAGGTGCACAACCTCCCCGACGGGTCGAGCTGCTCCCAGCGCTGGTGGGACAGGTAGAGGACGATGACCACCGGGCTGGTGAGCAGCTGCCCGACCATGTCGGTGAGCGCCAGCCAGCCGATGCACAGCAGGAACGACCTCTTGCGCTTGCCCTCCCGGCGCCTGTAGCTCTTCGACACGAGCGTTATGGCCAGCGCGTTGCCCACGAACCCGGTGATCATCATGGTCATCGAAAAGGCTACGGACACCGAGCCGCAGTCCTCGCTGGGTTCCTGGGGCAGCGTGAGGTTGTTCGGCGCCTCAGCGGCGCGCTCGGCCGCCCAGATGCCCGGGCCGGAGTGGTTGAAGCGCGTACAGAAAGGGGCGCTCGCGTGGTCCCGGGTCGCCTTCATATCGCCTTGGCGGTGAGGGAGGGACGGCACCTTGAGAACAGCGACGAGAGCCGGCAGGCCCGGCGCGGGAGGCGGCGGCTGTCGGTGGCGACCGGGGCTGGGGCTGGGGTCGCGGCTAGGCTGCCCTCCATGATGCGGGGCGCAGCCGCCGCCTCACTTCGCCACTAAGGCGGCGGCGCCGGGGCTCCCGGGCCAAGCAGGCAGCCGCGCCGTCGGCTCCCGGGCGTCCGGAGGTGCCCGGCGGCTGCTATAAGCCCGAGGGGGGCGGGGCGCCCGTGGGCGTGGGCCCAAGTGCAGTGGGAGGAGGATGCAGAAGCAGCCGAGAGCCTCCCTCTCTCTCTTTCCCTCTCTCTCTCTTTCTTGCTGCGGCTTGATCACTGCTTTGGCCGCCTGGGCTCCGAACATCCTTCCGCCCCCGGAAGACTGCTCTCGAAATGCCCCAGCTCCTGCCAGGACCGGCTGCCCAGCCAGGCTGCCCCGCGCCTCCTCAGGTTCTCTGCCAGAGGAGAGTTCGTGGAGAGGCTGGGACTAAAAGGTCTCCCTCGGCTACCCCACCTCAGACAAGTTGCCAAGGTGCCCTGCTTCCTCCTTCTCCACCCACGGAGGCTCGCGCAAGGACCGGATCTTCCTCCTGACGCTCTTTTGTAACCCTGGCAAGTGTATCTTACCTACCTGACCCTGAGCAATCTAGGCAAACCACACTCCTGATGCGTAGATGAGCGTGAACATTTCTCCCTTTCTGCTTTGAGACTCTCGCATGATCTTAAGCAGGCCAGGTTGCTCTGTCCCCAGGGGCGCACTGAAACTGTAAAACCAACAGTGCCGTAAGATTTAAGGGAATAGGTACAGGAAGACAAAATCAGACTGTCGGATTCAAAAATAAAGAAATCCCAACTACCAACTCCTTCCTTCACCCGCTTAAATTCTGCTTCTTCCTTAACATTAAATATATATATTAATTAATTAAAAATATTTTTAAAAGTTAGCTAAGGCAAAAGGGGCTAGAGGCAGGTGGCTGGCACTCACTATTTCACTGTCTCAGCACATCTGAAATATTGAAATCAAAGGCTGCTAGCCTGCTTGAGTGGGGGGAGGTAGGGCAGAGAAACAAGGCAAACTCTTACAAAGCCATCTTTCTCCACCCTGGACCATTCTTATGCAATTAGGACTAGAAACTGCATTTAGATGTTATGGTCTTCACATTTAGTGAAAATGCGCATAATCGCTTAGTAACATCTTTTATTAAGCCAATATTTTATGTTTCACAACCATTTCCCCATTTTTTTCCAGACATCCTCCAAGTATTGTTATTACTCCCCCTTTAAGGTGAGGTAACTGAGGCTCCTGAAGCTAAAGGATGTGCCCAAGTCTTTCAGCAATTCTCCAGTCTCCAACTTATCTGAAGCACAGTATTCTTTACGTAGATACCATAACCACTCTCAACAGGTGATAAGACCAGCAGTTCTCAAATCTAGGGAGAGTCTAGTTTTTCTGCCTTTTCATCTTGTCGGGGAAATGGAAAGATTTTAAAAATTATTTTTGAACTTCATTTTTCCTCATATTTAAGAAATTAGACCTAATCATTCAGCTCAGTCGTTTCCATCGTGTCCGACTCTGTGCGACCCTATGCGCTGTAACCTGTGAGGCTCCTCAGTCCATGGGATTCTCCAGACAAGAATACTGCAGCGGGTTGCCATGCCCTCCTCCAGGGGAGCTTCCTGTTCCAGGGATGGACCCCGTGGCATCTCCTGCATTTTCTGTATCACAGGCGGATTCTTTACCGCTGAGCCAGTTGGGAAGCCCATTTACTCAGCCCTATGAAGACCATTACTCAGACTTTCAGAGCAAGACTGGGTCAGTTCAGTTGTTTGTCTTTTCCAGCATAGTTGATCTCCTTATTGGATGTAAAATAGTGGTAGGATATGAGAATGGAGTATATTCCCTTGCATTCTTTCTATGCTGTTGTTTTGAATCTGTATGAGAGTCTGAAAAAAAAAATCATTATAGGGCTATATAGTTTTTAAAGGAGAAAAAGCAAAAATGAAATGTAAACTCTATTTTAACAACATGCATTAATCACATCCCTGTTTTCATTTTTTTACTTTTTTCTTTTACTTTTTTGAAATTTATTTGTAATGCCATGTGTCTAATGAGAACTAAGAAGGAATACAGAAGTGGTTCATTTTTTAAATCTTCCCCCAAGCTTTTATTAGTTTTAATTAGTCTCAAACTCATATTTGTGAAATGTTTTTCTAAAGTGTCATTTGAAAAGTAAAATAATATTCGATGGTATTCCCAGATACAAGTTTTATCCAAAGCACTGGATTGAAAGTACGCATCAAAATTTAATGTTATAGCAATAAAACTCTAGTGTAACTGTATATTTATTTTAAAATTTAAGACCTTTCCATGATTTATACATCAAAAAAAAAAAAACCCAAAGCCAATATACAGTGACATCAAAAATTATTTTTATTTTTATTTGACCTCTTTGAACCTTTGTTTTACCGTTACTGCAGTACACGTTAGACTATATAAGAGTTAAAAGTATAAGCGCATATAGTATCAGTTAATGTTAGCCTCTAACTCACCTCCACCAATGCCTTAAATGTATCACATTTCAGAATTTTTGTATAACAATTTACTCCTTTCCGTGTAGATTGCTTCATCTTATCCTAAGTTGTTTGTTTTGTAGCTATTCACCTTGAAAACAAGTAATTTGGAGGATCTGAGATGTCACTATAGAATGCGGGCACAGAATGACTCCAGATCCACACTTCTTGGTGTCAGAACAGAAATAGTCTGAATTGTGTTGGCCTGAAACATCACCGCCCTCTAGTGACCCAAAGGTTAATAACATGCCATATAATTTCTGAAGAATACAAGCTTTGCTTAGGGACATCTGATACTTTTCATAGGGGCCTAACTCATTAATACATAACTATTGTCATTCTGTCTTTCTTTGAGAGTCTGTTTAATCAATATTCCAGTGAGGATTAAAGTTATAGAGTAAGGTAACTGAAGGACCACATATTCAAAAAATTTACAAAAGATTTTAAAGCGTGTGTTCACCCATTATGTATTTTTAACTGATATCATGCCTAGAAGTGATGATGAATTTATTGTATATACTTCTACTGAACTTCTATTAGGAAATCTTAAAATAGACATAAATTAAAAAAATTAAATCACTGAATAGTCACTGGGAGGACTGATGCTGAAGCTGAAGCTCTAATACTTTGTCCATCTGATGCAAAGAACTGACTCACTGGAAAAGACCCTGATGCTGGGAAAGACTGAAGGCAGGAGAAGGGAACAAGTTGGTGATGGACAAGGAAGCCTGGTGTGTTGCAGTCCATGGGATAGCAAAGAGTCAGAAATGACTAACTGAATTGGAAAAACTAATAAGTAGTTTCACACAATCAAGCCCTTGATTACCTGAAGATATCTGCAGTTCTTACTCTATAGAGCCAACTACTAATTTCAGGATATTTTCAAGTCATTTATTCAATAAATATTGAGATTTGTCTGCCAGTCTAGTAGTTAAGACTCCTTGCTTCCAATGGAGGGGATGCAGCTTCAATTTTTGGTGGGGGAACTAAGATCTCACATGCTGCGTGGTGCACCCAAAAATAAATAAATAGTGAGCACCCAATCTATGTCAGACACCATACAGTCTTCAAGGACACAAGAAAAACAAAAGTTTCGACATTTATGGAGTTTATATTTTAATGGGAACTCTTTCCTACCCAAAATAACAGAAGAATGCTAAACTCAGTGGCTTTTGTTATTTGTCATGCAGATCAAGAAACCCAATTTTAGAAACAATGTATAGTTTTAAATAAAAAGTGGAAAAATGTGTATAGTATTCAGGATCAAATAAGATTTATCTCAGGAACACAAGGTAGATGTAGCTCTCAAACATTAATCAATATAATTAGTAGTTCAACAAAATAGACACTTTAAGTCTTTTCTAAATCAATTATCTGGATACCCTAAGTCCTTTTTATTGACTGCCTCTTTTCCAAACTTTTCTGTTTCATTATGTGCCTAGTAATTTTTAACTGAAAACTGGACATTAAAGTTCATATACTGTAGTGACTGTGGATTTCATTTTTCTTCTGGAGATTACTGATTTGGTGGTGATGGGGTGGTCTTTTGGCAGTTAATGTGCCTGGATTCAAAATGCTAACATTTTCTCTCCTGATAGGCAGCTACTGTTATCTCTTGTCTCTTCATGACTGCTCTTTAAGCCTGGTTTCTTGTGAATTGATCTATCCTATCTAATGCAAAGAGCCAACTCATCGGAAAATACCCTGATGCTGGGAAACACTGAAGGCAAAAGAAAAAGGGGGTAGCAGAGGATGAGATGGTTAGATGGCATCACTGCCTCAGTGGACATGAATTTGAGCAAACTTTGGGAGAGAGCAAAGGACAGAGGAGCCTAGCATGCTACAATCCATGGAATCACAAAGAGCTAGACATGACTTACCAGCTGAACAACATAACTATATGATTTGTTGGTTGTTCAGTGATGGGGATCATTCTGTCTGGTTTATTTGCTTATAGGGGGTCTCTTCTGATTTCTAGCTGTTCTGTCAGTTTGGAGCTGTGCCTTGGTATTTCAAGCCTGTGAAGCTTCAGCTTGCTTTTTAAAATTAGGTTCCAGGGCGATTCTGTCATTCGCATATAGTTTGGCTGTCAAACGTAGATTTGGGCAGAAGTTCCAGTTCACTCTTTCTGTGGTTCTCATTGTTTGAATTTCCTATTTAAATTTGCAGTGGTTTTTCTAAACTTGAACTCCCATCTCTTGCACTTTTTGCCAATGAGGGCACTTTGTCTACCATTGTTTCCTATGAGATAGTCATGAGGATTGGTTATCACCTCAGTCCAAAAGGCCAGAAGTCTTAATTCTTACCCCTGTCAGTTGCAGTTTTTGAGATTAATTTTTTTCTCTCAGTTCTGTGTGCTTCTGAATGCTTTCCAATGAATTTAAATAGTTGTTTTAAATTGTTATCTGAAGGACAGTGATATTGGCATAATGATATACATGCCGTTCAATGGAATAGATGTGCGTGTGTGAGCTCAGTCGTGTCCAACTCTGTGCAACCCCATGATAACTCAACAGGCTTCTCTGTCCATGGAATTTTCTAGGCAAGAACACCGGAGCGGGTTGCTATTTCCTTTTCCAGGGAATCTTCCCAACCCAGGGATGGAACCCTTGGCTCTTGTGTCTCCTGAACTGGTAGGTGGCTTCTTTACCACTAGCTCCATCTGGGAAGCCCACTTTATATAAATATGTAGTTATATATCTATATAATGTTTATATAGATATATAAATATACAGAGATATAGATACAAAGATATGTATACACACATACATACATAAATGCAAATTCAGTTTTCAGCAGTGTTAAAGTAATTCAGTAAAGTCTTCACAAATGGTGCTGGGAAAACTGGATACCTATATGCAAATAAAAATGAACACAATCCTTATCTCACACCACACACAGAGTATCATACATTAAAGTGATTTAATCTTAAGACTATAAACCTTCTAAATTAAAATAGAAAAACTCTTGTGATTTCTTTACCCTCTCATTGTTACTAGAAGTACTCCTACAGCTTTTTCTTGTCTTTTGAACATCTAACAAACGTGATTATCTCTTTTGGTCATTATATATAGAAATCCCTTATAGTCTCAAATGCCAGGAACAATCTTTTTTTTCTTGAATGTTTGCAGCATAATTTTTCTGAATGTTTAGGTTATAATTTTTTATTAGCAGCAATTACAATAACATTTTTATATTTATTGGTGTGTACATTTGTGGGGCTTATTCTTATCATGATAAATCCTTAGGAGAGGATTGATACATCCCAAATTTGTATCCACAGCCTGTATTTCCCCTGGAATTCTAGCCTCATTTATCCAACTGACTGTCATCCCACCTGGATAACCCAATAACACCACAGTATGTTCAAATGGTACTTCAAATTTTCTTTTTCATTCCTGGTTATACCTGAGTCTTCTCCATTGCAATGTATAATAGTGCCATCCACAAACTCAAGCCAGAAATCAAATGGCCATCCTTAACTCTTCCTTTTCCATTGTTTCTCTTTTCCAATCCATTATCCAGTAATATTAATTCTATTTCCAAAATATTCATTCACTGTATCCATCTCCACAGCTACTATCTTGGTTCGGGTCACTGCCATCATTTACCTAATCTACTGCTATTGTTTTTATTTTTTCTTGGTTTTATCATTTTAAATTTTATTGTGACAAAATAAGCAAAGCTTAAATAGCATGTAGATTTTATTTTAAACAAATGATTTAGCTGTGCTTTGTTGCTGTGTGCGGGCTTCTCACTGTGGTGGCTTCTCTTGTGGCATTCAGGCTCTAGAGCGTGCGAGCTTCAGTAGTTGCAGGGCCTGGGCCCCAGGCTCTAGAGCACAGGCACAGTAGCTGTGGTGCACGGGCTTAGCTGCCCCGAGGCGTGTGGGATCTTCCTGGATCAGAGATTAAACCTGTGTCTCCTGCATTGGTGGATTCTTTACCACTGGGTCACCAGGGAAGCCCATATATTTTTAAAGGTTGATGATATTTTCTACACCTGTCCTTATTTTCACTTCCAAATTAACCAATATGAACAGGTTGTGGTATACTTCAGAGTTTTCTTTATGCTCATATAAAGATACATTCACTTACAATACATGGGTTCCTGCTGCTCTGTTTGCCAGCTCTGAATTACAATCTGAGTAAAATGTACTTTACTCTTAGTTTGGATCTCCCTAACTAGTAAAGTTAAATCCATTTTCCCATGTCTATTAACTTCCTCGTTGATTTTTGTGCACTGCCCATTGGATTATCATTATGCTATTAATTTGCAGGAGCTCTTTGGATATTTAGATATCCACTACCTGTTTCTCATTTTCCTACCCTATCATTTTGCTTGTTTTTGTCATGTTTATTACCATATGTAGAAAATTTGTTGAGTAAAATGTTCATCTTTCCCTTTATGATTTTCAGGATTATTGCTTAAGAAAGTTAAAGTTTCTCCTTAATTTCTATACTCGTTACATTTTGGAAAATACTGCTTTAATAATCATGTTAAATCAAATAGATTTAAATTTTTACTTTTTAGCAAATAAAGTGGAAGTTTAACTTTTTTTGATAATTATATGGCTAACTAGCACTATTTATTAAGTAAATCATAATTCTTCTCTTAAATACCATTTTATCATATACTAAATTTCTATATAGCCTAGAATCTAGGTCTTGCTTTCTAAATATCATTCTTCAATAAGAACCACCAGAGCTCCTTGGAGAAATGACTGATGGAGGGCTGAGGCAGGGAAATGATGAGCCTACAGCATCTGTATTATCAAAAATTAGACTGCTCAAAAGACAAAAGGATGGTGATATGTCAAAGAAACACAGGAGTCAATGTAAAACAGTCCCCAATGGATTGGAACAATTTGACCAATAAAATATATAATAGAATCCTGAATATAATCTAAATGTAAATATACACAGGTCCATACTGATATAAATGAGTAAAAAAGAGGCAAACCTGCTTAATATATGTAGATACTCCCCTCTCCAGGAACTGAGACATAGTCCCCCTTATTGAGAGTATGCTTGATTTCATGACTTTCAGGCATTTATTGTGCTTTGAGTTTCAGATACTGCATTTTTAGATAGAAGATTGGTGGCAATCCTGCACCATCAGAAAATGGTTAGTATTTTAAAAAATAAGAGTATTTTAGACTTAAGGTATGTATATTGTCGTTTTAGACATAATATCACACACTTAATAGACTTTGGTATAGGGTAAACATAACTTTTATATGCACTAGCAAGCCAGTAAGTTTGTGTGAATCGCTTTACTGTGATACCTGGTTTACTGTGGTGGTCTGGAATTGAACCGGCAGTTATCTCCAACGTATGCCTGTGCTTCCAAAGAACATAGTATTAAAAAGAAAATAGTAGTACCTTTATGACGGAGAACTCTGGCAAACCCTGTCTTAACAAAGTGATGGTTAACATCTCCAGTAATGTCATGTGGATACATCTCTTTGATATGTGATGAGGAAGTCACTTCACTCCTACAGTAACCATTCCAAACCCTATAACACCAGTCTAATCATGAAAAGAAAGTAACAGATAAACCCCAAATGAAGATCATTCTACAGGACACCAGAAAAATACTCTGGTGGTCAGGTATTCTGTAGAAAACCTGGTAAACTGGTGGAAATTAAAGGAAATCTGGAGTTAACAGTAACGTGTGAATATTGGGTTTCTTGTATTCCTGCAAATTATGCCAAATATTAAGGGTACAGAAACTCTGATTATCTTGGCAAGTTTTCTATATATATAAAATTATCCCCCAAAAGATATATAAGGGTGTATTCTTTTCTATAATCTCATACTTTATTCCACTAAGTTACTTATATTTCTAGGTGAATAGTTTTGACTGGCTTAGGTCATGAACTCTTTATTGCAAAATTCAGACTTAAATTGAAGAAAGTAGGGAAAACCACTAGACCATTAAATGACCTAAATCAAATCCATTACCATTATACAGTGGAAGTGACAAATAGATTCAAAGGATTAGATCTGACAGAGTGCCTGAAGAACTGTGGATGGGGTTTGTAACACTGTATAGGAGGCCGTGATCAAAACAATCCCCAAGAAAAAGAAATGCAAAAAGGCAAAATGGTTGCGTGAGGAGGACTTACAAATAACTGAGAAAAGAGAAGGAAAGGCAAAGGAGAAAAGGAAAGATATACCTATCTAAATGCAGAGTTCCAAAGGATAGCAAGGAGAGATAAGAAAGCCTTCCTCAGTGATCAATGCAAATAGAGGAAACCAATAGATTGGGAAAGACTAGAGACCTCTTCAAGAAAATCAGACATACCAAGGAAACATTCCATGCAAAGATGAGCACAATAAAGGACAGAAATGGTGTGGATCTAACAGAAGCAGAAGATAATTAATAAGATGTGGCAAGAATACACATAAGAACTATACAGAAAAGATCTTAATGACCCAGATAACCACAATAGTGTGATCACTCACCTAGAGCCAGACATCCTGGAATGCAAAGTCAAGTGGGCCTTAGGAAGCATCACCACGAACAAAGCTAGTGATGGTGATGGAATTCCAGCTGAGCTATTTCAAATCCTAAAAGATGCTGTGAAAATGCTGCACTCAATATGCCAGCAAATTTGGAAAACTCAGCAGCGGCCACTGGACTGGAAAAGGTCAGTTTTCATTCCAATCCCATTCCAATCCAATTGTGCAGTTCAAACTACTGCACAATTGCACTCATCCCATATGCTAGCAAACTAATGCTCAAAATTCTCTAACCTAGCCTTCAGCAGTATGTGAACTGAAAACTTGGATTTTCAAGCTGGATTTAGAAAAGGCAGAGGAACCAGAGATCAAATTGCCAAGATCCGTTGGATCAAAGAAAAAGCAAGAGTTTCAAAAAAATTTCCGCTTCTGCTTTACTGACTACTCCAAAGCCTTTGACTGTGTGGATCACAACCACCTGCGGAAAATCTTCAAGAGATGGGAATACCAGACCACCTGATCTGCCTCCTGAGAAATTTGTATGCAGGTCAAGAAGCAATAGTTAGAACCAGACATGGAAAAACAGACTGGTTTCAAATTGGGAAAGGAGTACATCAAGGCTGTATAGTCGCCCTGCTTATTTAACTTATATGCAAAATACATCCTGTGAAATGCCAGGCTAGATGAAGCACAACCTGGAATCAAGATTGCCAGGAGAAATATCAATAACCTGAGATATGCAGACACCACCCTTATGGCAGAAAGAGAAGAGGGACTCAAGAGCCTCTTGATTAAAGTGAAAGAGTGAAAAAGCTGGCTTAAAACTCAATATTCAAGAAAGATCATGGCATCTGGTTCCATCAGTTCATGGCAAATAGAAGGGGAAACAATGGAAACCATGACAGACTTTATTTTCTTGGGCTCCAAAATCACTACAGATGGTGACTGCAGCCATTAAAAGATGCTCGCTCCTTGGAAGAAACATATGACAAACAAACAGTATATTAAAAAGCAGACATTTTGCCAACAAAGGCCTGCCAGTCAAAGCTATGGTTTTTCCAGTAGTAATGTATGGATGTGAGTTGGACTATAAAGCTGAGTGCTGATGAATTGATGTTTTTGAACTGTGGTGTTGAAGACTCGAGTCCCTTGGACTGCAAAATCAAACCAGTCAAACCTAATGGAAATCAGTCCTGAATATTCATTGGAAAGACTTGCTGAAACTCCAGGACTTTGGCCATCTGATGCAAAGAACTGACTCATTGGGGAAAGACCCTGATGCTCGGCAAGACTGAAAGCAGAAGGGGACGACAGAAGATGATATGGTTGAATGGCATCAGACTTGATGGAGAAGTTTAAGCAAGCTCAGGGAGTTGGTGATGGACAGGGAAGCCTGGAGTGCTGCAGTCCATGGGGTTGCAAGGAGTCACACACGACTGAGTGACCAAACTGAACTGACCTTCATGTAAACAGGATCAAATAGAGCACACATACTTAAACTCCCCAGGTGTATTTGAAGAGTATTTTTTGTTGCTAGTGAGTTGTGTGTCAATTAGGTCAAGTTGACTGATCTCCCCATTTTTGCCATACAGTTTTATCAAGTTTTGCTTCATGTTTTCAACTATTACATGTATAAACGCTTATGATTGATTATGCTTTTGACTTACGTGATTTATTCCTATTCTTTCCTCAGTTTTTACTACAACTATAGTATTTCCACCCTTTCACTTCCAACCTATTTGTATCTTTACGTTCACAATAGATTTAAGAGCATATGTGTCTTGCTCCATTTATCTAGTGTGACAGTCTCCTTTATTATGGTGAGTGTTTGAACAGTGGTTGGGCTTAAACCTACTACCATTTTCCATCACGTTTCTTTTTTCTGCCTCCTTTTGCACTATTTGTGATTCCATTTTTTCCCTTTTTAAGTGTATTATGTGTAACTCCTGGTTAGGTTCGGTGGTGCTTTTATAGCATACATCTTATCAAAGTACCTTCAAGATATGTACAACTTTGTTTATAACCCTACAAATGGCTCACTTCCATTTCCCCGCTTTTGACCTGAGTAACTTCTGCTGTTTACTTGCACCTAAGTCTCACAGTCTATTTGCTTTAAACAACTCTTTTAGTGACTTAAAAAAAAATCTTATTTTTGTATTAGAGATTCAGCTTTGGAGAAGTTAAAGTTTATACATTTGAACGGGTATATATAGAATAGTAGGCCGATTTTTTAAAATACCTTTAAAGATACTGCATGATCTTCTGTTTTTCCCTGTTCAGACAGTACTGGCTGTCATCCTTATCATTTCTCTATAAACGACTTTTTCTCTGGCTGTTTTTCATCTTTATCACAGGCTTTCAACAACTTGATTATCAATAGATCTGCTTAAATTTCCATATCTATGCTTAGACCTTGATATGGAATGCTTTGTGAGAAGCATTTAAACTCAAGGATTTTACATCAAGTGTTTTAGATTCATTTCCATAATTTGGGGAAAATATTACAAGTGAAATTTCCCAATATCCTCTTGGTATTTTTTCTATTGCAGGGTTTTAGTAATACAGGTGCCCGCACCGGGTTATGCAGCCTGAGAAGTACTTACAGGGTCTTCATTTCTGGTAGAGAATTAACGAGAATACTTTGCAACCTTTCCTCTTTAGTGTTTCTTATGTATTAAGAACAGTGTGATTATACAGCAATGCAATTCTGTAATTCCAACCAAACCATTTACAAAGGTGCAGATATTTAACTTTCTCTGATCATGGTCACTAGTATCACACTAAAATTCTTAAACTGTAATAGCCACATAATCTAAATTACAATAAGATGATTTATCTTTTCTGCTCAGAATTCTGATGTGAAGTATTTAAGCATTGAAAAGGCAACATTTTCAGATTTGAATAACTAGAGGTAATGTCATTAAGAGGATTAATGTAATTACTAATTTATAAGATTTGTGTCATACACATCACTTCCATGTTTTTTCAGATCTTTAGTTCACTAAAGAGCAAATAACTCCTAATTTCAGTTCAGTTCAGTCGCTCAGTCGTGTCTGACTCTTTGCAACCCCATGAATCGCAGCACGCCAGGCCTCCCTGTCCATCACTATCTCCCGGAGTTCACTCAGACTCACGTCCATTGAGTCCGTGATGCCATCCAGCCATCTCATCCTCGGTCGTCCCCTTCTCCTGCCCCCAATCCCTCCCAGCATCAGAGTCTTTTCCAATGAGTCAACTCTTCGCATGAAGTGGCCAAAGTACTGGAGCTTCAGCATTCCTTCTAAAGAAATCCCAGGGTTGATCTCCTTCAGAACTCCTAATTTACATTTCTTATAATAAATGTCCAAATCTTTGCCAATAAAATGAACTTCACTGTTGTAGTTACCAATCGATAATATTTTATGCTATTTTCTCTTAAAAGCTTTTAGGGCCTCAAAACCTATTAAATACGGTTGTAGTCTATGTTTACTGTTCTAAAATTTTAAGTAAACATATGACAGTATTTTAATAAACACAAAGGCTTATTTTTAAACTCATTGCTTACTTTGCAAATGACACACTCCAATGTACTTAGTTCCAAGAGTTATACATTCTAAAGGAATTCAATTTACCAATTCATAAGCAAATTTGCTTAGGTTGGTATTTTTGCAGAGACATGTTAGGAATAAACCAAGAGCTTACTAAAATTCTCTTGCTGCTGCTGCTAAGTTGCTTCAGTTGTGTCTGACTCTATGCAACCCCACAGACGGCAGCCCACCAGGCTCTGCCATCCCAGGATCAGAGTAATTCTGTGCTTCTGTCCTTGGGAATATAAAAAGAAATTAAACAAATTTCAAAACATGTACCAGTAAGGCTTGGTTTCCAATCTTCTCTTCAGTTCAGTTGCTCAGTCGTGACCAACTCTTTACAACCCCATGGAAACCTTCTCTTAGCTGTTTACAATAAACCTAAGTTGGTGTTTTACCGGGCTTTCTGCTGGCTTAGATGGTAAAGAATCTGCCTGTAAGGCAGGAGACCTGGGTTCAAACCCTGGGTTGGGAAGTTCCTCTGGAGAAGGAAACAGCCACCCACTCCAGTATTCTTGCCTGGAGAGTTTCACGGACAAAGAAGCCTGGCAGGCTACAATCCATGGGGTTGCAAAGAGTTGGAGCCAACTGAGTGACTTAACCCTTTTATGTTGGCATACATCGAAGGCAACAGTGTTTACATGCAATTTCTACAGATTCTATACTACACTGAAACATACAGCTGGATGAGTAAATGCAAACCTTATTAGCTTGTGATGAAATGGAACTATTAAACTGGGGAAAAAAAAAAAAAAAGTCCAGTTTGGCAACTGGCTATCATAACTTCAGAAAGAAAACTCCTGCAACCAAATGTTTTCCAGTAAAGAATAAGCATTTCCTTCAGTAAGTATTGGAGGAAAAAGCTGACTAAACTCTTTAAGAAACATGAGATATTTATATTTATTCCCTTGTCAAACATTTGGGTGCTAGCTATAGAATGCTGAAAGAGCTAGAAATACTGCATAAAAGACTTTCAAGAAATTCACCTGAACTATGGAAACTCAGGAATCACGGAGAGCATCTGAGTGTTCTGAATCGAGTCATGAAGATCAAGTGAAAAAGGGATGGTAACGAGATGTGTACAGGGCATAGGAAACTTGCAGATAAATGGAAATTTATCACAAGTAGTCAGCATGGCTCATGGGGATAGCTATATAGGCTTTGTGCCCAGTTTGCTGGAACTGGCAGGGGAAAGCGAAGGTGTGGTAGTCACAAGATTTTAGTTTAATCCTGAGAACCATAGGAAAATTTTTAAACAAGGAAACTACATGAACATAAACAGCTAAAAACCACTCTGAGTACTAAAAGGATAACTACTTGGTTAAATATCATTTAGCAGACTGTGGAAGACCTCTACTATATGTCAGAGGGGTGGTGAGTGAGTGCTGGTCGCTCAGTTGTGCCCAACTCTTTGGAATCCCAAGGACTGTAGCTTGCTAGGCTCCTCTGTCCATGGGATTCTCCAAGCAAGAATACTGGGAGTGGGTTTTCATTCCCTTTTCCAGATGATCTTCCCAATCCAGTGATCGAACCCAGGTCTCCTGCATTGAAGGCGGATTCTTTACCATCTGCATACGCCATATGCCAGCCTGCCGCTGCTACTGCTGCTAAGTCGCTTCAGCCGTGTACGACTCCGTGTGACCCCATAGATGGCAGCCCACCAGGCTCCCCCATCCATGGGATTTTCCAGCAAAGAGTTCTGGAGTGGGCTCCCATTGCCTTCTCTGACTCAAAGTTAAATCAGATTTATTGGAGGTGGGAAGGCAAAAGAGAAATCTAAGAGGACTCTCCACCCTACCTTACTGATAATGTTGTTTATCAATGTGAAATATACTAGTTTTGATGGACAGATTGCATGGGTAGAAATTAGATATGTTGAAACCGTTTGACATTTAAAAAGAAGGCACACAGTATGCAGTTTAATGGATCTGGTGCTATAGAAAGGGGTGAGTAGGAACACTTTAGTACTACCATACAAAATATCTGAGGCCACGGGTAGGGAGTAATAGTTAATTGCTGTATACTCATACGCTAGTCATAAAAATGTCCAATGTCATACAGCTTCCATGAAGTAAAAATTCAAATCTGGATCTGATTCCAGGGAAAGAGTACAGATAGAAATGAACTATCATTGCCAAATCCACCACTGGGATCACATCCATTCACTTCATATTACATTCAGGCCAGAGGTACTCAGTCTCTGATAATGGCACAGAGAACAGGTCACAGATGTTTCAGTTTGTGGGTAGATACAAAACTCTTTGTTCTGACTGCCCGATTAAGGTCTTTAATTGTCACTGTTTTTAGGCACTTTTCAATGTGGTGCAGTTTCTTTCTGACAGCATTATTACTCGGTCCCTTCTTTTTCTAAGGTTCTAAACCACCACAGTATTTTGGATCTCCTAGAACACAACCAAATCTTGAGGCTCCACAAATTAGCTCACCTTATTCATCAGTAAACCTGTCCTTCAAGACTGCTCAAGTCAATTCCTTAAGAGTTTGCCTCTTCATTCAGACAAGACTGATTTTCTTCCCACTTTAGCAGAGACTTATTGCTTCTATAAGTAAGACTATTTCCCCACTAGATTGAGATTATGTGAAAGGGGTTGTCCTACATACATTTTGGCTTCAAATCCAGGTCTTACTCAGTTGAATAATGTATATACCATCATTCTTCTTATGTATATTTTAATCATTTATGTATAAGTTACCAGTTATTGTTATTTTCTTATGCTACTATGTTTACTTTGCTAAATACAAGCATTTGCAAACTATTAGTTATCACATGTTCATCTTTTAACCATGTGCAATGCTACAATACCCTCTTGTAAGCATCCGTGTGGTTCAATGTGGCTGGGAAAAAAAAACTGTGTTGGCTCCAATGCCACCTGAATTCATTCTTACTGATATTATATTTAACTGTCAAGGTTCCTCCTTAAGGTCAAAGCTATCACCATCACCAAGGTCTAGATTTTATTCCCTCAACTACCTGATGATAAACCTCCCTCTCCAACAATTCTTCCTTCCTTCCCTTTCTCCATCATCTACCAGAGAATGGAGGCAAGTCAAAGGTTAAGAGTCAATCTGAAAAAGACACTCAATGGCCAAAGTTGGAAGTTTGAGCAGAAAATAACACAGCATTCAACTATGACTTAAAGAATAAATATGCAGAAGTCCATACAAGTGTAAATAAATAGGAGACAAATCTACAAGTGAATTCAAATATGCGTAGACAGCCTTTTACCACAGGGGGTTGTGGAATTTAATTCTCCCCATCCCTACTCTGAAGGTGAGCTACACTTAGTGACTTGCTGACAAAGAATGGAGTAGATTAAGGGCAAAAAACTGAACTACAATGGTGATTTCAGGCAATTTCTGTAAGAAGGGCACTTTTCTTCTGTGGTATCTGCTCTGAAACTCAAAAACTCAGTCCAATCACAAGAAAAACCAGACAAACTCAGAATGAGGGACATTCTAAAGGATACCCAGCCAGTACTCCTCTTAAGTCATCAAAGGCAAGGAAGGAATGACAACCTGTCAGACCAGAGGAGACTGGAGATATATGAGAAACAAGTGGAAGTGTAATGTAGCACCCTGGATTAGAGTAATGGAAAAATACTGAAATTCAAATAAAACCTGTACTGTAAGTAACAGTAACATATCAGTGTTGGTTTCTTAGTTTTGACAAACTCACAGTGATATGCTAATGATGGTGGAGACTGGGTGGGAGCACATGGGAACTTTCTGTTCAACCTTTGCAACTTTTCTGTAAAGTTTTTTAAATTTATTTTAATTGGAGGTTAATTACTTTACAATATTGTATTCAGAATAGTATGTCTACTTATCCACCTACTTATAAAAGACCAAAATTAACACCTTCTTACTAAATCAGATTTTTTAAAAAATCTATTTGACTTAACATTTATCTCCTCAAACAGGTTATTTGGTTGTTGCTAGAGGTAATACTGGTATCTGCCATGAGACTTGGGGATGAATCCCCATTAAGCCACTCCTGTGGTTCCCTTGGGCAAATTTTAATTTCCTTAAACTGTAATCTGTTTGTAAAACATGGGATGATATACAATAGTATGTAAAGATGACAGGAAGAATTAGCCAGGAAATCAGTATTACATACCTTCAACTGCCTTTAAACAAAACTCCATTGTTTTCCAGAAATAAAACTATTTCCAGTTTAGGAAAGCTATCAAGTTATTTCTATTAAAAAACAAAACATCTAACACTTATGTCAAAATTGTTAGGGAAGAAGAGAGAAATTTCATACCTTCTTACCAGCATCTATTAAAACAGCATTGGCTGTGGAAGCCAAATATCAAGAAGATGTGAGAAAAAAAAAACAACAGTTTTACCCTGGTATATGTGCTAGAGAGTTTTATGCTTGCAGCTTGCTCTGAACTTGGAATCTGTTGCCAATACCAACTATTCAATATTGTTTAGATAAAAAGGATTCTAAATAGAAATTAAGAACACTTAACAGTTAAAAAAGATACTTGTTAAGTGCTAAGAAGCACACTGTGACATGTTGCTCCTGTGAGGGGCTTGGCTTTACTACGTGGTAAGCATGGGTTTGGTGTGTCATTATGTGTTATCATGCAGGTATAGGCTAACTAGGAGGGTAAATACGTAGGCTTGAATTATAGCTACTGAGAATTCGAGAATTGTTAGTAGAACTAGAATAATGAATGTGATAAATGCTGTTGTGGCACTGATGCTTATTAATGCAAGGGTGGCTCCTCCAATTAAGTGAATTAACAAATGTCCTGCCGTGATATTGGCTGTTAATCGTACGGCGAGATTTGCCACATGGAATAAGATATTTTCTGGTGCAGAGTGTTTAACTAGTTTGGGTACTCTCTGTTTAAAAAAAGTCAAAAATTGCTGAGTGACAAAGATTATAGTGATCATGGCTTTGGCATGTTTTAAACCAAACATTCATATATAAAAATAAGGTGACTTTACATAAAGGTAAGTGAACATAGGGAGTCTAAAATGCACAATCAAAAGTAATAAACCAGACTGCAAATAGTTTAAAAATGAACATTAAATCAGAGCTTAAAAATTCTAATTTATTTCTAACAAACATCACTTGATGCTTGACTCACAAGCTTTATTTACATTTGTCTACAGCATCATTTCCTTATGAAATATACTAGTACAGCTTAAACCAAATAAAATCATAATCATTCAAATTGTCTGTAAACTACTATTAGCTAAATTTATAACCTTGCATTTGCTTATTAGTACAGTCAAAGTTTTAAATACAGAAAGCACAAGAATAAACCAACAATAGCATGTAGAATCTAGAAGATCATCTGGGCAATTTAGAAGGTGGACTTTCAAGAAGTCTGAGGCACAATTACAAGAGAGTAAAAGTTCTTGTGCAACCTACAGTAAATGTAGCAAAAAAAATTTAAGACATAAAAAAGGCAGGGGAAGTTCACTGTAAAAATATCATCAAAATATTTCTACATATGCTATTTTGCTTTCATCTTTAGATAAACTGAAGAGAAAAATCACTCATTTCAAAATAAAGAACAAATGTAATTTTTATCTGTCTACTAAGTACCTTAAAACATTTTAATTTTCAGCTGCAGTAGACATGAATGTTAAGGAAAAACAAACAAAAAACAAAAACAAAAAATGTGGGTATTGATTTCCATGCACAAAAAGTTCCCAAGCACATCTGTCAACTTCCCTTAATATACTTACCTTGCATTGTCACTGAAGATACTGTTAAGAGAAACCTTTTTTTTAAAAACCAGAAGACAAAATAGAGCTCAAATGACCAGGTTTTGAGAAATAAAACAAATCTTGAAAGTATTTTAAGCCATAAGTAATTTCAAGTGAATAGGAGCAATTATTTCTGCTTATGTCATGAGGAAATAAGCATTTGTTACTCAGGAGAAAATTTTATGCAGTGTTTAAACACCTCAAAGCAAATGTTCATTTAAATTCACAATGTCTTGTCTCTGTTGGTCTTATACCCAAAAAGAAATATATTCCAAAGCTTTCTTCAATTTATTCATTAACTAGGATTTAATTTTGTCTACCCTATTGTGTGATAACTGACTTTTTAAAAGGTATCACACAAAGGTTCTGAAAAGATTAAACACTTATATGTTTTTCTCATCAACCACATTAGTAGAGATGAACTGCTAGGCATTCTTGTTCAAAATCACTGTGTCAGAAAGGCAGAAACTAATATCTTTCTCCTCTGCAATTCACAAAACTTTTCTGTATTAATCTTGGTGGTGCAAGAAGTAAAACTAGATAGAGACAATGATTCTAAGGCACCCTTAACAGGGAATTTCAAAATAAAGAAGTTTCTAGTTAACTGTTTAACAATCTGTTCAACTTTTTCTAGTAAGAATCACTTTGAAACAGGTTAACAAACAGGCTGAGTCCTTTCCCCAGATTAACATAAACAGATTGTTTCCAACTACTTTACCACAGTCTTGCCTCCATGCCCAAAGTCCAGACAAGCCTAGATAATGCTCATATTTGGAGATGAGAAAAACAAGAGTTTAAATTAGAAAACAAAGTACTTTGTTATAGCTGAGATGTTATAGCTTAAAAAAACAAATGGATGTAAATAATGAATGACAAACAAAGCATCTATTTTGGGACATCATGGCTTAAAATACTGTTTACTTTTAACTTCACAAATAAACAGCTGTATTTTTCTGAAAAGCAATGAAAGGCATGCACCTCTACTAGCAGAGTTAGCACTTCTGACCAAGTAAGACACCAACTTCTTAAAAAATATGCTTCATGCATTATATTGGACTTTTTTTTAAGATGTAAATTTTAATACATTATTTCTTTTTTGAACTTGAACGGGAACCAGAATGGGATGATCCAGAAGGTGACCTGTGGTGCCTGTAAGACATAATGGGGAAAACAGGTAATCTGGTAAGCTGGAGCTGAATATCAACTTCCTTTATATGACTTTGAGAATATGAAAAATTAAACCTCATTAAACTGGTAAAAGGAATAATTAAAATCTAAGATATAAACTTACACACATAAAATTAACTAGTATTTAACTTTGGATATGAGCCCAGTAGCAGTGCAACCATAATTAAAAAATCTCTTAAGATATAGCCACCTCTCAATTATTTAAGGCAATGAAGGAAAGCCTTGCAAAGTTGTATACAACTACAGATTAATACAACAAAGGCATATAAACTGGGTAATGGCAGTGTGACTAAATCGTTCTTTCTGATATACTGTACATAGTGTGGTAAAGCTATACGTAAAACAGATATAGCAAGGCTTCTGACTGTGTATGCGAATATATATCCAAAAATAATTATGTTTTGGAAATCTAGGTCGCACAAGATGACTGTACAATTAAGTTACAGGATTATATTCATGCAGCTAGTATGAATAAGTCAATATATCAACCTGGGTAAAGTAGTGGTGTTCCGAGGGGTTGGCCCTGGGCTCAGGGTTGTTTAGTGTTTTCACCAATCACCTGGCTTATGGAATAGAGAACATGTTCATTAAGTTTAGATGACAACAAACTAGGGGGATTATATGTGGCTAAGATAAAAATTTGAAGAAGTGGTAAAAAAGCAACAGAATGAATTTCATAATTTTTTTTAACAAAGGAATAAATGCACAGAAATGAAACTAGCTGTGTGTAACCTTGATATCTACACTTCAAAATGGGAAGACGCAAAACCAATCATTATGTACAAGAAGAGGTAACTCTAGCATTGACAGGAAAAATCAGATTTTATCTAATCCTTATTTTTCACAAGCCGAAGGGATATAAAAATTTGCAAAGATTATTAAGGAAGCCATTAAAATGGCTATATAATTAGACACTGAGGAAAAAGAGAAAAATAATGAAACTGAATAATTATTTAGTCTGCTGCAGAAAAGGCTGACAGATGACACACTCTCCAAATTTTAAAAATATCAACACAGGTAAAGTAATCTAGTCAAGATCTGTTTCTACAAAAAAGGAATTCGGACTGAAAGATAAAAATATATTAGCTATAAGTACAATTTCTTTATAAAGGGAACAAAAACAACAATTTGTTGTGGAAATGTATTTATACATATTTAAATAAGGACAGACTTCCAATTATCTATAATAGTTAATTTGCTTATTAGATGCCCTAGAATCCTACAGTTTCTAATATTTAATGTAAAATAGATAGCATAAATTAACTTATACAACTCAATCTCTAAATTACATCAACACACAGCTTTTGAATTAGAAACTTAAGAGAAATAACCGAGAGTTGGCTATAATAATTATATATGAAAATAAAAATTTAAACAATAAAATAATCAGAGAGTGGAAGAGAGTAGTTGGATCTACTTTTCTAAACAACCTGATTAAAACACATAAACAAAGTAATTAATCTGTTTTTTGAAGTTCACAGTTGAGTTTAAAGTGGGTAACAAAGGAGATAATGAAAACCTAATCCTTGACTAAGAAGTTCAGTTAATCTACTAAACACACTTAAGAACACCCATTCTTATTTCTACAGAAACCCAAACCTTTCAGGTGACCGTGATCTTGTTCGTCTTTTTTTTCGATCACCAGATGAAGAAGATCTAGAACGACTTCTCTTTCTGTTCCTCTCAGGAGATGATGATGAACTTGAGTAAGATCTTTTTCGTGGGGAAGAAGAACCCCTGTGGGACCTGGAGCTGGATCTTCATTGATTGAGAAACAAATCAAACATTTCATTAAAAGAAGAAATGAGGCAGATGGTTTAGTTTCTAGCTCCAAAAATAAACAAACAATTTATAGCTACAGAAATTTTATAAGAAAGAATACTTACTGCTTACTCAACAGAAGACTTCTGGTTCAACCATGAAATCAATTCTATTTAATTTAAATTCACCACTAGATAAGTGCTCACTACTTTAATTAAAAACTAGTCTAATGTATTAAAATAGAATCTTAAATTCGTTTTCTAAAATTTAAAGGCTTCCATTTTAAAGTGTAAGTAGCAAAACTAACAGGTAAGCATTTATATAACTTTATGTCTAGAAACTACATCCTTCCATTTGGGGAAAAAATATGTATTATACAACTTCCTGAAGAAAATAATAACAGTTTGTTGTGGAATTAAGCAACTTAATAGTTAAGTTGCTTTAGTAAAAGCAGGTATACGAGGACAAAATGACATAAAACAGTAGCTATTAAACCATTAAACATTCAAAGAAAAATAAAGTAACTTTAAAACTTGATTAACAATATTTGTTTTTATGAAGGATTACTATCCATGAAGTATGAAGTGTTGACATTCACATGTTTCAGGTAGAGGTAAATGTGCAAATGTTTAAATACAGTATTTCTTCATTTACATATTTTGGTTGAAGTAATTTAGCTCAAACTTCCCAAAAAATTCACCTTTGGGCTTAAAATAAAATCAGAAAGCCCAAAAGGAGAATTCTTTGGAAAGTTATAAGCAATGAAAAAAATGTTTGAAAAGAATATGAAGGCTGTTCTGTAAACCTTAAAGTGCTTCCCAAAGGAACTAGGACCTAAGGATCTTCATCTAAGAAGCACTCAAATAAAACTGAAACACTGATAATACATAATAACAATAATCTAACTTGCTTTCTATCATATTAACTTAATACACGTGTGTATATCATTCTTTTCTTCTTAATGTTATTGAATTGTAGTTGCCCTCTAATGCTACAGATTTGGCTCTAAAATAAGCTATTAAGTAATTATTTTTACCAACTAGCTAACACTACACTTCAGTGTAATTCCATTTAAGTGGAATTTTAGTTATTTTCTTATTCTTGTTAGATGTTTTTAATAGATCAACAAATTAAATTAAAAATAATGGCAGCATATTTTGATCAAGTCTAGAAAAAACTTTAAGAGACCAAAAGCTAGTTTCTCACTTGCTTCTTTACAAATTATTTTTCCCTCTGCAGTGCTAACTAAATGCAACCTGAAGTTAACAAAAATGCTTCAAGATCACATTCTACCTAAACCACCAACCAACTACTTAATTTGTGGAATTTAAGTGTCTATACTTCTTACATACTACACACACTGTGTATAATATTCCTTGTTGTATTACAGAGAAGTGAAAATAAAACCCACTTTATCTGATGTAAATTACAGAATTATTTCTGTAAATACTGAAATAATTGCCTTGCAAAACTGTGTTGAGGCAGTTATTTTTCTACCTTTTAAACATGAAGTAAACTTTTTCTTTTTATCTGCATACTTATTATAATTCCTACTGCAAAATAACTTTAATGAGTAGGCATTTGGTGATAAACCTTGGCTGCATCTTCCCATTTCATTACATTTTAGCACAAAAATAGCAAACCTTGCACAATGCAAAATAACCACCTTAATTCAATCATGGGAATGTCTTGGCACACTGCTGGCAATGGAGACATCTCACGGTGAGAAAATTAAGCTGAGGCAAGTGCATTAGTTTTCTAATGCTAAAATAAAATTGACAAATAGAAGCAAAATAAGAGGAAAAAAAGCAACGCCTTCTGCAGCCTTTAAATATTTTCTCTCTCTGCTTTACAGAGAGATGCTACCTCATTCACCTTGATTTCGACCCACGAGATCTCGAACGTTCTCTGGAACTGGAACGAGATCTTGACTGCGAACTGGAAGAACTTCTTGAACGCGACCTGGAACAACATGGAAGGATATTTTTTTCCAGGACCATTTAATTAAGCTTTGTGATATGAACACTGAAAGAAAACTATGCATTAGGATTCATTTTCATATAATAACTATTTGGGATACTATATTTTCAAAACACAGTATATTAAGGTTCATTTAAAACTTTTATTCTGTATTAACAATTATGCCAAAACTTAAATTAACAATTTTTGAAAATAATCAACTACTTTTCAAGTTCATGGGATTGCAAAGAGTTGGACATGACTTAGCGAGACTGAACAACTTTCCAAGTTTGACAAGATTTCTTTAAAAACGCTTTTAAGATTGTACAGATAAAATTCAATACTTTTTTGTATTGAAAAAAGTATTGAATACTTTTTGTTCACAAATACTTAAAAGTAACCTGGGAGGGACTGATACATTCAGGAATATGGCAGTTTATATTTAACTTGAAATCTATTTTCTTGGTCATTAGTTAGCATAAAGCTTCAGTACTGACATGGTATGTTTTTAACCTGTATGTTTTCTGTCTACTCAAAGATTTGAGAATTAAAGGGAAACTACACTGATAATCCTGTCACTGTTTTAGGAAATTATTGAAAAATGACAGGAAATACGGTCCACTTGCATTTAAAAAGTCAACAAATTAAATAAATTTCATTTAGTAATTTAATTTATACTTAATTTGTTCCTGAAAATAACAATTTGCAGAAAAACATTAACTTTTACCTTAAAAGTATCTTTATATACACTGTTTTAACTTTTCAGGCTTTACAATAACTCAAAAATTACCTAAGTACTTAGTTAATATTTTATTCCTAAATACAGTTGAAATTAATTGCACATAGTTTCACTTAACTAAATAGGAGTTCTTCAAGGGAATTTTGCTTACATAAAGTGTTGCTTTTTCTCAACTAAAACTTTTTATTGTTGACTACACAATCAGTGACTTTTTATTAAAACTTTACATTACTAACAAAATAATATGCAAGTATAACACAAATTAAATCCTCTAATTTATTCCTGGACAGCTCTAAAGTATGAGCATTAGGATAATAGAATACAGCCAAATTTCTCCTGTATTCAGAGTACCTATGCCAAATAAAACACTGTAATAAGCAGCAGTTCAATCAATGCCTAGAAAATTTCTGTACTAGTGTTTAAAATCATCAGTGGAAATAGAAATCTTCACTTTGAGTTTTCTGAACGTAAAACTGTCTCTTTAGATAACTAAGTATCTATAAATAATGATTTAATTGAATTTTTAGAGTCTATTTTAATAAAAGGCATGGTGCTAAACTGGACTAAGGAGTTTCATATTAAAATTGTGTACTTCTGAAATACTCGATAATAACTCCACAGCACTAAGATAGAAAAAAATGATCTTTTAAACGATAACTTGAATGAAAACTCTAAAATAAAAGGAAAGTTTAGTTAGGAAAAACGAAATTTATAAGTAAAGAAGTTAGATACTGACATTTTGACTGGTGTTACCCTTGACCTGTACCCGTTTACCTGGACCTAGACCTTGAACTGGAGGGGGAGGATGAGCGTGATGAAGATCGTGAGTGTGAAGACCGAGACTTTGAGCGACTTCGTCTGTTAGATTTCTTTTTATTACTATCTTCTTCTTCACTGGCATCAAGATTATATTTTGAGAGATCAGCATCATCTTCATCCTCATCCTAACAAAAATCCACAATCAATTATATTTAGACCTTGAGGTATCAATGTTGTCTACTAGGAATGATGAATAATAGTTCTATATAATGGACATCTTCATATGAACATATTTTATCACTAACATCTCAACAAATTCACTCTCAATCCTGAAATCTGACTACTACATTCCTGATCTCAGCTAAACAGACTGAATGACTGTCTCAGGCATTTCAAAGATGTAAATGTAGAAATCATACTCATTTTCTTTTTCACACAATGTATTACCATATAAACTGTCAAGAATAAAAGTTCTTAAATGCATCTCCTTTAAGACTTAGTTCAGAACTTCATTCCTTCCTCTAGTACACCCTTTTAGGAAGTCTAACTGTGGGAATTCATTCTGCCTCCCCAATATTTCAGTATGTTGACAGTCATCTCTAAAACACAGATCAGATAAATATACCTCATTTGTTTCTTTTTCAAACTTGTTCCATATTGTTTTATGTGCATTTGAGGGCCTCCTATGCTCAGACCTCAAAGCACCCTTAATCTGCATCTATTCATCCATAAAATTTTACACTCAGGCCCCACAGAATAAACATCACCAGACTTGATGTGTTTGCTGACCCCCTTATTACCGTCTCCCCTCTGTTCTAACCACACTAGCCCATGTATGATTTTTTGGATGTTGCTAGCTTGTTTCCTACTATGGGAAACTTTATTTGCTGTTCTCACTGCCCTAAAAATGCTCTGATCCCAGCCCTTACAGCGGGCTCCTTCATATCACTCATCACTGAAGTCTCAACACAAATTTCACTGTCTCAGAAATCCCCCATTCACTGAAACCAAAGTAGCTCTTCTAATGATCTACCACATCATGCATCTTCATAATATTATTGCTATTGAAATTAGACTGTTTATGTTTTTTCCTCTCTGCAATTTAAGTTAAGAGAAGCATGTTCTGTCTCAGTCACTACTGTGTATCTCAAGTCAGAATAACGCTTGGTAAAACAGATCATAATTTTTGTGGAAACAAATGATGATACTGTAGAACACATCTTCACCATAAGCCAAAGGTTGTCAAAGACATTCATATGCCATAGCTTGAACAAGACAAAGGGGAAATATGGTAAGGAAAGAAGCTACCTCATCTAATTTATATTTAGAAAGATCTTCATCCTCATCCTCTTCTTCTCCCTCTGACTCTTTATCTTCAACTTCCTTTAAAATAGATGCAGGGCCAACTGCCTTCCCTCTGTATTTTTTCTTCTTACGTCCAAACTAGAGAAAAAGTTTCAATATATTTCTGTTAGCTAAAAGTATTAAAATATTTTTCTTAAGAAATTACTTTTATATATTTAGGTGTCAACATGTATTTTTAAGTCAATTATGTTTAAGTCAATTATGACCTCCAACAAAATGATAAGCTGGTCTAAAAGACTTAACGTGTACTTACAAAAATGAGATACATATAGTATTTTCTTTTTTTATTTAAGATATTTTCTAACATGTTTCTCTAAGTTGCATTCAACCTACACACTAATGTATATCTTACCTCATCATATTCACCATCAGATTCTTCTCTTTCTATGTACTCAACATTTTCTCTTTCATTAAAACCACCACCATATCCTAAGGAGAGGGGAACACAAATTGTTATAATTCACCAAAATCACCTACAAGTAATAGGAAAAATAAAATCTTATCAAAGACATCTGTTTATCCTTTTAATAAACTATTGGTCTCAAAAATAAAAAATAAAAAAAATAAAGTATCACTACAGAGAACAGCCTCAAAGTTGGATATAGCTGGAAAAGTCCCATGGCTACAATTTTAGCTCTTCTCAATTTCAAAATGTTCTGCCTATATGATTTCAGTAATACATGGAATATATGGATGGAAAACATCTCCTTAAACATCTGCTATAACCAAGTTTTAAAATGACTTTCCTCTGTGGTTTTAATCATAATTATTTTGGGAGAAGTGGGCTCAGTAAGAACTAATAATCAAATTTCACTGTTTGCTAGTTAAAAATAGCTTGAAATCTTTTGATACACTGAAATTTTGCTGGGCTAAAATACAGTTAGAGCTTGGAAAATAATTATATAGGCAAATATAATGATGTAATGAAAAACATAAAAATCAGTTTAAAATACACAAAGTCACTCAGCTTTTCTGAAGAAGCCAGTAAACTTTTCAACTGAAAATATTCTAATGAAGACCAATCAGGATCAATACACCATTATTTACTGCCACAGCTACTATCTACAATTAGACTTACAGATCTGTGACATAGGCTTAACAAAGATTAGAAGAAAGTGAGTTAGTTTTAGAGAAAATGAGATGGGAACTTCTGAAAAATATCTCCCACTGAAAAAAATACAGAGGTGGTTAAGAGTAACATAACCTAACTACCTCACATATTTCAGAACAGTACCACCACACAAAGAGTGATTCCCAGATTTAAGGATTTAATGAATCAGCAAAATGTTAAATTTATAGATGAAAAAAGCATTTTTTTAAAATTTAAGATTTGCAACTTTAAATCTGTCAGTCACAGGCATTAAAAAACTCACTCTCTCATCATTTTGTAAGAGCCACAAGCTAATAGTAGAGAGGATGTAAGTGTCCCAGTAAAATAATGCAATAAAATTAACTCACTTAAAAAAAAATCCCACATTAATGCAGTGTCCTTTCTTTTCCTCACTATACTCTGTACCGGTGAAAACTGCAATATATCTGTGTCTATCCTCAGAATACTTGATATCATCCCTTTTTCCCTCTTCCTACCTTGTTCCAGAGATAAAACAGACTTCAACTGTAATATACAAGAATTTCCTCATTTCTATGCATATGATCCAAAAGTGAAGTGTTTTAAATTATAAATAACAACTTTTCCTTAGTAAAATCCTGGCTCTAGTTTTTCATAGCATCAAATATTAAAAGAAAAAAAAATCAAGTAAAATTAGGTATATGCTCATCTCAAGAAAATACCTCAGGGATTTCCTTGGTGGTCTAGTGACTAAGATTCCATGTTCCCAAAGCAGGGCCCCAGATTCAGTCCCTGGTCAGGGAACTAGATCCTATATGCTGCAACTAAAAGCTTCCATGCAACTAAAAGCTAAAAAGCATCCTGCATGCTGAAATGAATATCAAAGATCCTGCATGCTGTGACTAAGACTAGTAATTTAAAAAAAGAAAAAGGCTCATATTCAATGATAATTTGAGAGATAAATGCTGTAGAAAATTATAATTCAACAATATAGTTTCTTGGCTCTAGATATATATTTAATATTGTGGCAGTATGTCCTGAGACGTAAGAGATGTAAAGACTTAAACCTCACAATACTTTTAAGTAGGTAAAAAGTTAATGCAAAATGATTCACGTAAGAAAAAAGGAAAAAAAAATTATATAATACGATGACTGTAAGTCAATAGTACAGAAAAACTGGACTATTTACATGTGGAAATGTAAACATATTAAGCACTACTGTTTAAAATCAATAGGCTTTCAGTAGAGTTCTTTGTCCAGTCAGTAATCTGAAAGTAAAATAATGGTAAGGCAAACATGGTGAGCCAAAGAATCAATTATCCAAGATAGGTATAACAGGTAGTTTTGCATAGGTGTGTAAGCAAAATTACTGCAAAATAAGCATGACAGCAAACACAAAGCTATTTTCATGTTCTCTCACACAGTTATAGAAGAACCTAATCTGCTAGCAATTCATTATTAAGGTATGTTGTATGAGCTCATACAACAAATACACCTCATGAAGTCTTTCTATGTGAGAAATTAGTAGCTATAACATTAAAAAAAAAAAAAAAGCCTTCAGCATCATCTCCACTGAATAACAAGGGACAGGAATAACTGGCTTATTTATGTGTTTCCCTCACTCTACTGGTTTGAAGCTTTCAGGGAATATTGTAAAAATTGGTCTTCTTGCTTCCATGCTTGCCACTCCCACCCCCTAATTCTTCTTCTATAAACCAGTAATATTTAAAAATTAGAAATGTCAATCCCTTGTTAAAAATTATTTCCCATTATATTTAGAATAAAATAAAACTTCTTACTATGATTTACATGGCCTTTGCCTATTTCTGAAGCTGCTAGAATTCACCCAATATGCTAAATTCTTTTAAGTGTCAGGGCCTGATTCATATAAGCTGTTTGCTTTTGCTTGGAATGATCTCTCAACTTGCTACTAACTTTCACTTCTTAGCCTAAACATTGCTCTCTTGAAGACTTCATTAATTTTTGCCTTTACATTTCTAGTTTGCTTAACCAAGTATTCCCCTGCATCGTGCCCAATGGCCAATAAATATTTCCTCAATTCTATACTCAATATTTGAGTATAGGAAACACCACAGTTCTGGCATCATTTATGATACAGTTTATATGAAACAAGCAACCTCTATAGATTTTTAGCAAGTGTTAAAATAAAATCTTAAGATTTGTCTCAAAAAATGTAAAATGTGAGCAAAGATCAGTAAAGGATCAAACAGATTTAAAATAGGCCTGAATTAGGGTTGTGACAATGGAAGTGAAGAGAGAAAAGGGTATGAACGTAACATGTGCTTCAAAGAAGAACTGAGACACTACTTTGAAAATTCTGAGAATCTATATTTTGATTAACCAGCAAAGAGAACAAATAATAAAGACAAACTAGACAGTAACAGTATATCATTAGTTTACATCTTCAACAATGACGGGCTATGACAACTACTTATATCAAGGGAAATGGTAAAGGATCAGGACACAAAAAAGATAATGGGTAAAGGAAAGTAAGGTTATTAAACTTCGACAACTTCAGTTGTTAAGATTTTAGCTCTTGCATTAGTGAAACTTTTAAAGGAGGAATCACAAAACAGGTCAAAGAGAATGTGAATAAATAAAAGGCTTCTGGGGATTACAATTCTTATAACTGTTAAGATTCTGGACTTTTTCCTAAAAGCAATCAAAGCAAAATGTTTTAAACAAATGGAATTTTAGTTGCAAACAAAGAACTCCTGGCTGTGTGGGATATATGTACAACAAGGTGGCTGTTTTTTTTTTTTTTTTTCCCCCCAAGAAACAGGATAAAGTTGAATCTCTGCCTAGGGAAATGATGGAGAAGACTTTTGGGGGAACAAGAGAGATGAAGGAGTTATTAAGAAGAATGTCTAAGTTTCTGGTTTATGTAACAAGCATATGGTGGGTGGTACCAATCATGAGAAAGAGATCACTAGAAGAGGGCCAGGTCCTAGGGGAAAATCGCGAATTCAGTTTAGATATAATGAGTTTGACATTTACGTAGTGATGATAAATAGGTAGCTGAATATACAGGTCAAAGAAGTCTGAGCTAGAGACATAAATTTGGTTATCATGGTGTGCCAATGCTTACTTAAACTTAGGTCTTCAAGAAAATGCCCAGAAAACACGGCATAAAAGAGAGCTTAGGAATTGGAACTAGAAGAAACCCAACATTCTGTGACCACAAAAATACAAAAAGGAAACAGAGTAACCAACCAAAGGGGTTTATGTATTGGGGGTGTGTGCGAGTGTTAGATTTTTAAAAAAGGGGGGGAAATATAAATGTTAAAGAGGTAAGAGAAGGAAAAAAAGGCCTTATTAAAAGGCCTTAATCTATAGACAGTGCAACTGTCTAAAGTCAGGGAGGAAAAGGAAACAGAGAAGTAGTTTATTAAGCCTAGGTCTAATAAGGTAACTAATGTATCAACAGAAGGAAGCCTTTGACTGTTCAAGCTGTTGAATGACAAAATCAGATGCGAAGTATACTGATAATGTGTTTGCTCTAACTGATGATAATGGGAAACTACATTCTATCAGGTAAATATTTTCATCCAACTACTGACAACAAACAGAGGCTTTCCTGGTGGCTCAGACAGTAAAGAATCTGCCTGCAATGCAAGAGACCTGGGTTCAATCCCTAGAGGAGCAAGATCCACTAGAGAAAAGAATGGCAATCCACTCCAGAATTTCTGCCTGGAGAATTCCATGGACAGAGGAGCCTGGCCAGCTACAGTCCATGGGGTTGCAAAGAGCTGGACATGACTGAGAGACTAACAATGCTGACAATGCAATAACTGATAACACACAGAGTCGATGATGGGTTATTATTTAGATCAATGGTGACCAAATACCATCTAAAACACCTGCAAATTTGGGGGACCCACCACTAAAGAGCTTTGTCAGCTGTTTAGGATTCTGGATTTTCAGTTTCTCAAATGATTCTAATGAATGGCTAACTTTTTTAGACAAATATTTTAAAAGGTGCCCAATGTTTGGTTTTGTCATACTAAGAAATCAAACAAATGAAAAAAATGGTATTATCCTGTCATTATTAATAACAAACATTTAGACTAGCAAAGGATAGAGAGGAATAAAGCATTTCTAAAACTATCCTAATGTCGACTATTTGTTAGGATACAGTTTCCTCATGCTGTACTTTGTAAACTGTGAAATTACCATACAAAACATGACTTTGGATGAGAGGAAAAAAAAAAATCAAGGTAAAAAATATAAGAGCAGAATAAACAATCCTCATTTACTGTGCTCTTATGAAGCGATTAATTATCCATTTCAATGTTTAGTTGTTTTAAAATCATTTAGTTGGAATGAGTTTGACTTTTACCTGTTCTTTCTTCCAGTTTAGCATACTTTGGAGTATTACACATATTACACTCTGATCTTCTGGCCCAATTCACGTTACTGCAACTTTAAAAGTGAAAAATGTCAAATTAGTAGATTATAACATAAGACAAATAGTCAATTCAAAAATATTTAAGAATTTTAAAATAAAAAGTAGAGTGAACTCACTACCATAAAGAAATGTTTACTAAGGATGCTACAAAGGAAATGTACCAATGTACTTTTTCTGAGCAGAGAGTATGGTTAGAATAGACTGAACTACTTAAGCAGAGAAGCAAAAGCTATACAGTATGAAGAGTGCCTGTCTTTTTATGAGAAATCAATGAGAAATTGTATCTGCTGTCTTGTGGGGGGTGGGGGTGGGGGGAATACCACTTTAAATTAAATGTTCTATTAATTTCCCAGTCTACAAATTCACCTCAAGAGTAAGGTTATACCCTGCAAATAAAAGTTAAAAAAATTTTTTTTCTCCTGCAGAATCAGTTCATGCACTGAATCCCAAATTCAGTGACTTAATTTGTTGCTGGAAAATTATTCAATACTAATTTAGTATTTTTAAGACCAGAAATTTGTGTAAGACCCTCTTCTGATTCAGCCCTTTCATGTGTGTTTGATTCATCTGGTTAAGAGACAAGATGGATATTGGAAAAATCAATATAGCATGTGAAAACCAGAAATATTAAGAAACCTAATTAGGAATAATTATCTATAGGATGCAACTTATGATTCTAAAATTTAAAAGTTCTTTATACTTAAATATCAGATACAGAATGAATAACAATCAACAGATCTTTCATTTAAAGTCTATACTGTGGCTTGCCAATGTGACTAGAAAGAGTAGGTAGTATTAACAAGTAGTGGCTATATACATTATTATGGGAAAAAAGTCAGGATGATCATTAAAACACATACGTTTTACACTGCCAGTCATTAGCACTAAATAAGCCTCGGCTCTTTTCTGCGAGTGTCTTTCCTATTTCAGTGCCCCCTGCTTTCATCATCTTAGCCTCAGTTGTTTTCTCTGAAAATAGAAAAATGCAGTATGAATCTGGGGAAATAAAGAAATGGTCTGCAGAACAGTCTTAACAGAAGGTTCCTTAAGTGCTTACCTCGACCACATCTATTACAGCTAGTTCTTCTAGCAAAGTTTACATTTCCACATCTGAAAATAAAGCAAAAAATACTTAGACACGTATTAAACTTACGTAATTTTAAAGAGTCTATTACACAGTTTTTTAATGTGTCTTCCCTATATACCTGGGTCCAGAACTTCTACTTCTCTTTTTATGTTAACGTCAATGTTAACTACAAAAAAAAAAAAAAAACAACCAAAAAACCCCTCACAATTTAGGTGGAAAAAATACAAGACCTGAAGTTAAAAGTCATGGATAAGAAACTCCAATCTCTCAATTACCAATTACGTGATTCTGGTAAGTTACTTAAGGATCTCTATGCCTCAGTGTTCTCATATTGGCACACATCATTAAGTACAAGATACCCTTACAAAGTTTAAGTGAGATGTGAGTCCACTTGAACAATTACTGATGAAGCACCAGGGAGTTCAGAAAGATTTAAAGTAACTCTCATATAGAAAATAAGATTATACAAAATTTTGTTAAGAATTATCATACAAAATCCTAAAGGTGAACCAAGGGGGAGAAAATGGCTAAGTCAGAAATGGCTTCATGGATCTTAATACTACCCTCTTGTTAGAAACAGAAGGTGGGATGGTAAAAAGACAAAGGAAAATTAAGAAAAAATAGAAATAGGTTCAATAATTAAAAGAAAACTCAGTTTTGGGGGTATCTATTAAACCTCTGAAACCTAGCTGGAAAACTACAACCAATAATGTCAACACATAAAAGTAACATATTGTAACTTTATGCTGATACTAAACAACCAAAAAACATGGGTTCATGAACATGGTTTTTATAGTGCATCTGCAAATCATAAAAGCATGCTAAATGCTCTGAATAACATGTAAAGCTTAAACTTACGTTGATTATTTTTTTTTTAGGTATTATACTAGAATGGAATAAAGATGCAAAGTATGGAAGAGACACTTAACTGAAGTACATCAGTTACTTTTAGGTCATTCACCCTGCCCCCCCGCCCCCCCCAAATAAAGAATATCCTTTAGGACTCCAATAAGCACTAGAAATACATTCTGAAAATGTTTTCTGGATTTATATACATTGTAGAAGTTAGTCTGTTCATATATTTGTAACTGAATTGAAATGCACTCTTTTAGAAATACGTTCAAATATCTGAGTATACTGTCATTAATGACACTGTCAAA
Organism: Capricornis sumatraensis; assembly: GCF_032405125.1. Classification (NCBI taxonomy): domain Eukaryota; kingdom Metazoa; phylum Chordata; class Mammalia; order Artiodactyla; family Bovidae; genus Capricornis; species Capricornis sumatraensis. The sequence continues at coordinate 174,755,938 of NC_091070.1, read as the reverse complement.
AGCACATTATTCTACAAGTGACCAACAACACAAAAAGTCAGTTGTTTGTTCTACTCAAAATTGACTTGATACCCTTCAAGTAATCTTAAATCTTTATGTAATCGAGAACCATCAACTTTTTATGTAAAGAAGCATGGTACTTCATTTCAGTTCAGTTGCTCAATCCTGTCTGACTCTTTGTGACCCCACGGACTGCAGCCCACCAGACTTCACTTAAATTGCTCAAAATAAGAATGGAAGACAAATGCTGCGGAAATAAGCCCTTAATCTTCTTTGACATTTGATTCTAAAACTAATATTCATAGTTATTGATTGATGAGTATTTGCTACATCTTATTGCTCTACACAATCTATGCTATATCATTTTAAGGGAGATCTTCTGTTTTTTTTAGGCAAAGTAAAATAGCCTAGGTAACGTCACATAAACAATAGGATTGGAATTAATTTTCAAAGTTTTCACTCTTTACTACCAGGCACTCCATATGCCATCTGTGGCTTGCTTAGAGACAAGTATTCAAAAGTTTTTACTGGAACACGAGATGCGCATTCTTTTTTTGACAATTACTTTCCATAATAATTTTTGTATATCTCCAAATAGATACACCTACTTAAACACCCGCCAATAAAAATCTTCCTAAACAATTTAATAAAGGACACTGGTTTCAGCAGAGCCACTAAAACACGTGCTTCTTTGAAGCAGGCATTCTCCAGGGCTGAGCAGGCGAAAACACAGACCTCATATGTTTCGGTTCTGAAGAGGTGAAAGGTTTAATTCTTGTGGGGAAATTAAAGACCAATTGAAAAAAAAAAAGCCAGAATTCCTCCAACCAAAGAGGTTAGCGTTCGGCAGGAAAAAGTAAAAACAATACGGAAACAAAGTTTGAATTTAAAAAAAAACAGCAAAATAAACTAGGTGAAGCAAACAAATGAATTCAAGAAAGCAACGTTTTCTGAACAAGAGTCAGGCTCTGCAGGAGAAGTCACGTGGGGGAGATCCGACACCGAGCTGGCCTCCACCGGGGAGGTTTCCTTATCGCAGAAACCTGGCCGGGGGTGGGGTGGGGAGTGAGGAAAAGGGGCGGCCATCTCCCTCTCCATACCGGCTGCCTCGGAGAGAGATAATCGAGGAGACGCTGAAGACTTAATCAAAAGAAAGGTTCTTGAAAGACCCCATCGTGAGGAGACTAAGAGCCTCCTTCCCGCCAGGGATCGGGCAGTTCTCCACCACTCGGCTGACGGCATCAGCGACCGTAAAAACGGAAAATGCTCAATCGACTCGAGAAAGCTTCCAACGACCAACCCCGCAGCAGACTCGGGACCCTTCACGAACTCACTTTTTGTCCGGGCAAATCCAGTCACCGTCACTGACTCTGAAATTCTTGGTCGACATCTTGGACGCCGCCACCACAACCACCCGCAGCTACGTCTTCACTGGAGGGAGCGGGCCGGGGACTTTTGGCGCTCCGGGGCTGTCCTCACACCGCCTGACTCCTTTCCAACACTGCGACAGGGTTTGATAGTGCAAACACTCGGCCTAGATTGGGTTTGAACGTTATTATCCAGAAAAAGATGCCTGTGAGATTTTTTTTTCTGGCCGAAAGAGTTACAGTGAAAATATATTCTCTAGGACAAAACTAACAGGCGCCGCCAGGACAGCCCAGGCGGGAGGCCTTCGTGGCACAACTAGAGGGCTCGGAGAGCCCCCTACAGGCAGGAGGACCTGAAAGGAAAGTACTTCCGCTCAGATGGGCGGGGCTAGGGAGGTGGGGCGGAAGTGACCCTCCGGGGCTGGCAAAGGCGGGTTTCGCTAATCGGTAGGGGTGAAGTGGGCTTTTCGTATTTTTGGAAAAGTGATGTTTAATAAAGTCTCGAGAACTCTGTTCTTTCACCATGTACATAGGATGTCGTTTAAAACATATTGTTTTGGGGTACTTAAATAGATGTAACAGATAAGCAATATTCACTTGAGAACTGAGCAGTAATTTTGGAACTAGGAGGTTGCCACTATGGTTAAAAGACCTGACTTTCCCCCCATTCCATTCCGTTGCTTTCCTCCAGAGGTAATACTCACTTGTATTTGGGGTTTATTCCTTTGCTTTTAAAACTGTAGCTTATGGCTAATAAACGGTTGAATTTTACAAGGATAGTTTATTGTTATATAATCGTCTGCAGCTTTCTTTTCCTCAACAATATGCCTTTAAAACGTCCTAGATTGTTGCATGTATTTGTATTTGTTTAGTTTTGCTGTTATTTATTGGTAATGTTGCTTCGTGTGACAGTTTATCCCTCTGTTTCTCAACTTTTGTCAAATTTGGATACAAAAATGCAAGAATTTTTCTAGGGTACAGCTTGTATCTACAGATAACATTTTCATCTACTTTCTAATTATAATTGCTTTATTGGCAGCTGTTTATTTTTCCTTAATAACTGGCCCTATTTTTCCAGTTCTTTGTTTATTGAGTAATTGTGATTTTTATCCAAGACATTTTGAATATTTTGTTGCATAGACTCTGGGTTCTGATTAAAGCCTTTGGGGAATGTTGATTTTTTTTGTTTGTTTTCTTTTAGGAGGCCATCAATCCAGTTTGGTTCATATTTTAAAAGTTGAGTCTCATCTGTGAGTGCTGGTTCCATGTCAGTTCGGTTTTCAGAGGCTTTATTGTGTTGCATTGAATCGTTCTATACATACAACACTCAAGAATTATTTTGGAATTTGGGAAGTAATTTAAATTATAGTTCACATATCTTTTTCTATGCAGCTTTTTTCTGCCCTGCAGGTGCTTAGTTCAAGGTATGAGCAGAAACTTAGTCAGATTCATACAAAGAACTAGGGAGTTTGCTTCTCCAGCTTTTCCTGGTTGTGATGTTCCTCTCCTCTCGGTTTTGCAGAGTCTCGTTTTCTTGCTAGAAATATGAGGTTTTTCTTGGAGTTTTAGCTTGATGCCATAGCTACAGCATCTGACTAGGGTGCACACTGGAGCAAAGAGGTGAGAGAAAAGAGCAAAACAAAAGATGAATTCCCTCCCAGAGGTGCCCTTTCCCAGTTTCCTTGTTTAGAAAGACAGGGTTTTTCTTGGTGTCCTGACTGCCCAAGCCTGGCCCTAACTCTCAGTCAAGACCAGAGGGAAAAAAGGAGAAAAAAAGCCAAATATTCCCCCACAGACTTTAGCTCGTGGAAGCTCTCTTTCCCCATTCATCTGGCTAGAAATATGGGGTTTCTCTCTGTTTTTGTTTCCTGTGCCACCACCACAGTATCACTGGGTGTCAGACCTCCAGTCAAATCTGTAAGAGAAAGTAGGAAAAACAAACACTGTTTTTGCTTACATTTTTTTAGAATCCTCAGGTAGTTGCTTATTGTATTTTGCCTTGAACTTTTAGTTGTGATTAGTAGGAAAGATAGGCTGTCAAGGTCTTACTCCATTTTGGCTGGCACTGCAAGTCATGGAAATAGAAATTACCACTACACATCCGTTAGAATTATTACAATGAAAAATTTAGACAATATCAAGTGTTGGAGAAGGTATTGAACAACAACCAGAATTCTTATACACTGCTAGTGAAAGTTTCAATGGATACATTTACTTTGGAAAGTGTTTGTTAGAGTCTGTTAAATCTTAGCATATGCATACCCTATGACCCTAAGATTCCACTCCCAAGTATATTTCCAATAGAAATGCCCATATGTTCACTAAAGAGGTATATAATAGTGTTCATCACTGTACTATAATGGCCCCAGACCAGAAGTTCCCATTTGCTTGTGAATGGTAGCCTGGGTAAATAAACTGTTACAGGTTCACACAGTGGAATTCTAATGCACCACAGTGACAATAAACAAATTGCCATCACTTTGAAGAGTATAACTGTCACTCACAAATATAGTATTGAATTGGAAAAGCCATATATAAACTAGCACATGCTATATAATTCCATTTACATGGACTTCAGATCAGGCTAAACTAATCTAGGATTATGGTTACTCTAGGGAGTGGGGAGGAGATAGTGCCTGGAAAGGGACATGAGCTTTTTGTTAGTCCTGACCATATTCTTTGTCATGGTTGGGTTCTGGTTATACAAGTAACTTCATTTTATAAAAACTCTTAAGTTTTTATAAAGCTGTGTGCCCTTATGATTTAGGCCGTTTGCTTTTAAACTTCAGTGAAGTGTAAAAAAATAAATACTTAAATGTGCCCATTTCACCACACCTATCTCACATTCAGTAGATCCTTGCAAAATATTACACTAACTTTAGAGACAAAGGAAATGATCACAGACCCCCTTGTGACTTTCTGAGTATGACTGGTACAAGGATGCCTTTTGGCCTTAATGGTAATTGAAGTTTCTTACAGTTGAGATGTTGAATCTGCAGTAACTCATATCAAGTTGTATTACAAAGCTGTTAAGAAAAGATATATTCTCAGTTGTACAGTTAACTGAGAGTTTCAAGTGGTTAACTTCTGAGGTTTTTCGTTTTTAAACTCAGAGAGAATTTTCTTAAAATATGGATTAAATCAAGCAGATTTTGTTCATACATGTTCAGATACATGCAGGGGAAAAAAAAAATTTCTATTCAGAGACAATGAAAATAACTTTTTGAAGTTCCAAATCTTAAAAATTCCCTGCATAAGTCACAGTTGAAATATATTAAAACAATATTTTTTTAACTGACTAGAATTTTAAAAATTTATAATGTATAAATCCATGTGTTATAAAATATCTGGAATTATAACTTAACAAGCTGCCACAGAATGTTTGCTCTTGAAACAAATAGGTCTTCCTCAGAAGAATAAGGATTTTATTAAACAAATGAGTAAATCTGTGAACTTAATACCCTTACCTAAGTAATTCCATAATTTTAATCTGGGGATGTGTGAAAAGTTGGAGTTACTTCTTTGGTCACAGGAAGCAGCAGTGACCCTAGGCAAGTTGGGGAGTGTGTGAAGTTGTGGCTGAGTTTTGTGTAGTCTGCAAGATGGAGTGGTGGGTAGCTGTAACCTCTAAAAAGGTACTCATAATTGGAAATTGGTTAATAAAATATCATCATTTGGATTTGAGGTTAGAAATATTAGCATGTGATTGTTTATATCAGTCACCTGGAAATAGAATTAACTCACTCTAAAATCTGGTTTGTGTTTATGATTTAAGGTGAACAGAAATCTAATCTATATTCCTGAGGGAATTATTTTAATAATAGCTATTTACTATATATTTGGTATATGTAGAGCTAAGAGCTTTACATTAATCATCACGTTTAGACTCCCAACAGTCTTTAGGAAAGATATTATTAGCTTTGTTTACAGATGAGAAATTAAGATTTAGAAAATATAAGGACCTTGTGAAAGGTTTTGAAATGTAATATATGATGACTCTGGAGTCAGATTTCTGGGGTTCAGATCTCAGCTCTACTACTCATTAGGCAAATCACTTAAACTAGCTGTATTTTGTTTCTTTATCTTTTATCTAGAGATGATGGTAATAGTATTTTAGAATTGCTAAAAGGATTAAGTGAGAAAGCTCACTTTAGCTGCCAATGGTTATTGTTGTTCAATTAAAGGCTCATGGGTAATAGATGCTAAAGAATCTATTTGCAATGCAGATAGATCCCTGGGTTGGGAAGATCCTTTGGAGAAGGGAATGACTACCCATTTCCCTTTCCAGTATTTTTACTTGGAGATTTCCATGGACAGAAGATCCTGGTGGGCAATGGTCCATAGGGCTGCAAAGAGTAGGCCGTGACTAAGAGACTAACACTTTCCCTTTTCAGGTAATGGATGCTAGGGGTGGTGAATAACATGTAGTTAAGGTACCAAAAAATTAACCAACTATAGTTAGTAAAATTTTTCTGGGAGAATCACATGTCAACAGAAAGATGGCTTGAGATAAGTCTAGGATAACAGTACACAAAATATAAGGATAAATCTGGCAATGACCAGAGGAGAAGGCTATTTGTGTTCAAGGACTATAACTAATTTTTCAAAGAGAAACATTCCTAGAATAGGGAAGCAGTTTCCATTATCCTATTTTGAAAGAAAAGTCCATCGATAGGACCTATTCTCTCTCTTCTAATTGTCATAGACCCTTGAACAAGGGTTTGGACTGCAGAGATCTACTTATATACAGACTTTTTTTCAATAAATACACACAGTAATACATAACCCAGGTTGGTTGAACCTGTGGATGTGGAACTGCAGATTGGGAAGGCCAACTGCTGAACCTGAGCATCTGCTGATTTTAGTATCTGCATAGAGTTCAGAAACCAATACACCAAAGAAACCAAGGAACAACTGTATATGATCATCAAACAACCCTCTAATTGGTAATTTGCTTTCCTGAGTGCATTTAAACTACCATGGTGAGATACCCAGAGTGAATTGTCTATACAAGTTCTTCTTTCTAGATTTAGCTTTTTATATATTGATAAATTGACATTCTGAGGGGCATATTAATTTCTTATGAGTCTTCTTAACATGTTGATCCCCGAAAGATTGATTTGTTCTAAGTTAGTAAGTGAAGGTCACTCAGTCATGTCCAGCTCTTTGCAACCCCAAGGACTATGTAGTCCATAGAATTCTCCAGGCCAGAATACTGGAGTGGGTAGTCTCTCCCTTCTCCAGAGGATTTTCTCAACCCAGGGATCTAACACAGGTCTTCCACATTGCAGGTGGATTCTTTACCAGCTGACCCACAAGGGAAGCCCTAATTTGTTCTGGTAGAAATGATAAACTTGAGCCTCCAAACCTATAAAACTAAAAATCTAGCTTTGAATATTGCATTAGAGCTCTCTATGCTGGCAAGTAACGAAAATAAAAATGGCTTAAATAACAAAAAAAGGGAGAGAGTTAATGTTATAAAGAGAAGATATTTGATGGGATAGGAAGGCAAGAATACAGCACAGATTCGGAAAGAAACTAAAGGAAGTCACCTCACATCTAAGCAGCATGCTTTCTCCTCTCTTGCTGCTCCCTCTGCTTACACATAATCTTCTATTTGCAAACCTCTTTCCCCTGCTGTTTAGTTCACAGGACAGACAGAAGCAGTTACCATCATTAGACCTGAGCAATAAGGACTATTAATCCAGCCCTGCTCCTCTGGGGGACAGGTCTAGGAGACACTTTGGAGAGCCTCCAAAGGTTCCAAGTCCTCTGTGTGTCTGGGCTGAGTCTGAGAGGCAGAACCCAGTCCTGTGTGGGTCCTGGAAATGAAAGCCCTGAAATGTTCTGTTGTCTGCTGGAGACTGGCCAGGTTAGCAGGCCTTTCTGGGCAGGACACCCTAAATCTGTACCAGCACTTTTTTAGCCTCAGTCTCTGGTTCTGCTTTTTAGTACTCTCTCAACAATACCCCCCTCACCGTGCATGGGGTCTGCTAGGTCCCTGCAATACGCCCCTCACCGTGCATGGGGTCTGCTAGGTCCTGCAATACCCCCCTCACTGTGCATGGGGTCTGCTAGGTCCCTGAAGAGCTCTAGGTCTTGCACTTGTGGGGTGGCTCTTGGTTCTTCGATTAGTTTTCTAATGCTGTGTAACAAATTACTACAAATTTAGCAGCTTATAGTGACATTTTATTATCTGTCAGTTTCTGTAGATAGAAAGTCTGGGGATGGATTCTTTGCTTAGGATCTCACCAGATCACACTCAGAGTATTGACTAGGAGTGTAGTTTCCTCCGAGGCTCAGGGTCATCTTCCATAGTCATTCAGGTTGTTGATAAAATTCAGTTCCTTGTAGCTAGAGGGCTGGGGCCCCTGTCTTCTTGCCAGACAGTAGCTGGGGTTTTCCCTCAGAGACTGCCCTCAGGTCCTAATCACACAGCCCTCCAGCAATGTAGAACATTACTTCTCCAAAACCTGCAGGAGAATTTCTCTACAACCCCTTCCTGCTGCTGCTAGTATTAGTATCACCAATACCACCCCTATAACTGCAGTGTTACCTAACATAAAGTGATCATAGCAGAAATGATCAATCACCTTTGCTCTGTACGTACTAAGTTGCTTCAGTCCTGTCTGACTTTGTGACCCCATGGACTGTAGCTCGCCAGCCTCCTCTGTTCATGGGATTCTTCAGACAAGAATACTGTGGTGGGTTGCCATGCCCTCCTCCACGGGATCTTCCCAACCGAGGGATCAAACCCACATCTTTTACGTCTCCCGCATTGGCAGGTGGGTTCTTTTCCACTGTTGCCACCTGGGAAGGTTATGTTCTGTAGTATAAACTAATTGAAGGAGTGACATCATGTTAACAGGTCCTGCCCAGACTCAACGGGAGGGTATAACATAGGTCATGTATGTGTACCAGGGGGTCAAGAGTCTTGGGGGCCATCTTAAAAATTCTGCCTTGGTCTCATTCTGGGCTCTTGAATCGGTAAATATTCCCACAGATGATCCTTACACTACTCATTATCTCAAGGCATTGACAAATCCTTAAACTGACTGTCCACCTTTCTCTCTTTCATAGTCTTTGAAGAATGATATCGTTTACTACAGTGCTTGAGATGTATGACTATTCATAGACATGCAAGTTTCACATACCCCAAGTGTGCATCTCTAAGAATTTTTTGTCACACAGATTTCTTTCTATAATTTACATGTGCTGAAATGACAAGAAGTTATTAAACATTGTTTACTTAGTACACTTTACAAATTGACATTCCTAGAAATTCAGTGGATTAAAAAATGTGAGTATCCATCTCTAAACACTTCACAAATATCCTGCAACTTAAATGCTCTTTTTGTTCTTTAAAAACCATTAGTAGGAAGTTATTGCCAGCTGGTGTTTCAGAGTCCTTTATAAATTAATTATAGTATTTACTAGCCATGTGGGAGTGGAGAAGTCTAATTAGGTCAAGGAGGCTAGCCCTGCTTGAGGCTGAAAGACAAAGCAAGTATAAGGTGTCAGTTACAAATTTAATGCAGTACTTTGTAGGCCACATGTTTTGAAAAAAAATAGTGGATAATACTGAGATTACATGCAAATTTATGTAAAAAATCATCATAATTAGAATAAAAATTTGTTAAAATCTGTCTTAGATCTATGACAAAAATAAGATATTTTAGCTGACACAGGACTTTGTGGGTGTTCTGTGTCACAGGAGGAATGGGATGCTTGATGTTAACAAAATATTCATTCATTTATTCACTCAGCAAGGCAAGCTATTTTTGCTGCAAAGAAGACAATATGACAGCTTCTTTCTTTAAGGAGTTCACAGAATGCTGGTGAATACAGATGTATAAGAGATAGAAAGTAGTATTGGAAGTGTATTAGAGGGTATTAAGAGTGTTCCTAGGGGCTTCTCTGGTAGCTCAGATGGTAAAGAATCTGCCTGCAGTGCAAGAGACCAAGTTTCGATCCCTGGGTGGGGAAAATCCCTGTAGAAGGAAATGGCAGCTTCCATGGACAGAGGAGCCTGGTGGGCTTTAGTCCATGGGGTGGCAAAGAGTCAAACACTACTGAGTGACTAATAGTCTTCCTAGGTGGAACAACTCTTTGAGTTCATAGGTGAAAAAGGGAAATGCATCAGGGTTATTTCAATACAAGTAACAAACCAAAAATGGTTAAAGGGTCTCCTTTTAGGACTGGGTCAAGAATGAGGCAAGCATGTCACATGGTACATGAAATTTAAGGAGGCCCTCTTTCTTATGTGCTGAGCCTAGAGGTGTCACCTGAGAGTGCCTCCTTAAATTTTGTGCACTAGGTGTCTAGGTAACCCTAGTCCTGGCCCAGTCCTTATTCCTTCAGTCTTAACTTTGGTCACAACCCTTTTCTCCTAGTTTTTTTTTTTCTTGATAAAAACAGTCGAGGACTGACATAAATAACTGAAAACAATTATGTTGACATTCTTTTAAAAGGAATTTTCAGTTTAGTAGAAGTCACGACCTTAAAGTATGACTCAAAAACTCAAATGTTTACAGGGACCAGGCAGTAGCATAAATGAATAGAGCAGGCCAGTGTCAGACATTAGATAGTGGAAAGAGATTGTGACAAACTAGTCAAAGACATTCAATACTGTTTTAGCCAAACAAAAATGCTTGCTGAAGTATTAGGTCAGTAGGACAAGCATTTGTTTCCCTTGCCTAAGGTTAAAGAAATTCAATTGTTATGTTAGAATTTCTGTAGGCAAATGGATGTGAAGACATTAAGATAATTGGATGGAAAATACCTACCTGAGATAATCTTTATGAGATTCCTATGAGGCCTCATTAGACATTTCTTTGACTTTCCTGCAGACCATGAGATTGGCTTTCCTTGTTCCCATTCTTCACTGTCACTGCTTGTTCTTTTGTCTTTCTTCAGCGAGCCACAGGACAAAACTGGAGAATTTTTCACAGCTAGAAACTAGAGAAAAGTAGAGTTTAGGAACAGGAAAGTTGGTAGCATTGCTAGAAATCTTAAAAGTCTCTTATCTGGACAAATAGTAGAGTGGACCAAAGCAGTCATAGTTTATATATGTGCTTTCCTTTTGTGATTTTATACACTAGGTGCTTCTTTGGGGAAGGTCTGATAGACCTTAACCCCAAGCGTAGTTTGGGATTCTTGTCCCAGGCCATCCAATCTGGATGGACTCCCAGTCCCCTGAAGGGGAATTCAGTTCAGTTACTCAGTTGTGTCTGACTCTTTGCACCCCCTTGGACTGCAGCACACCAGGCCTCCCTGTCAGTCACCAACTCCTGGAGCTTGCTCAAACTCATGTCCATTGAGTCAGTGATGCCATCCGACCATCTCATCCTCTGTCATCCCCTTCTCCTCCCGCCTTTAATCTCTCCCAGCATCAGGGTCTTTTCCAGTGAGTCAGTTCTTTGCATCAGGTGGCCAAAAGATTGGAGTTTCAGCTTCAGCATCAGCCCTTGCAATGAATATTCAGGACCGATTTCTTTAGGATGGACTGGTTTGATCTCTTTGCAGTCCAAGGGACTCTAAAGAGTCTTCTTCAACACCACAGTTCAAAAGCATCAATTTTTTGGTGCTCAGCTTTCTTTATAGTCCAACTCTCACATCCATACATGACTACTGGAAAAAAACATAGCCTTGACTAGACAGACCTTTGTTGGCAAAGTAATGTCTCTGCATTTTAATATGCTGTCTAGGTTGGTCATAGCTTTTCTTCCATGGAGCAAATATCTTTTAATTTCATGGCTGCAGTCACCATCTGCAGATTTTGGAGTGCAAAAAAAGAGTCTCTCACTGTTTCCATTGTTTCCCCCATCTATTTGCATAAAGTGAAGGGACTGGATGCCATGATCTTAGTTATCTAAATATTGAGTTTTAAGCCAACTTTTTTACTCCTCTCTTTCACTGTGACATTCCCTTACTTTACTTGAGAAACAGCACTAGGAAAAAGAGAATAAGGGAGGTGATCTGGTCTAATCTCAACTGGACTTCCAGGTAAATAGAGTAAGGACTTCAGACAGGAGAATGCCCTTAGCAGGCTCTCCCTTGGTAAGGATTGCTTACAGTATTTAGATCTAAAATCTATTGATTTATGGGACAGAGCTGCCCAAGAGAATGTTCATGTAAGCTACAGAACTCTCTGAGGTATTTTTGTTGTTGATCAGTTACTAAGTTGTGTCCAGCTCTTTGTGACCCCATGGACTACAGCAGGCTAGGCTCCCCATCCTTCACTATCTCCTGGAGTTTGCTCCAATTCATGTCTATTGAGTTGGTGATGCCATCCAACCATCTCATCCTCTGCTATCCCCTTCTTCTCCTGCCCTCAATCTTTCCCAGCATCAGTGTCTTTTCCAATGAGTTGGCTCTTCACATCAGGTGGAGCTTCAGCATCAGTCCCTCCAGAGTTTGCAGGACTGATTTCTTTTAGGAGTGATTGGTTTGATCTCCTTGCTGTCCAAGGGACTCGCAAGAGTCTTCTCCAGCACCACAATTGGAAAATATCAATTCTTCAGCACTCACATCCATAGATGACTACTGGAAAAAAACCATAGCTTTGATTATATGTACCTTTGAGGTATAAAATGGAGATTTTTATTTCACAGAATAAAGCGTGTAATTTCTAAGATATCTCTGTGAAGGATCTTGTCTTTTATTCTGGGCTGGTGGATAGGAAGGACCTGGCAAGGATGTCCCAGACCTTTCTCTGCTTTGTCTTTGTCTCTTGATTGCCTGTACTCTTGGAATTTTTAGTAAAGCTTGATGCTAGGTAAAATCTCTGATCTGTGTGATGCTGATTTGATAATCCAGTCCTGAGTTTTAGCTGGCCTGATCATGATGATTGGTTCAAGAATGACTATATGAATCAGTGTAGACCAATCAGAACTATTACCTAGGATTTGATTAGGAATATTGGGAGATAGAAATTCTCTCTCCATTTGAGTTCCCAAGCTGGTAATGGGAGTGTGCCAATATATAGAGAGAACCCACTCGCAAAAATAAGTCAATGAGAAACGATGAGAAGTGATAGATGTAGAGAATTAAAGCAGGGATAGAGGATGAGGAGTCAGGATGGGGATAGGGTAAAGGATAGAGAGAGAAGGTGAACTGTGGATAAAGCATTTGAGTCCATGAATTTTGTTCTGTCTAAAGCCATGTCTATTTCCTTGACTTCCCAGTTACACAAGCCAAGTCAACACATTCTCTTTTTGCTTAAGCTAAATTGCACTGGGTCTCTGTCACTTGCAACACAGGAATTCTGACTAGTATTATAGCCAGAATTTGGTATGGGCTAGATTGGGAGAAGGACTGGGAGCTCGAGAACAAACAAGTCTGCTAGGAAAATAGTTCTCAGAGGTAAAAATCAGATGAGAAACAAGGAAAATACTTATCATAAAGTTATTTCAAATTCCTACCTCTAGTTTATACATAAATATTATTGAAATTTTAAATAAGATTGCAATGTTATAATAATATTGTAACCATCTTACCCTATGCAGTATGGAGGATGCTCTTTTGCCAGCTGTACCCTGTGTATAATTTCTTTTTGTGAATGATGCTAAAGCTGAAACTCCAGTACTTTGGTCACGTCATGAGAAGAGTTGACTCATTGGAAAATACTCTGATGCTGGGAGGGATTGGGGGCAGGAGGAGAAGGGGACGACCGAGGATGAGATGGCTGGATGGCATCACTGACTTAATGGACGTGAGTCTGAGTGAACTCCGGGAGTTGGTGATGGACAGGGAGGCCTGGCGTGCTGCGATTCATGGGGTTGCAAAGAGTTGGACATGACTGAGCGACTGAACTAACTAACTGTGACAAGGTCACGTACAGTGGTTTGTAGCTTTGGCTTTTGCTTAGAAGGCAAAACTTTATTTTAGCAATTTTCCCTTTATGTTGTAATTACTTATTTGTTTTATTTCTCCCAAATTCCCTATAGATAGCGAATAAATCTCATTTATTTCTTTAATGTCAGCACCTGGGACATAGTTAGTGCTCAGTATTTGTAGAACACAATTTTACTTCTGCTGTCTTTGAAACTATGTGCAAGGCTGATCAGTGTGAAATTGTACAGGCTTGGTTCCCTCCTACTCCCTACCAAATGTGCAGAATTATATTACTTGGTATGCAACAAAATGTTTGATTATGATGAATGCTATTATAGTTAAGGCATGTTGCTAACATTTGCTGCAATAAACAAGGAATGACTACTTTAAATTGTTCCACCATTTAGAGTAGTTAGTGGTTAAAATCATGGGCTTTTTGAATTGGAATTCCTGCTCTGCTGACACAAGTAGGCCCTGCACTGATGGGTGTGGTGACTGCTCCTCCTTCACCTGATAGGGCCCCAGGATGGACAAGGGAAAGGTAGTTTAAAGACAAACACAGGGGGACCAATTCTTCACTTTCCCAGAAAAGGTCAAAATGCTGCTTCTCATTTTCCACATTTGTATAATAGGAATAATAATACATCATTTTGTTGTTGTGACTATTAAATAAGTACTATATTCTAAACTCTTTGAGAGAAGAGTGTCTAGCATATAGTAATGCCACGTTTGCTGTGATTATTCTCATTATTGTTATAATTAAACAGATATTCTGTTATAAACAGATATTCTCCAAATCTGTTTTATCAGAGCCAGATGGGAATGATATTATGTATGTACGTGAATTTCAAATAAGGTGATGCATGTAAAATACTCGACAGTAAATGCATAATAAGGAATACGTATTGATAGCTATTAGTAGGTGAGTTTGATTACTTGAAAGTTACCATGTGTACCAAACATATATTCCTAATTTTCAAAAACAAAACAATAATATAACTCACTTAACATTAAAGTATTAATATATTCCCACACTCGTAAGTAGTATAAGGTTGGGATTGACAGTACAGGCACGGGAAACAGTTTGCCTAGGTTCAGATGTTGGCATTACTACATATTATTTGTGTGATCTTGGGCAAGTTATTTAACTTCACTGAGTCTTGCTTAATAAAAGGAGAATAATGATACCACCTACTCCATAATGTGGTTCTGAGGATTAATTGAGGCAAAACCTCTAAATTAATAAACACAATGCCAGGAAAATCGTAAGCTGCAAGTAAATGTTGGTTCTTATTGTGTCTCTGAGCTTTGGTCCTACTCAGTGTGAAAATGACGATAACAATGTTTACCTGACCAGGCTGTTATATGGATAATATGTGATAGTGAAAATGCCTGTTGAATAGTAGGTATTTGATAAACGCCAGTTTTCTTTCCCACTTTTATGATTCATGAAACAACTTGGAATTTTACAATGCGTTCAGGTTATCAGTATAAATATCATTTAGATTTCTATGTGTGTGGTTATAGGACAGAAAGGATTAGGTAGAATTTGATCAGTGATACTTATTTATTGAATCAATATCATTCTGTTTGCTTATTAATTGCTCTTTCCTTATAAAGGTAGATTATATCAGAAATACCCTATTTTGTATATTATTTTGATTTATGTCACAGATAAGTGGCAATTTATTCTATTCAGAGAAGGAGAGAAAAGTAGACTGGTATCCCAGGTTTCTTGCAGCGAGCATTGGTGCACAATCTGCTGGAACTGGCGGAGAATGTTATTAATCAAAAGATGCACTAGGAGGCAAAGGGCTTCATTATGCTGTTTTGCTCCCACAACTTGCACCTGGAGCTTTTTAATGACTGTGCCCTTTGGAGACAGGTGGCACTCTGCAAAGTGTAAACCTCTCTAAACCTCTTCTTGTCTCAAACTGACATGTCTTCCTGGTACTGTGAATAATCAATCTAAGTTTTAAATGATGTGAAAGGCTTTGGTAGGACTATAATTAGTTGAATTTTTTTTTTCCTGGTCTTTAAGGAGTACACATGGCTAGAACAAGGGGAAAAAAAGAATGTCAAGAAACAGCTGGGGGATAAATTCACATATTCATTGAAAAAGGCAAGCCTGTAAAAGATGATATTGTGTACTGGATGAATAAGCACAGTAGATGGCAGTTTAGTAACATACAATATTATTTTATGTTTTGGAGTCATCTTTGTTAAAGACTATCTAGAAAAATATCCTTAAGAGTTATATATTAGTATTTATTGTCATCTTTTTTTTGAGGGCAAAGTTCTGTTTGTGATCTCTGCTTATAGAAACGGATTAGTATAAACTTGTCAAATAGCTTAGACTGTAAAGGGGACATTGGAGTACACCAGGAATGTTTCACCATATTTTATTTGCATCCTGTTCATTTTGATGCACACTTTTTTTGATATCTGAAACTGAAGCACACCAGGATGACTCTCAGATAAAATAATACCACAACCAACCTTTGATTCCCCTGAAAAACTGGCTATAATTTTAGCACTTCATGCTTGTTGAATTGTTAAAATATTTAGCAAGTTAAGAGCAATGTGGAAAGGGAGTAGAGACAGAAAGGATATCAGAAAGAAAAGACAAAATTCCCAAGACTATTTGAGTATTAAAGGAGAAACAAATAAGAGCTCACCTTTCCCTGAGATACAAGCTCAAGATTGTGTCTTGGTTAAGGTGCTGTGTTGTGCTTAGTTGCTCAGTCATGTCTGACTCTTTGCGACCCCATGGCCTGTAGCCTGCCAGGCTCCTCTGTCTATGGGGATTCTCCAGGCAAGAATACTGGAGTGGGTTGCCATGCCCTCCTCCAGTTACACAGAATTCACCAAAAAAGTTCAGGCATTAGGAAAATTCTGATCCCAGAACAGAAAGCTGACAGTTCTTCCTAAGATGGAATCAGACCATTACACACTCTGTATTGGTTTAATTGAGCATACCTTATTTCCTTCAGCAAAGAGTCTTCTGCCATGGTACCCTATTTTCTTGGGCACCAGTGCTTGACAGATTTCTCACACAAGTAAGCAGTCGAGAGTGATACAATTTTGACATGAACTGTGCTTATACTTTGAAAGCCATTAAACAAGACTTGTTTGCTTATAATTTTCTAATAAAATAAAGGACCTTCTGTGGAAAGCAGTTTTAAAAACACATCATAACATTTTAAGTGTGTAGGTCTTGCAACGTTTATTCCAATTTTCTAGTGACAGACACAGAGTGATAAGATTTCCCTAACAGCTGCTTGGTGCTGGGTACTCACATGTCACTCAAACTGACAAGATTTTAGGGGAAAAAAAAAAAGCTTTCTTCACTGTGTTCTCATTTTGAAAGATCA
This sequence comes from Capricornis sumatraensis, assembly GCF_032405125.1. NCBI lineage: Eukaryota > Metazoa > Chordata > Mammalia > Artiodactyla > Bovidae > Capricornis > Capricornis sumatraensis. The sequence continues at coordinate 174,739,362 of NC_091070.1, read as the reverse complement.
GCTATTGAACATAATTCAATTTTGCTTAATTGCAAAGTATTAACTTCACAAAATATAAATTGTTAAAGGTAATATGATAGAATTAATTAGAAACACACTCTAAACAACTCATTAGATCTCATTCTACAAATTTGTGTGTCCCAGAAAAATTCTAATCCTAAATGCCTGAGAAAAGCTTAGTTCAGTTCACAGTAATATCATAGAATTTTGGATTTGGGGAAAATACATAGAGAGCATGTATTTCAAATTAGTGCCTACATTTGAGGATTTTCTCTTTTTGTATATAGGAACTATTTGGATTTAATTCATATTTAAATAATGTATAGCCAGCACCATTCAGGCTACATAGTTTCTTTGTTCACTCATTCATTCTCAACAATTTATCAAGCATTTCACATGTACTGGTATATCCCAGGAACTATATTAGACATTGGTAATGTAAGAATAAATATTTCACTATTCCTGTCTCTGAGGAGGAACTCAGAGTATAGCTAGGCAAACAAATAAATTAATAGCTATATTGTAGTGCAGTCAAGGCTGTGACAGGTTTGTATGCAGTCTTATGGGAAAACAGATGAGGGAGTGATCTCTGTCCTTGGGGGTTCTGAGAGGACAACACAGAGGAAATCACATTTGAGTTGGAGCAAGAATCCTCAGAGGAGAGGTGGGGACTGAGGATGCTGGGAAGGAAATAGAGTATGTTGGGAAGGCAGAAGAATATGTTTGGAGAATTATAGTGTAGAATCTAGGAATGGTGAAAAATGATGTACAGTTAGACTGTAAAGGTAATTCAGGGAAAGAAGGCAAACATCAGATTCTAAAGAGTTTGTAATTAGTTTTTTTTTTTCTTAGTTTGTCATTACTTTTGTAGGAAGTAGACAGTTAAATTTTGAAGTGAAGGCCTTTGTATTCTTGAAATGCTATCTCTGACACTGGTCTGAAAGACAGTTTAGATTAGTCATGTGCATTTGGAGTATGCTTTAGTATGCTTGGGCAGTGGAAGGGACAATGGACAAAGGCATGTATTAAGATGCATTTTAGAAATGGAATTAATAGGGCTTTGTGGTCAGTTGCTTGGGAGAGTCAGGTGCTATGGGAAAGGAAAAAGTTAAGGATGACTTCAGGAGGTCTAGTTTGCATAATTAGTTTTGAAGGGTTGGATAGGTATTTATTTAATCCTCTTCACAAGCTTTTGAGGATTATAACAGATGACAGAAACTGAAGCTTTGAAAAGATAAGTAATTTGCCAAAGTTATGTGGGTAGTAAATTTATGAAGGACAGATTCAAGTTAATCCCAGAACCCAAGCTCTCAAACATTGTGCTATTTCTTTCTATACTGGCCAAATGGGCAGTGAAACCCTTTACTGGACTGGGAAATACAGGAGGAAAATCATGGCTTGAATATAGAAGGTAATCAGTTTTGCCATTTAACATCTTGACTTTGATACATCGAAAAGGCCAGAAAGTGGAGATATTCAAGAGAGAGTTTGAAATACCCATGCTGAAGCTCACAAAAGATTAGGGGTGAAGAAGTTCAGATTTAGTGATGGTTGAAGTCATAAGAGAGACTCAGATGGCCAAGAGAATAGGTGAAGGGAAGAGAATTGAGCAGAAAACTTTTGGTGACTGTGGAACAAAAGGATTCAGGGGGAGGAGACTGAGAAGGCACACTCAAATAGATTATTGGAAAACCAGAATAATATATAGAAGTCTGTGAAGTAGAGATTTACTTTTTCTCCCTTGAGTGTACATTGGGCAGAAGATTGACCCCTCATCATGTTAATTGCCCATCAGCTTTAAGAATATTGTTATAGTTGTGAAAAACTGTCACTCACACACAGACTTTATTTTTCTGAGGTTGCCAATCTCCCCCCATTCAGAATCACCATCTTTTGCACCACACAAATTCCATCATCATCCTAGGTCACAAGTCCACATCCTCAATGATGCATCCACTCTCACCTCAATTCCTAGATTGTATCTGAGCCAACTTCACCTCCAACATGTTTCCATATTTTTCCAGAAACAGCTCCACTTGTGAAATGTTTAACCATAAAATTCCAATGACTAGTTCAGTTCAGTCGCTCAGTCATGTCCAACTCTTCATGATCCCATGGACCACAGCTCGCCAGGCCTCCCTGTCCATCACCAACTCCTGGAGGTTGCTCAAACTCATCTCCATTGAGTCAGTGATACCATCCAACCATCCCATCCTCTGTCACCCCCTCTCCTCCCGCCCTCTATTTCTCCCAGCATCAGGGTCTTTTCCAGTGAGTCAGCTCTTCTCATCAGGTGGCCAAAGTTTTGGAGTTTCAGCTTCAACATCAGTCCTTCCAATGAATACTCAGGACTGATTTCCTTTAGGATGGACTGGTTGGATTTCCTTGCAGTTCAAGAGACTCTCAAGTCTTCTCCAACACCACAGTTCAAAGGCACCAACTCTTCGGCACTAAGCATAGCGTTTTCATTTCTCACTCGCTCCCTTCCACTGACTCAATTTAGGTTCAACTTAGTTCACGTCATTTATTGAGTATCTATTATATGTTTTGTGTTATATACACACTTGCACTGACACATTTCACAGAATGGGGAGTGGATATGAAAACATTTCTTGCAATCCTAGTGTGATAAGTAGAATAATAGGGGTATATTTTAAGTACAGTAGTATGATGCAGTGGCAAGTTTGAGCAGTTGCTCTTGACTTGCAAATGGAAGATATATAATTAGTCTATAATTTCATAATCAAACCCTCAAATTTAGTGGCTTAAAATAGCACTGATTTATTTCTCACAATTCTGTGGGATGACTGGGCTCCACCTACATTCAACTGGTTGCTAGAATGGACAGGAAGGGTCAGGAACGTATTATTTACACGTCTGGGGGTATAGGTGCTATATGCCAACTCTCCTCCATCGGCCTTTTTTTCTGCATGCTATCTTATACTCTATGTAGGATAGCCTGACATTTATAGCATGGTAGTTGGGTTAAGCTGGAACTATGTGTGTGTGCTGAGTTGCTTCAGTAGTGTCCGACTCTTTGTGACCCTATGGACTGTAGCCCATGAAGCTCCTCTGTCCATGGGATTCTCTAGGCAAGAATACTGGAGTGGGCTGCCATGCCCTCCTCCAGGGGATCTTCCCGACCCAGGGATTGAACCCACATCTCTTATGTCTCCTGCATTGGCAGGTGGGTTCTTTACCTCTAGCATCACTTGGGAAGCCCAAGCTGGAACTGACACAGTGCCAGTTCCTTAGCATTCTATTGGCCTGCCCATAATCAAGGGCTTTTTGTTGGAGCAATAGCATGAGTATACTGGGATGGGATGATAATTGGTATCTATCTTTTGCACACAGATTAACACAGGAAACTTTAAAAAGGAAAAGATTGTCAAGATGAGTCTCAAAGTCTGGGCAGTTCATCAGATGAGTGAGGATTTAAGAGAAGAGGAGCTCTTCAGGAAGGATGGCAGTGACTTGAAAACAGAAAGCGGCATAATCACTGGGTAGACCAGGACACGTGGATTCCTTGGAGTATTTGGGGAAGGAATGAGAAATGAACTGACTAGGCAGGCAAGATTATAGAAAGCCTTGTTATAGGCAGTAAATTAAACTCTACATTCCAGATTGCAGAATGCCCTTCTGCAGGGAAGCAGCTGCTCTTCCCTCTCATTGATTCTTCTACTTTGTTGGCTTCATATGTTGTTGATCGATAAGCTCCTTTGGCCTCATTTCCTTATTCAATCCAACTGACCACCCATAGTACTTCAGCTGGATCACCCTGTCACCAGTACTCTCAATTCTCAACACTCTTATGACCTTGTTATTCCATTATTCTAATCCTCAATTCTAGAGTAATCTAACCATCTGTTTGTTCTAATCCTGGAACCAGCCATTGAATAATACTGAATCAAAATATATAACCATAAGGAAAAAAATCAACAGCCTTATACATTTATGACTTCCAACTACTGATTTTCAATATTATCTAGCAAATTGTGACATATCCTTGCCCAGTCCCTATGCTGGTAATTTTTATTACTGCTAATAACATTTATGCTTAATACCGCACTATTTTCTCTTGGTAGATTACTTTGAATACTTCACAGAGGAAATAGCTGTGATAGCTGTGAAAAATTTCTTCACATCTCCTTGAAGTTCATTTATTCTTTTTCTTCTGGATCATCCTGTTCCTTTCCTTCCAATTCGTGCCATCATCCTAGGACATATTTAGCTTCTTCTACATCTCCAAATTAATTTATACTTCTCATCCATCCTTTCAGTTATTCTTCCTCCTTTCTTTCACCTAAGCTCATGATCTCATGCCTTCTATCTCTTGTAAGTTCTTGCTCTAATAATTATGCCCTTTCTTAATTGCTTTTTTCAGCCTATCTCTTTCCACAACTTTCTCCTCAGTCTAAAGTATGAAAAAAATTCTCTATCATGTAAACATTTTCTTCAGTTTTTCTTCTAGAACAATCAGTGTTCCCACTTAATCTTCTTTATTTCATATTTACTCCTTAGCAGCCTGCAACGTCTTGATCAAGTGCCAATCACACTTTCTGACACATGGTACATGTGTAGTAAATATGAATTAATGATCAATTTATATTTGCCAATACTATAATTTCTTTTTAGCCCTCATCCTCATCTTTGTTATGGTGGGAGGAAGCATTGCATTTTAAGATCTTGTCCCTGGTTCTGTGGAAACTTGCAAACCACACATACAAGTAGACACAATGGCTGAGATTGTGTATACCATAGATTTCTTCCAAAATCAATCCTGTTCTACCATTTTGGTTTGTTGGGACCTTGCTGTACCAGTCGGTAAATATACTGGATACTATCATTGATTACATATATGAACTTTTTTTGAAATGATATTACTAAATAAGAATGATTATTATTTAATCATGTTCTTCTTAAAGTGTGGTACCTGTTTAACACATGATAATCACAGGTGTTTAGAGCAACAAAAATTCTTCTATGCTAAACAGATTTTTGCAGAGACAGGAACCATGGTTTTCTGGCATATAATATAGATATTTTTGTGGAGTGAGTAGATGAATGTTCTTTATATGTAACCCCAGTCAAATTTTTCTAAATGAACATAGAATGTATTTCTGATATTTCAAATTAAATTACCATTTGTTATTAGGGCTTAGACTTTTCACACATTCTAAGTGACTTGTTGCTATCCTTATTGAAAGGGAAAAAAACTTTACCAATCAGTTCAGAAATTCACAAGTAAATATTGTTTATTTTCTCTGGTAAATTTCATCTGTTAGAGTGTTGTTTCAGATAAGGTTTTTCCGTAGAAGTATATATAAACTCTTAAAAAATTAAGAGTTTGAACTTAAACTACTGGTATAAAACTAGGCACTTATTGGCCTTCAGTTTATCTAACTTTTATCTTAGAGACTGTGAGCTCACCTAATAGCATCAAGTGAAGGAAACTGGAATAGGATCCCCTGTACTGCATACCTTTGGGAACTTCCTGTGTAATGTTGACATTCAGTCTCAGCCAACCTGACAATAAAGTGATCCATTTATCCAACACAAGCAGGCAGAGAATGAGATACTGCATCCTTCTCTCTGCCTCCCACTCCCAGAGTCAGTCCGATGCTTCCTCTGGGCCAAACACATGCACTTATAAAGCACTTCTTCAACAATTTGTCATGTTTTCTGTTAAATTGGGTTTACTCTTCTTATGTAAATTTTCCCCTAGATAATTTTCCCAAATAGCACAGAAAGTATTTGAGGTGAGCTGAAACTTCTTAATAATAAAGTTTGTGATTTTAAGTGGGCTTTTTTGCTGGCTTAGGGGTAAAAGAATTCACCTGCAATGCAGGAGGCACAGGAAACACACGTTTGAATCCTGGATCAGGAAGATCCCCTGGAAGAGGGCATGGTAACCCACTCTAGTATTCCTGCCTGGAGAATCCTATGGACAGAGGAGTCTGGAGGGTTACAGTACATAGCATCACAAAGAGCTGGACACAACTGAAGCAACTTAGCATGCATGCACGTGATTATAGTGCCCTTGGACTAAGAAACACTTATCACCGTATAAAAATGACCAGCTTTACCACTATACATACAGGACTACTGAGGAGCTTAGGGAAAATCACTGTTGCTTGCTATACATACACACACACACACACACACACACACACACACACACACACACACGTGTGTGTGTGTGCCTAAATTTTATTTTATTTTTAAAATTAATTTATTTTATTTTTTTAGCTGTTCTGGGTCTTCATTGCTGTACACTGGCTTTCTCTAGTTGCAGCAAGTGGGGGTACTCTTGGTTGCAGTGTGCAGGCTTTTCATTGGAGTGGTTTGTCTTATTGCAGAGCTCAGGCTCAAGGTGTGACAGCTCAGTAGTTGTGGTACACAGGTTTAGTTGCTCTGTAGCCTGTGGAATCTTCCTGGACCAGGGATCAAACTGGTGTATCCTACATTGGCAGGCAGATTCTTATCCACTGTACCACCAAGGAAGTCCATGCCTAAATTTTAAAATCCAACTTTTCAAAGGGGAAGTATTGTTTAATTAAGGACTTTTATAAATTCCCTGGAGTCTACTCCATAAAATAATTATTTTAATCACTAAGAGTATTGAGTAAAATTTTTGCTTCCTTAATTCTTCTCCCTGGCAGGTCTGTTTACTTTTGTTTTCATTTTTTTTTTTGTGAAAGCACCAAAAGCAGTTGTTTTACCTAAATAATCTATGACCATATTGTTACTTACTTAGATTTTCTTTTTTCATACTGAAACTAAATCATTCCTTGTTGGTCGTCTTTTGGTGCCACTAAAGAATTCTAGAAGGACTAGACAGATTTGAAATACTGAAACATTCTGACTGCATTATAAGTAATAGTGTAATTATCTGAGAAGAACCCAAAGTACCAGTGTCCCTAAAGTATCTTTTTATCAGTTTATCAAAGTACCTAAAAACTCTGACATCCTTCTCTTGTAAATGCTCTTTTCTTGAATGCCCTTATTAAAATAAAAATATGTTATTGATAGGCTAACAGTATGTCAATGACAAAAGTAGGATTCTCACTAAAAAAAAAATGACACCTGGACAGAAAGATTTTAGACAGGAAATGGTGGCAGAAAGGCTGTCAGGAAAGCATGTGATGCTCAATGAAAAGCTCTACTTAGCTGTACTGTGGGTGGTATGGGGACTGGATCTTATACCAGTCAGCAGTTTTTCCACTGAAATATTCAGAAAATACAATAGAAAGTGGCTAAAACAAAAATGGAATTTATGGCTCTCATGACCCGTGTACCACTTATCCAATTATTGCCTCTCAGTTATTAGGGCTTCCTGATAGCTCAGTTGGTAAAGAATCAGCCTGCAATGTGGGAGACGTGAGTTCAATCCCTGGGTTGGGAAGATCCCCTGGAGAAGGAAAAGGCTTCCCAGTCCTGGCCTGGAGAATTCCATGAACAGTCCATGGGGTGGAAAAGAGTCAGACACAACTGAGTGACTTTCACTGTCAGCTTCAAATTCACCTTTCAGTTTCTTTTAGTATTTATCTCCTTTAAAGTAGACCTGTATTAAGCATTCTCAGTAGAGGGCACTGGAGGAAGGCACTCTCCTACCTTGTCTGATTGATGCCTAGAGGTGGGTATCAGGAAATAGGGTGAATCTCTGCCCCAGTCGTGTGCCTAGAAGATGGTCCTTTGGCCTTGGCCTGACAGTAACCTAACTGCTATGCACTTGAGATAGAAATTAGCACTCTAAAGACTTCCTTTCTGAATCAGTGCCCCATTTTCTTTTGCTCCTACTTGTGCAACCTGCCTGTGCTCCAGAGGGTTTAGCCACCAAGCCAGCCACAGCTCCCACTGGAGGCTTTGCTAGCTTTGACTGTGACCCAGAAGGTTTCTGGCCTTTACCATTGTAGATCACCTGCTCCTTACCTGCACACTGCAGACTTGCTTCCTAATTGCTCAGTGACTGCAGAACAGCTTCAGTCTCAGTTCAGTTCAGTTCAGTCACTCAGTCGTGTCCGACTCTTTGCGACCCCATGAATCGCAGCACGCCAGGCCTCCCTGTCCATCCACCAACTCCTGGAGTTCACTCAGACTCACGAGTCAGTGATGCCATCCAGCCATCTCATCCTCTGTCGTCCCCTTCTCCTCCTGCCCCCAATCCCTCCCAGAATCAGAGTCTTTTCCAATGAGTCAACTCTTCACATGAGGTGGCTAAAGTACTGGAGTTTCAGCTTTAGCATCATTCCCTCCAAAGAAATCCCAGGGCTGATCTTCAGAATGGACTGGTTGTATCTCCTTGCAGTCCAAGGGACTCTCAAGAATCTTCTCCAACACTACAGTTCAAAAGCATCAATTCTTCGGTGCTCAGCCTTCTTCACAGTCCAACTCTCACATCCATACATGACCACAGGAAAAACCATAGTCTTGACTAGACGGACCTTAGTCGGCAAAGTAATGTCTCTGCTTTTGAATATGCAGTCTAGGTTGGTCATAACTTTTCTTCCAAGGAGTAAGCATCTTTTAATTTCATGGCTGAAGTCACCATCTGCAGTGATTTTGGAGCCCAAAAAAATAAAGTCTGACACTGTTTCCACTTTTTCCCCTCTATTTCCCATGAAGAGATGGGACTGGATGCCATGATCTTCATTTTCTGAATGTTGAGCTTTAAGCCACCTTTTTCACTCTCCTCTTTCACTTTCATCAAGAGGCTTTTTAGTTCCTCCTCACTTTCTGCCATAAGGGTGGTATCATCTGCATATATGAGGTAATTGATATTTCTCCCAGCAATCTTGATTCCACCTTGTGCTTCTTCTAGTCCAGCGTTTCTCATGATGTACTCTGCATATAAGTTAATAAGCAGGGTGACAATATACAGCCTTGACGTACTCCTTTTCCTATTTGGAACCAGTCTGTTGTTCCATGTCCAGTTCTAACTGTTGCTTCCTGACCTGCATACAGATTTCTCAAGAGGCAGGTCAGGTGGTCTGGTATTCCCATCTCTTTCAGAATTTTCCACAGTTTCTTGTGATCCACACAGTCAAAGGCTTTGGCATAGTCAATAAAGCAGAAATAGATGTTTTTCTGGAACTCTCTTGCTTTTTTGATGATCCAGCGGATGTTGGCAATTTGATCTCCGGTTCGTCTGCCTTTTCTAAAACCGTCTTGAACATCAGGAATTTCACGGTTCACGTATTGCTGAAGCCTGGCTTGGAGAATTTTGAGCATTACTTTACTAGCGTGTGAGATGAGTGCATTGTGCGGTAGTTTGAGCATTCTTTGGCATTGTCTTTCTTTAGGATTGGAATGAAAACTGACCTTTTCCAGTCCTGTGGCCACTGCTGAGTTTTTCAAATTTCTGGCTTATTGAGTGCAGCACTTTCACAGCATCATCTTTTAGGATTTGAAACAGCTCAACTGGAATTCCATCACCTCCACTAGCTTTGTTCGTAGTGATGCTTTCTAAGGCCCACTTGACTTCACATTCCAAGATGTCTGGCTGTAGATTAGTAATCACACCATCATGATTATCTGGGTCGTGAAGATCTTTTTTGTACAGTTCTTCTGTGTATTCTTGCCACCTCTTCTTAATATCTTCTGCTTCTGTTAGGTCCATACCATTTCTGTCCTTTATCGAGCCCATCTTTGCATGAAATATTCCCTTGGTATCTCTAATTTTCTTGAAGAAATCTCTAGTCTTTCCCATTCTGTTGTTTTCCTCTATTTCTTTGCATTGATTGCTGAAGAAGGCTTTCTTATCTCTTCTTGCTATTCTCTGGAACTCTGCATTCAGATGCTTATATCTTTCCTTTTCTCCTTTGCTTTTCGCCTCTCTTCTTTTCACAGCTATTTGTAAGGCCTCCCCAGACAGCCATTATGGTTTTTTGCATTTCTTTTCCATGGGGATGGTCTTGATCCCTGTCTCCTGTACAATGTCACGAACCTCATTCCATAGTTCATCAGGCACTCTATCTATCAGATCTAGGCCCTTAAATCTATTTCTCGCTTCCACTGTATAATCATAAGGGATTTGATTTAGGTCAAACCTGAATGGTCTAGCGGTTTTCCTTACTTTCTTCAATTTGAGTCTGAATGTGGTAATAAGGAGTTCATGATCTGAGCCACAGTCAGCTCCTGGTCTTGTTTTTGTTGACTGTATAGAGCTTCTCCATCTTTGGCTGCAAAGAATATGATCAATCCGATTTCGGTGTTGACCATCTGGTGATGTCCATGTGTAGAGTCTTCTCTTGTGTTGTGCTTCAGTCTAGGAAGCCGTTTGTTTCTGGATTATCCAGTGTGCCAAACTATGCTTTTTTCAAGATGGTCTGAACCCCAGCCTTGGGAAGGAGGACCCCTCCAAAAGTTTATCATTCCTTAGATATTCTTCCTCAGCCCTAGGGTACCCTATAAAATTTGCATATATCTTACAATCACTCTCTTAATTTCATTTAATAATTTTTAATATTTAACATCCCATGTTTATCCCTCTATATGGTGTCTATCTCGTAACTGGAACCAGACTGATCCACTGTCTCAGGATTCAGAAACTATTATCAGGATCAGTCTTTTTGGCTCTGATTCCTTTAGATTGTCTCTGTCTCATCTAGGCTCTTTTGTGGCTTACATATTTCAATACCATCAAATATATTGGAAACATCAGTGCTTCTTTTTCCCAGGAGCCCCAGCTAATATTTCCTGACATGTCAATAGCTAGACTGCATTGCATGCGCTTCTCTGATCCTATTTACGTAGTCCACTAAGGGTTCTTTTTCCTACTATGTACTTAACTTGGATTCAGTCTCTTCCACATTCTACTGTTTGTCTCTGATAACACCCTACTTTTGGTATCAATTTCTATATCGGTTACAAATTTTGTTGTTCCGAGTGACAATAACTCAAACTGGCTTAAGTCAAAACAGGGAAAAGTCCACAGGAGAGTTTTCATGCAACTGAAAAGTTCACAAGTAAGCCTGGCTTCATGTGTAACTTGATTCAGAGTTCATGTTACATTATCAAGAGCCCCGTCTCGGTTGCTTCGATTCTCAGGCTGGCTTTGTGAGCCTAATAGACAGGATAGTTACAGTTATCCAATTTTTACATACTAAATCCAATCAAAGCTTCTCTTTTCTCTCAAAGCTGCTGCTGCTTTTTGAGAGCAGATGTCCCAGTGGGAGTGTTTTGAGGGTTAAATGGGGTAATATTTGTTGTTTTAATAATTGCTATTATTCCATCAGCTCTATTAATTCTTGTCTTTCTCTGTACCAAGCACTGTGGTCAAGTAGACAGACTATCTGGATTATTTTAGGTTCTCTTTTGGAGTTGGAGGTGATTTGTAGGAAATATAAAACTGGTCATTCAGATATATTTCTCATACATATTTGGCTTTTGTCTATGATCCTGGCTAACAGTTCTCAAAACCCTTGGAATTTCTTGAGTGATAAGAGCAATGGGAACATCTCTTGTTATAATATCTGGTGTCTTGCCCTCAGTTCCTGAAAATACTTAAGAGCCATAAATGTGAAATGAGTGTCTTATTATCCATAACAAGTCATTTTCAACCATAGCTGAGTTTATGTTAATGAGGTGACTTTTGGAAGTCCCCTAAAAATGTGGGTGGAGCTAGTTGCTAGAGGTACCATCCTAAATGAAGGATTGGAACTTTCAATCCCATCACCTGATTTCTGAGGAAGGGCTGGAGGTTGAATCAATCACCAGTGGCCAATGATTCAATCAATCATGCCTATATAATGAAGCCTCTTTTAAACCCCAAAGGAGGAAGTTTGGAGAACTTCCAGGTTAGTGAACCAAAATGCTTCTACATACCATCATCTCAGGCTTCAAACCCCAATAGAAACTTTAAGGGGTTCACCCTACTTTCTTTTGTAATAAACTGCAATCTAGCAAGTAAACTAGTTCCCTGAGTTCTGTGATCTGTTTTAGCAAATTAGTGGAACCCAAAGAGGGGATTATGGAAACTCTGAATTATAGCCAGTTAATCAGAAGCATAGGTACAAACCTGGGTTTGTGATTGGCTCCTGGAGTGGAGGATAGTCTTCTGGGATTGAACCCTTAACTTGTGGAATCTAAAATTATATTTGGGTAGAAAGTATCTGGAGAATCCCAGGGACAGGGGAGCCTGGTGGGCTGCCGTCTAGGGGTCGCACAGAGTCGGACACAACTGAAGCGACTTAGCAGCAGCAGCAGAAAGTGTCAGAATTAAGTTAAATTATAAAACACCTAGCTTGTGTCTGAGAATTGCTTGAAGTCTGAGCAAAACCCCCACATATTAGATTCCACATATAAGTTAGATCATTCAGTCTTTCTCTGACTTATTTCACTTAGCATAATGCCCTGAATGTCCATCCATGTTGCAAATGGAAGAATTTCCTTCTTTTCATGGCTGAATAATATTCCATTGTTTTGTGATTTCTTTATCCATTCATCTGTTGATACTTAGATGGTTACCAGGTCTCGGCTACTATAAATAAATGTTGCAATGAACATGGTGGTGCAAATATATTTTTAAGATAGTGAATTTTTTTCCTTCAGACATATAAGTGGAATTGCTGGTTTATAAGGTAGTTCTATTTTTGATTTTCAAGGTATTTCTATACTTTTTTCCATAGGGGCTGGACCAATTTACATTTTCACCAACAGTATACAAGGATTTCCTTTTCTCCACATCTGTGATTTGTCATCTCTTGTTGTCTTGAAAGTAGCCATTCTAACAGGTATAAGGTGATACCTCACTGTGGCTTTGATTTGTGTTTCCTTGATGATTAGTAATGTTGAACACCTTTTCGTATACCTGTTGGCCAGTTGTATATCATCTTTGGAAAAATGTCTGCTTAGTTCTTCTAATCAGATTGTTTGGTTTTATTGCTGTTGAGGTATATTTATTCTTCATATATTTTAAATGTCAACCTCTTCTCAGACATAGTGATTTGCAGTCATTTTTTTCCCACTTCATATGTAGTCTTTCAATTTTGTTTATGGTTTCCTTTGCTGTGCAGAAGCCTTTTAGCTTTATGTAGTCCAACTTATTTTTGCTTTTGTTGCCTTTTCTTTTGATACTAAATTAAAAAAAAAATCTTTTCCAAGACCAGTGCAAAAATCATATCCCCTATGTTCTAGGGTGTTTTATGGTTTGAAGTCCTACTGAAAGAAGCTAAACTTTTAAAGTAAGTAAGTAAAATTTTATGGTCTCAAGTTGTTAATATATTTTGAATTGATTTTTATGTATGGTGTAAAATAGTGGTATATAGTTTCATTCTTTTGAATATGGCTATGAAGTTTCCCCAGCACTGTTTATTGAAGAGACTGTCCTTTTCCCATTGTATATTCTTGGCTCCTTCATTATAAATTGACCGTATAAATGTGGGTTTATTTCTGGGTTTCTATTCTTTTCCATTTCGCCTGTGTGTCTGTTTTTACCCTGGAGTAGGAAATGGCAACCCACTCCAGAATTCTTGCCTGGAAAATTCCATGGACAGAGGAGCCTGGCGGGCTACAGTCCAAGGGATAGCAAAGAATTGGACATGACTGAGCATGCATGCACATCTATTTTTATGCCAATGCAGATAGGATTTTGATATAAAGAGATTATAGAAGATAATTCCTGGTGAGAAACAGCATGGGCAAAATAACAAGTTTAAAAGAATAATAGAACCTCTTCTGGGATGAGTGAATACATTTGTGTAGTTTGTTATGGACTAGATTGTTTTTTACTGGCCTTATCTTAAAATTATATGTTGAAACCCTGATCCCTAATGAGAGCACATCAAGAGATGGGACCTTTGGGAGGTGTTTATATCATGTGGATGAAGTCTTTTTTAAAAAATTTGTTTATTTTTTAATTGAAGGATAATTGCTTTACAGAATTTTGTTGTTTTCTGTCAAACATCAACATGAATCAGCCATAGGTGTACATATGTCCCCTCCTTGGGTGAAGTCTTTTTAAGGGATTAGTGCTCTTTTAAAAAAGAGACATGAAAGTGGTTCCCTCCTTTCTTTGCTTTCCACCACGTGCAGACACAGTAAAAAGACCCATCTGCAAACCAGGAAGTGAACCCTCACCAGACACCAAAACTGCAGTTACTTTCCAGCCTCCATACTGTGAGAAATAAATGTTATTTAAGCCATCCAGTCTATGATAATTTATATAGTGTCCTGAAATGACTAAGATATATTTGAAGCATACCATTTAGCAAGGCAGTTTGAGACACAGTGAGATTAGAGAAACAGATGGGGAGAAGATTGTGGCCAACCTTGAGAGCAAAGCTAGGAATGTATATATATTTTTTAAAGTACAGAGGAATGCATAAAACATAAATATACATCTTAGTGGATTATTACAAAGTTAACACACCAGAGAAACCAGATCTCAAAAATAGAACATTATCAACACACGAAAAGACCCATTTATGCCCATTCTCAAATGCTGTGCCTTTCTTGCTCCCTAAAGGAAACATTACTGACTTCTAACACCAAGGGCTAATGCTACATGTTTTTGAATTCTATAGAAATGTCATTTGATAGTATCTATTATCTTGTGTCTAAGTTCTTTCTTCAGTATTGTTGATAAGATTATACATGCAATTGAATGTATTTGTAGTTTGTGTTTTTTTAAATAAGTATTCCAGCATATGGATATTCACACCACAATTTATTTATCATAATGACTGTGGTTTGTGTAGAATTGGGGAATTGCAGCATGTGCACATACTATTTTACTAGATTCTGAGAATCAGCTTTCTAAAATAGCCTACCTATATACTTCCACCAACAGTATCTGAGTGTTCTATTGCATCACAACTCTCCAACACTTGGAATTTTCAGACTTTTAATTTTTAACCTAGGAAGTTTGGACCTGATTTTATATGTATTGTTGAGCCACTGAAGGATTTTGGTTTGGAAAGTGGTGTGAACAAGGGAGATACATTGGGTCACTCACTCACTCACTTCAGTCAATCAGTCGTGTCCAACTTTTTACAACCCTACGAACTGCAGCACGCCAAGCCTCCCTGTCCATCACCAACTCCCAGAGTCCACCCGAATGTCCATTGAGTCAGTGGTGCCATCCAACCATCTCATCATCTGTCGTCCCCTTCTCCTCCTGCCCTCAATCTTTCCCAGCATTAGGGGCTTTTCAAATGAGTCAGCTCTTTGCATCAGGTGGCCAAAGTATTGGAGTTTCAGCTTCAACATCAGTCCTTCCAATGAACACCCAGGACTGATCTCCTTTAAGATGGACTGGTTGGATCGAGTGCTGCACAAATTAGAGTATGAGAAAGCTTTGATAAGGGGGCCTAGCCCAGCTGGGATGCTATTGTAATGATTTCATAAAAATAATTTGAAAACAAACTAGAGTGTTAAAAGAGGGGCTAAAAAGAAAAAGAAAAGAGGTGCTTATAAATAATAAGGTTTGGTAGTTAATAACTTTTGGGGATATAGGAAGCAAAGATGATCAAAGATGATCATATTCTTGAGCCTAAATGACTGATAAACTGATAGAGTCTTAACCAACTTAAGACTTGGGAGAAAAAATTCTCTTCCAGTAAAATTGTTTTTAACCTAGATTTTGGTGTTTATTTTCACTATTTTACCGTTAGTTCAGATATGTGATAATCTTTTTCTCCAACTCTCCTTTCTCATCATTGCTGTATAAGAGCATTCCCAGTAGAAGCTGGCTCTGTCAGGGAAGAAAGAATCAAGACTCAGGTAGAATAGTTAAGTTGTGTCTCTCTCAATGCACTCAGGATCCAGAGAGCAATGGAAGATTTTCTACTATTCAGAAACCTGACAGCTTTGGTGTAAGGAATGATAGTAGCTAGGAGAATGACAGGTCTGGGACTTTTGGGAAACCTAAGTCCACACAGCTTTTAAAGGAGGAACTATTCTGTGTGCTCATTTCCATCGCTATTCTTTCTTTTTCTGTGGATGTCTTTTCTGTCACTGACATAAACAATGGCTTATTCCATTTTTGCAATAAATTATTTGCTTAACTGAGTATTCACATATAGCAAAGAACATATAGGTGCTCCAGGATTAGTACTTCTACCACATTTACTTGTCCTGGTATTGAGGTAGTAACTCCAATGGCTTATTTTAATTTTTGAGAGTTTGCTTGGATAACAGTTCAGGCATTGCTGGGTTTGCCTATCTGTATGAATCCTTATTGAATGGATCTCGTTTTGCATAACCGCTTTAGTACAGGCTTTCTTTTAACATTTTTCGGTAATATTTTATCTAGAAATATATCCAAAAGCATAGATAGCTCTTTAAGCTTGTTTATGTTGTTTCCTGCAGTGAAATCACTTTGACAAAGGTTTTCCTCTTTTTTTTTTTTGGCCACATCATTTGGTTTGTAGGATCTTAGTTCCGTGACCAGGAACTGGACCCAGACCCTCAGCAGTGAAACCAAGGAGTCATAACCACTGAACTGCCAGGGAATTCCTGACAAAATATAAATTTAAGACAAATTTAAACTTTGTCTTAAATTTATTCTTTCCTGGCCTTGATGGCTTCCTGGGTAGCACTAATAAGAAACAGAAGTAATAGTACCTTATATTTCTAGACTGTTTTAAAATTTACAAGGCACGTTTGCATGTATTTCTATTCACTTACTTTATCACCCTGTGAGTGACGAGTCATTAGTTTCATTATTCAGATGAAGCAATGTAAGCTTAAGGACATAAGTAGTGATACAGTCAGGACTTCAAATCAGATCTTCTAAAGCTAGATTTGGTGCATGTGATGGTTAATTTTATGTGTCAATTTGACTGAGCCACAGGATGGCCACATATCTGGTTAAACATTGTTTTTGACTGTGTCTGTGAGAGTGTTTCTGGAAGAGATTAGCATTTAAACTGTTGGACTAAATAATGTGGTTGGACATCATGCAACCCATCAAGGGTCTGAGTAGAACAAAATGGAGCAATGGCAAATTCAGTCTCTGTGCCTGACTGTTAAAGCTGAGCCATCAATCTTCTCCTGCCCTCTGAAACTTAGATCATCATCACTCCTGGTTCGTAGGCCTTTAGACTCAGGTTGGAATTTATACCAATAGATTTCCTGGGTCCCCAGTGTGTGAACCGCAAATGGTATGACTTTTCAACCTCTCTAATCACATGAGTCTATTCCTTATCTCACTGTTTTACTGTGCCAACTAAAAATTGACACCTGCCATCTTCCTCTACAAGATTTAAATCACTAGCTGCTGCAGCTGCTGACTTTCAACACACCCTGAAAGGAGTTCAGGGTGGAAATAAGGAATGAGGCACTCTGTTCTCTGGGAAAAACTGACAGATAGTTAGATATTTTCAGCAGAAGATTGTATGAGCCCAAATTCTTGCATCTCTTCACATCTAGAAAAGCACTAAAATCGTCAATGGAGATATCTGCTCTTCATGACTAGCAGTAACCTGCCCAAGACTAGCAACAACTTTCTGCCAAAATGTGTGCTTGATATATTCCCCTTCACCAAAATCATGTACATGCTGACCTTTTCCCCTACTTCTTTGGATTAGTTCCTCTGAGCTATCTGAAACACTCTCTCCTGGACTTTATTCCTCATTTTGCCCCAAATAAAACTCAACTCACAGCTCTCACACTCTGCACTTTTTTCAGTCGACTACTTTTTTTTTTCAGTCGACTATTTTTTTTTTTTTTTCAGTAGACTATTGGTTTGGTTGGAAAGACCTGACTAGTACAACATCCTTTATGCGTTGCCTCTGCCCTCATCACTTTTTGCATCTAGCTATAAAATCTCCTGTTATTCCTCAGCTGTTAATCAGGACCTATATTCTTGTCAAGTGAGGACTGCCTGTAACATGTACTTTAGCGTTAGACACCATCAGCAATTCTCATAATTATCAGGTTAATTTAATACTTAGAGCCAACCTGTATTCAGGAGTTAATGTTATGGCATAAGATTTACTTTTATTTACTTATTTTGTTTGTTTGGTTTAAGCAATATCACCAGCCTGGGTGAACAGAATTCAGTGACCAGCCAGTGAACTTTTATAATAGGGTTGTTTTACATTTGACTTCTTTGTGGCACTAGTGAAAGCTATGAACTTCAGCCTGATCATATTGTTAAAAAGTTGGTTTTCACAGTCTAAGAACAGAGTCAATGCAAATTGAATACTTTTCTTGAAAGAAATAAAATTATTTTCCTAGATATGTTACATAGATCATCAGTATGTATAGATTTTGAAGAGATTGGTCATTGGTAAATGTATTAAATAAAATAATCCGAAACAAAGCAAAGAAAGAAAAGGCAACTTTTTTAAAATTTAACTTGAAACATCACTGAGCACACAGATAAAAGACTGAATGCAGGTGAAAACAGATGTAATGTTTGTTGATTTATTAGCAGCATGCAGCTCGACCATGCAGTGGAGTCTACTGACTGAAATCAATGTGATGGAAAACACAACTCTCTCGAGTGCTGTTCTTCTAGGCTTTTCTAGTGAAAAGATATTTTTAGTCAACACTATGAAACTCAGAGAACTGTGAAAGGTAATGAGGTATTCTTCACAGAGCAGTGTACCATGTCCATTCTATCGCTGAAAGAATAATGACATGAGTTAGAAAAGCTCAACACATATACATTAAATTCCTGAAAAATGATGAGGGTATACAGTTATTTAATTATTTGGATGCTAATCAGTGAGTATCTCCATATCCAAGCAGATTTATGAACATAGGTAAACTTCCCAGCCTCTATGGGGATTACAGAATGACCCAGACAACATGAACAAAGTTCAAGAAAGGAATTTATTAACCAGGTTCCAGGATGACAAACAGTGGTCAATACTTACTCAGGACTAAGAGAATGCTCTGAGCCAAAGGTATTGGCAAATATGAACTTTAATTCTATAGAAGTCAGAGGAAGGAAAGGACTTTTGATTTTCAGAGCCAAAAAAGTTGTAGTCAAAAAAATCATATAGGATAAAAATAAAAGCCATTTGAGGATTGATAGATGAAAACTTAAGGTGTTCCACCAGATTTATGGTTTCCGAAGGAGAAGATTTAATTCTGGGACCAAAGATAGTCTCAGTCACTCAGAGCTTTGTGTAGTAGAGATTTTATTAAAGTGATAGTGACAGAAAAAACTCCGAACATAGACACCAGAAAGGGATAGAATGATTACCCACCTTGCTAGTTTTAAGTAGGGCATTATATACTTTTCTGCTAGCTGTTGAGAATAGAAAAAAATATTCAAGGCTGTGAAGATTTTTTCCCAGACCCTTTCCCATAACATACATCCTGGGATGACATCAGCCCAAGATTAGCCAGAAGGAACAGGTTAACCCAGAGCTCAAGGCTGTAGAAGTTTTACCCAGACCTTCTATCATAACATACATTCTGAGCTCAAAAGAAGCATGTCCTTGAACAGGAGATACTGCTGCCTACGAGGCCTATGTGTCTAAGGCAAAAGACTGAAAAAGAGAATGTTCACCTCCTCCTTAAAGGGGTGTTAGGCTTGGACTCCTTATCAACCTGCCTAAGTTAACTTTCTCAGAATGAACAGGTGGTTCCTTGACAATTTCCTCATTTGGCCTTGCTAGGGGATAAGATGGGAGAAGGCAATGGCACCCCACTCCAGTACTTTTGCCTGGACAATCTCGTAGACGGAGGAGCCTGATGGGCTGCAGTCCATGGTGTGGCTGAGAGTCGGACATGACTGAGTGACTTCACTTTCACTTTTCACTTTCATGCATTGGAGAAGGAAATGGCAACCCACTCCAGTGTTCTTGCCTGGAGAATCTCAGGGGTGGCAGAGCCTGGCGGGCTGCCATCTATGGGGTCACACAGAGTCGGACATGACTGAAGCATCTTACCAGCAGGGGATAAGATGACTGAGGCTTTTCTTTATGGAGCAGTGGATACATGATGAGTGAAAAGGGTCAAGTTAGCTAAAAGGACACATAGCTGAGCGGATTATTATAGATTATTTCTCCTTACAATGGACTTTACCAAGTATTCTGTTTTAGCCATGATTTAAAGTATGTAACAGCAAAAATGTTACAAATGTAGTCAATTGTCTAGATTTTCCAAAGGATTCTAAACAATGTTTGTCTAATTTTCAGAAACTGAACTTCATTGTACCTCAGAAGCTAGCACAATATTGTGAAACAATACCCCGAGAACAAACAAACAAAAAACATAACTGGAGAATTTTGAAATACAGTTAGTAATACAGAGTTACAGACTCGGAATGAGAGGGAAAAATATCAAGGTTATTTCACTGCTCAATACAGAGATCCTTTCTGTAGTATGCAGGTTGAATGGCACTCTACTCTTTGATTCTCTGTTGACAGTTCAATTCAGTTCACTCGCTCAGTCGTGTCCGACTCTTTGCAACCCCATGAACCGCAGCATGCCAGGCCTCCTTGTCCATCACCAACTCCCAGAGTCCACCCAAACCATGTCCATTGAGTCGGTGATGCCATCCAGCCATCTCATCCTCTGTTGTCCCCTTCTCCTCCTGCCCCCAATCCCTCCCAGCATCAGGGTCTTATTCAATGAGTCAGCGCTTCGCATCAGGTGGCCAAAGTATTGGAGTTTCAGCTTCAGCATCAGTCCCTCCAATGAACACCCAGGACTGATCTCCTTTAGGATGGACTGGTTGGATCTCCTTACAGTCCAAGGGACTCTCAAGAGTCTTCTCCAACACCACAGTTCAAAAGCATCAATTCTTCTGCACTCCGCTTTCTTTATAGTCCAACTCTCACATCCATACGTGACTACTAGAAAAACCATAGCCTTGACTAGATGGACCTTTGTTGGCAAAGTAATGTCTTTGCTTTTTAATATGCTGTCTAGGATGGGGTACATGTTATTTTATAAGGCACCCCATTCCATTTTGTGTAGCCTTCTAACATTTTATGTTTTAGTTGCCTAGACAAACTTTCTGATTTTTAGCAGCAATTTGATTTATGTTTGTGAAATGTCTCTTCAGATGCATTCTAGCAGAACTACTAATCATGCCCTGACCCCACCCTAAATGGGATACCAAGAGGATCCATGGTAGACCCACAGTCATTATCTTGAGCAAAGTGACAAACGTCTGGCACTGTTTCATTTCCAGCAGTGGTGCCCTGATCAGACTATTTTTGTCCCGAGACTTTGTGAATTTCTGGCTTTCTCATTTTCTAGATGAACCTGCTCTGTTTTCTTTTTTCATTTCTGAAACTGATTCACCAGCTTCCTGTCAATCAACTGGGGAGACCATTAAAAATGAAGATTCCCAGGCCCCATCCCCTCAAGTATATAATTTAGTAATATGCGGTGAGAGTACAGGAAGTTAAATTTGTAACACACTCCAGGTGACATTGATGTGGTCAGACTATGGGCTGACTTTTGGGAAACCCTGTTTAGATGGTATAACTCAAATTTTCACTCCATTTTTTTTTACATTTTATTTTATATTAGAGTATAGTTGATTAACAATGTTGTACTAATTTTAGGTATACAGCAAAGTGAGTCAGCTATACATATACATGTATCTATTCTTTTTAAAATTCTTTTCCCCTTTAAGTTGTTACTTAATTATCAGAGTTGCCTGTGCTATAGGTCTTTGTTGCTTCAGTCAGTTCAGTCACTCAGTCATGTCCAACTCTTTGTGACCCCACAGAATGCAGCACACCAAGCTTCCCTGTCCATCACCAACTCCCAGAGCTAGGTCAAACTAATGTCCATTGAGTCGATGATGTCATCCAACCATCTCATCTTCTGTCATCCCCTTCTCCTCCTGCCTTCAATCTTTCCCAGCATCAGGGTCTTTTCCATTGAGCCAGTTCTTTGCATCAGGTGGCCAGAGTATTAGAGTTTCAGCATCAGTCCTTCCAATGAGTGTTCAGGATCAATTTCCTTTACGATGGACTGGTTTGATCTCTTTGCAGTCCAAGGAACTCTCAAGAGTCTTCTCCAACACCACAGTTCAAAAGCATCAATTCTTCAGTGCTAAGCTTTCTTTATAGTCCAACTCTCACATCCATACATGACTACTGGAAAAACCATAGCTTTGACTAGATAGACCTTTGTCGACAAAGTAATGTCTGCTTTTTAATATGCTATCTAGGTTGGTCATAGCTTTTCTTCCAAGGATCAAGCGTCTTAATTTCATGGCTGCAGTCACCACCTGCAGTGATTTTGGAGACCCCCAAAATAAAATCTCTTACTGTTGCTCTCTTTGTTGCTTCTCCATTTTAAATATAGCACTGTGTACACGTCAATCCCAGAAAATATGCCAACAAATTTGGAAAACTAAGCAGTGGCCACAGGACTGGAAAGGGTCAGTTTTCATTCCAATCCCAAAGAAAGGCAATGCTAAAGAATGCTCAAACTACCTCACAATTGCATTCATCTCACACGCTAGTAAAGTAATGCTCAAAATTCTCCAAGCCAGGCTTCAGCAGTATGTGAATCATGAACTTCCAGATGTTGAAGCTGGTTTTAGAAAAGTCAGAGGAACCAGAGATCAAATTGGCAACATCCGCTGGATCATGGAAAAGCAAGAGAGTTCCAGAGAAACATCTACTTCTGCTTTATTGACTATGCTAAAGCCTTTGACTGGGTGGACCACAATAAACTGTGGAAAATTCTGAAAGAGATGGGAATACCAGACCACCTGACCTGCCTCTTGAGAAACGTATATGCAGGTCAGGAAGCAAAAGTTAGAACTGGACATGGAACAAGAGACTGGTTCCAAATAGGAAAAGGAGTACATCAAGGCTGTATTTTGTCACCCTGCTTATTTAACTTATATGCAGAGTACATCATGAGAAACACTGGTCTGGATGAAGCACAAGCTGGAATCAAGATTGCCTGGAGAAATATCAATTACCTCAGATATGCAGATGATACCACCCTTATGGCAGAAAGTGAAGAGGAGCTAAAAAGCCTGTTGATGAAAGTGAAAGAGGAGAGTGAAAAGTTGGCCTAAAGCTCAACATTCAGAAAACTAAGATCATGGCATCTGGTCCCATCACTTCATGGCAGACAAATGGGGAAACAGTGGAAACTGCAAACTTTATTTTTTTAGGCTCCAAGATCACTGCAGATGGTGATTGCAGCTATGAAATTAAAAGACACTTACTCGTTGGAAGGAAAGTTATGACCAACCTAGATAACATATTGAAAAGCAGAGATATTACTTTGTCAACAAAGGTCCATCTAGTCAAGGCTATGGTTTTTCCAGTGGTCATGTATGGATGTGAGAGTTACACTGTGAAGAAAGCTGAGCATCAAAGAATTGATGCTTTTGAACTGTGGTGTTAGAGAAGACTCTTGAGAGTCCCTTGGACTGCAAGGAAATCCAACCAGTCCATCCTAAAGGAAATCAGTCCTGGGTGTTCATTGGAAGGACTGATGCTGAAGCTGAAACTCCGATACTTTGACCACCTCATGTGAAGAGTTGATTCATTGGAAGGGACCCTGATGCTGGGAGGGATTGGGGGCAGGAGGAGAAGGGGACAACAGAGGATGAGATGGCTGGATGGCATCACCGCCTCGATGGACATGGGTTTGAGTGAACTCCGGGAGTTGGCGATGGACAGGGAGGCCTGGCGTGCCGCAATTCATGGTGTCGCAAGGACTCAGACAGGACTGAGCAACTGAGCTAACTGAACTAACATGTCAATCCCATACTCCCTAACTATTCCTCCCACTTCCCCCCGTGTAACCATAAGTTTGTTTTCTAAATCTGTGAGTCTGTTTCTGTTTTTTAAATATGCTCATTTGTATTTTTATTTTAGATTCCACATATAAGTGATATCATAGGATATTTCTATTTTAATGTTTAACATATCAGTTAGCATATATTTTCATTTTAATAGGAAATTTCTGAAAGTGGAAAAGACTTCCTGACCAACTCACTAAGTGTATGAATCCAGTTTTTTAAAATTCATTCAGTAATTCAACAAATAGACACTGAGCAATGTACTGTATCAGGTATCATTATGAGCATTGGGATATATAATATCATTAAGATTACAGGAAACTTACTGTTTGTGGGCACTTAGGCATTATAAAGGGAGCCAGGAGAATATCTGGAATTCTAAATCCTATGTGCAGTGTATATCACCTAATCTTCAAAAGAAAGGGACAGCATTTGTTTCTGTATTTCTACCTGATTCATAATCCTTGAAAATGTTACTGTAGATTTTTAATTCTAGATATGTTCCTTCATGTATGTACAAAAATTCTAAGTGAAATCAGACATCTCAACTCTAAATAATTAGTCTTAGACATAAAAATAAAATTAAATGTTATCCACTTTTTACCAGGTTTTATGAAACAAGATTTTCTTCTTTTACTGTCCTACTTAAGTACCTCACAGTTACGTACACAATGTACAATTAAAAACAACTGTAGTTAAACAGGATATGAAAATGTTCAGAAGCTCCTTCTTTTAGCTAAAAACAAAAATAACTCTTATGTAAAATACTTGCTTTTAAATTAGGACCAGATTTCGTATTATTTTGGATGATTCTAAATTTGCAGTCTCAAGTAAATTTTGAAAACTTATATATTCCTTCTCAGAAACTTCTCCTGACCTCTAAAATTTCTCATCATAAGTATAAATAGTTTTAAAATATATAGCTTACAAAAAAGTGTGAACGTTGATGTAAAAATTTCATCATTCTTTGAAATGTATCCATTTTGATTTTGATTCCCACCACAATCCATATAAAGATACTTGAACAAACTAATTTTAACAGTTAGAAATTCTTCATTTATTTTTCTTTGAAATTCTATTTCCATATCACTATCCTATTTTCGTAAATTCTTTCCATGTGAACATCTTTTAGCGACCATTTTTTTCTTGAAAAGTAATTAAAAATTTGTAACCATGTGACCATGTTAAAATTTCCTCTGAATTGGATTTTCATCACACTTTTTAGTATAAAATTAACCCAAACAGCATAAATAAATGTTCCTTTAGGTAATAAACATTAAAAATGAAATTTATTAGAAGTGTGTCCATTATTCAGATGGAAGGGTTATTTTTTATTCAATAAACAAATATATGTGAGTGGATTCAAATTACATGTTAGGATAAGACATACGATCTGAGAAATCATATACCCATGAATAAGTAGAAGAGAGTGGAGTTTTGTTTTAACAATGTCACTCAAACGTTTGAACTCCAAGTTATATTCCAAAATCATATAGTTAACTATCATCAAAAATTATCTTTAATGATCTACCAGCTGTCATTTTAATTAGGTCTCCCTTCAGTTTTTGTAAAGGCAAAGAATTAAAACCAGTTTCAGATTTTATGATTCAGTTATTAGACATTTAATTTTTGAACACTAACACTAATATTTTGAATTGTCCTATTGTTTTGAAATCTGGGGGTTTTTGCACTCAGGATCAAAGTACCATTGTAAGATGGTAAAATGAATGATAGCTTCAACCTCTCTTTTTTGAAACAACTGGCATGAATATTCTCAGGCGATCAAATTTTGGAAAGAGTACATGTGAAGCATAGGATCTAGAAATTATTTCCTTAAAATTATTTTCCCCAAAGCACACATATCTCAATTTGAAATCTGCTGGTCCAAGCATGTATCCTTTTAAAGATAGTTGCTGATTATTTAACATGATGTGAATGTAGATTTGTCTATGCTGAATCAAAGAGACCTTGGCTGGATTGTATATTCCAGAATAGCTACAAAAAGATCCCCTGTCCCTCATATTCTTCTTAAGTTGTGACATTGACACCCCTGCCTTTGAAAAGTGGCAATCTATTTTCCCTTCTTTTGGATTTTAGGAGAATTGTGACTATGGGGGAATAATACTATGTGATTTCTGAGGTTGGGTCATAAAAAGTGATAAAGCGTCTGCCTGTCCACTCAGGTGTAGGGAGGCCAGAACACATGGAACGACTGTGAATAGGTATTTCAGGTGACAGCCTCATTTGAAGTCCCAGACAATGGCCAGAATCAACTGTGTGTTGTGAGGAAGCCTTTGAAATTATTCTAGCTTCAGCCATCCTAGTCACCTGCATGTGATTGCGGGAGAGACACTGAGCAAGAACCCCAGAACTCAGAGAATCATAAAATTATCACCATTGCTTTAAGTCACTGTGTGTTAAGATAATTCATTATGCAGTAATAAAAATCAGAACAGGACCTAATAGAATACCTTAGTAACCAAAATAAATTGACATCCACTCAACTCAGAATGTTTACTTTTTACTTGATTTGGGCTAAAATTTATCTTTGCATGTTATGAAAATCACAAAGTACATTAGTAGTGCATAAAGATTGCAAGGAATATATTAAATGGGTAATGTTTAATTTCATTAAAGGAAATATAGCTTGATTTTCATGTGTTCCAATTTATTATTGATTAGAGTACTGCATATATATGAAATTACCCCAAATCCTTATAGTTTATTTTATTTACACTTTAGAAATTTAATTATTATTCTCAAAGTAATACTTATCCTTAAATTTAAAAGCCAAATAGTACTACGAGTCTAAAAGCAAACAAATAAATATAAGCAAACCCCTTCTCATTTTCTTCAGGGAGACACTTTCAATTTCTTTTGGCTGTTTGATCTGGCATTTACCTCTCAATTTCTTATTCCATACTTTATTGCGAGTTCTGTGTATTTTTGTTTTAAATTTTTGACAGTATCTGTTAGCTTGCTTCTATAAAGGTTTAGCATTATCTTTTACACTGCTTCTTCAACCCTAATTTCAACGCATGTACCTATTTTCCTCCTATTCTCCCACTATAGTCATTTCATGCTTTTCTGATACATTCATAGTTACAGTTTAAACTTGTATTATATTATGATTACACTTCTTCTGCCTTTTCCCAAGTTTTTTTTAATGTCATTTGGTCTGTTACCTAGGTCACTATGACTATGTTAGACCCAAACTTTCTCACAGAACTATAAAACAGCTTTTAGTGAAGCTTATGCCTCGTCCCCTCTTCCTGGAGCCCACTGCCCTCCTATACAAATCTAGATTCATTGCTCTCTAGGCCAGACATCCTAACTGACATTCTAGGCTATCACTGCTGGGAATTTTCTTTCTTTTCTTTCCTTTTACTTTACCCCTAAATTGAATTCCTTGTTTCTTGAGTTTTGTATTTTCTGGTTACTTGATATATTTCTGTCTTTTTAATCTTTTAATTAATTAATTTTTTATTGAAGGATAATTGCTTTACTGAATTTTGTTGTTTTCTGTGAAACCTCAACATGAATTAGCCATAGTTATATATATATCAATAACCTCAGATATGCAGATGACACACCCTTATGGCAGAAAGTGAAGAAGAACTAAAAAGCCTCTTGATCAAAGTGAAAGAGGAGAGTGAAAAATTTGGCTCAAAGCTCAACATTCAGAAAACTAAGATCATGGATCCAGTCCCATCACTTCATGGCAAATAGATGGGGAAACAGTGGAAACAGTGGCTGACTTTATTTTCTTTGGGCTCTAAAATCACTGCAGTTGGTGATTGCAGCCATGAAATTAAAAGACGCTTACTCCTTGGAAGGAAAGTTATGACCAACCTAGACAGCATATTCGGAGAAGGTGATGGCACCCCACTCCAGTACTCTTGCCTAGAAAATCCCATGGACAGAGGAGCCTGGTAAGCTGCAGTCCATGGGGTCGCGAAGAGTCAGACACGACTGAGTGACTTCATTTTCACTTTTCACTTTCATGCATTGGAGAAGGAAATGGCAACCCACTCCAGTTTTCTTGCCTGGAGAATCCCAGGGACGGGGGAGCCTGGTGGGCTGCCATCTATGGGGTCACACTGAGTCGGACATGACTGAAGTGACTTAGCAGCAGCAGCAGAGAGCATATTAAAAAGCAGAGACATTACTTTGCCAACAAAGGTCCATCTAGTCAAGGCTATGGTTTTTCCAGTGGTCAAGTATGGATGTGAGAGTTGGACTATAAAGAAAGCTGAGTGCCAAAGAATTGATGCTTTTGAACTGTGGTGTTGGAGAATACTCTTGAGAATCCCTTGGACTGGAAGGAAATCCAACCAGTCTATCCTAAAGAAGATCAGTCCTGGGTGTTCACTGGGAGGACTGATGTTGAAGCAGAAACTCCAATACTTTGACCACCTGATGCAAAGAGCTGACTTATTTGAAAAGACCCTGATACGTGGAAAGATTGAGGGCAGGAGGAGAAGGGGACAACAGGGGATGAGATGATTGGATGGCATCACCAACTCAATGGACATGAGTCTGGGTAAACTCCGGGAGAAGGTGATGGACAGGGAGGCCTGGCGTGCTGTGGTTCATGGGTTGCAAAGAGTTGGACACAACTGAATAACTGAACTGAACTGAACTGATACATATATCCCCTCCCTTTTGAACCTCCCTCCCATCTCCCTCCCCATCCCACCATCTAGGTTGATACAGAGCCTCTGTTTGAATTTCCTGAGCCATACAGCAAATTCCTGTTGGCTATCTGTTTTACATATGGTAATATGAGTTTCCATGTTACTCTTTCCATACATCTCAGACTTTTCTCCCCTCTTCCCCATGTCTGTAAGTCTATTCTCCATGTCTGTTTCTCCATTGCTGCCCTGTGAATAAATTCTTCAGAACCATTTTTCTAGATTTCATATATATGTGTTAGAATACAACATTTATCTTTCTCTTTCTGACTCACTTCACTCTGTATAATAGGTTCTAGATTCATCCACCTCATCAGAACTAACTCAAATGCATTCCTTTTTATGGCTGAGTAATATTCCATTGTGAATATGTACCACAACTTCTTTCTCCACTCATCTGGTGATGGGCATCTAGGGTGTTCCATGTTCTAGCTATTGTAAATAGTACTGCAGTGAACAATGGGATACATGTGTCTCTTTCAATTTTGATTTCCTCAGGTTATATGCCTAGGAGTGGGATTGCTGGGTCATATGGTGGTTTTATTCCTAGTTTTTTAAGGAAGCTCAATATAATCTTCCATAGTTGCTTTATCAATTTACATTCCCACCAACAGTGCAAGAGCATTCCCTTTTCTCTACACCCTCTCCAGCACTTATTGTTTGTAGACTTTTTGATGATGGCCATTCTGACTGGTGTGAGGTGATATCTCATTGTGTTTTTGATTTGCATTTCTCTAATAATAAGTGATGTTGAGCATCTTTTCCTGTATTTGTTAGCCATCTGTATGTCTTTGGAGAAATGTATGTTTAGGTATTTTTCCCACTTTTTGATTGGATTGTTTGTTTTCCTGGTATTGAGTTTTATGCGCTGCTTGTATATTTTGGAAATTAATCCTTTGTTAGTTGTTTCATTAGCTATTATTTTCTACCATTCTGAGGTTTGTCTTTTCACCTTGCTTATAGTTTCCTTTGCTATGCAAAAGCTTTTAAGTTTTATCAGGTCCCACTTTTTAACTTGTTTTTATTTCCATTACTCTAGGAGGTGGGTCATAGAGGATCTTGCTTTGATTTATGTTGTTGAGTATCCTGCCTAAGTTTTCCTCTTATAGTTTCTGGTCTTACATTTAGGTCTTTAATCCATTTTGAGTTTATGTTTGTGTATGGTGTTAGGAAGTGTTCTAATTTCATTCTTTTACATGTAGCTCTCCAGTTTTCCCATAACAATTTATTGAGGAGGCTGTCTGCCCCATTGTATATTTTTGCCTTCTTTGTCAAAAAATAAGGTACCCTAGGTGCATGGCTGTATTTATGGGCTTTCTATCTTGTTCTGTTGGTCTCTATTTCTGTTTTTGTGCCATTACCATACTGTCTTGATGACTGTAGCTTTGTAGTATAATCTGAAGTCAGGGAGGTTGATTCCTCTAGCTCCATACTTCTTTCTCAAGACTGCTTTGGCTATTTGGGGTCTTTTGTGTTTCCATATGAATTGTGATTTTTTAAATTCTAGTTCTGTAAAAAATGCCTTTGGTAATTTGCTGGGATCACATTGAATCTGTAGATTGTGTTTGGTAATATATTCATTTTTGCAATATTGATTCTTCCTACCTAGGAACATGGACTATCTCTCCATCTGTTTACATTGTCTTTGATTTCTTTCATCAGTGCCTTATACTTTTCTGTGTACAGTTCTCTTGTCTCCTTAGGTAAGTTTATTCCTAAATATTTTATTCTTTTTTGTTACAATGGTGAATGGGATTGATTCCCTAATTTCTCTTTCTGATTTTCATTGTTAGTATATAGAAATGTAAGTGATTTCTGTGTATTGATTTTGTATCCTGCAACTTTGCTAAATTCACTGATTAGCCCTAGTAATTTTCTGATACTATCTTTAGGGTTTTCTATGTACAGTGTCATATCATCTGTAAACAGTGAGAGCTTTACTTCTTCTTTCCCATCTGGATTCCTTTTATTTCTTTTTCTTTTCTGATTGCTGTAGCTAGGACTTGCAGAACTATGTTGAATAATAGTGGCAAATGTGTACACCCTTGTCTTGTTCCTGATCTTAGGGGGAATGCTTTCAGTTTTACACTATTG
Organism: Capricornis sumatraensis; assembly: GCF_032405125.1. Lineage (NCBI taxonomy): Eukaryota > Metazoa > Chordata > Mammalia > Artiodactyla > Bovidae > Capricornis > Capricornis sumatraensis. The sequence continues at coordinate 174,708,882 of NC_091070.1, read as the reverse complement.
AGAATAATGTTTGCTATAGGCTTATCATATATGGCCTTTACTCTGTTGAGGTAGGTTCCTTCTATGCCCATTTTTGAAGAGTTTTAATCATATATGGGAGCAAAATTTTGTCAAAGGCTTTTTCTGCATCTATTGAGATGATCCTATGGTTTTATCTTTCAGTTTGTTAATATAGTGTACCACATTGATTGCTTTACATATTTTGAAGAATTCTTGCACCTCTGGGATAAACCCAACTTGATCATAATATGTGAGCTTTTGATGTGTTGCTGAATTCTGTTCACTACAATTTTGTTGAGGATTTTGCATCTGTGTTCATCAGTGATATTGGCCTGTAGTTTTCTTTTTTGGTGTTGTCTTTGTCTGATTTTGGTATCAGGGTGATGGTGGCCTCATAGAATGAGTTTGGAAGTGTTCCTTCCTCTGAATTTTTTTGTAAGAGTTTTAGAAGGGTAGACATTAGCTCTTCTCTAAATGTTTGATAGAATTCTCCTGTGAAGTCATCTGGTCCTGGGCTTTTATTTTGGGGGAGATTTTTGATCACAACTTCAATTTCAGTGCTTGTAATTGGGTTGTTCATAATTTCTATTTCTTCCTGGTTCAGTCTTGGAAGATTGAACTTTTCTAAGAATCTGTCCATTTCTTCCAGGTTAATTTTATTGCCATATCAGTCAGTTCAGTTCAGTTGCTCAGTCATGTCCACCTCTTTGCGACCCCGTGAATTGCAGCATGCCAGGCCTCCCTGTCCATCACCAACTCCCAGAGTCCATCCACACTCATGTCCATTGAGTCGGTGATGCCATCCAACCATCTCATCTTCTGTTGTCCCCTTCTCCTCCTGCTCCAATCCCTCCCAGTATCAGGGTCCCTTCCAATGAATCAACTCTTCACATGAGGTGGCCAAAGTATTGGAGTTTCAGCTTCAGCATCAGTCCTTCCAGTGAACACCCAGGACTGATCTCCTTTAGGATGGACTGGTTGGATCTCCTTACAGTCCAAGGGACTCTCAAGAGTCTTCTCCAAAAGCATCAATTCTTCAATGCTCAGCTTTCTTAATAGTCCAACTCTCACATTCATACATGACCACTAGAAAAACCATAGCCTTGACTAGACAGACCTTTGTTGGCAAGATAATGTCTCTGCTTTTTAATATGCTATCTAGGTTGGTCATAACTGTCCTTCCAAGGATTAAACGTCTTTTAATTTCATGGCTGCCTTCACCATCTGCAGTGATTTTGGAGCCCCCCCCCCCAAAATAAAGTCTGACACCATTTCCACTGTTTCCCCATCTATTTGCCATGAAGTGATGGGACCGGATGCCATGATCTTCGTTTTCTGAATGTTGAGCTTTAAGCCAACTTTTCACTCTCCTCTTTCACTTTCATTAACAGGCTTTTTAGTTCTTCTTCACTTTCTGCCATAAGGGTGGTGTCATCTGCATATCTGAGGTTACTGCTGTTTCTCCCTGCAGTCTTGATTCCAGCTTGTGCTTCTTCCAGCCCAGCGTTTCTCATGATGTACTCTGCATATAAGTTAAATAAACAGGGTGACAATATACAGCCTTGATGCACTCCTTTTCCTATTTGAAACCAGTCTATTGTTCCATGTCCAGTTCTAACTGTTGCTTCCTGACCTGCATGTAGGTTTCTCAAGAGGCAGGTCAGGTGGTCTGGTATTCCCATCTCTTTCAGAATTTTCCACAGTTTATTGTGATCCACACTGTCAAAGGCTTTGGCATAGTCAATAAAGCAGAAATAGATGTTTTTCTGGAACTCTCTTGCTTTTTCAATGATCCAGCGGATGTTGGCAATTTGATCTCTGGTTCCTCTGCCTTTTCTAAAACCAGCTTGAACATAGGGAAGTTCATGGTTCACATATTGCTGAAGCCTGGCTTGGAGAATTTTGAGCATTACTTTACTAGCATGTGAGATGAGAGCAATTGTGTGGTAGTTTGAGCATTCTTTGGCATTGCCTTTCTTTGGGATTGGAATGAAAACTGACCTTTTCCAGTCCTGTGGCCACTGTTGAGTTTTCCAAATTTGCTGGCATATTGCGTGCAGCACTTTCACAGCATCATCTTTCAGGATTTGAAATAGCTCAACTGGAATTCCATAACCTCCACTAGCTTTGTTCATAGTGATTCTTCCTAAGGCCCACTTGACTTCACATTCCAGGATGTCTGGCTCTAGGTGAGTGATCACACTACAGTGATTATCTTGGTTGTGAAGATCTCTTTTGTATAGTTCTTCTGTATATTTTTGCCACCTAGTCTTTCATAATAGTCTCTTATAATCCTTTGTATTTCAGCATTGCCTATTGTAACTTCTCCTTTTTCATTTCTAATTTTATTGGTTGATGAGTCTGGCTAAAGTTTTGTCAATTTTATCTTTTCAAAGAAGAAGTTTTATTAATCTTTACTATTGTTTCTTTCATTTTTTTCTGATATCTTTCCTTCCACTAATTTTGGGGTTTTTCTATTCTTTTTCCAGTTTTTTAGGTGTAAAGTTAGGTTGTCTGTTTGATATTTTTCTTGTTTTTTTGAGGTAGGATTGTGTTACTATAAACTTTCCTCTTAGAACTGCTTTTGCTGCATCCCATGTTTCGAGTTGTCGTGTTTTCATTGTCATTTGTTTTTAGAAATTTTTGATTTCCCTTTTTATTTCCTCAGTAAACTGTTGGTTATTTAGAAACATGTTGTTTAATCTCCATGCATTTGTTTTTCTTATAGTTTTTTTCTTGTAACTTATATCTAGTCTCATAGCATTGTGGTCAGAGAAGATGCTTGATATGATTTCAATTTTCTTAAATTTACTGTGGTTTGATTTGTAATCCAAGACATGGTTTATCCTGGGGAATGTTCCATGTACACCTGATAAAAATGTGTATTCTTCTGCATTTGGATGGAATCTCCTGAAGATATCAATGAGATCCATCTCATTTAATATATTATTTAAGACTTGTGTTTCCTTATTAGTTTTCTGTTTTGATGACCTGTCCATTGGTGTGAGTAGGGTGTTAGAGTCTCCTATGATTGTGTTTCTGTCAATTTCTCCTTTTATGTCTGTCAGTGTTTGTCTTATGTATTGAGGTGCTCCTGTGTTGGGTGTATAGATATTTACAATTGTTATGTCTTCCTCTTGGATTGATCCTTAATCATTATGTAGTGTCCTTCCTTATCTCCTATAATATTCTTTGTTTTAAGATCTATTTTGTCTGATATGAGGATGGCTACTCCAGCTTTTATTTTGCTTCCCATTTGCATGGAATATATTTTTCTATCCTCTCACTTTCAGTCTATATGTGTCTTTAGGTCTGAAGTGGGTTCTTCTAGACAGCATATATATAGGTCTTGTTTTTGTATCCATTCAGCCAGTCTGTGTCTTTTGGTTGGAGCATTTAATCTATTTACATTTAAAGTAATTATTGATATATATGTTCCTATTGCCATTTTCTTAATTGTTTGGGGTTGATTTTGTAGATCTTTTTTCTTCTCTTGTATTTCTTGACTCTACAAGTCCCTTTAACATTTGTTGTAAAGCTAGTTTGGTGGTATTGAATTCTCTTAACTTTTGCTTGTCTGAAAAGCTTTTAACTTCTCCATCAATTTTGAATGAGGTCTTTGCTAGGTACAGTAATCTTGATTGTAGATTTTTCCCTTTTGGTCAGCAGTATCGCCTTGCTTCCATGGCTGCCTGGCTTTCCTCCACCAGCATTTCCCACCATGATCTCCACCCTCACATCCCCTCAATCCGTCCCTCCAATGCCAACAGCAGTCCTCACCCTGGGATTACTCCACAGTCCCTAAACTCCAGCTTCCAGCCGCTGTACCTTCCAGGGGACCAGCATTCCTGTCTGGGGTATGTATGGCTGTGGCAAGGACTGTCTGATTCTCATTCTATTTACGCTGCCGCAGATCAGCTGTTTCACTTTCAGCCTTAAATGTTTCTCAGATACTTGCTGCGATGTGAGCATCGGAGCCCTGCTTCAGTTCCCAAACCCACCAAGGGCAGATCCAGTCCTATTAACACTCCTGTTTTCCCCCCTAGTTCCTTCATCCTACTGGGTTTTGCATGGTTCTACATATTCTTTTCCACTGGTCAGGTACTTCTGTCTGCTCTCAGCTGATGTTCTGCATGCACTTCTGTGTCTGAAGATGTATTCCTGATGTATCCGTGGAGAGAGATGTACTCTGCGTCCACCTACTCCTCTGCCATCTTGTTCTCTATTTCTCTGTCTTGATGAAGCACATTTTTTGGATTTTTTTTTTTAAACTAAGACTGCATATAAGATAAAAATTTAAAGATATTGCATGCCAAGAATGTTTTAATGCTATCTTTGCATTTGATTGAAGTATAGCTGAGAATAGAAGTTTAGGTTACAGATAACTTTCCCTAAAAAATTTAGAAAACATTGCTTTGTTGATTTCTATTGATTTGTTATAATTTTTAAGTCTGAAGCTACTTGAATTTCTGATTTTTAAAAATACATTCCTGACCCTTTTTGATGATTTGCTGTTTAAATCCTTTGCTTCACCTTTTTGAGCTCTGCTAATGAGATTTCTCTAGCCTTTCCATCTTACAAAATTGTGTTTTTGTCTCTTGTCTACTCTTCCCTCCTGTCTCATTCCTTCTTCAATATTATTTGTTCTTGTAATTTTATACATTGGTTTTTTAATTTACTCTTATTCTAGTGGTATTTTGGGATTGAATGTATATATTTAATCCATCAAGTTTAACCTTAATTCTGTAACTTATTAACATTTTCACTTCAGAGATTTACTAATTCTGCCCTCTGTAAGTTATTCTTAAATTGTACAATTTTACATCATTTATCAAACATGCATATACCTATACATAAAAATTAACTGTATACATATGTATATATGGGAATTCCAGGTGCTAGTTACTGGAAAAGGAAATGGAAATCCACTCCAGTGTTCTTGCCTGGAGAATCCCAGGGACAATGGAGCCTGGGCTGCTGTCTATGGGGTCACACAGAGTCAGACACGACTGAAGCCACTTAGCAGCAGCAGCAGTGGTAAAAGAACCTGCCTGACAATGTGGGAGATGTAAGAGATGTGGATTCAGTCCCTGGTTCAGAAAGATCCCCTCGAGGAGGGCATGACAACCCACTCCAGTATTCTTGCCAGGAGAATCCCATGAATAGAGTAGTCTGGTGGTCTGTAGTCTGTTTGGCTTCAAAGAGGTGGACGACTGAAGTGACTTAGCATGCATGCATATATGTGTGCATGTGTGTGTATGTGTGTGTGTCTGTGTCTGTGTACATATCTTTGCTGTTTTCCTTTGAATCATTAGTGCTAAAAGAGATAAGAAGGTATATTATTAAGTTTTCATCTGGGAAAACTAGGGAAATATGTAAGGAACTGGTGATGAAATTGGAAAGACTGAAGGAGTAAAGAGGGGAAAGTGAGGTTACCTACCTATCACTTATCTGCTGGAGGGACAGCGGAGGAAATGGGGTTACCCAGGGCCCAAGATCTCCATGCTGAGGAGACTGTTGAGGTTCTACTGTTGCTTTGCTGCAGCCGTAACTATCACTGCCCTTTGCAGGGAGCTAGGAGTCTATAAAGAAGACTGAGTGCCAAAGAATTGATGCTTTCAAATTTGTGATGCTGGAGAAGACTCTTGAGAGTCCCTTGGACAGCAAGTAGATCAAATCAGTCAATCCCAAAGGAAATCAACCCTGAATATTCATTGGAATGACTAATGCTGAAGCTGAAGCTCCAATATTTCAACCATCTGATTTGAAGACTGTGATGCTGGGAAAGATTGAAGGCAGAAGGAGAAGGGGATGACAGAGGATGAGATGGCTTGATGGCATCACTGACTCAATGGACATGAGTTTGAGTAAACTCCAAGAGTTGGCGACGGACAGGGAGTCCTGGCGTGCTGCAATCCATGGGATTGCAAAGAGTCAGACATGACAGAGTAACTGAACTAAACTGAACTGAGTGAAGGACAAGGAAGCCTGGCATGCATAGTGTCCATAGGGTCACAGAGTCAGATACAACTTAGTGACTGAACTCAACAAGGTGTCCATATCCCCACTGATCTTGCAGAAACCTGGGAGCCACAGCCTCCTGCTTCAGAGGCTGCAGTTGCTGGAGCTGGAGCCAGAAGCATCATACTGCTGAGGTTGACAGGGCGCCACCTCTGCCACTGCTGTGGAAATGTACTGCCTAAGCAGGACCCCAGTGCCTGCACATGCCCTGCCCTACTTGCTAATGCAGGAAAAAAAAAATAAAACAGATTTTTCTCTCCCTTTTGCCTTTCAGTCCCCCAACAGTGCCTTTCATTGGCAGAATCTCACTGGAAAGCATCTGGCAAGGAAGTCTGTGAGATATAGCATAAAGGCTCCCAGCCATCCTGTGATAGAGGAGATTCTAGAAGCCTGGAAATAATGCTGAGAGCCAAATGATGGATAGCCAGCCCAAAGGGCTTAAAGGGAAACTCAGCAACTGACTTGTGAATATTATCATTTCTCTGAGTAGGCATATCTATCTGGCACATCCTCTCAGTGTGATATACATCTATAAATATATTGTATATACATATTTTTAATAGGGGCCTTTGAGAATAAAATCAGAACTGCTTGTAGCAAAGAGGTTTGATAATTTTCCAACTGTGAAGAAAACTTTAATGATTATGATATTTCATTGATTATTTTGGCATTTTCAGAGTTTATCTTGTATATTGCTATTTTTGCTGACATTTTAAAGAATTTGGAGCTCACATATAAATTTAATAGGTTCTTAAGTGAGACTTTTCCTGTTGTCTCAGATTTTCAGTTAAGGCCAAAAACTGAGAACAAGAGATGTTAAATTCCTCATAGTCTAAAGATTGCTGTGAAAACAGCCAAAATTAAGTTCAGAAATGATTCCCAGGGCCAGCTAAGATAGAGCAGAACTATTTCCACCAGGCTACACCTTTTCTCGCATTTTTCTTCTACTTTGGATGCACCTGACTAGAAAAAACAACTAGCTATTCCCTGCTTCCCAACCCCAGCTTTAGCTTGTCTAGTAAAGTGAATATGATCTTTCAGGTGGATCTGGCTATTTTTGTTGCTAAAACTGAAGATGAAGAAATTTCCATTTGACTTGTCAACATGTAATTGTGGAAAATAGAAGCACGTCTGTTTCTCAGGTTCCTGTGGTCCTCTTTTCAGAGATATGAGGAGTTCAATTCTGCTCTCCAAATATTCTCTCATGTTTTGAAAAGTCAAATGGAGGGCACATTCATAATAGAATACAATATTATGCCTTCTAGGCAGAGCTATTCAGAATAAAGGAATGAATGCTATTAACATTTGATGTCAATGTAATACTTGGATGCCATTTGGCAAGAGGAGTCATGAGTGTCTAAATCCTTCTCAGTCTTGGTCATTCTTCCCTGAAAAAATCCTCAGAGAAAGTGTGTGTACAGGATATATTGACCAGCAGAGTACAGTGACATCAATTTGTAACAACTTCTGTAACTTCACTCCTAAACTCAAAGCTGAGGAAGTGGGAACTAACCAGAACTCCATAAAAGTTCCTTCGTCTATATATACTGAAATGGCTTCAGTGGCAAGGAAGCAAAGACGGCTGAAAGTCTTGTTCTGACCATTTCTACAACAATGCCCAGTTTACCTTTGGATCTTACTATCTCATGTGGTAAGATAGTAAGATCCAAGTGTGCCAAGGTGCAAGACATAAGGACAGCTGAAGACAAGAGTCTGTCCCAGTGTCTTAATGTGCCCTCTGGGCCCTCTTGGGTTGTCAATAAGCCTACTGATTCAGTTGCTTTGCGGAACAGAAAGAGCAGATGAAGAGAAAAAGAAAGAGCAGGGAGAAAAGAGAAAGAGAGGAGCAGGCTTTCCCTTGAGGTGAACAGGTCCTAAGCTTAGCCTTACTTCATCAAGTAAGAGGGTCCAGAAAGACAAAAATGGAGGGAAGAGTTAGCCATTGTTTTCTTTCTTTATTACCATCATAACATGTTAGGAGGAAGAAAACTGGAAGGGTAAGACTTCACACAGTGTGGAACCTTGACCTCCAAGGTCAAGTGTTGAGGTCAGTCTGGACTGACCTCACAGAGGAACAGTCCTCTGTGATCCAGTTTAGAGACCAGAGTCTGATCATCCTGATCAACAATGGGTTTAGTGGGTTTGGGGCACAGGAGAAGTGAACAAGGCCTAGAATTCCTCAGAGAGGCCAACAAGACCATTTTGCTGATGCCAGCCTTTGAAATGAACACTGTGGATGATTCAAAAGTTCTAGGACTCAGGTCCTCATGCTTTAGTGAAGAGCAAGTCTTTATCAAACCTGCTGGGTAAAAATTGTACTGATGGCCCTGGAATTGCTTTATTTTCTTATCAGTTGAAACACTTTCTGTCTGTCTCATTCATTCTTTTTTTTGGTTGAAAATATAAGGTTCATTCTAGTCTTTATAGTGTGTCTTTTCAGATTTGGCCCCATGTTCTCAACTGGATAACGTGCTTATTGGGGGCAGGTGCCTTGTCATTTATCTCTTTATATCCAACACAGCAGAGTTTTCTTTTTTTTTAAAAATTTTTTTGCCACTCCACATGGCATACAGGATCTTCGTTACCCAACCAGGGATCAGACCTGTGCTCTCCACAGCAGAAGCATGGAGTCTTAACCACCAGACTGCCAGGGAAGTTCAAACAAAGTGTTTGGAATTGTGTAGGCACAAAGTAAATGTTTGGTGATGATGAAGTTCCCTAGTGTTTGGAGGACATTATTCAGGTTTCGTTAGGGCTTTACCAGCACGTTTTAAAAAACGAAAGCTATTTTCAAATCTCTATTTTGGTACTTTTTCTCAGTATTTCCCTTTCCCAAAAATTGATTTAGCATTTTCAATACAGCTTGATAGACTAAGCTTATTTTTTGCCTTTGCACTTATTCTTTTAGAAGAACATATATATAAAGAAAATATATTTGACAGAAGATATATGTGAGGAACTGCAGAGACAGAAGCCATGTCTCTAGAGCTAAAGTGGCACCCAAGAGAAGAATAATAGAAGATTCCTGCTTTAGAGTGACTTAGGCAGGTTGTTGAAATAGGAAGCTGGAATCAGTCCTAGAAGGACAGGTTGAGTTGTTTTTTCATTTTTGTTGTTCCCTTCCCCCGTGCTCTTTCTCAGATCAAAAGGATGATTCTAATGAGAAAATATAAATGGGAAAAATAATGAGAAGTGATCATCTTTCTCATGAGTCAATGTGCTAAGCTATGTATATCAGCTCGTTTAATCCACATGAACTACTCTATAAAGAAAGTGGTGTTATTGTCTGCAATTAATAAACTAGAAAACTGAGGCTTAGAAGATTTGAGCAAATTTGCTTAAATCTTACCACCAGTCATAGCAGAACTTTGAGGAAAACATACCCTAGTTTGGCCCATGACCTTGACAACTATGCTCCACTGTCTCCTGAAGACTAAGAGTCAAGATAATTGAAGGTTTACTTAGAATTTTGCACTGACACTTTCACTGAGGTTTACAAGTAACTAAGAGACACTTTAGTTTGAATTTTGAGATTGACATATTTTGCTTACTGTTCTGCACGATAGTCATTTTCTGCTGAAAAGAATGATTTACTTGTATAAAAGAATGACCTGTGATTGGCTTATTGTCAGAAACAAATGAAAAAAGTTATAATAAACATGACAGGTTATTTTGAAGGTGGTGAAAACCTGGAATCAGGTGCAGTATTACCTTTTTTGTATATGTATATAATTTCATTTACCTTGTCTGGAGCATCCATTTTTGTGTGTTTTTTGGAATAATGAATAGAGTTATTTTAACTGAGTGCTAATGTGGTGAGTGCCAGGTGAGAAATTCAATTGAAATGCTGTCACAAGATCCTTTTGTTTTCTTGACAAGAGGTGTCATGTTCTCTTGAATCCTGATACATGGAGTGTGAACTGATAAATAGTTTGGAGATGAAATTGTCAGTCACCATTATCACACTCAAGCAATTATCTTTTCTGGTGGCTTACACTGCCATGAAATGCAAGTTCTGGGGTGTGAAGCAAATAGAAGGAAAAAATATGAATGTGACCATAAATTGGAAGTGCTTAGGTTAGAAAAGTGATATTCCAAAGGGGCTTAAACATAGGGAGGAAGATGTACTGCTGCTTCTGAGACTGAGCAGAGGAAGGAAGCCAGGAAGAGGGAGTAGATCAGAGGTGGATCCAGCTGAAAGCTAAGGAAACTTAATCTTTAGCGTCACTTCCATGATGAAGATCATTCCAGTAAATGCCATTCATCCCAACAGCCGTATACTTTTGTAAAATTTGTGCAAGACATATAACAGCAATCAATTAAGTCTGCTGTCTTTTTCCACTCTGACTTCTCTTCCATTACATTTCTCCTTCTTTTGAGTGGTTTTGGAATGACCCTAGACATTGTTTGAGGCCTAAGGAAATGTGAGTGGAGAATATGTTTTGTTTTCATGTAATGAAATATATTATGTGATCCACATCATTACTTCCTATATATTTAAGTTACTGTTTCCTCACTCTGGCATAAGAATAGCTTCTAGAAATACTCCTGTTGCCCACTCTGCCAACTTGATTGATGCTGTGATTCATAGGTGTGTGGCCAAAGTGATACGAATATGTTTAAGGTGCCTAGCATGTAAAGTGTGTGTGCAGTGGAACAAAACAAGGTTTAAGATATAGGCAGCCAGAAGCCAGTCTATAGAAAAGATTTCTAATCATCAGATCTGTAAAACTGTAATTGGGGGATTTGGTTTCTATCAGTATTCTCAACTGTCAGAAATATAGTTAACAATACCATATATAAATTAATCAGATGTATTTTGCTTTTCTTCTGATGGAAATTGTGTGAAAGAGAACTTCTGTAGGGCAAATCTGCAATGGTTCTACAAATACTGATTATATCTGCAGTAACCATAGACAAAAGAAACTTTAGAAGAGAGTGAATAAGTTATTTAATATTGTATAACAAACTTCCCAGAACTTTTTGCCTTAAAACAAAGATATTTGTTCTGTGGTTGACATCTTAGCCTGGGCCTTTCTAAGATGGCTCATCTTACTATTTATGGTGTTTTCTGAGGTTGAACGTAAGTCTAAGATCTTACCTGTGTGGCCAATGCTTTTTCTTCTCCCTACAATACATTGCATCCTCTATAAAGCACCAAGATATGTTCACATTTACAAAGTGAGCATAATCAAGGTCTCTTGAGGACTGGGCTCATAACTCAAAGAATTATTGACTGGAGATGTATGTCTTTTATTACCCAAATGTTATTGACTGGAGATGTACCAATACATTTTTAGAGAGTGATACAGTTAACATTACCATGTGAAATTGTTGAGCTTAATAAAAAAATGTCACAGTCCAGCCTAGGTTCAAGGAGTGGGAAAATAGACACCATCTCACTGTAGGTATTGCTGCCAAGAATTAATGGTCACTTTTTTGTACTCCACCATATAACATTTCCCAGTTTGACAAAAAATTTGTACATTTATAGAACAATACTAAGCTGTAACTAAAATAAATAAACTATTAATAATTAAAAAATTAACTCTACTGTGCTGAATTACCATTCTGTTCTCCCTTTATAAAGTGATATTAGAGATTTATTGTCTCATGAAGAGGCAATCAAAAATGGGCATGAAGAGAAGGATCAGTGAAATGTGTCTTTGAGATCCAGTTGAATTCACATTTGGTTTATATGACCCAGATGAGATGTCAGTTCTGTTCTGGGAAGCTGATAAGGCCTTGGTTTGAATAAGTTAACATTGCTTAACAGTTGAAGAGATTTTGGGAAAGTTACCTATTCTTTCTTTGAGAAGCAGTTTTTCATCTGATTGAAATGATGATAGTCATTTCCTGCTGAAGAGAATGATTTACTTCTATAAAAGAATGACTTGTGATTGGCTTATTGTAAAAAACCAATTTTTTTTTTTAATGCAGTAAACCAAGTCGTTATTGTGAAGGTGGCGAAAACCTGGCATCAGGTGCAGTATGAGCTTCTTTACGTACATATATATGTATATATATTTCATTTACCTTTTCTAGAGCTTTTTAAATATTTTATGGATATTAAATAATATTTTAAAGTATTTAATAGTTTTCTGATATATACTAGGCAGATAGAGATATATTTTTATTGAACTTGCTTGTGTCCCAGGTTCTGTTCCAGAAACTGGGGTTATAGTGGTGAATAAGACAAAATTCACAAAATTCCTACCTTTAAGAAAGTTCTGTCTTAGTGAGATGCTTATTTCTAGTAAGAAACTGACTTACTTCTGAAGAGTGTATATTTTAGATCTCAGCACATTTTAGTTCCCTTTCTTAGCATGAAGACATGAATAAAAATATGAGGAAAAATACTTGGAGCCACAGTCTATGGAGATTTTGTACATTTCCTACATAAAAGTGCACTTTAATTGATCAAAAGGAGTTTAAGGAGAGGAGTTTCTGGGAGTTCACATATAATGAACTTGCCCAAACTGTAAATGGAGGCTCAATTATTTAGGATTACTCTAATCCAGTTAGCTGGGCAAATTGGGTCTCTCTCTGTCACGTTTAAAAGAAAGATCTTATCAAAAGCAAGTTGTTCTCTTGTTTCTTTAGTATTCTGGAGAATTAAAAGAAAATCTAATTTAGGAAAGCTTTTCTGTCTTAAAAAAAAAAACTCAATACATTGAAAAGGCAACATTAAAAATGCATTCCCTATCTGAATCACAATTATATTGAAAATACCAAATATTGAGCTTGTACACATTTTCTTTTATCATTTACTCATTCTATAGTAGTAACATTACAATATGCATTAAGCTTATTAAGTTATTTTTCTCTTAGAGATGAATAAATTATCCTTATGAAGTTGCCTGGGTGAGGAGGGGGAAAGCCTCAATTTTGTATTGAAGTTACAATTTCAGGGAGAGCTCATTTTAAATCTTGTCTGTCTTTTAACTTTGGCAATTAGTTTAGTGCTTGTGATTAAATAAATATAGTGCTTATGAAAACACTAGAAATACTAGGGAAAGAGATCAACCTCTTATTTTGTTTTTAATTTAGCTGTAAAGCCTATCAATCTTCAGAGGTTTTAAAAATTATATTTTCTTGGATTTTATAACAGGAATTAAAAGTGATGATGGCCCAGTGGCTTTGCCTACACATGTCTTGGAGGACATGGAATGTTAGCTTATTGACTGGTAAGTGTTAAAAATACAATGTATAATTAGAGAAACCCATTAACAAAAGGTGTGTTCTGCAGCTGCATGTAAATCAATGAAGTCAGAACACACCCTCTCACCATACACACAGAAAAACTCAAAATGGCTTAAAGATTTAAACACCATAAAACTCCTAGAAGAGATCATAGGAAAAACATTCTCTAACATAAATTGTACCAATGTTTTCTTAGATCAGTCTCCAAGGAAATAGAAATAAAAACAAAAATAACAAATAAACCTAATCACATTTACAACCTTTTGCACAGCAAAGGAAACCATAAAGAAAATAGACAAACAAACCAAAAATAAATAAATAAATAAACAACTCATAGAATGGAATGAAATATTTGCAAGCTAACAAGGACTTAATTTCCAAAATATACATACAGCTGATGTAACTGACTCAACAGTAACAACAAAAAAACAACCCAATCAAAAAATAGGCAAAAGAACTAAACTTCATTTTTCAAATGAAAAGATGCTTGATATTGCTAGTTATTGGAGAAATGCAAATCAAAACTACAATGAGTTAGCACTTCATACCAGTCAGAATGACCATCATTAAAAAGTCTACAAATAACAAATGCTGGAGAGATTGTGGAGCAAAGGGAACCCTCCTACAGTGTTGGTAAGAATGTATTAATAAATTGGTGCCGCCTTTGTGGAAAATAATACGAAGATTCCTCAGAAAACAAAAAAGTAGAATTACCATATGATCCAGCAGTCCTACTCCTAGGCATAACTATGACTCAAAAAGATACATGCACCCCTGTGTTCATTGCAGCACTATTCACAGTAGCCAAGACATGGAAACAACTTAAATATCCATCAACAGATGAATGGATAAATGAGATGTGGTATATATGTACTATGGAATACTGCTGTTGCTGCTAAGTCGCTCTAGTCATGTCTGACTCTGTGCGACCCCATAGACGGCAGCCCACCAGGCTCCCCCATCCCTGGGATTCTCCAGGCAAGAACACTGGAGTGGGTTGCCATTTCCTTCTCCAATGCATGAAAGTGAAAAGTGAAAGTGAAGTCTCTCAGTCGTGTCTGATTCTTAGTAACCCCATGGACTGAAGCCTGCCAGGCTCCTCCATCAATGGGATTTTCCAGGCAAGAGTATTGGAGTGGGTTGCCATTGCCTACTCAGCTATGAAAAATAATGAAATACCATTTGCAGCAACATGGATGCAAATAGAGATCATCATACTAAATGAAGTAACTCAGAAGGGGAAAGACCAAAACCATATGATATCACTTATGTATGGAATCTAAAATATGACACAAATGAATCTATGAAACAGAAACAGAATCACAGATGCAGAGAACAGATTGGTGGTTGCCAAGGGGGTAGGAGGTGGGGGGAAGGATGGGATGGGAGGTTGAGGTTAGCAGATATAAGCTTTTATGTATAGAATGGATAAACAACAAGGTCCTACTGTATAACACAAAGAACTATATTCAATATCCTATGACAAACCATAATGGAGAAAAAATATATATATATAAAGGAGTATGTATATGTGTATAATGGAATCACTTTGCTGTACAGCAGAAATTAACACAACAGCATATCAACTATATGTCAATAAAAATTTGATAAAAAAATAAAATAAAGCCTCTGTGGGGCAGGATTCATATTAGTCTTAAAAAAGATGTCCCTCTAATAGTTATTTTTGCTTATTTTGCATATAGTCCAAACTGATTATGTAATAGAATTGAATATGTGTTTTCATTTTAAAAGCATGTCTTTTTCTATCTTTCCTATCCAGAATATGGCTCAATGATTCAGCTAAACCATCCCCCAGATTCTCTTTTGTATTATTTTTCCTACTGTTTTCTTTAAGAAAAAGAGTTTTTCTCCTTTTACTATTATTAATTCATTAAGAGCTGGTTCTCTCTTTAATTTCACTGTTTTGAAGGACTATTTGAAAAGAAGTAACTATATTTGTTTTCATTTCTGTAAACTGAGACTAAGCTCTCTTAAAATAGTAACATCTACTATAAAATTGATCCATCCCCCCGGCCCCCACCCGGTTGTTCAGTTGCTAAGTCGTGTCCAACTCTTTGTGACCCCATGGACTGCAGCATGCCAGGCTTCCCTGTCTTTCATTATCTCCTGGACTGCTCAGACTCATGTCCATTGAATTGGTGATGCCATCCAAGTATTTCATCCTCTGCTACCCCCTACTGCTCCTGCCCTCAATCTTTCCCAGCCTCAGGGTCTTTTTCAATGAGTCAGCTCTTCGCATCAGGTGGCCAAAATATTGGAGTTTCACCTTCAGTGTCAGGCCTTCCTTTCCAGTGAATATTCAGGGTTGATTTCCTTTAGGATTGACTGGTTTGATTTCCTTGCTGTCCAGGGGACTCTCAAGAGTCTTCTCCAGCACCACAGTTCGAAAGCACCAATTCTTCAGTGCTCAGGCTTCTTTATACTCCAGCTCTCACATCCATACATGGCTACTGGAAAAACCATAATAGCTTTGACTATACAGACCTTTGTTGGCACAGTGATGTCTCTGCTTTTTTAATATGCTGTCTAGGTTCATCATAGCTTTTCTGCCAAGGAGCAAGCACTTTTAAAAAATTTATGTATTTTTTAATTGAAGGATAATTGCTTTACAGAATTTTGTTGTTTTCTGTCAGACATCAACATAAATCAGCCATAGGTGTACAGATGTAATTTCATGGCTGCAGTCACTGTCTGTAGTGATTTTGAAGCCCAAGAAAATAAAATCTGTCACTGTTTCCACTTTTTCTCCATCTGTTTGCTATGAAGTGATCGGACCAGATGCCATAATTTTTTCCCTGTACCTTAAATCAAACACCTTTTTAGTATTTGATTGTGAGCATTACAATTAACAACATTATGAGCAGTGTTGTTCAACCTTTTTTGTGTTCACACCATTCTTTCTCCAAACTGTCCATTTTGTTCAAGCAAATAGTTTTAATGTTTGGATTTCAATCACCTCAAGTTAGATTGATCAATTCTGTCTTTTTAACCTTTTAGTCATTGTCAGCTCCTTTTTAAAAGACATGTTTTTCTCTATAATGCAAACGTTGCCCAAACAGCACAGACCATTAAAAAATTTAGGATTTAAGATAAATTGAACTTTATGAAAATGAAAACCTTTGCTCGTTGAAAGACATCATTAGGAAGATGAAAACACAAATGACATGTATCCGACAAAAGACTCGTATCCAGAATACATAAAGAGGTGTTACATCTCAACAGTAAGACAAACAACACAATTAAAAATGAGCAAAATATTCAACCAGATACCTTCACTGAAATATATACAAATGGCATCGCTAGTCATAAGGATAATGCAAGTTAAAGTCTTGATGAGATGCTACCACAT
Source organism: Capricornis sumatraensis (assembly GCF_032405125.1). Lineage (NCBI taxonomy): Eukaryota > Metazoa > Chordata > Mammalia > Artiodactyla > Bovidae > Capricornis > Capricornis sumatraensis. The sequence continues at coordinate 174,692,288 of NC_091070.1, read as the reverse complement.
AAAATGAAAATAGGCAGTAATACTAAGTGTTAGTGAGGAGGTGGAACAGCTTTAGCTCTTTTACGTCGCTGGTGGAAATACAAAGCGGTACAGCTGTTTTGGAAAACATTTTGGCAATTTCTTATAAAATTAAACATATACTTATAAAGCTGAGAAATTCTATTCCTAGTTAAGTGTCCAAGAGAAAGAGAAATATATTCAAATGCTCTTAGTCACTTGATTCCATAATAGAAAAAAGAAAATGACCCAAGTGTCCTTTAGCTGCTGGATAGATAAATAAATTGTGCTATGTCCGTACAACGGAATCCTACTCAGAAGAAAGAACTGCTGCCGATACATGCAATAACATGGAACCATCTTGAAAATATCACATAAGGTGAAAAAAACCTGGCACAAAAAATTTCATACTGTATGATCCCATTTATATGCAATTTTTAGAAAATGCACAACAATAGCAATAGAAAGCAGACCAGTGATCAGGCTAGGATGGTAAGGGGATTTATTTCAAAAAGAGACCTTTTGGGGGAATGAAGGTGTTCTATATCTTCAGTTTGGTGGTGGTTATACATATTTATACATTTGCCAAACTTCATTGAATTGTACTGTTGATTTTATCCATGTAAGTTATGCTTCAATAAAGCTGTTCAAAAAATATTTATCATAAATAATTTGGAAAATACAGAAAGCCATAAAAACAAATGAAAAATGTATTTCTCATTATGTAATATAGCTGCAATTAATATTTTAGTAAAATTTTACTTGAATAATTGAATATTGCAGAAAATGTAGAATCATGGTTCTGCAACTCAGTGAATTTCCACAAAGTGAATATACCCATGTAACTATGACTGAGCTAATGAAATAGAACATTAGTTAGTACTCCAGAAGTATGTCTCTTGCTCTCCCCTGAGTAGTAACCCCTCTACTCAGTAACACCACAGCTTAAATTGTCTGTTTTTGAAATTTATGTGTATGGAGTTATTTACATTATATCTAGTTCTTTTAGCTAAAAATATCTTTGCAAAATTCATCCATGTTTCACATAGCTGTTGTTCACTCATTGCTATTATTTTATAGCTTTAAATTGTATGAAATGCCATAATTTATTTACCCATTATACTATATATTATTGTTGAATTATTTCCAGAATTGAGTTATTAAGGATAGGGGTGCTATTAACATTCTTATATGTATTATTTGATGAACAGAATGTATATCTGTAGGGTATACATTGAATACCTAAAATAGGATTGCTGGTGCTTTAGGATATGCATATGGATAAAGTTAGTAGATCTTTAAAAATAGTTTACCAATTGACTAAACTCTCACCAGCAGTGTATGAACATATCAGTTGATCCACATATTGTTTTGATTTATTTTTCACAGTTTTACAGAGCAGTATCTCCTGTTTATTTTAAGAATTTGTGATTTTAATAAATTGGTCTCATATTATATACAGAGGCTTGAGTACTAATCTTTGAATTTCTTTTTACTTAGCATTGTAACATGACTATATCATTAAATATTTTTCAGAAATATGATTGTTAAAGCTGCCTGATGCTTTATTATAGGGTTTTTCCATCCTCTGAAGCTATTATCTGAACCTCAGAAAATATTGTTGTTCTATATGACAGTAATTGTCATATCCATGTCATAGGATTTTTATAATTGTGAAAAGTAATAATCTAAAGAGTGCTTTATATATCTAGCATATAACAGATGTTCAACTAAATAGTTCTTTCTCCCTTCCATCTTTCATCTTTCCTAATGGAGGAGAATAATTCAAATATAATAGGTAGATCTTTAATTTCTTTCATTCTAGTTTTAGAGTTGGATTTATACTTGTTCATCATTTGTGGAGGTGTTGTAAATGTATTGTGTTTTAATTTCAAATTCTAACTCTTACTGGTCTGTAGGAGAGCAATTGGTTTTTGTGTATTAAGTTTATACCCCGCAACCTTGCTATGACCGCCATGTAGTAGTTCCAGGAGGCTTTTCTTGTCGTTGTTAATCCTTTGTATTTTTTTTTTTTAATATAGAAAACCATGTCATTTGTGAACAAAGACAATTTTATTTCTTCCTTTCCAGTCTGTATATCTTTTATTCCTTCTTCTCATCTTATTGTGCTGTCTGGGTCTTCAAGAACAACATTGATATGGATGGTAAGAAGGGGCATACTTATCTTTGTTCCAGGCTTAGTGAGGGAAATGTCTAGTTTCTCAGCATTTTACAGGTATTCTTCATCAAGTTGTGGAAATTCTCCTTTATTCTTACTATGCTGAGAATTTTTATAATGAATTTGTGTTGGATTACGTCAAATACTTTTGCTGCATTAATTGACATGATCGTATTTTTCTTTCTTCTGTAGCTTATTGATGTAATATGTTACATAAACTGGTTTTCATATGTTGACCCAACCTTTGCATACTTGGAAAAATTTTACTTGATTATGATTTATAATTTTTAAAAGTTATTGTTGGATTGGATTTCCTAGTATTTTGTCAAGAATTTTTGTATCCCTGAAAGATATTGATCTATAATTTTCCTCTCTTGTAATGTCATTATTTGATTTTAGTATTTAGTGGTGGATTTGCAGAATGAGCTAAGAGATATTCCATCTGATTCTGTTTTTTTGGAAGGGATTGAAGAGAATTGATATTATTCTTTCATTAAATGTTTGGTAGATTCACCAGTGAAACCATCTAGTCCTAGTAATTTCATTTTTGGAAGGATTAATTGCTCAGTTTCCTTAAATGGATATAGATCAATCTATGCAGATTCTCTAATTCTTCTCATCTGAGTTTTGATAGTTTGTGTCCATCAAGGAATTAGTCCATTTCATCTCAGTTATCATATTTGTGGGCATAGAGTTTCTCATGGTATTCTATTATTATCTTTTTAATCCCACTACATGCCTCATTTCATTTCTGATATTAGTAATTTGTGTTCTGGACAGTGTGGGAAAAAAAATCCACATAACTGTGGGTTTTTAACTTCCCTCAGTTTCACAGTGGTGGCTTGCCCTGAGACCTCAGTTCTTTTATAAAACATTCAAAAAAAGTTGTTGATTTTTAATTTGTTCACCTTTTTTTCTTGCATGGATGGGAGTGACTTTCAAGCTATATTAGTTATAAATAAGTTAAAGCCTGTAACTTATTTTAGTTCCCTTTCAGTTTTAAGTGTTTCTTAGTATGGTTGCAAATCATATTGTCATCTATGTTATAACAGTCTTGGGAATAATTATATACTTCTTTGACAAAGGCCAGTTGTGTTTGGCTCCTGACCCATCCAGATTTGTACTGGAAAACAGAGTACTACTTTTCCCTTTCTTTCTTTCATTAGTGTCTCTCCTTTTTCAGCAGTTGTGTTCATTTTTTTCCCCCATAGAGACTCCTATTGGGGTAATAGACTATGTTCTACTGTGACAGTTAAGATCCCGTGTGGCCACATAGCTGAACTGTGTTTCAAGATTTGAGAATCCCCATCTTAACATGATTGTCTTAGTATGTTGGGGCTGCTATAACAGAACACCATGGTTTGGGTGGTTTGTAAACAACAGAAACCTATTCCTCATATTTCTGCAGACTGGGAAGTCTATCCAAGATCAAGTTCTGACAGAGTCAATGTCTGGTGAGGGCCCACTTTCTAAGTCATAGATGGCTATTTCTCACTGTGTTCTCAGTTTGATGGAAGGGCCAAGGGAGCTCTCTGTGGTCTCTTTTATAAGGAGACTAACTCCATCATAACACCTCTCCTCTCATGTCTGAATCACTTCCCAAAGCCTCATCTCCAAATACCAAAACTTTGGGGGTTAAGGTTCAACATATTTGGGGGGATACAAACATGCAGTCTGTAGCATTCTGCCCTAGACCTCCCAGAATTCGTGTTTTTCTAACATGAAAACTACTAATTATTATATCCTATCTGCGGCTACAGTCAGTGGGGTCATAAGAGTTGGACATGATTTAGCAACTAAACTACCAACCACCACCAAAATCTAAAATTCAAAGTTTCTTCTAAATATCATCTAAGATAGATATAGATGAAACTCAGGGTACAGCATATTCTGAGCTGTAAACCTGTAACATACTTTCAAAATACAATGATGGAGGCTTCCCTGGTGGCTCTGTGGTAAAAGAATCCATCTGTCAACAGGGAGACATGGGTTCAATCCCTGGTCCAGGAATATCCCACATGCTGCCAGGCAACTAAGCTACTGTGCCATAGCTTTTGAGCCTGTGCTCTAGAGCCCAGGAACAGCAACTACTGAGCCCACGTGCTACAACTACTGAAGTCATTCCATGTGCCTAGACTCTGCTCCACAATAAGAGAAGCCACTGCAATGAGAAGCCCCCACATTGCAACTAGAGAGTAAGCCCTGCTCACAACTAGAGAAAAACCTGCGCAGCAATGAAGACCCAGCACAGCCAAAAAAGTAACTAATAATTAAAAAAAAAAAATACAGTGGTGCGACTTGCATAGAATAGACCTTTTTATTTTAAAAGGAAAGATATAAAAGAAGAAAGGGGTAACTGGCCCCAAATAATCCAGATTGTAAAATGAACTCCACAAGATCTTAGGGCTTGAGAATAATCCTCTTTGGCTCAGTGCACTGCCTTCCAGGGCTCCATGTCTCATCTCCTAGACCCATTGTGAAGGGAGGGAAGAGAGAGGATCCTACCTCCACAGCTTTGCCAGGCAGGGTGCTATCTGCCCTGTTAAAAGGAGGGTGATGGTTCTTCCTTGTGAAATCAACGAGGCAGCCTTGATGATCTCTGAATCACCTTCAGGGTCATTCATCCCTTATCTTTAAGAATAGTTCATGTTCACAGCAGAATAACTCCATGGTCTTGCCTTACAAAATCTAAGTCCAATGCTCTCCTTTATTCCTTCTTGTCTCATTCTCCTTCATTTCAAATTGGCAGTTATCCAACTGGGATGGCTTATTAGCTATGGTTACTTGGCCACACACCTAGTATTCTCTTCCCAACATGGTCTCTCATTTTTTGCAATATAAAAAGGCTGAAAATTTTCCAAATCTTTAATTTCTAGCTCTATTTTGGTTAATAAGTTCATCTTCAAACCATTTCTCTCTTTTCATATTTTACTGTAAGCAGTCAGAAGGAACAAAGCCACATCTTCAATACTTTGTTTCGAAATTTTTTCAGTTAAATACCCAATTTTATTGCTCTTAAGTTGTACCTTCCACAAAACCCTAGAACATGAACACAATTCAGCCAAGTTCTTTTGATACTTTATAACACGGATCACCTTATCTCCATGGTCCACTAACACATGCCACATTTCTCTCTGACTTCAGAATGGCCTTTATTGTTCACATTTCTATGAACATTTTGTTCATGGTGACTTGAGTTCAGTTCAGTCGCTCAGTCATGTCCGACTCTTTGCGACCCCATGAATCACAGCACGCCGGGCCTCCCTGTCCAGCACCAACTCCCGGAATTCACTCAGACTCACGTCCATAGAGTCAGTGATGCCATCCAGCCATCTCATCCTCAGTCGTCCCCTTCTCCTCCTGCCCCCAATTCCTCCCAGTATCAGAGTCTTTTCCAATGAGTCAACTCTTCGCATGAGGTGGCCAAAGTACTGGAGTTTCAGCTTTGGCATCATTCCCTCCAAAGAAATCCCAGGGCTGATCTCCTTCAGAATGGACTGGTTGGATCTCCTTGCAGTCCAAGGGACTCTCAAGAGTCTTCTCCAACACCACAGTTCAAAAGCATCAATTCTTCGGCGCTCAGCCTTCTTCACAGTCCAACTCTCACATCCATACAGGACCACTGGAAAAACCATAGCCTTGGCTAGATGGACCTTAGTCAGCAAAGTAATGTCTCTACTTTTGAATATGCTATCTAGGTTGGTCATAACTTTTCTTCCAAGGAGTAAGCATCTTTTAATTTCATGGCTGCAATCACCATCTGCAGTGATTTTGGAGCCCCCAAAAATAAAGTCTGACACTGTTTCATGGTGACTTAGGAACTCACTAAGATTAAGGCTTGCTCTACACTTCTCCTTTTTTCTTTCTGAGTTTGCATGATAATCACTATTAATGATACATTCATGTAATGTAGGGTTTTTATAGTATATACCTCAAAACTCATCCAGACTCTGCCCTTTATGCAGTTCCAAAGCCACCTCCACATTTTTAGGTATTTGATACAGTAGCACTCCCACTTTTTAGTGCCAGTTTCTGTGGCAGTTACTGCCCTCTGTAACCACACAGCTTGACCATCAAGACCAAGACTTGAGAATGCCTGTCTTTACTTATCTATTTGTTCTCAATGTAGTTCAGTCACTCAGTCATGTGTGATTCTTTGTGACACTATGAACTGTAGCATGCCAGGCTCCCCTGTCCATCACCAACTCTCAGAGCTTGCTCTAACTCATGTCCATCAAGTCAGTGATGCCATCCAACCATCTCATACTGTGTTGTCCCCTTCTCCTCCTGCCTTCAATATTTCCCAGTTTTAGGGTCTTTTCCAAGGGGACAGTTCTTTGCATCAGGTGGCCAAAGTTCTTTAATAGGATTATATGGCTCATAAACTAGTAAGTAACTTTTCTGTTTGGTTCAGGAAATTTCTAACTTCATCAGAAGAATTGTTGTCTCACCTGGGCGAAGGGCTTGCTTATGCAAGAGCATACTTAGGAAGACTTGCTTCAGAACTCTTGTCTCTCTGTGTCAATCAATCATGTTTCTTATTAATTAAGTTGCCCAATCATAATCAGTTTCTCACTTTGAAAGTCTTCTCTGTTAGAACCTAGACCCCAAAATTATGCATCTATATATCTCTTTCTTTATCTTCGCTTCTGACCTTCCCTTCTGAAAGCTATTAAGACTCGTAGAGTTATTTTGTCTCTTACAATAGTAGATTTATTCAACTTAACTTTGCTCAATCTCTAAGTAATTCTCATGACCTTAGGTTTCTTGTAGTATTAGAGTTTCTATGGCAAGTATATTGATTAGACTCCTCTGTAATCCTTAAAACTGGATTCTCCTGAAAGATTAAATCAGAAGACAGGGAAACTTTGAGGGAAGGTTCATTGCCGGCTTCTTTCTGGCCAATTCCTTATTCTACTAATTCCCATCATAACAAACCATTAATTCTGACACATTCCTATGATTTGAGAATATCCTTATCTCAGTGCTACAGGTGAGGAACTTGGGACTGAGGCTAACTGACTTGCTCAAGGTCACTGTGAACCAATAGCCTGGCTGAGATACAGTGCAAGTCTTGATTCTCAGGCAAGCCCATCTCTGTGCACAGATATGCTCTGCCATCATTTTGCTCTGCCATCCATAAGATACTGACATCATTTCCTTCTTAGTTGGTGGAAGTCTACCCTATGTGCTAATATCATATCTGTAGTTCATACCTGAATTACTTTTCTGCTTGGCCAACTTTGCAGTATTATAGCATTTTCAGAGGATGACACACTGTAAAATAATATGCATCTATATATTTAATTTCATAAGATATGGAAGTAGGAGTATTCTTAAAACATACTGAGTTTTACAATGTATAGCTTTGCAGTAATTGAACAAAATTCACATAGGTTTTGAAACTGAGATTTTCTTATAATCAAAATATACAAAGCTATCCATACACTGAAATCTTCAAAAGGAAAATGGGCAAACTAATGTTGCTTTGTAGCACCTAGATAGCGAATAAATCACAATGCTCATGCTCATGCTCAGTCGTGTCCAACTCTTTGTGACCCTATGGACTGTGATCCACCAGACTCCTCTGTCCATGGGATTCTCCAGGCAAGACTGCTGGAGTGGGTTGCCATTTCCTTCTCCTGGAGATCTTCCCAACCCAGGAATCGAACCTGCATCTCCTGAGTCTCCTGCTTTGCAGGCAGATTCTTTACCATTTAGCCACATTGTACTATAAATACAGTGTTTATTATGTAAACTCCCTTGATATAGGCCAATTATAAGTTTCTGCCATCTCCATTATGGCAGTGTATCTTTAAAAATGTCATGAATTGAAATGGCTTGTCTTTCAATGAATTTCACTTTTTTTTATGCCTCCTTTCTTCATTCATTAGAATCATATTTACTATGAAGCTGTCTTCATGATGTGTTTCTTTGTAAGCCAAGTCTGATCAAATAGACTATTATTAAGATTTACTGAGGCCTTAATCATTCCCACTCACCTCAAAAAGCATGAAGAGGTAATGAATTTAATTTTAAAGAAGTTTCAGAAGCTTTGTGAGGGAGTAGAATGAGCTTTCAAGGAGCCAGAGCTGAGTTTATGTATCTAAAAAGAGAAGCTTCTAAGAATCCTGAGTAACTGCTCCCAGCAAAAAACAAGCACATGGTGTCCTCTTTACCTAGAACTTAATTAGGACATGATTAGCTTTTTTGCAGAATTCCTGGAATCTCAGAAACCTGACCCTTGGTATTTTAAAGTGGAATACCAGGGGACTTCCCTGTTAGTACAGTGGATGAGAATCCATGTGACAGTGCAGGGGACATGGGTTCCATCCCTGCTCTAGGAAGATTCCACATGCTGCAGAGCACCTTAGCCCATGAGCCACAACTACGGAAGCCTGTGTGCCTAGAGCCTGTGCTGTGCAATAGAAGAAGCTGCTGCAATGAGAAGCCCATGCACCCCAGTGAAGAGTAGTCCCTGATCTCTGCAATTATAGAAAGTCCATGCTCAGCAATAAAGACCCAGTGCAACCAAAAATAAAGTAGATAAATAAAGTCAAGTAAAATTTTTGAAAAAAGGGGAGGGAGCACCAATTTTTTGGTAGTATCTTTGTTTAGCATTGTCTGAAAAACTTCTGTTTTGCAAGGTTTTTACCACTTATTTAGGGAAGATAAAATTCTTGGACTGTATATATGTGAGTCAAGGATAATCTCTGGATGAAAGGATTTGGATGGCAGCTGTAGGAATAGAGAACAGGAAAGAATTGGTCTTAAAAATAAATCTACAGGAAGGATAGCAATATTAGACACAAATAAGAAAAAATAAACAAAGCTAGGCACCTGTTGCCTTGTAGGGATATAAAGATGATGAATAAAGAGTTCGGGCCTGGATCCAGCTCAGTGGGGAATATGTTTATGTAAACAGGACACCATAAAAACAGCTAAGTGTGGAAACAAGATTCAGCTAAGCCAAGGGGAACTTCTTAGAGGAAATAATGTCTGAACGTGTATTTTAATAACACACCTCTGATAACTAAAATACACCTTAGAATGTGATTTAGTTTGCTAGGGCTGCCATAGCAAAACACCACAGTGCAGTTGGCTTAAATAATGTAAACTAATTTATGCACATTTCTGGAAACTAGAGATCCAAGATCGAGAGTGTCAGCAGGATTGGTTTTCTTCTGAGGCTTATTTCCTTGACTTGCAAATGGCTGCCTACCTACTGTGTCCTCACATGGTCTTTAGATTTCCTCTTCTTACAAAGATACTACTCAGATTGAATTAGGGTCCACTCATAGGACCTCATGGAGAAGGCAATGGCAACCCACTCCAGTATTCTTGCCTGGAGAATCCCAGGGACGGGGGAGCCTGGTGGTCTGCCGTCTATGGGGTCGCACAGAGTCGGACACAACTGAAGTGACTTAGCAGCAGCAGCATAGGACCTCATTTAATTTATTTACCTCTTTGATGTCCCTATCTCAAAATATAGTCAGATTCTGAGGTACTGGGTTTAAGGTATCAAGATGTACAGTTGGATTTAGAAAAGGGAAAGGAACCAGAGATCAAATTGCCAACATCCACTGGATTATAGAAAAAACAAGAGAATTAAAAAACAAACAAACAAACAACTTCTGCTTCATTGACTATGCTAAAGCCTTCGACTGTGTGGATCACAACAAGCTATTGAAAATTCTTGAAGAGATGGGAATACCAGACCACCTTACCTGCCTCTTGAGGAGCCTGTATGCAGGACAAGAAGCAACAGTTAGAACTGGACATGAAACAATGGACTGATTCAAAGTTGAGAAAGAAGTACGTTTAGGCTGTGTATTGTCACCCTACTTGTTTAACTTATATGCAGTGTGCTGTGCTGTGCTTAGTCGCTCAGTTGTATTCAACTCTTTGCAACTCCATGGAGAGTACATCATGTGAAATGCTGGGCTGGATGAATCACAGGATGGAATCAAGATTGCCGGGAGAAATATCAACCTCAGATATGCAGATGATACCAGTTTAATGGCAGAAAGTCAAGAGGAACTACAGAGCCTTTGACGAAGGTGAAAGAGGAGAGTAAAAAACTGGCTTGAAACTCAACATTCAAAAATCTAAGATTGTAGCATCTGGCCCCATCAGTTCATGGCAAATAGATGGGGAAAAAGTGGAAGCAGTGACAGATTTTATTTTATTGGATTCCAAAATCATTGCAGATGATGACCACAGCCATGAAATTAAAAAAAACACTTGCTCCTTGGAAGAAAAACTGTCATAAACCTAGACAGTGTATTTTTTTAAAAAGCAGAGACATCACTTTGCTGACAAGTTCTATATAGTAAAAGCTATGGTTTTTCCAGTAGTCATGCACGAATGTGAGAGAGGGACCAAGGCTGAGCATCTAAGAATTAGGTGCTTTCAAACTATGGTGATGGAGAAGACTCTTGAGAGTCCCTTGGACAACAAGGAAATCAAACCAGGAAATCCTAAAGGAAATCAACCTTGAATATCCATTGGAAGGACTGATGCTGAAGCTGAAACTCCAGTACTTTGGCCACTTGATGCAAAGAGCTGACTCATTAGAAGAGACCCTGATGCTGGGAAAGACTGAGGGCAAGAGGAGAAGGGGCGACAGAGGATGACATGTTTAGATAGCATCTCTGACTGAATGGACATGGGTTTGAGCAAACTCAGGGAGGCAGTGAAAGACAGCAAATCCTGGGGTGCTGCAGTTCATGGAGTCACAAAGGATCGGACACGACTTAGCGACTGAACAACATGTGATAGTGGGGAGTACAACTCAATCTAGAGTAAAATGTTACAGTTTTCCAAAAGGCAGCATAGGCTTTTCCTTTCCATATTATTTATTTACTTCTTATTTGAGAAGTGATTAAGAGCATGAGCTCTGTAGCAGCCTGCTTAAATTCAGTCTTTGCTGTGCCACTTACTGGATGTGTAACTGTAAGTCAGTTGCTTGATTTCTCTGTATCATGCTCTCTTGCATGTGAAACGGAGGTTTTAATAACAACCTCATTGGATTTCTGTGAAGTTTAAATGCATGAATACATGTAATGTACTTAGTAGTGTCTGAAATGTAATAAACACTCAATAATTATAAAATATTGACCACTGAGCCACCTGCGAAGCCCATATAAAAGACAGCAATAATTCCCAGCAAGGAGAGATAAGAAAGCCTTCCTTGGCGATCAGTGCAAAGAAATAGAGGAAAACAACAGAATGGGAAAAACTACAGATCTCTTCAAGAAAATTAGAGATACCAAGGGAACATTTCATGCAAAGATGGGCACAATAAAGGACAGAAATGGTATGGCCCTAGCAGAAGCAGAAGATATTAAGAAGAGGTGGCAAGAATACACAGAAGAACTATACAAAAAAGATCTTCACCACTCAGATAATCACGATGGTGTGATCACTCATCTAGAGCCAGACATCCTGGAATGTGAAGTCAAGTGGGCCTTAGAAAGCATCACTGTGAACAAAGCTAGTGGAGGTGCTGGAATTCCAGCTGAGCTATTTCAAATCCTAAAAGATGATGCTGTGAAAATGCTGCACTCAATATGCCAACAAATTTGGAAAACTCAGCAGTGGCCACAGGACTGGAAAAAATCAGTTTTAATTCCAATCCCAAAGAAAGGCAATGCCAAAGAATGCTCAAACTACCACACAATTGTGCTTATCTCACATGCTAGTAAAGAGATGCTCATAATTCTCCAAGCCAGGCTTCAACAGTATGTGAACTGTGAACTTCCAGATGTTCAAGCTAGATTTAGAAAAGGCAGAGGAACCAGAGATCCAATTGCCAACATCTGTTGGATCGTCAAAAGAGCAAGAAAGTTCCGGAAAAATATCTGCTTCTGCTTTATTGACTATGCCAAATCTTTTGACTGTGTGTATCACAACAAACAGTGGAAAATACTTAAAGAGATGGGAATACCAGACCAGCTGACCTCCCTCCTGAGAAATCTGCATGCAGGTCAGGAAGCAACAGTAGAACTGGACATGGAACAAGAGACTGGTTCCAAATTGGGAAAGGAGTACATCAAGGCTGTATATTGTCACCCTGTTTGTTTACCTTATATGCAGAGTACATCATGAGAAATGCCAGGCTGGATGAAGCACAAGCTGGAATCAAGATTGCCAGGAGAAATATCAATGACCTCATATATGCAGATGACACCACACTTATGGCAGAATGTGAAGAGGAAATAAACAGCCTATTGATGAAAGTGAAAGATGAGAGTGAAAAAGTTGGCTTAGAATTCAGCATTCAGAAAACTACAATCATGGCATCTGGTCCCATCAGTTCATGGCAAATAGAAGGGGAAGCAATTGAAACAGTGACAGACAATTTTGGGGGCTCCAAAATCACCGCAGATGGTGACTGCAGCCATGAAATTAAAGACGCTTGCTCCTTGGAAGAAAATTTATGACCAACCTAGACAGTATATTAAAAAGCAGAGGCATTACTTTGCCTACAAAAATCCGTGTAGTCAAAGCTATGGTTTTTCCAGTAGTCATGTATGGATGTGAGAGTTGGACTATAAAGAAAGCTGAGCGCCAAAGAATTGATGCTTTTGAACTGTGGTGTTGGAGAAGACTCTTGAGAGTCCCTTGGACTGCAGGGAGATCCAACCAGTCCATCCTAAAGGAAATCAGTCCTGAATATTCACTGGAAGAACTGATGCTGAAGCTGAAACTCCAATAGATTTGCCACCTGATGCAAAGAACTGACTCATTTGAAAAGACCCTGTTGCTGGAAAAGATTGAATGTGGGAGGAAAAGGGGACAACAGAGGATGAGATGGTTGGATGCCATCACTGACTCAATGGACATGAGTTTGAGTAAACTCTGGGATTGGGTGATGGACAGGGAGGCCTGGAGTGCTACAGTTCATGAGGTTGCAAAGAGTTGGACACGACTGAGCAACTGAACTGAACTGAATAATTCCTGGGCATAAAATTGTACAATATGATACTTATACATACTAGTGCTCATAAATAAATATTTGTATTCTTTGGAGCTGTATTTTTCATTATGTCTAATCAGAAAGAAATACGTGTAAGTTCAAGATGACTTATCCCCACTTCAATTTCTGTCACTTACTATTCACATATTCACACACAGCATAAATCTATCTGATCATCTGGGTTTCTAAAATAACTCCAGTGAGATTTCAGACACCTAGTATTGTTAATAATAAAAGCTCCATGTGTCTTTTTCATTTATGAGGGTGTTAGTTCCATACTTTAGTTTACTGTGCTAAATTCACCCTTCATCTAGTTTTTGGTATTTTTATTTTTTCCTTATAAAGTCATTACCATCATTTTCCCTTTTGTGTTCACAAACTCTGAGCAAGCAGGAAAATATTGTTAAAATCATGGTCACCACATATTGTGTTTTCTTAAACTTTCTACCAATAACTGACTTTCCAATAGTCAAATCCAGTTAACTCTTCTGGCATTCATCAACTATCCAAAGTGGTTTCTCTGTAGCACTTTGTTCTTTTTATTAACACTCATATAGCATGTGTTTTGTCCTTGGCCCTGCCCTAAGCACTTTTCTTATGTTAAATCATTTAGTCCTCACATCAGCTTTATAAAGTAGATACTCTAATCCCCTTGATGGATGAGGAAACTGAGGTACAAAGAGATTAAATTACTTGCCCTTCACATCATGAGTAAGCAGTGGAGCCATCATGAGGCCTAGGTAGTCATGGTTGGATTTTCTTATTTTTTTTTCTTTTCTTTCTTTCTTTTTCTTTTCTTTTTTAATATAAGTTTATTTATTTTAATTGGAGGTTAATAACTTTACAATATTGTATTGGTTTTGCCATACATCAACATGAATCTGCCACAGGTATACACGTGTTCCCCATCCTGAACCCCCCTCCCTCCTCCCTCATTCTTTCCTCTTTGGGCTTAAAGCATACTACTCATTTCCTATCTTTCTGGACACTTTTTAATTTCCTTTATTAGATCTTCCTCTTTCAATGGGATGGTTCCCTGAAGTTTCCCAGCATTCTATTCTTGTAATGTTGGTTTTATCCCTTGGAACTCTCTTTCACTCATTCTCAGAGCTCATCTATTCAGTTCAGTTCAGTTCAGTTCAGTCACTCAGTCGTGTCCGACCTTTGGCGACCCCATGAATCGCAGCTCCCTGTACATCACCAACTCCTGGAGTTCACTCAAACTCATGTCCATCGAGTCGGTGATACCATCCAGCCATCTCATCCTCTGTCATCCCTTTCTCTTCCTGCCCCTAATCCCTCCCAGCATCAGGGTCTTTTCCAATGAGTCAGCTCTTCACATGAGGTAGCCAAAGTACTGGAATTTATGCTTCAACATCAGTCCTTCCAATGAACACCCAGGACTGATCTCCTTTGGGATGGATGGGTTGGACCTCCTTGCAGTCCAAGGGACTCTCCAGAGTCTTCTCCAACACCACAGTTCAAAAGCGTCAATTCTTTGGCAACTCAGCTTTCTTCACAGTCCAACTCTCACATCCATACATGACCACAGGAAAAACCATAGCCTTGACTAGACGGACCTTTGCATAATCTAAAAATAGAGGTGGATGTTACGTCTATACCTCCAGAGACATACCTCCAAGTTGAATGCATATTTCAACCACCAACAAGGCACCTCCAATTTGGAAGCTGAACTTCACATTTGAACTTGAACTTTGAACAACCTTGAATTTTGCATTTGCCTCAATTTCCCCAAATTGTTCTTCAGTTCCAATATCTACACCTATTGGTGGACTCTAAACCTATCTCTTTTCACATGTACTATCTTGCACCAAGTTCTCTTGATTTTAGCCTTACAGAGGGCTCTACTCTTGCGCTGATGTCTAATCTCACTATTATTGCATTAGTTTAGCAACTGTAGGTAGGTGTTAATTTTCTACAGTCTTAAAACTCACTAATAATTTGCAGTTGCTAAAAGTTATTTATTGAATATTGTACAATTAGCTCATGCTAGCATTCTCTGCAGCTTGAGATGTTTTAATTATTTCAATACTGTTATTCCTCTAATAGCCCCAGCCTGAGCCTGTTCTTGAGCTAGATTCCTGCCTTCTATTTGGTAAGAAAGAACCCAGTTCCTAGTTTGTCTTAGTAATGTTCTCCTTCAGGAAAAAGATTCTTTTAGGGTCAAGCCTTTTTCAGAGTCTTGTAAAAAAAAAGATGAGCTTTTCTGCTTTCTCCCTTAGCTGTTACCAATGCACAAATAGAATGCAAAGAGATAAAAATATTTTAAGAAACACCTGGCATGCTTTTCTTTGGGCTCCTTCCCTGATTTACAAAATCTCTTTGGGGATGACATTAATTACAAGATATATTATCTCTCACCTAGACTTTTGCAACAGCTTTCAAATTTGTTTATCTCTGTGTTCAGTCTAATTTATTCTCTATGTGATCAGTTCAGTTCAGTCAGTCGTGTCCAACTCTTTGCGACCCCATGGACTGCAGCACCTCAGGGTTCCCTGTCTGTCACCAACTCCCGGAGCCTACTCAAACTGATGTTCATCACGTCAGTGATGCCATCTAACCATCTCATCCTATATATAATAATCTTTCTAAAATGGAAAAAAAATTAATTGGTCACTGGATAAAGTGAAAATTTTTTCAGAATGGCTTTGGATCTTTGACAAGTTAGTTGGATATGACCTCTCCAGCCTCATCTCTCTTTCCAGCCACACCCTCTAAATTCAAGTCACAGCAACTTCTGCCCTTTATGACTTTGCACAAGCTTTTCCCCTTTCTCTAGTGCCATTTGCTCTTTTCATATCCATCAAGAGCTGACCCTGACATGACCTCCGGATGCTCTTACCAAGTTTCTCTAACCACTTACCCATTATGTTACCCACAACAGCCCTGCTAGCCTAGGACTTTTGTGCTTGATTTTCATCTGGCTCCTGGCTACCAACACTTCTTATAATTGTCTTAGATCCAATCTTTTATTTATAAAATTTCATTTAGATTCTATGACTTGATTCTTATTAATTTTTAGATATGATTTTACTTCTGACTTTTTTTTCCCCACCTGAAGCAACTATCCCACAAGATGAAACCTTGACCCCCAGACTCAGTCATCTTTCAGGAAACTCTTATAAATCCGATGACCTGTCACAGATATCATGCAGTCTGTTAAAAATCTTTCCATTCTTCTCAGACAGAATTGATCACTTGGAACTTCCAGGGTCATCCTCTAATCATACCTCTATTATAATATTTATGTATTGCAGTTATATGTGTATTCATGCAAAGTCACTTCAGTTGTGTTTGACTCTTTACAACCCCATGGACTGTAGCCCCAGGCTCCTCTGTCCATGGGATTCTCCAGGCAAAAATACTGGAGTGGGTTGCCATGTCCTCCTCCAGGGGATCTTCCTGACCCAGGGATTGAACCCGAGTCTCTTATGTCTCCTGCATTGGCAGGTGGATTCTTTACCACTAGCACTACTTGGGAAGTCCCCTTGTGGTTACAACTACTGTAGTACTTCAGACCATATTCTCAGGTGTGAAAAATATAACTTGGCATTTCTGTAATCCACTCCTGTTGAACCTTCCATTGGACCCTGTCAGTGTTGTTCCCAGAGAACCTCATATCCCTTTATCACTTCTGTTTGGCCTTCCCCACACATCAGTGTGCCTTCAGTTTCCTCAGCCTGCACCTGTAATTCTTCTGCAGAGAACTACCTTCAGAAGGCTGGGACTGCTTCTCCCAGAAAAGCTCGGAGAGCTGGAGGTACCTAGGAATTACTTCCCTCCAGGGCGACTATTAGCCAGTGATTGGATGGTGAGGGAGTCCCAGTCAAGGGACAAGAGGACTCTCTACCCCGAGGTGTAGGCTGTAGCCATTTCTGTGGGACTTTGACTTCTTTCTCCTCTATACTCTGCTTCCCCCTTTCCCTCATTGGTTTCTCTTAGGAATATTTCCTCAGTAATTCACTTGCACGGGACTCCCTGCCTCACAATTGATTCCTGGGGATCTTGACTTAAGACTCCACTTAATCTCCCTTTTAAATCCATTTTGTTTGATTACAGAAAAAATTATCTAAATGAATTATGAATAAACGTCATCACTTCAGATTTCATCTCAACCAACTCAGAATTTTTATCAGATCTCTTTTTTTCATGAGTTCTGGCTGAGTAGCCATGCTGGTGGTGACTTTTTTTTTTTAATAAGATAATAAAGCATGGTGTCCAGCTGGACTCAGTTGTCAGAATCTATCAAAGTGATATATTATCTTGCTACTCAATTATCTGTTTCCATGTTTGCTATGGCTACAGTACAAGCTTTACAGTGCTAGGTCCCTGTCTTTTTTTAAAATTCTTATACTTAAAACAGAGACACTGTTGTGTGGAAATAATAACAATATGACACCTTTGTATACTGGACATTATCATCCGAGACTTACAGGTAATGTAAACAAGACTCATAGATATTAAATAATTAAGGCAAATGAAGATAGTTGATTAATAGTAAAACCAGAGTGGGGCTTCCCTCATAGCTCAGCTGGTAAAGAATCCACCTGCAATGCAGGAGACCCTGGTTCAGTCCCTGATTTGGGAAGATCCCCTGAAGAAGGGATAGGCTACTCACTCCAGTATTCTTGGGCTTCTCTGGTGGCTCAGTTGGTAAAGAATCCGCCTGCAATATGGGAGAGCTGGGTTCAATCCCTGAGTTGGGAAGATCACCTAGAGGAGGGCATGGTGACCAACTCCAGTATTCTTGCCTGGAGAATCCCTATGGACAGAGGTGCCTGGCGGGCTACAATCTATGGGGTCTCAAAGAGTCGGACATGACTAAGTGACTAAGCATAGCACAGAACCAGAGTATAGGTATTCTGACTTAATATAAATTCTTCCGCATTACCCATGCCTGCCTTCCTCCTCACCAGGTCTCATAGCTGTTTCTCTATGCTTGGGGCTCAAGGGAAGGTCATGCTTATGCTGATCTCAGCCACCAGAAAAGCAAATCTTCCTGTAGACCTGTTAGAGTGGACTAGAGTCATTTTAAAGGCTTTGTCACTACTGGAAATAAAACCCAGAATGTTCCTTCCTGGGCTTCCTTCTTAAATATGAATATTAATCAACTCCTTTCTTTCCTCCTTAGAGAACCTCTCTGCAGTTTGAAACTTCCATTGGAAACATGCCTGTAATAAGATCAGGCATCAGTTTTGATATCATTTTTATCTGCCTTCTGTGGGGGGAGGGGAAGAGGTCTTGCCACACTGGAGAAGTAGTGGGTCTTTAGGGAAGGTGTGTGTTTGTAGCTCGAATCAAAAAGAAGACCAAATAGTAAGGGAACTATCCTATGATGGCAATGGAAGAAATGTACTCCAGGAGCATTTGATGTAAGGACAATGCTTTCGAATGATTGATATTAGAGTGAGCAAGAAGTCTTAGCACTGTACTCTTTCTTAATCCCATCAGTTCTCACTCTCAGGAGCTCAGGGCCTTAGATCAGGTTGTATCTTGTAAGATTTAGAAGGCATCTCTGGTATCTTCAGAGGAGCAGAGATGGCATGACCTTTTGTTATGCATGTATGCAGGCTTCTGAGGCCTCCTGTTATAGCATCGTACCTTTGCTGAGTTGTGTGACTACAGAAACTGCATGGAGCGATGCTGCTCACATATTCTGCTTAGCAGGAGGGAGGAACAGAGCAGTTTGAAAGATGTGATTTGGTTAATATGCTACACTTTGCCTCTCAGGCACTTGGGGGCACATCTTTTGTTATTCTGCTTATTTTTCCTGACAAGGGCATGATTTGGCAGTTTGTTAGGGAACAACATTACATTTAGTGGAAGAGCACTTTCCACTTTAAAACTTTTAACTTGAATTAATGTCATGTAGAGTGTATTTGTTTTAACCTATTGACTCTCAGCACTTACACACCTTAGGAAGATCCATCCATATGTACAGAACCTGAAATCATTTGCAATTTTGTAATGTGTCTCACTGTAGCATTCTTAAATGCCATTATGAATTAAATACAGTAGTATCATCTTATATTCCATTTTGAGATCTGAAAGTTGACATTTGCTTTTTGCAAATAAATTTCATGCAAAAATTGGCATAGTACTCTCTCCAGCTTATACATTTATGGTATTTTCATCTTTTTCACTTAAAACCTTGAATAGTAATTTAGGGGCTTTTGTAATTCCTAGAGATATATTGGGAATGAAAAGATGTCTATATTAGGAAATATATTAAAAAGCTAAATAATAATTTGTATGTTCAGGACTGCCTTCCAGTAAAAAGTTTAATAAAATTTGACCTCAGCTAAAAAGCTTCCTAATGCGTACGTCCCCTCCTTCTAGTATCCACTGTCCACAGGATGGCCTTTTACCTTCTCTCCTTTACATATACCTCTGTGCCTCCAGGAGTATGGGTCTCTTCTGCATCAAAAGCCATGGTGACTGCTTCTGAAAGAGCTGAGGACTCCTTACCATAGAGTCTAGGAGGGGCTGATAGCTAGGATATCCTTGTTTCCTCCTTAACAATGACAGCTCCTGAATGATCCTCAGCACCATGCTCCAGCTTCAGGACTTCAATTAGCTCTGAGGATGGTTTGTTGCCATTTAGTTGCTAAGTAGTGTCCAACTCTTTGCGGCCTCTTGGATGGCAGTACTCTAGGCTTCCCTGTCCTTCACTGTATTCTTGAGTTTGCTCAAACTCATGTCCATTTAGTCAATAATGCCATATAACCATCTTATCCTCTGTCTTCCCCTTCTCCTTCTGACCTCAATCTTTACCAGTGGCAGGGTCTTTTCAAATGAGTCAGCTCTTCTCATCAGGTGGCCAAAGTATTGGAGTTTTCAGCTTTAGCCTCTGTCCTTCCAGTGAATATTCAGGACTGATTTCCTCTAGGATTGACTGATTTGATTTCCTTGCAGTTCAAGGTACTTTCAAGAATCATCTCCTTCACCACAATTAGAACGCATCGATTCTTTGGTGCTCAGCCTTCTTTGTGGTCCAACTCTCACATCCGTATGTGACTACTGGAAAAACTATACCTTTGACTAGATGGACCTTTGTCAGCAAAGTGATGTCTCTGCTTTTTAATATGCTGTCTAGGTTTATCATAGCTTTCCTTTCAAGGAGTAAGCATCTTTTCATTTCATGGCTGCAGTCACCGTCTGCAGTGTTTTTGGAGCCCAAGAAAATAAAATCTATCACTTCTTCCACTTTTTCCCCATCTATTTGCCATTAAGTGATGGGATTGGAAGCCATGGACTTAGTTTTTTGAACACTGAGTTTTAAGCCAGCTTTTTCACTCTCTTCTTTCACCCTCCTCAAAGACTCTTTAGTTCCTCTTCCCTTTCTGTCATTAGAGTGATATCATCTGCATATCTGAGGTTGTTGATATTTCTCCTGGCAATCTTGATTCCAGTTTGTGATTCATCCAGTCTGGCATTTCACATGATACACTCCGTAAATAAGTTAAATAAACAGGTTAACAATATACAGCTTTGACGTACCCCTTTCCCAATTTTGAATCAGTCTGTTGTTTCATGCCTGGTTCTAACTGTTGCTTCTTGGCTTGCATACTGTAATGGCTTCCTCCAAATAACCAACTGGACTTTCTCACTTGTCTCAAGTCTGGTTAGATGCCCCCTCCTCAGGAAGATCTCCCCTTGTTACCCTATCTGAAATAGACCTTCCATCATCTCTTTATACCCTTACCTTATATAATTTATCTTTTTTCTAACACATTTTACTACTTGACATCATATTAGACATCTTTAAAAAAAATCTCTCCCTCCTCATAAGGTGTAAACATCATGAGAACTGTTTAAGTTTCTGAGAGAGTAACAGCACAATATTTATTGAATTTTTTAAAATTTATTTATTTAAAAAAATTTTATTTTTACTTTATTTTACTTTACAATACAGTATTGGTTTTGCCATACATTGACATGAATCCACCATGGGTGTACATGTATTTATTGAATTAATGAATGAATACATGCTATGGAAATGAGAAATGCAAGAGTATAAGGAAAATTGATATATTTGGAAAGAAACCTAAAATTCTTTGTTTCATCATCTTCCATGATGATTAATTTTGCTTAGAACTCTTTTACAGACTAAAGGCCTGCTTTTATTTAGAGGTTACACACATACACAGACACACAATCACACAGGTGTTTAGCCAATGACAAGCAAATTAAGATATTAAATATTTACCCAGTTTAGAGGAAAGAATTACATTTCAAAACCTTAGCTTTCTTTTTGAAGTTATTTCTGTATGCAAACACTGTATTTATTATCTTTCTGACTCTTTTTTAACCACTGAGATGTTCATTTATCTTGAAATTCTCTAAGTGAACTAAGCTATATGCACAAAATCTTAGTTCTGGTCAAAATATTTGATTATATACACACAGTGTCAATCTGCAATAAGATTTAGCCAATATTGGCAGGTCAGAGTCTATATTTTTAAAATATAGCAACAACTTTCCATGGAATAGGAATGTTTGCTCTGTAAATTTTCAGAAAAAGCTTGATACTGTTTTTGAGGTAGCTTTATGTATAAGGCTTCTTGGTGACTCATATGGTAAAGAATCTACCTACAATGCAGGAGACCTTGGTTTGATCCCTGGGTCAGAAAGATCCCCTGGAGAAGGAAATGACAATACTATCCATACTTTTGCCTGGAGAATTCCATGGACAGAGGAGCCTGGTGGGCTACAGTCCATGGGGTCCAAAAGAGTCAGACAGACTGAGCAACTAATACTTTCACTTTTCACTTTCACTTATGCCTAAGACTATGATGCGAAGACAGTGGAGAAAGCTGTGTAAAAGCAGGACGTGGTGATTGTAGAATGTGGTGCCTTTCTTCTATTCCTGCCTGTCTACCTGTTAGTGGTGAAGCCAGACCTTGCTCCTAGTCTAGGTTAGAATCCGGTTTTTCTCTGAATTAACCTTTTATTCCTGCCATTGCCATTAACAGAGAATTCTTTTGGAATTGTAAAGCTGTAAATTCCTTGGGAAAGGGGGACTATGAATTTGGAAATGTGAGCATGGACTTTTCTGGAGCCAGAACACCACGTTAATCAGGAGCACCCCATGCTAGGATCAGGGGCCCAGAAGCCACTGAGTGAGCAAAGTAGGAGGGCAGTTTACTAATGAATATTGCTGCCTGTTATTTGGCAAGGACCTCACATAGAAGGAAATGGCAACCCACTCCAGTATTCTTGCCTGGAGAATCCCATGGAGGGAGGAGCCTGGTGGGCTGCAGTCCACTGGTTTGCAAAGAGTCGGACACGACTGAGTGACTTCACTTTCACTTTCACATACATTATCCTAGTTAGCCTTCACAATTATCCTACTAGGCAGATGTTATTAACCCTATTTTACAGAAAAGAAAATCCGAAATCTAAGAGATGAAATAACTTACTAATGTTTCCCAGTTAATAAATCATGAAGGCAAGATTTGAGCCCTGTTCTAAACGGCTCAAAATCTGTGCATTTTATGCTATACTGTATCACTAGAAGCGAAAAAAATGGTGACACAGACAAACTTAGGCACCATTACTTGTGTTATTAATACTTGCCTAACACTGTGTACTTTCAGATGGTAAAGAATCTGCCTGCTATGCAGGAGACCCAGGTTTGATCCCTGGGTTAAGGAGATCATTGGAGAAGGAAATGGTAACCCACTCCAGTATTTTTGTCTGGACAGTTCCATGGACAGAGGAGCCTAGCGGGCTACAGTTCATGGGGTTGCAAAGAGCTAGACACGACTGAGCAATTAACATACACATGTACTTTAATCAAGCTGAATATATGGAATAATAATGGAATATAATGTAAAATAAGGTGTATTTTTTATTTGATAAGGACAGCCTTACCTTTAGGACTCTGGAGGTCACTGGAGTGGGAGTGTGCAAATTTCACGAGGGCCTAAAGTGTTTTTTAGGAGAAAAAACCTTTTAAGTCTCCAAACCAGCTTTCAGCACTCAAGTAGATATGCCAGTATATTTATTACATAGGTAAAACAAGAGGAACCAAACCTGAAATACATAAGTAAACCCTGGAGGGATAACCCAGGGAGTCTTTTAGGACATCTCTCTGGTGGAAAGTTAAGTTCAGAGTTATGTTTATCTGAATATTAAAAGAAACATAGCCTAAAATGCACCCACAAGGTGTTAAGTAGGACATAACTACACAGTGCCATCACCTGGAATGGGCTGTGGAGTTCCTTTCTACTGTGTTATAGCTTTCCTTAAGAATATTATTTCCTCTCTAGTCTATGCTTGAGGGACATATATACCTAAATTCAGTCTGTTATAGCCAGTGCCACCTAAGTCCCTAAGGGACACCCTCCTCCTTTAGGTGTTTCCCTTGAAACATTTAATTTTCTCTCTTACATGATTGGAGCTGGCCAGGGCTGGCAGTACCACTGGGGTGGCATGGTGAAATGATTATTCCTACTGACTAGCATGGTACTCCTTTTGCAGGATCATATGCAATTTTGGATGATTCTCACTTACATAGGACATAGGATGAATTCAGGTTTCTGGATACACATAACTGAACTCTGACCCTTGACATTGCACTTCATTTAGCTGCTCTTGCCTGTTTCTCCACTATAAAGAACCTGAATGTATCTATCATGTTATGAAGCAGGTGCTTTTGGAGAAAATTAATATGTGTTCTAATTGGCAAGCTGAGGAAGTAGTCTGAAAAAGGGGAAAATTCCAAAACATTAATCAGGGGAAAAATAAATAGACAACTTTTTGTGCCAGTAAGAAAAGTATAGCATCAACATGAGCATTAGACACCTCTGAGTGCTAAGCTTTAATAACAGGGAGGGACACAGTATAATAATAGGCCCAGATCTTGATTACTTTTCCTAATGAGAGTGAAGCACAGCATGGAAAAGTGACAACTTGAGATAATTCAAAATGTCACATTAGCTTTGGGTTTCAATCTCTTCTATAACCAGTCTTCATAAAAACTGCTAATGAGTAGTAAATTAGACTGATTTGAGTTTTACTTCAATTTGCTTCTTGTGCAAATCTTTAGAGAAAGGGTGTAAGGCAGTGGGATGTCGTAGATAGCATATTAGAGCAGAAGTCAAGCAACCTGAGTTAGAGGCTGCACTCTGCAGTTAACAATCTGTGAGGCTCTGGGCAAGGCAGGCAAAGAAATTAGCTGTTCATGAACATCTGTCAGGCGCCATGCATTGTGTTAGGTCCAAAGGAGACAGGTAAATAAGGCTGGTGCCATGTCCTTGAGCTGCTCACAGTCTGGTGGTAGAGAGATAATGCAGAAAGATAATATGTAGAAAGATATGTAGAAAGATAATCAGAATATCTTATGACAAGTCTTTCATAGAGTTATGGGCAATGGACTATGGGCATTCAGAATATAGCACTGTGATTAACAATGAGAAAATCAAGAAGGGTACATGTAAGTAATAATGAAAATAATGCATTTTAGGAAGTATCAATACATTGAAAAGAGCAAAATGAAACAGATATTAACTTTAATCACATATTTTATTTAATCCAAAGTACTATTTCAACATATAGTAGATATACAGTTGTTAATGAAGTAAGTTTACACCCTTTTTATAACTTTTTTTTACTAAGTCTTTGAAATTCAATGTGACATACAGTCACACAGCACATTTAAATTTAGACTAGCCACATTTCAAGTGCCTAGTGACCACATGTGGCTAGTGGTTACCATCTTGAACAATGTAAGATTAGTCTGCATCTATGTCCAAAAAGCGGAGAAGGCAATGGCAACCCACTCCAGTACTCTTGCCTGGAAAATCCCATGGATGGAGGAGCCTAGAAGGCTGCAGTCCATGGGGTTGCTGAGGCTCGGACACGACTGAGCGACTTCACTTCTACTTTTCACTTCCACGCATTGGAGAAGGAAATGGCAACCCACTCCAGTGTTCTTGCCTGGAGAATCCCAGGGACGGGGGAGCCTGGTGGGCTGCCGTCTGTGGGGTCACACAGAGTCGGACACGACTGAAGTGACTTAGCAGTAGCATGTCCAAAAAGACTTAAGGCATTTGTGCACCAGTCAATGAGGGATTCCTAGCTTACTATGAGGACAGGCGAAAAGGACGTAGGGGCTTTAATTGTCAATAGCAATGGTTCTAATATATGGGTTCATAAACTGATTCTGGACTGAGTTCATAAGAATCTTCTAGGAAGCTTGCAAAAGACAGATTCCTGGATCTTTGAGGTTTCAAATCACTGGATTTGGGTAGAGCTTAGAAATATGTATTTTATAAAAGAACTCTGATTATACCTAGGTGTGTGCAAGGCTGGGAACTACTGACAATCCACTGAATAAGAGGCACCTGTGATGATCATAAAGGTCATTTAACTTTAGTCACATCAGCAGAAGAATAGTTCTCTGTGTGGATGAGTTGCAAGTTAAGTATTTCTTGAGAAGCTACATCTTTTCTCTCGGACTGGTGTGGGGTCTCGAGTGGTCCTCCCTCCCCATTAGTTCTGTCTACTTGTTCAGCTGAGAGTTGGTGGTGTCTCTGCACCAAGCTTCAAGAAAGTGTGCTTATTTCATTTGCCCATTTGAGTCACACATTTTTGTCTAATTTCTTTCGAATGAGTTGTCCCAAACTTGGCTATGAGATCCTTCTTGTTGATGCTTAAAAAAAAAAAAAAAATCTTTCATGAACCCCTCTCCAGGTTTACCACATCAGAAACTTAGGGAGTGGGGCCTCAAATGATTATTTTTACAAACTCCCCAGGGATCACTTGGTGTCAGAAAAGTAGTTGGGTTGTAGTGACCTAAAGAGTCTTTGGGAATGTATAACTAAGATTACTACTCTCATTGCTAGATTTTAGAGCTATTTTGCCACCATATAGAGTGTGGTATAATGGCCTTAGGTAGTCCTTGTTTGGTATTTGGCTCTTTAGCTTACTAACTGTGTGATCTTGTTATTTACCATATTTGACTCTTTGTTTCCTTATGTGTAAAATGGGAATAATAATCAATTAATAAGGCTATTGCTAGTGCCCTGGGTCTCACTTCTTTGTTCTGTTTATGTTTGATAATTCTGTGATCTCATTTGGTCTGATGACTTGATGAGCTTTTAAGCTGATAACTTTCCAACTAACTTGCCCTCTTTCTTTAACCTGGACCATCTGTGACTAACTGCTTTAACCATATTTTTACTTGAATATATGATTAGCTTCTCAAATATAACATGCCTAAAGCATCACTCCCTAATCAGTTTCCAAAATCAGTTTCAACTGTAATTTAACTCATCTTGCTGCTGCTGCTGCTGCAAAGTCCCTTCAGTCGTGTCCGACTCTGTGCAACCCCATAGATGGCAGCCCACCAGGCTCGCCCATCCCTGGGATTCTCCAGACAAGAGCACTGGAGTGGGTTGCCATTTCCTTCTCCAATGCATGAGAGTGAAAAGTGAAAGTGAAGTTGCTCAATCGTGTCTGACTCTTAGCGATCCCATGGACTGCAGCCTACCAGGCTCCTCTGTCCATGGGATTTTCCAGGCAAGAGTACTGGAGTGGGGTGCCATTGCCTTCTCCGCTGACTCATCTTAGTAAATGGCAATGCCAAACTTCCAGTTGCATAGGTCAAAAACCTTGGACTCATCCTTGATTCTTTTCTTTCACATTAGCAAATCTTGTCATCTCTGCTTTTAAAATTATACAGAATTTGATAACTTCTCATCAAGTCTACCATTACCATTCTGGTTATTTCTTGTCTTGATTAATTCAATAAGATAAACTATTTTCCTTTTTTGTTTCCTTCCTTTTTCCATTGTTTGTTCTCAACAATGCAGCCAGAGCTACTTACTATTTTTTACCCAAGGATACCAGAGATTTTAAAAAAAAATTAGGAACCTGCTCAATTTTGTGAGACTTTCATGAGAAACAGGACACCGGTCCAGCAAATATTTTGAGGGGGGTTCTTTGGCTGAGATATTTGGTGCTTATTCCCTTAAAACTTGCTAACATAGATTTGTAATTTGATTGTTCTTTCTTCTGGAAAGTGGGTATCTATGGAATTTATTACCTGTTTTTCCATTTCTAGGGATTTTCCTAACCACTATCCACATGACTATAGCAGGAATTACTATGTTGATTAAGTGTGGCCATATTCCCTTAAAATGTGGTTGAGCAAGTGGTGAGCATCTATACCACAATCAGTGAGTTTATTTCAATAGAATTTGGACTCAGGACTGAGACATGAGTTTGAATCTCCATAAGTACATGTACTGGGTTGAATTGTGCCCTCCTCAAATATATGTTCAAGTCCTAACCCCTTCCCAACCCCAGATATCCCTGATAACCCTGGGGAGTGACTTTATTTGGAAATAGGGTCTTTGCAGATGTAACCCAAGTTAAAATGGGGTCTGAGGAGCAAAGGCAAGTTTATAAGAAAGAATGATACTGGTAAGTTGAGAGAAGCCAGAGAATAAATCCTAATAGCATTTGAATTTCTTTTTCCAATTTCGCTTGAGCCCATACTGAGCACCAACAGTATTTCATTTACATTTCCAGGTCAGTTTTAGTTAGTTTCTGTTACTTGCAACCACAATAATGCTAATCAATTCATTCTTCCTCCAGAGGCCCTTCTTTTGTGGATCAGCTTTTCCTTCTGGACTTCATGTATTTAGAAACATAACTCTTCCCTTACTCTTTCAATTGTTGTTATTGTTCAGTCACTTACGTTTTTTCTGACTCTTTGAAGCATGTCCTGCAGCAGGCCAGGCTTCCCTGTCCCTCACTATTTCCCAGTTTGTTCATGTCCATTGAGTCAGTGACGCTCTCTAACGATCTCATCCTCTGCCACCCCCTTCCCCTTTTGCCTTCCATTTTTCCTAGCATCAGGGTCTTTTCTAATGAGTCAGTTCTTCGCATCAGATGGCCAGAGTATTGAAGCTTCAGCTTTAGCATCAGTCCTTCCAAAGAATATTTGGGGTTGATTTCCTTTAGGATTGACTGGTTTTATCTCTGTTTCAACTAGCAATAGGTTAAAACATCACTGATTTCTCTCTTGGGACTCAAGGCAAACAGTTTGTTTTTTACTTGAATGCTATGGATTTGGAAATCGCTCCCACAGAAAGATAAACTATAATAATGAAAAAAAAATTGTCATTAGAGAAATTTTCCTTGTTTCATGACTTCTTTAGAGACCATTACACTGGAGGGCTTTCTGAGCTTCATTTCTGAAAGCCTGCTGAATATAAAGTACTGTTCTAGGTGCTGGAGGAATACAAAGATGAATGAGACATTGTTACTTTCCTCAAAGAGTTTAGAGATCAGTAAAGGATGAGACCTGAAGACAATACAGTAAAAGCTAGGATGGGACGAAGCAAGTGCTATGATAGAAGTGGGATCAATAGGTTCAGAAGAGAGTGTGTTTATTTCTAACTGGGGTTATCAGTGAAGGCTTGAATGATGTGAAGAATTTTGAAACATGGAGATAGATGATCCCTCACTATTAGAAAAGCTAGGTTAAATGTCCCTGTTAAATACTCTCACAGCTTCCTGTTCATCTTCCTATTCAGTGTGTATTTTCACCACTGCACTGCAAGTTCTGTAAGAGCAGTGATCACATTGGTCATGGTCAGTATTACATCTTCAGAGCTTACCATTATGCTTAGTACATAGCAGCTGTCAAAATATGCTTTTTGCATAAATGAATGAACTAGGAAAGAATGTCATGCCACATGGAGAATGGAGCAGGAGGGTGATTCTCTCTTTGTGTGGTTTTAAGGACGTCAGTGAGAACAGCTCATGTAGTTTTACTCTGGTATTAATGTGACTAGTTACACCTCATACGTTTTTTCCTTTCTATTTCAACCAGCAGATTCTATTGGCTCTATTTACGTTACTGAAAAAATAATTTGTCTGATTGGTCCGTCTTTTCCAGTTGGGCCATAAATGTCAGTGGCCAGTTGTATACTGGCTATCTTAGGGTCATTTTTTTTCTACCAATAGGTCAGTCATCCATAACTGGAAAAAAGTTCTGTAGTTCAAAACATGAATGTCTAAAGAGTTTGACCTAGTTGTGGAATAATTTAACTTAGAAGAAGATTTGGATTTCACAGGCAATGACTGATCTACCTAGAATATTCCTCCCCTACAATAGCCTAATATGTACCATGAAAAATTGTCTTCCCCACGTTTATCACAGACACAAGAGCTTGGTAGACAATGTTAAGTAAGGTAGGAGATGATCTGGTTAGAATAGAGGGAAACACGTATTCAAAGAGCAAAGTGACCAGCAGAGAAATACAGCTTTCGATCCAGGTGTCCCAGCATTCCTGTGCATGTGAACATGCTCAGTCTGTTACGTCGTGTCTGACTCTTTGCAACCCCATGGACTGTAGCCCGCCAGGCTTCTCTGTCCATTGGATTCTTCAGGCGAGAATACTGGTGTGGGTAACCATTTGCTTCTCCAGGGGATCTCCCCGATCAGGGATTGAACCCGCAACTTCTGCACTCACAGGCAGACTCTTTAACAATAAGCCACTAGGAAAGAACCCCAGTGTTTCTACATATAAGAGATAGCTTCTTATTTTCCCCATCCTCTATTTTCTCTGCCCACTTCTAACTTTCTCCAGAAAGAAGGAAAGAAATCTACAGAATTTGTCTTTCAGTTCAGTTGCTCAGTAATGTCTGACTCTTTGCAACCCTATGGACTGCAGCACACTAGGCTTCCCTGTCCATCACCAACTCCCAGAGCTTGCTCAAACTCAAGTCCTCAAGTCAGTGATGCTATCCAACCATCTTATCCTCTGTCAGCCTCTTCTCCTCCTG
Source organism: Capricornis sumatraensis (assembly GCF_032405125.1). Taxonomy (NCBI): domain Eukaryota; kingdom Metazoa; phylum Chordata; class Mammalia; order Artiodactyla; family Bovidae; genus Capricornis; species Capricornis sumatraensis. The sequence goes on along the minus strand of NC_091070.1, from coordinate 174,662,304 downwards.
CCTTCAATCTTTCCCAGCATCAGGGTCTTTTCCAAGGAGTCAGTTCTTCGCATTAGGTGGCCAAAGTATTGGAGTTTCAGCTTTAGCATCAGTCCTTCCAATGAATGTTTAGGACCAGTTTCCTTTAGGATTGACTGATTTGATCTCCTGCAGTCCAAGGGACTCTCAAGAGTCTTCTCCAACACCACAGTTCAAAAGCTTCCATTCATTAATGGCATTGTCTTAATTTTGAATAAGATTTTCAACTAAGTACAGAATTTATACATTATTATATACTTATGTTTTCTTTTCCTAACTGAGTTGTGGTTTCTAACCCATTCTCTTCTCCCTTGGAAGGTGGATTGGCAAAAGAAATAAATGAAATTCACATCCATATGATTAATGCAGTTGTGGAGGTGAAGAAATTCAGACCTGGTGATTCTAGATTTTTTCCTAAGTTTAAGTGAGGGAGTCAGAGAACACAACAAACCACCACTACTAACAAAAAGGAATCCCTTTGTATTGTGCAATATGACTGGGTGTATATGCGTATGGCTGTTGGAGATACTGTTGGCAGCTAAGATGAGGTGAAGGAGGCAGGAAATTTGAGTGACTGACTGGCATGAGTATTTGAGATGTACTTGGCATTCATTTAACTATGTTTCTGCCTCCTAGTTCTTAACTTGATTCAGTAATTTTAATAAATCACTTTGTAAGCCTAATGTTAATAAGGAAATCCCATTGCTTAGCTTTGCCTTGAGGCAGCATAGGCACATTTTGTAGTGTTGTATTTGGCTGAAATTCATCTCTCTGTTTGACTATATTCAAAGATGGTTTCTTGCTATTTATTACAATGTGTATGGACTCAGGTTGAGAGAAATGACCAACAATCTGAAGCATATCTACCTTCAGAGACCAGGGCTATAAAGACAAAGCTGACCAGTAAACTTGACTTAGGCCTCCTCCCTGGTGGCTCAGAGGTTAAAGCGTGTGCCTCCAATGCGGGAGACCAGGTTCGATCCCTGGGTCAGGAAGATCCCCTGGAGAAGGAAATGGTAACCCACTCCAGTATTCTTGCCTGGAGAATTCCATGGACGGAGAAGCCTGATAGGCTACAGTCCATGGGGTCGCAAAGAGTCGGACACGACTGAGCGACTTCACTCACTCAACCTTTCCTAAGCAACAGGTAGTGATGGCAGTAACAGGCCAGCATTAAAAAGACTTTTTTTCAAGATAAGTTACCCTACAACTAGAAGCACCTCACAAGATACCCTACAACTAGAAGCACCTCACAATGTAAGTTACCCTACAACTAGAAGCACCTCACAAGAACAACATTACTAATTATTCCAATGATTGAAAGGGCTAAATTTTAATTGTGACTTTCCTCCTTGCCCTCAGCATTGTAGAACCCTATAGCTAAGACTACTAGTTGCTACTCAATAGTCATATTTCCTTCTTATTCCTAATTGGAAGATTTCTTGGACTTCACCATGCCTAGATGCAATACCTGGAACCATGTCAGCTTTCTTATAGCAATGCAGAGGACTGGCTCAAAGACAAAACAGACACACGGGTAATTATACACTAAAATATAAAAAGGACTTGTTGGGTCCCCAAAGAAGTCATTAAGCTGCTGAGTTAACACAGGGATTTATTACATAATTTATTATTTTAAGTTTTAATCTATTTGTGATTGAAAGCTTCCCAAACAACACTTTGTTCTTTTCTACTACCCCTTTTTTCTTACTCACATGTCACTTTCCTACATAGTAGGTTTAAGCTGATGAGTATGCTGAATGTTTCTTGAAGGTAGGAACTGTATTTTAGCCATATCTGGCCATAGCTTTTGGTTTTTACCAGTACTCACTATACTGAGTGAATGGCTGTCAATTTATTTGGATTAAGATGTTAATTAATGTCCCAGGTTACTGATAATAGCTTTAAGAATCACCATTCCTAGAGATATTTATTCTTCAAAATTATAGGAAGGGTTCTATTGTACACTTGCTAGGTATTTGGCAGTTTGTATAGTTTAATTTCATTTTATCCTCACAAGAAATTTTGAGTGTAGACAGTAGTACACCTATTTTTGCATTGAGAAATTTTTCTTAAAAAGAGAATGCAGCTTGCCTAAAGGTACCCTTCTAGGAGTAGCAGAATTATTTTAAACATTTACTGACAACAATATATACAGAAAAGTGCATGTATCAATGCACAGCTCAATGAATTTTCAAAGTAAATACACCATATAATCAGATGTACCTCAATCACAAAACTTTAAGTATTAGTGTCTTAGAAGCCGCCTTGTCTCCCTTCTATTGGTTATCCCTCTCTCCACCAAGGATAATCACTAACTTATTCTAGTGCAAAAGCCTTGCCTGCCTTTTTTCTTTCTCTGTTTAGAGAGATATGCTAAGTATAGTCTCTTTTGTGTCTAGCTTCTTCAACATTTTGTTTGTGAGATTCTTCCATATTATTTCATGTGGTTTAAAATTGTTATTGGTATTGTTCTATACTGTTCCATTGAATCAACACACATCCTTCTTGTATGCATAGCATCTCATGCTCTTTTTTAAAAATATTCCTAAAATTTATATATTAAATTTTTTAAAACTTACATAATTTAATACAAATATATTTAAAGCATACAATGTGATGATTTGATATACATATACATAATAAAATGATGATTGCAGTCAAGCTAATTAAATTTTCTTTCACAGAGCTACCTTTTGTTTTCTTTTTGGTGTGATGTGATAAGCGATTCTGAAAGCTATATTTTTTTAGGGTATTTCCAGTGTTATACAGTATTATTAAGTACAGTCACCATGCCTGTTTGTTACTTAGATCTCTAATTGATTCATCCTATATAGCTGCAACTTTGTACCCTTTGAACAACCTCTCCCTATTCCACCATCCTCCCCCGCCCACCCCAGCTCCAAACCTCTCCCGTTCCCGGGAACCTGTTTTACTCTACTTACATGAGTTTGACTTTATTTTAGATTCCACATATAAGTGAGGCCATACAATATTTGTCTTTTTCTTTCTGATGCATTTCACTTATCATAATGTCCTCAAGTTTCAACCGTATTGTCACAAATGACAGGATTTCCTTCTGTCTCATGGCTGAATAATATTCCATTGATATATATATAATTGATTCCCTGACTCAGGAATTGAACTGGGGTCTCAGTCATGTCTGACCCTTTGTGACTCCATGGACTGACTATACAGTCCACGGAATTCTCCAAGGCCAAAATATTGCAGTGGGTAGCCTTTCCCATCTCCAGGGTATCTTCCCAACCCAATGACTGAGGGACTTTCACACACACACACACACACACACACACATTCACACACACACACACACACACACACACATATATATATAATTTATTTGTTGTTGTTCAGTTGCTCAGTCATGTCTGACTTTTTGCGACCCCATAAATTGCAGCATGCCAGGCTTCCCTGTCCTTCGCCATCTCCTGGAGCTTTCTCAAACTCATGTCTGTTGAGTCAGTGATGCCATCCAACCATCTCATCCTCTGTTAGCCCCTTGTCCTCCTGCCCTCAATCTTCCCCAGCATCCAGGTCTTTTCTAATGAGTTGGCTCTTCGCATCAAGTGGCCAAAGTATTGGAGCTTCAGCTTCAGCATCAGTCCTTCTAATGAATATTCAGAGTTGATTTCCTTTAGAATTGACTGGTTTGATCTCCTTACAGTCCAAGGAACTCTCAAGAGTCTTCTCCAACACCACAGCTCAAAAGCATCAATTCTTTGGCACTCGGCTCTCTTTACAGTTGAACTCTCACATCCGTACACAACTACTGGAAAAACCATGGCTTCGACTAGACAGACCTTTGTCAGCAAGTTATATCTCTACTTTCTGATATGCTGTCTATGTTGGTCATAGCTTTTCTTCCAAGGATCAACTGTCTTTTAATTCTGTGGCTGCAGTCACCATCTGCAGTGATTTTGAAGCCCAAGAAAATAAAGTCTGTCACTTTTCCATTTTTTCCCATCTATTTGCCATGAAGCGATGGGACCTGATGCCATGACCTTAGTTTTTTGAACGTTGAGTTTTAGGGTAGCTTTTTCACTCTCTTCTTTCACTTTCATCAAGAGGTTCTCTCTCTCTCTCTCTCTCCCCCTATATATATATATATATATATATATATATATATATGCCATGACATACACATACTTTATTCCCATCTTTTGGCTGTGATGAATAATACTGCAATGAATATAGAAGTGCTATCTTTCGGAGTTGGTAATTTCATTTCATTTAGATATATATCCAAAAGTAAGATTGTGGGTTATCTCTATTTTTAACTTTTTGAGGAAGCTGCCTATTGTTTCCTATAATGTTCATACCAATTTGCATTTCCATCAGTGGTATACAAGGATTCTCTTTTTTCTACATTCTTGCCAGCACTTCTTACTTCATGTATTAAAAATTTTTTTTATCTTGTATATAGTTTTAAAGATTGCAATCCTTTTATAGTTATTACCAAATATTGATGTTTGCCATGTTGTACAATGCATCCTTACAGCCTGTCTTATACTCAGTAATTTGTACCTCCCCCCTCCCTTATTGTCCTTCCCCTTTCCTCAGATTCTGCTGCTTTTTTGTTATATTTACTAGCTTTTTGTATTTGTTAGATTCCACATATAAGTGATATACAGCATTTGTCTTTCTCTGTCTTACTTATTTCTCTTAGCATAATGTCCTCCAAGTCTATGCATATTGCTGCAAATGGCAACATTTTGTTCCTTTTATGACTCAGTAGTATTTCACTGTGTGTGTGTGTGTGTGTGTGTGTGTTTGTGATGCACCACATCTTCTTTATCCAATCATCTTTTGATGGATGTTTAGGTTACTTCTATATCTTGGCAATTGTAAATAATGTTGCTGTGAACATTGGGATGAATGTATCTTTTTAAATTAGGGCTTTTGTTTTTTTTTAAGTTATACACCGAGAGTGAAACTGTTGGGTCATATAGTAGGTCTATTTTTAGTTTTTTGAGAAACCTCCATACTCTTTTCCAGAGTGGCTATACCAATTTACGTTCCCACCAACAGTGTACAAGGATTCTCTTTTTTCCACATCCTCACCAATACTTTTCTGTCTTTTTTTTTTTAATAGCCATTCTGGTATCTCATGTAGTTTTAATTTTTCAGTTCCCTAATGGTTAATGATATTGAGTATATTTTCATATATTTGTTGACCGTTTGTATGTATTCTTTTGAGAAGTGTCGATTCAAGTCTTTTGCAATTTTTTAAATTGGTTTATTTGTTTCTTGCTATTTGTGGCTCAGCTGGTAAAGAATTCACCTGCAATATGGGAGACATGGTTTCAATTTCTGGGTTGGGAAGATCCCCTAGAAAAGGGAAAGGCTACCCATTCCAGTATTCTAGCCTGGAGAATTCCATGGACTATACAGTCCATGGGTTCACAAAGAGTCAGACACAGCTAAGCGACTTTCACATTCAGGTTCATTGAGATGTTAGAATTTCTTATATATTTTGGACATTAACCTCTTATCAGATATATCATTTATAAGTATTTTCTCCTGTTCCATAGGCTGTCTCTTCACTTTGTTGATGCTTTCCTTTGCAGTGTAGAAGCTTTTTAGTTTGATGCCACCCCATTTGTCTGTTTTTGCTTTTGTTGCCTATGCAATATTCATAAAGATCAGATGTTAATCATTTCTATCTGTGTGCCCTACACAGTTCCACCCTGGTCATCCTTGAAAGGTGGGAACAAAATATGTAAATGGAAAATGTACAATTTATGGTGGAAGTTAAAGTAAGAAGAACTTGTGTCCCAGTTTTTTTCTTTGGGCTTCTGGGAAGGTATTATGTAATAGAATCACCAGCAACACCTTTGTTGTGTGTGTGGGTGCTGAGCTGAGGAGAGTGATAGTATGGTACATTTATGTAGGAGAAGTCTTGGTATCAGATATCTCCTTTGGCTCCTTTGTGCTATAGAAAGGATGCAGTATATTTTTGTATAATTAGAGGAGATGACACAGAGATAGCTAAGAGTAGCAAGCCAGAAAGCCTGCTTTGGGCAGGGGCCATATGGAGAATATAGCTAAGATTTTAAATAATTTATGGTATGAATGATGCCAGGATGAGCCAAGTCATGAGAGTGGGCATGAAGATGACCAGTCATGATAAGAAAACAACCAAGTTTTACCAGTCACAAATTTCAATAGCATATACTACAGGGACGTGAATAATCATAAAGAGCAAGGAACATTTTTAAGGAAGCCAAAAAGTTTCTGGAGGAAAGAATAAAGGACAACTCTTTGATTTAGGAATCTGTCTTCCTTCTGCCATGAGCACACTTAAGATAATATTTATATCCTGGGGCTATGTTGCCTTAGAGAAAGAGATGTGGCAGAAACCTTGACGGACTCTGCAAGTACCAGAAGATATTGTGTTAATATCATTATTTAAAGTAAACATGACTGAGTTACGTGACTTGGTAAGCTTATAGTTTCCCACTACCCTATAAAATAGGGGATTTGAGAGCATGATAAGCCCAGAGATAGAAAATAAAGAGCCCATATTTTTCATTCAACTGTGTTTGTAATATGTTAAATTATTCACTCTTACAATAGCAGTTAAACAGAAAACATGTAATACATGACATGTAACCAAATGCCTCTTGAAGATCCATCCTCCATTGAATTCCACAGTGCATCCTTGGGTCTTGATATATACGTTTCGGTTATGTGATCTGGGGAAGTATCCCTGATTATGTGGTTCTCAACTGTATTTGTAAAGCTCAGTTTTACAGTTTTCGTCAGTTGTTAAGTTTACCAGCTTGAACATTTATTAGAGCTGAAATGAGAGGGAGTCTGTTGTTAGTGGCAGGAACAACCTTGAATAAGAACTGATGGAGGGCAAAGATCATATTAATAGAACTGTAAATGTGCTATGTGAGCTAGGGAGCAGTTCTGTATCTGGGTCAGTTTCTCTGTTCCAGAACAGTAGAATCTTCTTTCCCTGCACCAGCTTTTCTGCCATGCTATTGCCCAGGGAAATGATACATCAGAATGCTATGAGTTCAAGCCCTCCTGAGGTATAATAAGGAGTGTGTATTTTCACAGTATTAGCTTTGAAATTGGCAGTAGTAAGCTGGTCATCTTCTTAGCCCTTTTATTACTGTTCTCTGTTTGTGATATTTTTAACCAAGAATATAGTCATATGTTTTGGGCTTCCCAGGTGGCTCAGTGGTAAAGAATCCACCTGCTAATGCAGGAGACACAGGGGACACAGGTTCATCTCTGGGTCAGGAAGATACCCTGGAGGAGGAATTGGCAACCCTCTCCAGTATTCTTGCCTGGAAAATTTCATGGACAGATGAGCCTGATGGGCTGTAGTCCATGAGGTCCCAAAGAGTCAGACATGACTGAGCACGCACCCACATGTAGCCATATGTTTTATCATTGTGTAATCTCTGTAAAATGCCAAGTGAATTCCTGATACTCACTTCAGAAATAAGGTTCTGTTAATATTTATGGACCACCCATTTGAGTCTGGTAACACATCAGGCTCTATGATGACAAACACAAATAAGCCATGGCCTCTCTCTTTGAAGCCTGGTGTGCTGCAGTCCATGGGGTCGCAAAGAGTTAGACAGGACTTAGCAAGTGAATAACAACAACCTGTCTTTGAGGACTTCCCCAGTTGTGGAATCTGAATTTTAAGTATTCTATAGGGTTAGTTGAAAATAATGATGGTGATGATAATGATAACAATAACCAGCATTTAGTTAGCACCTCGGAGAAGTCAATGGCAACCCACTCCAGTACTCTGGCCTGGAAAATCCCATGGACGGAGGAGCCTGGTAGGCTGCAGTCCACGGGTTGCTAAGAGTTAGACATGACTGAGTGATTTCACTTTCACTTTTCACTTTCATGCATTGGAGAAGGAAATGGCAACCCACTCCAGTGTTCTTGCCTGGAGAATCCCAGGGATGGGGGAGCCTGGTGGGCTGCTGTCTATGGGGTCGCACAGAGTCGGACACGACTGAAGCGACTTAGCAGCAGCAGCAGCAGCAGTTAGCATCTATGTTTTAGACAGTGTTATCTATTTCACATATATTGCCATTAATTTTGATAACAGTGAAGTAAAAGGCAATGGCACCCCACTCCAGTACTCTTGCTTGGTAAATCCCATGGACGGAGGAGCCTGATAGGCTACAGTCCGTGGGGTCACGAAGAGTCGGACAACTGAGCAACTTCACTTTCACTTTTAGTTTAATGCATTGGAGAAAGAAATGGCAACCCACTCCAGTGTTCTTGCCTGGAGAATTCCAGGGACGGGGGAGCCTGGTAGGCTGCCGTCTCTGGGGTTGCGCAGAGTTGGACACGACTGAAGCGACTTAGCAGCAGCAGCATGAGTCTTTTGATAGTCAAATGCATCCATTTGTGTATCCAGTAGATGTCAGCATTGGGCCGTTTCTGACCATTTATTTCGTCTCCATATTAATTCGAAAGGACCATAAATATTCAGTATGAAATATACTGAAATGTAAAATAGCAGGTGCAGCAAATCTGTGGTGAGGATACATTTAATGGGTGAGGGATTCAATATTCCATCTACCAAGCAAACACTGTATATAAAACCCCATCTGTAGCTTTTTTATCCATGTCCATTTAAAAAAATCAATTTATTCCAAAATACCAGTATACTATTTTGTAGAAGATAGCTTTATACAATTAAGTGACAAAATGGATTAAAGTCATTGACTTAAATGTAAATATTTGAGTAATTTTAGGTTGCATCTGCTTAAAATCAGAGAGGGACACTGAAGGGTTTTATAAAAATCTCATTAGGATATAATTTCAACCATAAAGTTTTGGCAAAGTGCTTTTTGAGTTACTCTCTTTTCTCTTCAATATTAAGATTCCAGCTCTTTTTGGAGCACATTAAAACCACTTCTGGTAATATGCACCCCAAAGAAGTCAAATGGATGGCTGATCAACGTTAAGTGGAAGATAATATGTATAATTCATGTCTCTGCAAGATTCTAAAGTTGACATGAGTAGTTTAGATTCTTGCTATAAAGAACACAAGTTTCCTCAGAAATTGCTCAGCTCTGTGGCTGTTAAACAGATCAGGATTTGTTTCAAAGAGAAATTGATTTAAGAAGATTGATTTAAGATAGTTTTCTTAAGAGTGGAGTCTTATTCATCCTGTCTTTGTGAGTTCATGATATGTGAATATATAGTAGCTGAGAGATGAAAGCTGGAAAAAGCTAGAGAAATCATTTAGTCTAGCACCTTCAAGAGGAAATTGAAAACCAAAGAGGTCTTGCTTGAGATGTAAGAGATACTGGGTGAGCATGAGTCTTCTTTCTATAGTCTAGTTCATTTAAGAACAAAAAAAACATATTGAGGATATGTGCAATATTCTATAGTAGATTCCAAGAGGAGTTAAAATTTGCCCTTACTCTCAAGGATTTTGGTAAGATAAGATAATTAAAAAATCAGAAACATGAGTAGAACATCAGAATACATTTTAGCAACTTGAATGACAAATATGCTTTCAAGGTGCAGTTAGGGAGGGTCTTCATGATTTCTAGATGAGTTACTCTTTGCTTGAAAACTCTTCAGGGATCTGTGTTAACAAACTAGGAACGGAGCACATCATTAAATGTTAGGGTAGTACATGCTATCTGAAGATGGTTTGACTGACCCACTATTTTTTGGTGTTTGGTGTTTTTCCCTTCAGTTGAGGATCAGCCTAGCCCAATATTTCCCAAGTGCTCATAAATGCCTGGATTAGAATCATCTCAGAAATTAGGATTCAGAAGATTGGTGACTTAAAGATCAGAAAAACAAAAACAAAAAAACAGCAATTTTGAGGCACAGCAAAGTGAAAGTAGCACTGATCTAGCTTACACTGAGCTACTCACATTCATTCATTTTCAGACCAGTAGCATGAAATTTACCACTATAAGGAGTATAATTTTTGGTCATAGAACCAACTTAGAAGGCTTATACAGAAATCAAAACCATAACTGTGGCCTCATTTATCCTCTGTAGTCACTAAAAAAAATCTTAGGTTGCTATGTGTGATGACGATATCCAAAGTGAGCATGTGGTTTGAGGCTTTGGTAATGTATGTATCTAATCATAGCAATATGTTAAAATGACATTCAAAGTATGATCCACTTCAAAATAATTTAAGTGAGTTTCAATGGTCACACAATGGACTGCTGTCTGGAAATGATGATTTAGCAAATCTCTTCCTTGCTTTTTTTCTGAATTATGGGAAAGAATACCTATTTTATGAGCACTATATAATATTTCCAACCATCTTTTTTCCTCTCTTTGGGATACATCAGAGAAATACATTAGGTTATAACTCAGTCCTAGAGGAAAATTCTGGTGATGAACCTAGCCTGTTCAAAGCCTCTTTGACATTAATCTGCCATATGCAATTGCTCTGTGTGAGATTGAAGATCATATTTCAGTTCTGTGCACCATAACATAAAAGTCTATGATACACTTAATCCAAATCATTGGGGGTGATAGTCCTCTGCATGTAACAAGTGTAGCTCAAGAAATATGGATAGCTTGCAGGGAATACAGTTACCCGGTTTCTCAATTCATAGATTACTTGGTGTCATAATCAGTGACAAAAATTATTGTGCATTTTTGTGAGCTGGGCTTATTCACACCATTGGGGGGAGAATGTGACTTAATACTCAAGTAGTTTTTCATTTGGATTAAGAAAAAAAATTCTAAATATTACCATTGGTGTATATTTAATACTCCTCATTTCTATCTGCAGAGGGAAAAAGAGAATGGAGTGGTAAGAGATATGGAGATGGCTATGGAGGTGTAGTTCTTCAGAGGTTGGGTATAGTAGTTGTTACTCCTTGTTTGTATAATGGTTTTTAGAGATAAAAATCCAGTTTGCATCTTAAGTAGATTAATTTTTTTTCAGATTGAATTCATGGTTTTTAAACATTTAAAGCATGGGTTTTTTTTTATCAAGGCTTTCATTTATCCCTTTCGGAGCTGAACTATTTTAGTATGTTCATAAATCTCATTTCATTAGTCTTGATCCTTTAGCTTGTTTTATCAATTAGTTGCCATTTGTCCACATTCCTTTCTGCCATGTAAGTAAGACATTGTCTTTTGGGTTAGAAACCCAAGAAATGTGATGAGATATTGGAGGAATATTTGTTTCTTTCCCATGAATATCCTAAAAATCTAATCTTTCTTACTTGAGGTCATATATTTTGGTTTTAGTCGCTAGACTTTGATCACTGTACAGAAATGCCATCTCACTGATGGATATTGATTATGAAGTTGATTAAAATGATTATTTCTAATAGACCATAATTCATGAGGTGAATGCAGATTTAAGGTTCAGGTGACAATTTCCCATTCAGAGAAACAAATATCTTGGTGCCCTCCTGCTGTTGTGTAATCTCTAGGGTCAGTCTAATTTTTTCAGTCGCAGAGGATTTTAGTGTACTCTTGCTAACATTAGCTAATAAATGTGTGTGTGTTTTATTTGAATTTTACTCATCATAATCATGAGAGTGATCTGTATACCTTTTAATTCAGGGTTAGCTTTTTTACTTGATTTTCCTGGCAGACTGTCTGTCAGTGCTTCAAAAACATCAACAACTGATAGATTTCTATACGGCTGCCTAAGCTGTGGTAATGAAATGTGAATGTGCTTTCACGATATCTGAAACTTCTGCTTGGGATTATAAGCAGGAAGATCAGCATTTTAAGATGTTAACATATCCTTCAAATGGTGCTCTGAAAATGATGAAACTTCAAATAATTTGTCATTCTAGAACTGCTTTAGTTTTATTGGTTCAAACAACAAGATATCCTCCCATTAAGATCCTTTCGTATGTGTGTCTCTCTTTCTTTAAGGCTCATTATAACAGAAGTCAGGAGATTTGGCTCTCAAAGCAGCACAGTAATAAGCACCAAAGGGCTGTTCTCAAAGAGATGAGACACAGTCCTGCATGAGTGAAACCTTAGAGAAAAGAAAAAGGCTTTTTCAGTGTCTTCTATGCATGTATTTTTGCGGTTTACAGTGATTTAGAAATTATTTTCTGTAATTTGAGACAGATTGTCTCCCCTGAGTATGAATATTGCTATTTTTGCATCGCATTAATCGGAACATGAAGCAATTATTTCCTAAAAAAAGATTTTAGAGTCTACATAAAATAATGTGATTAGATTCTGTGCTTTTTAAAAATTCTCCTGAAATACACAGATTTTGTTTTATTTTTTAAATAGAAAATTAAAAGTTGTTGGTCATCCAAAGGGAATCAGATCAGTGATAAATAATATCTAGAGGTAGAAACTCAACAGGCCGACTCTGCCTCAAGCCTCAGGCAGTCCTGGGTGTAGATTGCTCTCAGACCCCAGTCAGGGAACAAGCCAGAGGCCCAAATGTCACTGCTGGAAAAATACAATATATTCCAGATCAGTCATTTGGGGTCCTGAGGCTGCCAAGAACGCTCCATGTCAGTTGGCGTACAGAACATTTCAGCACAGAGGAGGGATAAAGAAAGAACACTCATACCCCACTAGGAACAAAAGGAGATGGCTCTTATTAAAATATAATGTACGGATTTTAGAGACTAAAACTGGGGTGTTCAGCTAATGAGATATTTGTCAAGAAGCACAATGAGAGTAACTAAATCCTGCTTCACATCAAATCACTATTATAACCCTTTGAGGTAAAAATCTACACATCCTAAAAATCTTAAACTTCCACAGGAAAATTTGCCTCAAAATATCACTTAAGAAGGAGCAAGGCCAAAAGCACTATTGAGAAATACACTTCTGCATCATTTTCCTTTGCAATAAAAATCCACAGTCGCTCAGACACATTTAACAACATTATAGTAGAGTATTATATTTTTGTTTGCCCTAAAAACATAATGTATTTCCTGTGTATTTTTGCTCAACCTTTTAGCCTGAAGCTTTATTTTAGGAAGAAAACTCTGAACATAGCTGTCTTTTTGAGAGTGAAGTTTTATGGAATCCTGCATTTCTCGGCTTCACTTTCCCTTTTCACTTTCATGCATTGGAGAAGGAAACAGCAACCCACTCCAGTGTTCTTGCCTGGAGAATCCCAGGGACAGGGGAGCCTGGTGGGCTGCCGTCTCTGGGGTTGCAGAGAGTCGGACATGACTGAAGTGTCTTAGCAGCAGCAGCAGCATTTCTCCTAGCTAGGAATAACAGAAAAATTTTCTCATTTAATATGGTTTTACTAATTTATCTATCTTGATTCTGTTGAGTATATGCACCACATTTAAAGGTTCCTAACTCCAAGGAAAGCACTAAGTATAAAATTCAAAAAGAATTTCATTCAAATAAGTGAATTTTATCAGCAGTTATTCAACTCAGTACCCAAGGACCAACCCACTTGAAATGTAAACTTTTGACTTTTGGATTCAGGGCATGGGATAGATAGCAACAGTCTTGCTTAAAGGTTCAAATATCTCCCTTAGCACAGAAAACATAGTTAAATAAGTTCTAGACTTTTTCCTTTTTATGGATAAATGGCATCAGGTATCGAATTAGAATTGGTTTCATTTGCTTCATGTCAAACATTTTCCCACTGCCTCAATTAGAATTTTTCTGGGCATAGGGATTGGGGAATGTTGCAAAGATTATATAACATCAGGGGCTTATTCTCAAAGAGTTGATGGTTGAGGATGTTTAGAGATAAGATCCACACCCTGGAAACATGGAAGTCAACATTCAGTGGAACAAAGCGCAACTCAAGCTGCTTGCATGAGATGACATTAAGTGTATCTTGAGGGGTTGAACACAGCTCTCCCAGTGTTCATTTGGATGACTTTTTAGAATCTAATGCTGTGGTTAAGAATTCTCAGTGTCATGGTTTGGGTTCTTCTAGAAGTAGACCCTGAGGCAAGGATTCAAGGGGAATTAGTTTCTAAGGAGGGATTCTAGGAAATACTTGTAGGAGAGTAGGGAATAGAGACAGAGAAGGAAGGAAAAGCCAGATAAATGGCTCCATTAAGTAAGTTGCCACTCTGATTAAGCTCTGCCTTAATCCAATTGGGGGTTTTGGGGGGACACTGAAATATGCACTCAGAGTTAGCTCTCCCTTGCCAACTCTTGTTGGTCATTGGTTTTGGACTGCTTCTAGGGCTCATTAACTTCCTTACACTCCCGGCCTGTCCCATGCATATACAGAGCAGGCCTTAGTAGCCAGAGAAAGCCTTCAGGTAGTTTCAGATGCTGGCAGTTGCTGTTTGAAAGGTGTGTACAGAAATGGCAAATGCAGAGAGCATGTGGGAAGACGCTGACAGCATCTGCTATATTAGGTCAGAGATACAAAGTGCCAAGATCTTAGGTCAACTTCACTTTAGGAGTAGAATAAAGTAATATTTTAGATTGAGGTTAAAACAAATGTTACAAAATGCAAAATTGTCTTTGGAAATACATTAGGGAGATGTCATTTTGGACATTGGCATACAGTTTCTTAATCAGTTCAGTTCAGTCACTCAGTCATGTCTGACTCTTTGCGACCCCATGAATCGCAGCACACCAGGCCTCCCTGTTCATCACCATCTCCCAGAATTCACTCAGACTCATGTCCATCGAGTCAGTGATGCCATCCAGCCATCACATCCTCTGTCGTCCCCTTCTCCTCCTGCCCCCAATCCCTCCCAGCATCAGAGTTTTTTCCAATGAGTCAACTCTTCGCATGAGGTGGCCAAAGTACTGGAGTTTCAGCTTTAGCATCATTCCTTCCAAAGAAATCCCAGGGCTGATCTCCTTCAGAATGGACTGGTTGGATCTCCTTGCAGTCCAAGGGACTCTCAAGAGTCTTCTCCAACATCACAGTTCAAAAGCATCAATTCTTTGGCACTCAGCTTTCTTCACAGTCCAACTCTCACATTCATACATGACCACAGGAAAAACCGTAGCCTTGACTAGACGGACCTTAGTCGGCAAAGTAATGTCTCTGCTTTTGAATATGCTATCTCTAGTTTCTTATAGATACAACTTTTAAATTTATGGTAAGCATTGCAACAGAGCATTGTTTCTGCAGTTGAGTAGGTGAGGTGGTTGACTTGCATTTGGAGACAATGTTGCACAAAAAATACTATCTTAAATATCAAAAATCATGTTCATTCTTTGAGAGGCACATGAGACTTGATACTGAGAAAATATAACTCTTGTTCACAATTAATTTATAGCATGTGCTCCTTGAGTGGGATGGTGAGTGGAATTACTTGCACTGTTTAACTTCTCTCTCTCTCTGGCCTTGGGATTTAAGTTAATTAAGTGCAACTTAAATATGCCTATGATGTGACTTCATTTATGTATAAAGACCAGATTTAATGGAGTCATAAATGGGTCCACTCTTTGGGTATAATTGGGGAGTGTGGTATGCTTGGGAAATGGAATGGATTACAGCTACCTTTTCTAAAAATCAATTAAAACATTTAAAATGAGCGATATGATAAATTCAGGAACTAAACAGATATAAAGAATTAGCTGCTAAAAGGCAAACTGCAGATTCTCCAAGATAAAACAGTAGGAGAAACAATGTTGCATTACAGTGAAATGTGGAAGAAATTGCAGATCTTAATCCAAATCTTGCTTTTTTTTGAACAGAAATCAGGGAAAAGCAAATCTTGAGTTGAAAGATAGAAACACAAAAAATGAGGAGAGAAAAATGCAAATACACTGATCCACATGATAACACCTCATTGGCACTATTCTTTAGAAATAAATCATGCTTCTCCAGGAAGCAGAGTCTTCTCCCCTAACCTCCGAGTAATTCTCACCGTTCTTAACCCTGGGTTTCTATTTTACCACTTTTATCTGAGCTCCTAGTTGGATTAAAGAATATAACAGGTACAGAGATATTGGAATGCATACTGCATAGAGGCTGAGAAGTTGGTTCTGCCTCCTGTTGCATCTTCAATCCTTAGAACAATGCCTGACACATAGCATGTGATTAATAAATAAAAATTGGAAGAATGACTGGTCGATGTTTTAAGGTGATTTCCTTCCTAGTATCTAGTTAGATTCCCTGAGTTCCAAGTTCTAGGAGCTCCATGTGAAAGACTGAAACCCATGCATAGGAAATGGGGTTCAGAAATATTTAAGAGGGTGGGATTCCAGGAAGAGGGAAAGCCTAGTGGAAACTAGATGCAGGGTGGTGGAGAGAAGAGTCTCCATGACTGAAAAGGAAGGTGGCATGATGGGCCAGATTCAGGCAAGAGTGCTGAGTGAGGAAAAGAGCAGCAATTACGGGGGAGCATGAGACGGTACTCAGAGCCAGTGCTCATTCCCCAGTGCACCTCAAGGCATCTTTTCTTTATGCGCCCACCTTATGTACATATTTCCATTTTAACATGTATCACACTGTATTGTCATTATTTTTTGTAGGCTTATGTTTAGGTTTTAAGATAACTGCTCCAGATCCTAGGCTGCAGGGAGAGAGATGACAGGAGCCTTCCATTGCTTTCTAGATTGTATATAGACATCACCCATGAACATGCTATGGCAGCCCTTTCTGCAACAAATTCTGTTTTCTCATGTACTATGCCCTTGTGCCTGCTATCTTTACTTGAGATGCCTTAGATCTGTTAGTCTGCTTGGCCAACTTCTACTCACCTTTGAATCTCAGCAGACATGCTGTGTCCTCTCTGAAGACTCTGGTTAGGGGTCTCTTCTTCCTGTGTTCACACTGCCCAGCACTTACTATGCTGTGTTGCAACACTGTGTTTGGTGCCTTTTCACCCTCTAGGCTGCTGATGGGAGATTTTCCATCCCTGCCTCAGTGGTCTCCATCATTCCTGCAGATTCTCCTTTGTCTCCAAGGCTTATTTAAACAGAACTACCTAGAAAGTACCTGAACAATCAGTTAGCTGTGTGTTACAATAGTTTGCATGGAGGAGGGCATGCTCCCCAAACCACAGAGCCTTGGTCCTAGGTTTACTGAGTAGTGTTTGTGCAGTCTCAGAAATTGCCCCCTTTCTTTGCTTAGAAACTCCTGTTCCTGTCACCTTCAACCCACCTCATTCTCCCCAGACATGGTTTTCATAAGTCTCATTTTTATTTTCTTCTTCTCTGTCTTATCAGTGGGGCTAGATAGTAGGTAGAAGATGGCACATGGGCACCTAGAATCCAGTGAAGCTAGAATCATTAGTTTGTTCTCAGAGATACATGTGGCTCTCACAGTCTCTAACTCCATAGCTGTGAGTCCTTGAGGACCGTCAGTGGGCATTTCATCTTAGTATTCCTGGCTCCTAGGGGTTTGTTAGCTGAATATGTGGATGAGACTAGGTAGTTGCTTGCAGATTTCCTTACTAACCTGAACCTTGGGAATTTGAATGGGAACCACTTCATGCTGAAGACCTCAACCTTAGTGTCATCGTTCAGTTTCTGACCCAGCTGCCATCTAGAAGATAGGAAACATTAATTCCATCCCTTCTCAGCCAACATTTGAATTTACGGCCAGAAAAGAAGTACTTTAGTTCCTTGAAGCATTTACCACATCTATAAAATAAGAACTATTGCTTCCTATTGCTTAAAATTGGAGGGATTTACTGACCTTAACTAGTCATCTAGAATTAGCCATGTACTATGCTTTGCATTCCTAGGATATTTTATTCTTTTTGAAATGCAATCAGCCACCATATGTTATTTGTTCCTTTTAGCAACACAATGAATAAAGTGAGGCAGCTATTATAAACTCAAGTGGTAGATAAAAGCAAAAAAGAAAAAACAGAAAAAAAAAAGGGAAGCCCTGTGACATAATCTTATAGCCAGTTAGTGACATAACCATGGCCTTTCTATGAGACCACTTCGTTTTTAACATACAAACAGAACATTGAGATCATTTCTTCAGCTCTTAATGTGCGCCAGGCTCTGATCCATGTGTGACACATGTTTTGCTGTGTAATATCCACACAACAGGCCTCAGAGGTAAGGCAGTAGCTGACTTTGCCCTGATTCTTAACTCCTTCCTGTCTGGTTCTTCACCACATCCTTCCCATAGCCTCATTGTGGGAGGACTGTATTTCTCTACCCTTTGACTTGGTCAGGTGACCTGTTTACACGTGGGCTCACCTATCTGTGGGCCAGCACGCTAGCCCAAAGCATGGGCCTTAATGGCCTTGCGTATTTTCACTCTTCCTCCTGCTCCGTGCTGTTGTCCCAAGTGAAACCTGCCTGGTAAGGAGGAAGGGTGCTGCACACCGAGCTGCCTCAGTGGACCACAGACCTGCAGTAAGAAGTAAAGCTACCCCAGCTGCTGCCACCAGAGGCAGAGAACCACTCCCACCTCAAGCCAAGCCCAGTAGAGATCAGCTGGACCCCAGCCTTTTTGCAGATCTACAACAATGATTATTGGTGATGGACAGGGAAGCCTGGTGTGCTGCAGTCCATGGGGTTGCAAAGGGTCAGACATGACTGAGTGACTGAACTGAACTGAATGCTGATAAGTTGAAGAGTGGTTTGTTAGACAACATTATGTGGCAGTGAGCTACTGATATGTATAGGTAAGATTGCCTGTTATTTCTATTTTGTGGACAAGGCAATTGAGGCACAGAGAGGCTGGTAATTAGCTCAGAGTTGTTCAGTAAGCAGAGGATTTAGGATTCTAACTCAGGAGGCTGTCTCTACAGGCAAAGTACTTAAATTCCCTATCCCGCCTCTAATAGTCTAATGGAATTAATATTCGAAGTAAATTTAAATTTTCAGGAATTATGTTTTAAAAATGCAAGAAGAATGGCAGGACAGTATAGAAAAATCTGCAAGGATTTTGAAGTCAAATTTTCCTAGGTTCAGTTATTAACTCTGCTTACTAGCTATGTTGGTTTGTGTAAATTATCTGATGACTCTGAATTTTAGTTTCCTTAGAAGAATGGTAATAGCTCTTGGCTGTAATATGAATATTCATCACCATTCACTGAGCCCTCTTATGTGCTAGATCCTGTTCTAGGCGCTGACAGTATTGCAATGAGTAAGATTCACCCAAACAGCTCAGCTATAATCTAGAAGCAAAAACAGTGCACAGCAACATAAAGGAGGAATAATTGGGTGGCATAGAGCAGATGAGGAGCAGAGATAACGGGGTACTAACCTTGCACGTTAGTAAGGGTTCTCCAGAGAAACAGAACCAATAGGATATGTATTGTATAATTTATTATAAAATGTACTACATGGGGGCTTCCCAGGTGGCACTAGTGATAAAGAACCTGCTGCCAATGCTGGAGATGCAGGAGACTCCGGTTTGATCCCTGGGTCAGGGAGATATCCTGCAGGAGGGCATCGCAACCCATTCCAGTATTCTCGCCTGGAGAATTCCATGGATAGAGGAGCCAGGAGGGCTATGGCCCATAGTGTCGCAGAGCTGGACACAGCTGAGGTAACTTAGCACGCATGTACGCATGAACTACAGGGAACTGGCTCCATGATTGGGGAGGCTGACAAGCCCAAGAACTGCAGTTAATAAACTGTGAACACAGAAGTTAGTTTAGTTTCAGTGTGGAGTCCAAAGGCCTGAGAAGCAGGAGAGCGAATAGTGTAAGTTTCAGTCTGAATCAGAAGACAGGAGAAAACTGATATTCCAGCTCAAAGATACCTGGAGTGACTAAATTCTCCCTATTCAGCCCTTTTGTTCTATCCATGGCTTTAACAGTTTAGATGAGGTCCACCCACACTGGGAGGTGGCAATCTGCCTTAATCAGTGTACTGATTCAAAATTAATCTCATCTGGAAACACCCTCACAGACACACCTGGAATAATGCTTAACCAAATACCCATTAGACTAGTCAAATTGACTCACAGAAGTTAACCATCATACCCTGATTTGAGAGGTTGTTAAGAAAAGCTTCCCAAAGGAGGTGGTACTTATGAACCTTGTATAAGAGAATATGTATAAAGTATTTGCCTAACATACATTGAGTGAAGTCGCTCAGTCGTGTCTGACTCTTTGCGACCCCATGGACTGTAGCCTACCAGGCTCCTCTGTCCCTAGGATTCTCCAGGCAAGAGTACTGCAGTGGGTTGCCATTTCCTTTTCCAGGAGATCTTCTGAACCCAGGGATCGAACCTGGGTCTAGATGCTCATTAAATGCTAATTTTCTTTCCATCTTCAAAGATCATAAGAACAATTTTTTTTTTTTTTTGGCCCAGCAGAAACATTTCAAGCCATAAAGCATATGTGAACTTTTTTTTTTTTTTCCTTTATGTGCTGAACCAAAGAAATGCTGACTCTCTTACTAATGGTGAGGGTCATTGGCATGGTTCATTTGTAATTGCACAATATGATTCCACCCCCAAATAGAATGTTTTCTGATGGTGTTTTAAAGTCTCCAATTGCTTTTTACTTATGAGGTGAATTTACAGTGAGTTATGTTACAAGGTAATTTAACCTGACAAGACACACCATACTAAACATTTACAGACACAGTTTTGTTTCTCCCTGGAGAAGAAGCTGTTAGAGTAGAGTGGTAATCGCTGTAACATGATCAGCATGGGGGAGATTGATCACACCTAGGAAAGTGACCTCTTGGCGGTTCTTTGCAAAAGGCACACCTTTCCTGTTGATTGATTACACATCAGGGTGACCATCCCTGGGTGGGAAAACCCAGTGTGGTCCTTACCTTCTGCTAGCACACGCATTTTTTTGGTTAGGGTTCATGTAAGATTGATGTGCGGCAGCTGTAGTGTAGAATCCCTGATATTTATGCCATGAAAATCTAGCAAGTTTTGAAAAGAGAGAGAGAAAAGGATTTATTATCTATGAATATAGACACAGTAAGTCTCATTCAAAATGGTGATTAAATTTGAATAAACCCACAGAGCAGTCTTCTTCAGAACTGCTGAGAAGGGGATTAAGATATATTCACAGAAGAAAAGACCACTATCCTCTATATCCTGTCCCCAGCATGCCTCCTGAGTTAGTGGTGTATTGGTAGTTTAATGCTGAATATCCTTAGTTTTAATTCCAGATCATTACTCTTTCACGTCCATACAAAATCTCTGTTCATTAAGGCTCACTCTATCCTCCACCCCAAATTGTCATTGTTATCACCTGATTAATTGGTTACTTCCCCTCATTCCTTGAAAAATTTGGCCTGGCTTTATAATCTTTTTCTTCACCCTATTTCTCTCCTGAGTAACTTCAGTACACACAACGATAGTACGTCTTTTCGTCTCTCTTTTACCTCCTCAGGTTCAGGGATCTTCACCTTTGTTAACTTACTCCCTAGAACATATTGTCATCTGACCCTGGCTCAATTCTGAAAATGTTAATATAAAACATCCTAATCTTTGACACATCTTCCTAACTTTTCTCTACTTATTTTGGCATCTTCCTCTCATAGTTTCACTAGATCTGTCCTTTGAGTTCTTAGGACCTCTAATCCCCTGAACCTTTTTTATTCCTCTGTGAGCTCCCTCTCATTGTCACTTCTTTACGCAGTCTAAACACTGTTGTCTGTCACTTCAAAGAATTTTTGGTTGCTCTTATTTTCAGATCTCTTGTCCTGTTTTCTTAAGTCTCACCCACATGGAAAAGCCCCAACTTTAGATCAGTCTATTGTGTTTTTGATTATTCTCTTTATGCAGAATGCTGAACACTGCTTTAAAAAAAAAAAAAACACACAACTTAAAAATTAATGCCATTTGATTTTTATTTTTTAAAAAAATTTATTGAGGCATAGTTGATTACAATGTTGTGTTAGTTTCAGGTGTACAGCAAAGTGAATTGTTAAACACATACCCACTCTTTTTTTAGCTTCTTTTCCCATATAGCGCGTTGCAGAGTACTGAGCAGAGTTCCCTGTGCTATGCAGTAGGTCTTTATGAGTTACCTATTCCAAATATAGTCACGTGTATGTGTTAATCCCAGTCTTCCAATGTATGCCTCTCCCCCGTATCCCCTGGTAACCATAAGTTTACTTTTTACATCTATAACTCTGTTTCTGTTTTGTAGATAAGTTCATTTATAGCCTTGTTTTTTTTTTTTTTTAGATTCCACATGTGAGCAATATCATATTGTATTTGTCATTCTCTGACATACTTCACTAAGCACGAGAATCTCTAGGTCCATCCATATTGTTTCAGTGCCATTTGATTGGTATTAATGCCAATTAATTTCATGACCTCCAAACCTCAAATGGATCAACCAATCTAAAATTCCTTCTACGGATCCTGCATCACTTTTTATCCACTCCATTCAAACATTCATACTTTCGGTCTCTCTTCCTCTCAGTAGATGACTTTGTTTCTGACCTTGTAAAAAGAACTCATTATATTAGAACTACTTCAAAGTTCTGCCACCTCACCTACAAACTTATTGCGTTAAACCATTTGTTCCTTGTTTTCACATCTCTCAGTGAAACTGGAACTATGAATCTTATTTTAAAGATAGTCCTCCATGATTCCATACCCCTTCTCTTTCATCCTTGTTTGCTTATCCAACATATTCAATTTCTTATGCCAGAGACTTGATTGTACTCTTTGACTCTTCTTTGGTCCTCATTTTTCACATTGGACAATCAGTAAGACCTGCCAAAATTACTTCCTAAATATTTTTCAAATTCATCTCCTTTTCTTCATTCTATTGCTTCTGAGTTGCTGCAGTAGCCTTTTTATAACCAGCCATTTGGCGTCCCATTGTATCTCAGTCCAATCTGTTCTTCGTATCTCAGCCAGAGTGATTTTCCAAATGCCAACATGATCCTGTGACTTACTAGCTTAAAATCTTTCTGTGCTCCACATGCCTTTAAAATAAAGTTCAAAGTCTGTAAGGCAGTTTGCAAGTCTTCTATTACCTTGTAAACGTACATGTCTTGTTTTATTTCTCACTAAGGCCTCCCACCTCATCTTGAAAACTAAACTGTGAATCAGCGGAATTTCTACAAATTTGACACTCTTGCTTACCCCATGGTCATTGCCCTTGGGGTAGTTTTGTTTTTCTTTAATCCTGTTCTTTATCCCACTTCAGGTCTCAACTTAGTACTTCCTTTATAGATTTTTACCTTTACTCATCCTGTAAGACTGAGTTAGATATCCTTTGTGTGTGTGTGTGTGTGTGTGTGTGAGCTCAGTCATGATTGACTCTTTGCTGCCTTATGGACTGTAGCCCATCAGGCTCCTCTGTCCATGCAATTTTCCAGCCAAAAATACTGGAATGGGTTGCCATTTCCTTCTCCAGGGGTGTTCCCAACCCAGGATCAAACCCATGTCTCTTGTGTCTCCTTCATTGACAGGCAGGTTCTTTACTACTAGCATCACCTGGGAAGCTCAGATATCCCTCTTAAGTTTTTCCATTGCACATTGTATTTTTACCATTTTTAATTCTTATCAGACTATATTGCAATTGTTTCTTTTTCTGTGCTCTTCCATACTAGACAATGAATACCTGAAATTTAGGGTTTGTCTTTTTCACTAGGTTAATCCTCCATGGACCTGGCACAATGGAGTGGCTCTATCAACATTTGCTGATAGAAGGAATTCCAGTATCATAGTGGCATGTGCCATTGTATTTCTCTTTACTGGTTGTAGAGCAGCATAGATGATTAGAACCACCAGTAACCAGGTAGCTGACTTGCAGAAAAAAAGAGTGTGGGCAGCTCATTCACTGAAGCTTAGAAGATGTAGTCATGGCAAATTTTGAATTAATCTTCATTTAAGTATCATCTTTATTTTGGAGAGTTTTAGTGGCTTCTGGTATTCCATGGCATTCATCTTTATACATGTATCTTTGTTATTAGCAGTGTGATCTTTTACAGGGATTTGGGAGAAGGTTGGGGGATGGGTAGGGGAAAATAATCTCTCATTTTCAGAACCATTTCATGCCAGAAAAATTTCAAACCTCATGCTAAGATATAGAATTTGTTTTTGTGCCACGTGGTTAGGCTTCATTCAATAGTGGCATTTTATCAGAAATGTGTTGTCACAGATAATTTCCAGAAGGTCATTTGAAATGGATTATTCTATGGAAAAGGAATTTTTAAAACCCAGCTCTTTACTTAAAATTCTTGGATTGTAATAGGAGTGTAGTTGTTCTAATGGGACCACTTAAAATTCTATGTTGCAAATAGTGTTGTGAAAGAGAACCTTTAAGTCTCTCATAATTCTGGGTTGCACTCCTCACTGCTACTATGAGTCATGTTTCAGGGAGGGTATTTGACAACTGAGTAGTAATGGGGTTTAGTGTACATTTTATTTAACCTTTCATCAGATAGCCCAATTAAAATGTTACATCTGAAAAAACACATATTTTGATTTCTGCCCAGGGATGTAATACATTTACTTATGTTTGGACATGCTTTTGCTTCACACCCTTCAATTAATGACATCTCCCAAATTATTCTCTTGGGCTGGTTAGTTCTGCTTTTCAAGGCCCAATGATAATAAACCCCAAACTATGAATTTGATCCCATAAAAGACCATTGGTATTCACTGAACAAAACATGAAAGAGAAGGCTTGCCATTATCTACAATTTGACTAGCCTTTTTAAAATTGTGGTCAAAAAAAAGCAAAAGTGAGAATGGATGGATTTTTTTTCCCCAAAAACATATGTTGTTGTTCAGTCACTCAGTAGTGTCTGACTCTTTGCAACCCCATGGACTGCAGCACATCAGGCTTCCTGTCCTTTACTATCTCCTGGAGTTTGCTCAAACTCATGTCCATTGAGTAGGTGATGCCATCCAACCATCTCATCCTCTGTTGACCCCTTTTCCTCCTGCTTTCAATCTTTCTCAGCATCAGGGTCTTTTCCAATGAGTCGGCTCTTCACATCAGATGGCCAAAATATTGGAGCTTCAGTTTCAGCATTAGTCCTTCCAATGAATATTCAGTGTTGATTTCCTTTAGGATTGACTGGTTTGATCTCCTTTCTGTCCAAGGGACTCTCAAGAGTCTTCTCCAACACCACAGTTCAAAGGTATAAATTCTTTGGTGCTCAGCCTTTTTTATAGTCCAGTTCTCACATTCATACATGGCAACTAGAAAAACCATAGCTTTGACTATACAGGCCTTTGTAGGCAAAGTAATGTCTCTGCTTTTTAATACACTGTCTGGGTCTGTCATTGCTTTTCTTCCAAGGAGAAAGTATATTTTAAGTTCATGGCTGCAGTCAGTGTCCACAGTGTTTGTTTTTTAATATGCAAATATATGTATATATGATTTTTATAAAATTTGATTGTTATATATGTATGCATATGTACACATTTTTTTATATGCAACCATTTGTTTTTATGTTTTTTGACTAAATCATGGTTTTCTTTCATGTCAGTATATAAACAGTTTCATAATACATACAGCTTTTATGCCCCCCAACTTTTTAATTTGAAAATTTTCAAATTAAAAAATTTCAACCTTTCACAAAAAGTGTGAGAATATACTTTATCTAGATTAATCAATTGTAGTTTGCCACATTTTATCTTCTCTCTTGCATTGTATAAATATATTATATACAATCATATTTACAAAAATATACATTTTAAAAACTCAGTTGTTTGAAATCTGGTTGCAGATCTCAAGACAGTTCTCCCATAAATACTTCAGGATATATTTTTAAGCACAAGAATTTTCACTTAATAGCAACAAAGCACAATATAATTATCATACTGTAAATATTTAACATTTTTACAGTACTTCAAATATATAATCCATCTTCAGATTTTCCTAGTTGTCTCAAAATGTTCTTTTTTTTGATCCAGGATCCAACCAGAAATTATGCACTGAATTTGGTTATGTGTCTCTTTTGTTTTCTTTAAATTATTTCCTCTGCCTTTTTCTTTTTTTTTTTTGATAATTTATAGCATTACTATTTTTGAAGAGTTCAGGCCAGTTCTGTAGAGTGACCTTCAATTTAAATATGCCTGAATGTTTCTTCATAATTAGTTAATATTACATAGATGGTATGATATAATATCCTTTATGATATATTATTTAGGGAACTATATTGTGTTACTTTATTCCATTGATCATGTTAATATCCACCAGATCTTTTCATTGTAAAGGCTTTTACTTAGCTTATACTTTAGCTTATTTCCCTAAACCATAGTAACCCACATCCCATGACAAACAATGAGGACATTCAAAAGATCTGGGGAAAATCAACTTGTGAATTTAACATTCATTCTCATCTCAGGAATTCGTCCTTAGAAGTACCATTCAGTAATCTTGTCTTCATATTGTGGCCTTTTGTCATCTTATGGCATGCAGTGTCTACTCAAAAATACCTGGAAAATTTCCCTCATGGATCTCTGGTCACATAAGATATTGCTTGTATCTGTATGTGAATCCTATATATCAAATGGAAGGAGAGTAAAATAAACCTTAAAAGGTGACAAAATGTATTGCAGATTATCCCCACATGGCCCTTTCCAAAGTTAGAAAAATAAAGGATATTGGAAATCATATTGATAAAGGAAAAGAAAATTAAAAGATTAAAAAAAGGGAACACAGTGCAAGCAATTTGACTACAAACTGTGAACAGCTTATCAGAATTCCAGTGGAATATTTTTCTTTTGACATTTGAATCAGTCAATTTGGGTTTAAAATTCTGGCTCCTCCCTCTTATCACTGCTTGATTCTGGACATGTTACTTAATTAAACTCTCTAAACCTCATTTACTCATCTATTAAATGGAGATAATATCCCTACTGCATAATTTTATAAGAGTTAGAAATATTGGATACTCCATTTCTAATTTCCAGTAGATATTAAACAAAAGGTATCTATTATTATAACTATTATTAATGAATCTTTTTATGGTCCTTTGCAGGGTACAGACAACATTTACATCAGATGTTCTCTCATTCAATTTTTGGAAGAAAAATTAAGATAAGTGGAGGGTCAGCAAGATTAGCAAAATTAGCAATTTGCCAAGTCACATGTTGACAAGACATTAAAGCTGGAATACACACCCACCTCTTTTGATATGGGAGTGTATTTCTTTCACTATGTAATAAACTAAGAGAGAAGGAATAGTGCTATCTTCCTACATAAAGGAAACAGTGAAAATTTTAAAATTTTATATTGCAGAGCATAGTTGATTTACAATGTTGTATTAGTCTCAGGAGGAGAAGGGGACGACAGAGGATGAGATGGCTGATGGCATCACCGACTCGATGGACATGAGTTTGAGTGAACTCCGGAAGTTGGTGATGGACAGGGAGGCCTGGCCTGCTGTGATTCATGGGGTCGCAAAGAGTCGGACATGGCTGAGCGACTGAACTGAACTGAACTGAACTGATTAGTCTGAGGTGTACAGCAAAAATGAACCAGTTATACATATAAATGTATCTATTCTTTTTCGTATTCTTTTCCCACTTAGGTTATTACAGAATATTAAGCAGCATTCCCTGTGCTATATAATATTGGCTGTTTTAAATATAGCCTTTTTTTGGCCATGCCTCATCGCTTGCGAGATCTTAGTTCCCCCACCAGGGATCAAACCTGGGCCCTGGGAGTGGAAACACAGAGTCCAAACTGCTAGACAGTCAAGGAATTCCTTAGCAGTGTTCTTAAAGTCTCTAAAACAGATGAATAAATAGCAGTTGCATAGTTTATGCAAAGCTAATATTAATGAAAGGAAAAGTGTCAACTTCAAATCAAAGCAAATAAACCATTAAACAGAATTGCAAGAAATAATCTTTCTTAGAAACAAAACAAGAATCTCAATATTTCCTCATAGAAGATATTTATACATGAATTTGTGTTGAAGATCAAATCATTATTCCTTTGTCTTTTTTAAGAGCTCCAAGATGGATTTTAGGAGCATGATTATTATATGTTCTCGCACTGTTTGGCAGGAATTCATGCTTATTATAGAACAAGTTATTCTTTCTGGTTGGCTTTGTGGACACTTGTTTATGTTCAGATGGGTTAATTTACTATGCAAATGATCAATTATATAACTATTTTAAAATGTAAATATGTGCTGGTCTATGCCTATATAAGATGGCTTATGTCTACGTGATCTTTCATCTATTGGAAGACAGGTAAATAAATATATATGTAAATAGATCAAATAAATATTTACTGAGCTCCCTCTCTAGGCTCTGTACTGTGCTAGGCCATAGAGATTAACAGCAGCAGGAAGACACAGTGATATTGCACTCAAAGTCGTTTCCATTTGATAGAAGGAAAAAACGAATAATGAAAATATATCATGTAATGTATGAAAGGGGCTCAACAAAAGCTAGTGTGTATAGAGAATGAATTAAGACCCTGCTTGATACTTACACACCTTCAGAACAGGTTGTTTTGACTCTCTGGATCACCACTGGGCTGAGCTATGGCCCTTTGGATCTTTCCCTGCCTGTAGTTGTGTCTCGGTGAAGCTGCAGTTGGTGCTTTGTAGAATCAGCAGAAATGACTTCAACTCCAATCCAAGCCCTTTGCCCTTCATCCAGGGACTTGTCCCCTGGTATGGACACAGTAGAATAGAATAATTGATTGATTGGCACCAAGTTTTGGCTCTCCTTTGGGTTGCTTTTTTCATAGAATAGAGTAGGGGTAAAGGTACACCTAGAAAGTTAGACGGATGGTCAGAGGCTATCAAGATGTCTTCTGATACCTGGGCAATGATTATCTCGTTAGTGTGACTCTTTCTCTAATCATCTGCTTTGTTAAATAGTCAGAATCTTAGGACTCTATATCACAGCTCTTTATAGTTTATATAGTGTCTTAATGCATTACTCTTGAGAAATCTGTATGTAGGTCAGGAAGCAACAGTTAGAACTGAACATGGAACAACAGACTGGTTCCAAATAGGAAAAGGAATATGACAAGGCTGCATATTGTCACCTGCTTATTTAACTTATATGCAGAATACATCATGAGAAATGCTGGGCTGGAGGAAGCACAAGCTGGAATCAAGATTACCAGGAGAAATATCAATCACCTCAGATATGCAGATGACACCACTCTTATGGGAGAAAGTGAAGAAGAACTAAAGAGCCTCTTGATGAAAGTGAAAGCAGAGAGTGAAAAAGTTGGCTTAAAGCTCAACATTCAGAAAACTAAAATCGTGGCACCCGGTCCCATCACATCATGGCAAATAGAAGGGGAAACAGTGGAAACAGTGGCTGACTTTATGTTTTTGGGCTCCAAAATCACAGCAGATGGTGACTGCAGCCATGAAATTAAGAGATGCTTGCTCCTCGGAAGAAAAATTGTGACCAACCTAGACAGCATATTAAAAAGCAGAGACATTACTTTGCCAACAAAGGTCTGTCTCATCAAGGCTGTGATTTTTCCAGTAGTCATGTATGGATGTGAGAGTTGGATTATAAAGAAAGCTGAATGCTGAAGAATTGATGCTTTTGAACTGTGGTGTTGGAGAAGACTCTTGAGAGTCCCTTGGGCTGCAAGGAGATCCAACCAGTCCATTCTAAAGGAAATCAGTCCTCAGTATTCATTGGAAGGACTGATGTTGAAGCTGAAGCTCCAATACTTTGGCCACCTGATGTGAACAGCTGACTCATTTGAAAAGACCCTGATACTGGGAAAGGTTGAAGGTGGGAGGAGAAGGGATGACAGAGGATGAGATGTTTGTATGGCATCACTGACTCAATGGACATGAGTTTGACTAAGGTCTGAGAGCTGGTGATGAACAGGTAGTCCTGGTGTGCTGCAGTCCGTGGGTTCGCAAAGAGTCAGACACGATTGAGTGACTGAAGTGAACTGAACTGAACTGAATGCATTACTCATCATACAACATCCCTGTGATATAAAATGTGTAGATTTTATCCTTCTATGACAGAATGTGAGGCTGACAGAACAGCAGATTTACTTAGCTTGTCCAACACCACATATAGAATAAAAACCAAAATGAAAGTAAAACCTAGCTATTCAGGCTCCAAAGTCTTTACTCTTTGCAATCCAACATATCTGCTTCATGCTGTGGCACCCAAAATATGATCGTGCCCTGTTCTCTGCTTTCCTCTACTTTTTCTACTTCCTTCATCTATATCCTCTTTTTCCTGCTGCTTCTTTTGTCATTCCAGTCTTTATTTCTCATTGTCTTTTTTTTTTTATTCTTCTCCCTCCCACTCCTGCCATCCTTTTTATTCTTCTGCTTGAAATTTATAACTAGACTGACAGTAGCTAGCCGAGGGCAGACTTCTCTCATCAGACTGCCCCACTTTGGTGATTTGAATCAGCAGGGCCGTCGATTCTAAATAAGTATATAGAAAGCATTATCATTATTGTAAAATCATAACCCAGGGTATGTAGAATATCTGGGTTGGAATGGAACTTCAGTCATTTCTGACTATTCCGCTGAGCTGCTGTTCTCCTGTAGGTATGATATTTTTTGCCTGTGAGGCCAAAGGGGTGAGAGCTAGGACACCTTCCATAGGAAAAGAGCAAGAAAGAACTCACATGGGTTTTGGGAAACTGGCAGTTCTTGCAAAACAGTTTCCAATGTTGTCTTCTGTCTGCTCCTATCCATTTCTGGGAAAGCCAGGTCAAAACAAGGCTGACTAGGAACATCTGTGTACAAATCATAAACAAACTAATGTCACATATGTGACACAGATGAGCAAGAATAACTTTATGGCTTGTGTTCTGTAATCAGTCTTAGAAAGGTTTCCTAGGAAATGGGATACTGAACAGAAAAGTCATCCCAAGCACAACATTTCCATTCTTCATTTCTAAGCAGGAGGTAATGAACTTTCCATTTCCCTTATATATTTTGTTTCTGCTTCTTTAAAGTACTTGTTGAAATTTTATTTGAAACTATTTTTGGAAATAACTGGAGCATGCAGTCACTTGAGTAACATGCAGAACAGTAAGCCCCCATTTCTCTAGAGCTCCAGATTTGTCCCTTTTGGAGTCTGAAATTCAACCACCCATCTGTGCATTTGGTCCTCAGAGACCAATCAAAGCCAAAAAAGATGAAAGTCTTTCAGAGTTTTGGGCTTTTGAACATTAGAACCACTGGATCTGGAGTCAGGAAAATTCTGGATTCTGGGTCCAAGATCTGCCTTTGGTACTCTGTGACTTTGGGGAAAAAACACTTGATTTCTCTGTAGTTTCCTTGTCTGCAAAATGAAGAGACTGAATTAGGGCAAAATTCTATGATTTTAAGATATTTTAAGAATAGTCTGTGTTTCCAAAGCCTTGAGATGCCCAAGGAAAATCTAGAGGCTACTGGCTAGATGGAAATCACTTTCTGGTTTATCTTTCATTGACTTTTACAATAACATTATAATAGAACAGATGCTTTTGATGTTTAGTGAATGATTGATATAAATTGCCATAATAACATTGCTGTACTGTTTTCATTCCTGGTTCATTAACTGTTATTAAAGATACCACATGACATATCTTACATGTGCTGTGATGTAATCATCCAGAGGTTGTATTCCTTCCCTCACCAAAGGATCCCCAAGCTGACCATTTGAATCAGTGGAGGTGTGAAATTCATTTCCAGATCATCTCTTTAGGAGATCACAAGGTCATTGGCTCTCATCAAGAACATGGATGAGGAAAACAAGATTTCAGAATAGAGCAAGCAAGAAAGAAGCCAATTCCCACTGCTCCCTGAAGTTTAAATAGTTCCCCTGTGGTTTCAAGTTCAGCTCTGTTCTGCTTTTAATTTAAAACCATTCTCTACCAGGCAACTGATTTTTGCTAGTCTCTTGGGTGATTTTCTAAGACAGATTTCACTGTATTCTACCCCTGTGTGTGCACTTAGCTCCCATTAGCGGTAATGGGTGTTATGCATGTATAGCTCCCATTAACAATAATGGAAATTATGTGTGTGCATCCAGAGAAAAGTATGCTCCCCAATGTTGGAATTTTTTTAGGAGCAAAAGTACTCCTTATGCGGCATTTGGCTTTTGTTTTAGGCTCTCTATTGTGGTGACGATTTGTGCTGCCGAGAATGAACACTGTGTGAAAGACTGCCAGCCTCCCCATGTGCAATCTGTACAGTATTTTTAAAACTCTTGGGTTATCATTTTTTGCGTGACTAAAACAACAGTCAGGCAAAACTTGTTAAAGAAGTAAAACAGATCCAGGTCATTTAATAAGGGATCAAGGAAGGGACTAAGTCCTTTAAAGCCAGGAATTCTGGTAAGGTAATGTTAACCTGTTTCAGGATAACAAATATAAAGTAGATTTGAACAGATGGAGAAAATAATTCTTCAAAAATAACTGAATGCTATTTTTGCAGACCATAATAACATTCCTCCAGATGAACATGTTTTAACTCAGAAACAGTTTTTATCATAATACAGTGATGATAAATGGTAGGCCAAAGGTGATATTACAAGGGGTTGTGAATCATCAGCATATTATTAATAATTTTAGAAAAAAATCATGCAAAAAA
Organism: Capricornis sumatraensis; assembly: GCF_032405125.1. NCBI lineage: Eukaryota > Metazoa > Chordata > Mammalia > Artiodactyla > Bovidae > Capricornis > Capricornis sumatraensis. Next base: position 174,629,952 of record NC_091070.1, on the reverse strand, counting down.
GGATACTTACTTTTAATATGAAGTCAAGAATATGATTCATCTTCATTTTATGATTGGCAAAATGCACTTAACACTTAAAAATGGTTTTGGAGTGTCAGAGTGATGGCGTATGTATCTCTTCTGAAAGTGCCCTTTGTTGAATTCCAATGTTATTGTTAATTTGTAACAGATACCAATATGTGTCTAGCTTTGGAGATCTCCTGGGCACTGCTTGGAGATGTATAAAGTCAGATCTTGTGTTAGGCTTGGTGTGAATGAAAGTCACTCAGTGATGTCTGACTCTTGTGATCCCATGAACTGTCCATGGAATTCTCTAGGCTGGAATACTGGAGTGGGTAACTGTTCCCTTCTCCAGGGGATCTTACCAACCCAGGGACTGAACCCAGGTCTCCCACATTACAGGCAGATTCTTTACCAGATGAGCCAACAGGGAAGCCTGGGCTATGGTAATGAGTTACATAAAATACATTAAGGTGTTTAAGAGCACAAACCTTGGGGAAAGATATACCAAAGTCCAGACAATGACTCTGTCACCTGGGCATTTATTTTACTTCTCTGAGCCCAAGTTTCCTCATTTGTAAAATGAAGATCATAATTCTCATCTTGTTGTGAGGATTAAATAATATCTAAAATTACATTAGCTGAGCTATTATCAACCTATTTAGGGAGAGAAAACTTGATAATACTAGAAATCAGCACATTTCTCTAGTCAGATCATCTTGACTAGATTTTAGTTATCTCTAACCTATTTTGTATTCTACATACTAACTTTATTTTTTCACCATTTAACCAGAAATATGTCTATCTTAACCTAGCTTCTAATTTAAAAGTGAAAGTGAAGTTGCTCAGTTGTGTCCGACTTTGTGACTCCATGGACTGTAGCCCACCAGGCTTCTCCATCCATGGGATTTTCCAGGCGAGAATACTGGAGTGGGTTGCCATTGCCTTCTCCAGGGGAATCTTCCCCACCCAGGGATCAAACCCAGGTCTCCCGCATTGCAGGCAGATGCTTTACCCTCTGAGCCACCAGGGAAGCCCACTTCTAATTTAAGGGGAAGGATAAATCTGACAACATTGTCACAAAAAGAATCCCAGATACACAAACTGTTATTTCTTTTAGAATTCATGTCAATGAAAGTTAAACATATAAACTCTAAACTTTTAAAGAATATATAGCTACACAGGAACCTACGTTTATTTGCTGAGAACGGTAAGGACTCATATTTTCTTTCTCTTGTTGACGTGTCACTGTGATTTTGAATGTGTGAGGAATCTGCAAACAATGAAATTCTTAGTAATGCTTATACATACATTCTGTTACTATATTAAATATATTGAAATGTTACAAAAAATGTAGATCTTACCCATTTATTTAGTAGATTAACTAGATGGTCATTTAGCATGTTACATTGGAAGGAGAAGAAGACTATGCATGTGACCACATACATGATACCTAATCTCCATAAAAATCAATTTCTCCATCTGCAAAATGAAAATAGCATGTATACTCTGTCAGGTTGCTTTGAGGAGCAAATAACATACAATATATATTAAGCACCTACTGTGGTGCTTAATAATTTTATTTTTCTCTCAGCAATGTCTTGAGGATGGAGCGATTAGCCTTAAAATGATTGTAGGTGGTAGATATCAATACCACACAATGATATCAATAACACACAATGTACTTTGGCTCCCGAGGAAATATTGGCATAGGAACAATAAGTACTTATGTGAATAAAGACAGCTCTAGAAGATGATAAAGGATATCTATTTCATTGATTATTCAGTTTTGCCCAGGGCCTGCATTGCCAGCTGCAATAAGAGCATTTGTTGTTCATTCACCCAGTAGTATCTGACTCTTTGTGACCCCATGCACTGCAGCACACCAGGCCTCCCTGTCCTTCACTGTCTCCTGGAGTTTGCTCAAACTCATGTCCGTTGAGTCGGTGATGCCATTCAACCATCTTATCCTCTGTCATCCCCTTCTCCTCCTGCCCTCAATCTTTCCCAACATCAGGGTTTTTTTCCAATGAGTTGGCTCTTCTCATCAGGTGGCCAGAGTATTGGAGTTTCAGCTTCAGCATCTGTTCTTCCAATGAATATTCAGGGTTGATTTCCTTTAGGATTGACTGATTTGATCTTCCTTCTGTCCAAGGGACTCTGAAGAGTCTTCTCCAGCACCACAGTTTGAAAGCATCAATTCTTTGGCACTCAGCCTTCTTTATGGTCCAACTCTCACATCCATACATGACTCCTGGGAAAACCATGGCTTTGACTAGATAGATCTTTGTTGGCAAAGTGATGTCTCTGCTTTTTAAATACTATTTAAGTTTGTCATAGCTTTTATTCCAAGGAGAAATTTTCTTTTAATTTTATGGCTTCAATCCCTGCCCACAGTGATTTTGGAGCCCAAGAAATTAAAGTCTGTCACTGTTTCCATTTTTTTTCCCCATCTATTTGCCATGAAGTGATGGGATCAGATGCCATGATCTTAGTTTTTTGAATGTTGAGTTTTAAGCCAGTTTTTTAAGCCATTCTCCTCTTTCACCTTCATCAAGAGTCTCTAGTTCCTTTTCACTTTCTGCCATTAGGGTGGTGACATCTGCATATCTGAGATTATTGATAATTCTTTTTTTTTTTTTAAATTGATAATTCTTGCAAGAGCATGCCTAGGTTCTTTTCGGAGTAGTCTGCCTGACTCTGAAAGGGTAGAGTTCATCAGCAAGAGATACCAGGGCAGGAATTCTTTCTATTTTGATCTAGGACAGTTGGTGAATTACAACCTTATTGTGGGCAAGGACTACTTGGTAGAATCCCTAATTTTTGGAAGGATTCTATGCAAATTGCATTTCTAAATAATGACTGTGGTTCCATTTTTTATGACACGGATATCTGTTAATCAGGAATTTTTATTAAGTCTAGATAGTCTGGGCTTTTGCAAAGTTGACAGAATCTGTCTTAAAAGTTAAAATTAACCTCTAGAGTATTCTCTTAAGAAATATTTAACTTATGCTTTCATTATTTGTTTGTCCATTTATTTATCTATTGGAAACACTGACTGTAGTTTGCAGATCCCTAAAGATCAATGCCAGATTCAGACTTAAATTGAAGAAAGTGGGGAAAACCACTAGACTATTCAGGTATGACCTAAATCAAATTCCTTATGACTATACAGTGGAAGTGAGAAATAGATTTAAGGGACTAGATCTGATAGAGTGCCTGATGAACTATGGATGGAGGTTCGTGACACTGTACAGGAGACAGGGAGCAAGACCATCCCCAAGAAAAAGAAATGCAAAACAGCAAAATGGCTGTCTGAGGAGGACTTACAAATAGCTGTGAAAAGAAGGGAAGTGAAAAGCAAAGGAGAAAAGGAAAGCTATACCCATTTGAATGCAGAGTTCCAAAGAATAACAAGGAGAGATAAAAAAGCGTTCTTCAGTGATCAATGCAAAGAAATAGAGGAAAACAATAGAATGGGAAAGACGAGATCTCTTCAAGAAATTTAGAGATACCAAGGGAACATTTCATGAAAAGATGGGCTCAATAAAGGACAGAAATGGTATGGACCTAACAGAAGCAGAAGATATTAAGAAGAGGTGTCAAGAATACACAGAAGAACTGTACAAAAAAGATCTTCATGACCCAGATAATCACTAAGATGTGATCACTCCCACTCAGAGCCGGACATCCTGGAATGTGAAGTCATGTGGGCCTTAGGAAGCATCACTACGAACAAAGCTAGTGGAGGCAATTGAATTCCAGTAGAGCTATTTCAAATAGTAAAAGATGATGCTGTGAAAGTGCTGTACTCAATATGCCAGCAAATTTGGAAAACTCAGCAGTGGCCACAGGACTAGAAAAGGTCAGTTTTCATTCCAATCCCAAAGAAAGGCAATGCCAAAGAATGCTCAAACTACCGCACAGTTGCACTCATCTCACATGCTAGTAAAGTAATGCTCAAAATTCTCCAAGCCAGGCTTCAGCTATATGTGAACTGTGAACTTCCAGATGTTCAAGCTGGCTTTAGAAAAAGCAGAGGAACCAGAGATCAAATTGCCAACATCTGCTGGATCATTGAAAAAGCAAGAGAATTCCAGAAAAACTTCTATTTCAGGTTTATTGACTATGCCAAAGCCTTTGACTGTGTATATCACAATAAACTGGAAAATTTTGAAAGAGATGGGAATACCAGACCACCTGACCTGCCTCTTGAGACACCTTTATGCAATACAGGAAACAACAGTTAGAACTGGACATGGAACAACAGACTGGTTCCAAATAGGAAAAGGAGTGCGTCAAGGCTGTATATTGTCACCCTGCTTATTTAACTTATATGCAGAGTACATCATGAGAAATGCTGGACTGGAGGAAGCACAAACTGGAATCAAGATTGCTGGGAGAAATATCAATAACCTCACATATGCAGATGACATGACCCTTATGGCAGGAAGTGAAGAAGAACTAAAGAGCCTCCTGATGAAAGTGAAAGAGGGGAGTGAAAAAGTTGGCTTAAAGCTCAACATTCAGAAAACTAAGACCATGGCATCTGGTCCCATCACTTCATGGGAAATAGATGGGGAAACAGTGGAAACAGTGTCAGACTTTATTTTTCTGGGCTCCAAAATCACTGCAGATGGTGATTGCAGCCATGAGATTAAAAGACGCTTGCTCCTTAGAAGGAACGTTAGGACCAACCTAGACAGCATATTAAAAAGCAGAGACATTACTTTGTTAACAAAGGTTCGTCTAGTCAAGGCTATGGTTTTTCCAGTGGTCATGTATCGATGTGAGATTTAGACTATAAAGAAAGCTGAGTGCTGAAGAATTGATGCTTTTGAACTGTAGTGTTAGAGAAGACTCTTGAGAGTCTCTTGGACTTCAAGGAGATCCAGCCAGTCCATCCTAAAGGAGATCAGTCCTGGGTGTTCATTGGAGGGAGTGATGCTGAAGCTGAAACTCCAATACTTTGGCCACCTGATGCGAAGAGCTGACTCACTGGAAAAGACCCTGATGCTGGGAAAGATTGAGGACAGGAGAAGAAGGGGACAATAGAGGATGAGATGGTTGGATGGCATCACTGGACATGGGTTTGGGTGGACTCTGGAAGTTGGTGATGGACCGGGAGGCCTGGCGTGGTGCGATTTTTGGGATCTCAGAGAGTTGGACATGACTGAGTGACTGAACTGAATTGAAAGATCAGTGAACTTGAGTTTGTTACTTTTGTTTACAGTTCATTGTATATAAGAGATGTGCATGCTGATTTGCTCGGGTTGAGACAGAGCCCTTGTCTCTGCTATTCCCAACACTCTTTAAACTCTTGCTGTTGTTTTTCAGTCATGCAGTCATGTCCAGCTGTTTGTGGATTTGGGTCAAATCTTTTTCCTTTTCAAGGTCTCAATTTCTTCTGCTGGCTAAAGAGTTGTTATTAATGATCCTGAACATCCCATCCAGTATGAAAGTCCATGTCACTAAGGACTATATTTTTCTTTTCATGTTCCTTCCTAAGGTTAGGGATTATGCAGGTGTTTCTTCAATTTCTATGAAAATATAAAAGAGATTTAATGTCAGGTGTTTGCTTCAGTTTCTTTACCACCATTAGGCATTATCCTACTTAGAGTGACAAATTCACCAGGTAACAGTGCTCCAGTTTTCAGTATTTTTCACTATGACAGCCTGCAGCGGCTACAAGGAGCACCTTTTCCCACATAGTTACTACTGTTGACGTGAGACTCAGCACATTTGACAGAGGCGGCTTGCTATGATGGCGAAAAGGCTGCCGAGTTACACAGGAGTCCAGCTTTCACATTCACATTATTCTGTCTTTGGAAAACGTGCCTTCCACTCCCCACCAAATGTGAGAAAGAAAACTGCTTTGCTGTGTAGAACATTCTATTTTCAGAGACTCTCTGAGGAGATCATGACAGGCGTGGGCTGGATTTATGGGTGAGCTGTACTTACCAGGTGGCGTCTTAGGCTGATGAATCCCATGGTTCGTGTTAACACGTCTGGACTCTCTGCGCAGTGATACCCATGCTTTCCTCCAGGAGGCAGGCGCTGAGGGCCAGGGAAGCTGCTGCCATGCACTGAGAGACTTGATACTATGCAGAGGATGCTGTTATTAGAAAAAGAAACCTTTCTTGGAGATCAACTTCTTATTTCGACATAAAGGATATGGTACTACCTCTAAACCTGTTTCAAATCCTAGTTGGAGTGTTTTTCTTTTGGCTGCACTGGTTCTTTGTTGTGGGGCATGTGGTCTTTCTCTAGTTGCCATGAGTGCGGGCTACTCTCCAGTGGTGCCCGGCCTTATCACTGCAGTGGCTTCTCTTACAGAGCATGGGTTTTAGGGCACGTGGGCTTCAGTAGTTGTGGTGCATGGCATGTGGGATCCTAGTTTCTGGACAAGGGATCAAATCATATCCCCTGCACTGGCAGCATATCCCCTGCACTGGCAACCTTCTTACCCGCTGGACCACCAGGGAAGTCCCCTAGTTGAAGTTATTGAACAGCAACTGGACATGAGGCTATTGAATTAGCAATGAATATAGATGGAAGCTACTCAGTTGGTGTCTGGACAGGCAGTTACTCACTTAGATTTCAGTGAGATGGATGGAGTGATGGAGAAACTGAAAGACCAATTAGAATTCAAGCACTTCATATTTTAATTAATTAAGGCTTGCCTTAATCTCATTCCAATTTATAGGTCTAACTCTTTCTCATTTCTCCCCAGAACCTGTTCTTAATTCCAACCAGTCAAACCTTATAGCCTTTAGTAAGGCACATTGAATTTCTTCTGTGTTGCTTTGCTCATGTGATCCCTTTGGTCTATAGCAATCTCTCTCTTTTGCCCCCATTCATCTAATTCCTGTACTTCTCTTAAAGCACAGATCCAGTGCTGCCTACCTCCTTTGACCTCATATAAATTTCCTTTTTCTGAACTATTACTGTATTTTAACTTCACTTGTTAGATTTAACTCCTTCATAGATTATTTGGCCCTCTGATATCAGAGCATACTTTTGAAAAAACTTGTCACGACTTCTAATGAAACGTTAGAAATATAGTAAGTTCAAACAAATTTTCTTATTTATTGCTTGCCAAGGTCTAAATGATTTTTAACAATTGTTTTTTTAAATCTTTAATTCAAATGAAAGCATCTTTGACCTCCCAAAGCTGTGTCTTTCATTGATTTTGAAGTCTCTCTGTTGAAAATCTGTGAAGACCCATGTAAAGAGCCTAGTACAGACCCTGGCATATAGCTTTATCATTGTCACCTTCATTGGCTTTGTTTCCAATGGCTCTGTTTGTGGCAACATAGAATGTGTTTCCTGCTTAGTCCCCTCTAAACATACATGCAGGCCCACACATCCTTCTCCAATAAGATTATGCAAGAGATAATTCATGCTGTGTAGTGTCTTCTCCAAGGTCTCAAGGAGAAAGGGTGGCCCTACTTCAATATCTTCAGGGTTACTATCTCCCCCTCCCACTCCCCAGTGTAACACTTCTTTTTGATAGTCAGTATTATTTTTAGCATTTTCTAAATTTATTTTTCCCTTTAATCAATACACTAACCTCTCTCTCCATAGACTATTCCACAATTCATGGGTTGTTTACACTTAATGGTATTACAAATTTATTAAAAAGCCTATTATTAATAATAACGCAATTTTAATGTATTTCTTTTTGAAGTAATGGCATGATCTTTCAATGGTTCTGTTTCATGTACTTTGTAGAGTGCATTCAGAATCATTTGGTTAGATTTTTTATCCTGTATGCTTCCTAATCATTCTTAATTAATTTTAGATGTAAACAGAGTGAGAAATCTTTTCTGTTTAAAGAAATGTTATTTACCACAAAAGTAGTGCATGCAACAGCTGGTTGAAAAGAACCCAAAAGGAAGAATTATGACATTATAAACAGAAGGATTAATTTTCTTTTTCATTAACTTGTTTTGGTTCTTGAAACTAGTTTGCATTTTCTCTTGAAGTTAATTGGAGGGTGGGAGATAGAGGGACTAAGCTCTGTTAAGGGTGTCTGGATACTGCAGTCAGATCCATTTGGAATTTTGGCTCTGTGTGCATGCTAAGTTGCTTCAGTCATATCCGACTCTTTGCGACCCCATGGACTGTAGCCCACCAGGCTCTTCTGTCCATGGGATTCTCTAGGCAAGAATACATGCCCTCCTCTGGGAGGTATTTCTGACCCAGGGATCGAACTCACATCTCTTATGTCTCCTGCATTGGCAGAAGGGTTTTTTTTTTTTTTAACCACTAGTGCCACTTGGGAAGCCCAGCCATTCCCTAACTAGGTGATCTTGAACAATTTAACTTCCTTGGGCCTCAGTTTTCTCATATATATAATGGGTATAACATGAGTGCAACCTACCTTGTAAGGTTTTTATGTTTTTTAAAATCAAAAAATGTTTGCAAAAGATAGCACAATGCCCTGGAATATAGTAAGCACTTACTGCAACCTTGGAGTGATTGCATCAGCTAGAAGAAAACTGCTTATTTCTTAGTTCATCAATAATTTCCTAGGCAGCTGTTTTGACTTGCCATTCTCTGTAGCTTTGAATTCATTGGAGCCACATTAGCTATAGTTCTTTGGAAGTTACAGGGTTGGGACTTCAGCTGTTTTCCCAACGCCTGGAGTTGGGGGTTCCCTATGAAACCTGGGGAGAAATGTGAGCAGGTTTAGCCATAAATAAGATTATGCAAGAGATAATTCATGCTGTGTAGTGTCTTCTCGTTTACTTTTTCTGTGTTCATGTTTGAAAATGTCCATGTGCCTGGCTGCAGGTACAGTAAATTCTAAATTTTCATTCATTCAGTTTATAGACACAGCTTTAAGCAGAGGATGGTAACTGTAAGTTATACAGATAAATGACAGGGGCAGTTCAGTTAAAGAATCAGGAGGTCTAACATGGAGTAATCTTTTATTCATGTATTTATTTATTCATCTAATCATTACTGAGGAACTTCTGTGTTCTAGGCACTGGTCTAAGTCCTTGGAATATGCATGCATGTATGCTCAGTCACATCAGTCATGTCCAGCTCTTTATGACTTCATGAACTATAGCCCACCAGGCTCCTCTGTCCATGTAATTCTCCAGAAAAAATACTGCAGTGGATTGCCATGCCTTCCTCCAGGTGATCTTCCCTACTCAGGGATCAAACCTAAGTCAAACCTGAGTCTCCTACAACTCCTGTATTGCAGGTGGGTTTTTGTTTCTTTTACCACTTGAGCCACCGGGAAGGCCCTTGGGATATATAAGTCAACAAAATGAAGATAGAACATCCTACTTAAGGTCTGGGAGAATGGGAACACAGCAAAATCCTAAGCAAAGTATGAGAAGATAGATGAGTATTCAGAGGGATCTGCCTTAGTCTGGGGGTCATGCAGGTGCCCTTAAAGGAAATATTAGTTAAGCTGAATAGGCAATAGCATGAGGCAATGAAGTTTGTTTCGGGAAGAGAAAATAGCTATGAAAAAGCACAAGGGGCTTGCAAGAGTGTGCTGAGAATCAGGCGCTGTTAGGTGGGCTAGCATTTTGTCACCCCTTAAAATGGATATTTAAAAACTATTCACTCAATATTTATTTCTTGGGGCCAGGGAGAAATTGATTTTTCTATTATAAAAAATTATATGCAAAACACATTCACTTAGTAATTCACTTCAGCAGGGTCAAGGCAGAGTCGATATTGTGGAATTATTCAGTGAAATGTTCCCCATTTTCATCTCTTTCTTCAGTTTGTGTGTGTTTTGAATCACAGAGCTTCTTGGGAGGTGTGTTAAAAATGCAAAATTTAGGTAATAAAATAAGCTACTCATCCCTGATAAACAGCACTATGCCACATATTATTTGGTTTTGGAAATGCAACTTACTGCCAACTTCTACTTATTTTGCAGAAATATGTTTTGCAGAAACACTTATTAAGTTAGTGTGTCTGGGGAACGAGGAGAATATTTTTATTTACCTTTGTGGGAGCTCACTCTTTATAGAAGCAACACCAACATAAACAAAGAGTTAAAGACCCAAGTTAGCAAGCCAGTATTTCCAACATGCTCCAGTGAGGTGAGTACCCCAGTAGGTCCAGCCTCTACTTAAACTCTTGGTGGCTCAGACTGTAAAGAATCTGTGTGCAATGCAGGAGACCTGGGTTTAAGCCCTGGGTCGGGAAGATCCTCTGGAAGTGGAAATGGCAATCCACTCCAGTATTCTTGCCTGGAGAATTCCATGGACAGAGGAGTCTGGCAGGCTACAGTCCATGGGGTTGCAAAGAGTCAAACACGACTGAGCAACAAACACTACTTAAATTCTTAAATAAGTTAAGGATGACTGAAACATCGAGTGCAAAGGAGAGTGTGAGACAAGACTGAAAAAGTAAGTGGGGTCCAGTTATAAAGAGCCCCGTATGACATGTGAGGAGTTTGCATTTTGTCTATAAGAAAGGTGAAACCATTGAAGCGGGTTGACACGGCAAAATTTTTGATTTAGAGTTGTTTGTGTCAGTGTGAGTCAAAGCATTGGAGGGAAGTAAGACTTGATAAAGGAAGATGCGTCCGTAGACAGTTTGGATAACTGAGGCGAGAAACGATATTACATTGAACTAGGAGGTGTTAGTAGAGTGTAGGGAGTGTCTCAAAACATGAAACATAGTTACATGAAGAGGCATTATCAGCTGAACCTCTTGGCAGATAACAAAGCATCATCCCCTAGACTAGAGTTCAGGGGCAGGACTCTAGGCGGCATAGGGCACCAGTGGTAAGAGTGAGACGAGGCTTAATGGCAAGGGTTTGTGAACCTCCTTGATTAAGACAGGGATCCTGGCAATGGACCTGTCATGCCAAGAAGAGACTTTATTATAAGAAATGGGGTGAGAGAAAAAGAAGAGAGATATACGTAGAGAGGAGCAGTTCAGTGAGGATGTGGAATTGTGAGGACTCTCGGTCTGAGGGCCTTAATTGTCACACTTGTGTATCAACAGCTACTTAGAATTTGAGAGACTAGGATGCTAATAGCTGATAATGGCATAATGTTTTACATATTCAGTCTTTGCCTCTCTCCAATTCATTTTCTGAACAGCAGCTAGAATTCTTAAACAGAAACCTGATCATTCATTGCTCTGCTTAAAACACACTTCAGTGTCTTTTTGGATAAATACCAAGATCTTTCTTATGGTTTACACAGCCCTGACTACTTCTCAGTTCAGTTCAGTTCAGTTCAGTTGCTCAGTTGTGTCTGACTCTTGACTACTCTTAGCCCTTGTTCAACTTCTGGTCTCACTTTGAGGTATGCTCACTCACCCTTAGGATTCAACTACCAGAGGTGTTTTTTTTTTTTTTTTTTTTAATTCTAAATGACATTCTATTTATTTCAAGCCTCCAGACTTGTTGTGTGCAAGCTTTAAAACCCTCCTCTTCTCCTCATTTACTTTTTAAGCTCTGGTCTAAAAGCTGCTTCATCAGAAAGTCTCTAATTCAAAAGTCCCCTATTGTATACTCTCACAGCTTTCTCCATTTTCCTTTCATAGCCCTTATGATTGTAATCACATAATCATTTTAGAAGTGTTTTACCATGTCTCTTTCCATGAGTAGACTTTAGACTCCTTGCAAAGGGAACCATGCTTGCTTATTTATTGTAGTATATCTTGTGCCAGCAGAGTGTCTGACATATATAAGCCATCAGTAAATATTCGGTGAATGAATAGTTGACTCCTTGGGTTATTTTTAAGTACCCTGGTGTAGCTGTTGTTTAGTCATTAAGTTGTGTCCACTCTTTTGCAATCTCATGGACTGTAGCCCACCAGGCTCTTCTGTCTGTGGGATTTCCCAGACAAGAATACTGGAGTGGTTTGCCATCTCCTCCTCCAGGGGATCTTCCTGACCCAGTGACTGAACCCACATCTCTCATGTATCCTGCATTGGCAGGTGGATTCTTCATCACTGAGGCACCAGGAAAGCCTCAAGTACCCCGTAGCTATGCCTAAATTCAAAGCATTTTTTAAAATTTATTATTGTTTAATTTAAGGATCATTCCTTTTTTGAGAATTTTGAGAAAACTGAGAGTTTTGTTTCTCTGTCAAACATCAACAAGAATCAGCCATAGGTGTACATACGTATCCTCCCTCTTGAACCTCCCTCCCCATCCCACTCCTCTAGGTTTATACAGAGCCCCTGTTTGAGTTAACTGAGATGTAGTGGTAGTGCTGAAGTCATCAGTAACAGAAACAAGTATCATTGAGTAGGGATATACCTTCCTCCCATCCCTTACATTATACTGTTTAGGCATTTTCCTACTTTATAGCAGAATGTTTCTTCCATTGGGCAAAGAATAAGATAGAAAGGACAGAAACGTACCTACGCTGGGGTTTTGAGGGAAAAGGGTGGAGGGTAGAAAAGCTAGGTCATCTCTGTTGGAACACTGAAATCCCTAAATATAGATATTCCTAAGCAGAAGGAGGATGTTTAGTAGATATTTTGCTAACATGGATTCTTTCTCTTTTTTTTTTTTAGATATTGATTGAAAGTTGAGATGTTCATTTTTTTCTCCTTGAATTTTTGTCTTTTCTGTCCTCCATTCAAGCAGACAACACATTTCATGCATCCTTGCCACATGAAAAGTCTTTGGCAGAGTTTCCTGGCTTCTGTTTGCCCACTGAGGATAATAAAACTTGAAGAGAGTGGAAATTGGTATCTCTATGTGAAACCAAGAGAGACAGAAGGTTTGCCAAAGGAAAAAGAGCTTTCTCTAGGTCTCAGGGATGAAACAAGTCTGCTGGTTCTTGAAAAGAGGGGATGCTTAGGTCCACCCTGGAAGTACCCAAGGCTGTAGCAGGGCTTCAGGGGAAATCTCCAGGTGATAAATCAGATGGGTTAGATGCCAAGCTTAGGGTCCTAGCTTTGTTAAAGAGCCCCTGCTCTACACATGGCATGGAAATGACACACTGGTGAACTTGATGGGATCGTGTGGTTGCAGCAAAATGTAGCTGTTAACAAATGTGAACAGATACTTTGTGATCAGTGTTCTAATGCCCAGACCTGGAGTAAGGCATTAGAACCTCAATACAAACCTGGGGGTGGGAGAAAGTCTAGAATTACCTGAAGCTGAATTTCTCACAAACTCAGTGTGACTTGGTTCTCAAAATAGAAATTAGATGATTTACAAACAATAATGGAATGTGGTTTTACTAATTTATCTGATTAAGATTCATTCTTGCTACATGAAACAAATAAACAACAATAACAACAACAAAAGCTACGCTAGTCTTTTCTTGCTATTGTGAGGGGATGGTTCATTTTTATTTAAAATTTTTAAAAATTCTGAGTGAAATGTACAAGGTATTTCAAAGAGCTCAGCATTAACTATCTACTGCACTAACTGATCTCATCAGCAGCAGACAGCTCTTAATGATACCTTGATGATTAAGACTAAGAAATAAAACCCAAATCTAATCCATTCTGATAGTCACATTGTGCTGCACTTGTCTGTGGGGGCATCCCTCTTTATCTGGAAGAAAAAAAGTAACACTGAGCACCAAACAACAGAGTTGATCTATTTTCAGCAAAGAGTGATTATCTCAGTGAAGCACGTTTTACCTTAAATAGAGTAAGGCAGGTACAGTATGTGTTTCCCATTTTAGGAAGAAAATGCAAAGGCAATAGGTCTACTGTAAGAGGATCTTGATGTTGGGCTGGCAATACCAGTTTGGGTGGAGAATTGATGGCAAAGTGAAATTTGGAAATCAGAATGTTGACTACTTATTTTGTGCTTTGGTATTGAGACAAGATTTCTCTATGTAATCATTTTTGTTTGTGAATTATCATTCATTCCATTTTTCAAGAATATTTATTGAAGGTTTCACTGTGGGCTAGGTTTTGGAGACACACAAATTAACTTCAGAAAGTGATAAGCGCATGTGCAAGAATGACCGTGACACAAGGCAAGTAATAAGTTTGAAAAAGACAGGGGAGAACAATACTTCGTTTCCTCTGTTATCTTTTCCCTTTACTTTCATTTTCTTTTTAAAAATCAATACTCACATATATAATATGTAAAAGGTTTATAAACAAGTAGGAAATACTGGGTTGACAATTTCAGCCTCCACTGCCAACGCTGGGTATGAGCACTGAGGAAAAAATTTAGGGCAAAGAACGTGGGATCTGTGAGTTTATGGGGAATAGTCTTTCCCATAAATTTGAGCAAACTCCAGGAGGTGGTAAAGGACAGGGAAACCTGACATGCTGTAGTCCGTGGTGTCACACAGAGTCAGACACAACTTAGCAACTAAACAAAAGCAATATTCTCCAAGACAGCCAGATGTAACTTTTTTTGCATGTAAAGAGCCACTGAAAAAGGCTGAGATAAGGAAAATTAAAGAAAGCAGTGCCAGTGGTGTGTTGGTGATTCTTCACATTTATGAAATACACTTGTCAGTTACTTAGGAATTTTGTGAGACAGTTGTTAAACTGTTGGTACCTTGAAATCAGCCATGATGGAAGTATTTACATCGTCAGTTCAGTTTAGTCGCTCAGTCGTGTCCGACTCTTTGTGATCCCATGAACCACAGCATGCCAGGCCTCCCTGTCTATCACCAACTCCCAGAGTCCACCTAAACCCATGTCCATCGAGTTGGTGATGCCATCCAACCATCTCATCCTCTGTCATCCCCTTTTCCTTCTGCTCTCAATCTTTCCCAGCATCAGGGTATTTTTTCAGTGAGTCAAATCTTCACATCAGGTGGCCAAAGTATTGGAGTTTCAGCTTTAGCATCAGTGCTTCCAATGAACACCCAGAACTGATCTCCTTTAGGATGGACTGGTTGGATCTCCTTGCAGTCCAAGGGACTCTCAAGAGTCTTCTCCAACACCACAGTTCAAAAGCATCAATTCTTTGATGCTCAGCTTTCTTTATAGTCCAAATCTCACATCCATACATGACTACTGGAAAAACCATAGCCTTGACTAGACAGAGTTTGGTTGACAAAGTAATGTCTCTGCTTTTTAATATGCTGTCTAGGTTGGTCATAACTTTCCTTCCAAGGAGTAAGCGTCTTTTAATTTCATGGCTGCAATCACCATCTGCAGTGATTTTGGAGCCCCCCCCAAATAAAGTTGGAGAAGGCAATGGCACCCCACTCCAGTATTCTTGCCTGGAAAATCCCGTGGACAGAGGAGCCTGGCAGGCTACAGTTCATGGAGTCACAAACAGCCAGATACAACTGAGCAATTAACACTTTCACTATGCTTCATTTATTTGTTTATATCTATACACATGCATATATACAGACACAGTGACCATCATGTAAATGGCACAGGAAGGCACAAAAAGGAAAGTAAGAGTCCTTGTTTTCTAACCTCAGTGGGATGTTTCAGTCTCATCCTGAGACTATTGACTCTCTCTATCACCATATCTACTTTTAATATGCCACACTCTCCACAGACCCTAGTTGTTTTTGTTCAGAAATAACAATAAACACCAAGTCAGGGGCTCAACATAGAAATTTTAGTATTTTGTATAAGGGTTGGAGATACAGCCTGTCAATGAAGCCACCTGAGGTACAGAGCAGAAAATATATTTTTTTCTTTTTAAAGATAATTTTATGATGTTTTTAAACAAAGTTTCTCTATTAGCCCTAATATGAGATTTTTAAAATCTAGTTTCTTCTTTTCCAGTAGTTTTAATGTAGCATATTGTCATACCAGGCAACATTTTGTCTTATTTTTATAAGTCCTTTCTTATTCTATTTTTATTCCCGTCCTCAGGTACCTTAGAATGTACTAGCCTAAACCATTCCCCTATTAGCATTTTAGAGGACAGACTCTCTGAGAAGTAAAAATATTCTACCTTTTTTCCTGAAAAATTATAAAGAAGGTATAGGCAGATCCCAATGCTGGGAAAGATTGAAGGTAAAAGGATAAAGAGGGGGCAGAGGACGAGAGGGTTAGACAGCATCACTGACTCAATGGACATGAATTTGAGCAAACTCCAGGCAACAGTGGAGGACAGAAGAGCCTGGTGTGCTACAGCCCATGGGCTCACAAAGTCAGACACAACTGAGCAACTGAACAACAAAGGCAGATGACATCTGATATTTTAAAAAGAATTGTAAACAGAAGACACCAGCAATAAAGGATGTCTTTGAGATTTTGCCTAAGAGTAACCTTTAACTTTTTACTTCTATGGAAACTTCAGTCAGTACACATCTTTTGTGTCAGATAGTTTTGCTTTTGAGTTACAAATGATATATACAAATAATTATTAGCTCAATGTTATTGTATCAGTCTAAGATTTCAGTTAGAGAATGTCAGATAGTACATCTCAGTAAATGCCAAGAATCATCAGAATGTTTTCAAACCCCAAAATTTCAAGTGGAGCAATTTATGCAAGTAACACTCCCCTGTTCCACAAGACTCAACTGAAATAGACAAGAGCACATTGCATTACAACATATTTAATATTATGTTTAAACTTTTATTTAAATATTCTGTAATTCTTTTACTAATGATTCCAGAAATGTTTGGCCCATTTCTTTTTTTTTAATATAAATGTATTTATTTTAGTTGGAAGTTAATTACTTTACAATATTGTATTGGTTTTGCCATACGTCAACATGAATTCACCGCAGGTATACACATGTTCCCCATCCTGAACCCCACTCCCTCCTCCCTCCCCGTGGCCCATTTCTAATAGTTTTCATTTTCACATAAGATAAAAAGAGAGGTCATCATTTTTTAGCAACAGGAAATTTCAATTCAAATATCTGTTCTTTTATATACAGAAATGAATATATGAAAGGAATATATTAATATGTGTGTGTATTTATGTATACATCATATATCAACTCATAGTATCTCTATACTCCCAAATTGTTAATTTGTATTCGTTGACTGATTCTCCCAATATAAACTCCAATTACCTTATTCTTGTGACTTAGTAAATTTAGCTCAAAAAGATACTCAAATGTAGAGTATAGTTTTGCCAAAATCTTGACGAAGTTGACCAGGCATTGAGCTTTCTGTTTTTGGCCACAATCAGAAATAATTTGTTCTTAAGATTTTGTGGTTTATTTTAAATGCTTCACCACCAAAGAGATTCCCAAGAAATTAAATGCTTTCCGGTTGACCTTGTAAAATTATAATCTCTTGCTTTGCATGTCCAATTAGCATCAGAACTTGTTTAGGAGAGATGCTGCCATTTCAGGGCCTTGTGAGGTCCTGCATTCATATGTCCAGGTTCATTCATATGTCACACCCACAAAAGACTGCTGGCCTTATTTTCAGTCTTCTGGGGCAACTTGCTATGTTCTTTTGTATCAGTTTTCAGCATATAACCGTTCCCCCTACTCCTTCCTTTTCTATATTCCTGATGCTAGAATTCCTGATGTTTTATTAACTATAATTCATTTTTAACTGCCTTGTGTAATATATTTTACCTCTGCTAACTATTATCCATTTGATAACCCCTCCTATTCAGTCTAAATAGGAAAATGTTTAGATAGATATGTCTGAGAAATTGACATCTGTAAGTTCATTTCCAGGATGATACATGTCTCTGAAGAGTACTGAATTGTAATGTTGTCAAAATAATTCATCTAAAGAGGATAAGCAATTTATTCTCATGGGCATAATTTTGTTTAGAAGAGATGATTCTCTTGGACAGGCCCAAGTGAGATAAGGAGGATACTGACAATGTACATGTTTTCTCTAAGTCTACAAATCTTGGGGAATAATTTTCCTTTATCTTTTCATACATGTTCTTAATAGGTGATTTAGAGTCTCAGTGTGAGATTGCCACTTCTTAATAGGAATGGGGTGGATGTTTATCCCTACAATAGAAAGTGAAATGATGTTTTAAAACAGGAGCTGGCAAATTGCAGACCATGGGCCAAATTTTGCCTGCAGGCTGCTTTTGTATGGCCTGTGAATTAAGCATGATTTTTACATTTTTAGACTTGTAAATACACACACACACACACTACTATGCAACCAGGATCATATTTGGCCTACAAAACCTAAAATATTTACTCTCTGGTCTTTTATAGAAAAATCTATAAACCTTCAAGTAGCTGTAATAAAATGATTTTTTTAATCATAAATCACATGAAATTTTGTGTGTATTAACTCATTGCAATCTCAGAGGAAGCTTAAATGTATTGAGAGTTAAAGTATCATCCTCATTTTGAAGAACACTAAAGGCAGTTAGGGACTAGAGGCTATACTTATAACCACTATACTATATGGCCTCAGAATCTGATCTGTCTTGTTTGGCTGTTTTGAGGGGTGTGTATGTGTGTGTGAATCCTTTTCTTGACACCAATCTGCAATTAGTCAAAATAGGATGGTTATGTGATTGGCAGAATACTGTTTAAACATAGGACAGACTATACAAGTTTCCTTAAGCATGTAAAGGGCAAAGCTACTGCACACGAATTGGCTATTCACAGCAGCACTTCAGCTGGATGAGTCAGACCCTCTCACTCTCAAATGCCCATGAAATTGGCTGCCTACTAATACTATACTTCATCTGGGTGATGACTCTTCAGGACACTCATCTTGACAACCTTATGCTTGTTTTATACATAGTTGGTCCCTTATGACTGCTTTCTCTAGAGATTTGTGTTATGTGCCTGTCTTCCCAACATTTGAAAATACTGTAATTGTTAGCACTCCCAAAGCATCCCTCAGTGCTATTGTAGGACTGGAGAGATTAAAGGTAAATTTCTAGGCTTGCCTACCCCCATTGGCAGGTTTTAGGCTTCAGGCCTGCCTGAAGCATATTCCTGCAATAGCCAGTTTGCTATTCTTTCTGGTAGCTTTTCTTTTACTCTTGGTTTCTCTATGTATAAATTCAGGAAGAGGTTTTGATTTGTTATGAAAAGAGTTTCTATCTCTATTCCAATTTTCTCCTATGCATAATCTAAGTTCTGGCCTCCTCAATTATTATTTCTTTGTTGATTTAGTTTTACTGCCTTTGGTTTTGCAGGTATCTGTTAAAATCTTTACTTGTCATTATACATTCAGTGCCTTTGTAAGTTTATTCCATTAATAGATTTATAGCGTTATTTCAAGAGGACTTTGGGAAGGAGAGGAGAAGTAAACATATGTATAGGCTCCATCATTCCGAACTAGAACCTTTCAAAATTTATGTGGCAAGAAAATGCATTGGGGGATATATTGATAGGTTTCCTTCCACTTCATGTTTTATTACAGTTCTTCTCCTATATTTTGGGAGACTTCCCATCAGTCCTGGAATAATGAAAATAAGACTCCAAGAAGCAATTCTTCATTTTAAGTTCAAAAATCCATAGTGGAAAACAAAAAACATCTGGGCAGATATATTATTTTCTTGTCCCTAGATTGGGTAGGACTCCATGCAATGGGAAAGGGAAGAAAAGAGGAGCTCTGTGGACTGGCGTGATGTTAGCCTCAAGAGATCACCACACTCTGTCCATGCCAGACATCTCTGTGACTATTTCTTGGGAGATGCCAGAGACTTGTGTTACTTCTGCACATCATCTAGTCTCCATTCCAATGAGTGGCATGCATTGCTTAGATTGAACAGCTATTAGGATTTCTTTTTGTCCCCATTGATGAAGATCACCCATTGACAGCTGTCATCAGGGTGCTTGCTTGTCTTCCAGCAAGGCTGAACCCTTGATTTTGTTTAGACTTTAACTGACGTAGAAAATGTGAATGGTCTCACTTTCGTGGCCTACCATATTTTTTACTCAAAAAGTGGTGTTGTTCTATACACCTGGTGAGGAAATGGTTGAGATGTGTCTATCAGTCAGGAACCTGGCAGGAAATAGTTGAGACACTTAATTGGATAATTTAAGAAGAGTTTAAATATGAAGGTTTGGACAGATTTAGGAGCACCGATAAACATAGTACTAAACCCTAGGTCTAGTTACAGAAGGGCTTTAACTTTGTAGGGCCTGATGGGTCAAGGGGACAGAGTGGCTCCCAGAACCTAGAAAGGAGGGATTGTTAAAAAAAAAAGAAAATAAATCGAGCTTATTTGACTAATCTTTTTTCTCATGTAACATCTGTTGTCATTTTGTGGAACTTTGGAAAATACTGGTATAGATGTATTCCTGCCTAATAAGGTAAACTAAATGACTTTTCTGGAAAATATTCCTGATTTTTTGTTCTATGGAATTTTCAGAATTGAACCTGTCATCCAGTAAGTTCAATTAAAAAACAGCCTTTGCTAAACTTTAATTTCCGGAGTTGTTATTCTGTACTTTGTAGCTGCTCTTTATTGGAAAGTAAGGAACTGTGGCCCAGAATTATTCTTAATGAAGCAATTTTCTAATTTCATGTTATCTTCTGCTTTTCATATTTACCTATGGTTTGCTAGAAACATGGCTTAGAGGAAAATTTAGAACATAATATTAAACACTTGGCTGTTGCAGTGCTTCATATATATCAGTTCTGAAAATATATAACAATTTTGAACAACAGTACTGTGTAGTATTAATAGAGAAGAATAATTCATTTTGATTTCACAGGGCATCTGTCAGCACAAGACTTTATGCAGAATAAATTGTTAAGTTCAAGTGGGAATTGAGGATAAAGATTTTGGCTCTTCTGACTTTTGTGACTAGATTTGAAATAAGGTGGGTAATCAATGGAGGTGTGTGTTAGGGGATCAGAGACTCTTTGGGCAAAAATTCCACGAGTTATTTCTTCCTTAATATCTGAATTTTCTGCACACAGAGAGTTGATTTAAGATCTTTCAGTATGTTTCTTTTACTGTCTGTAGTCTAAACAAGAAGTTTTATATTTTGTATTTTTCATTTCATTTTCTAGATATTAAATTACTCCTTCGCTCAGAAAGGTCATTTAAGAGGGACAGCAATATATCACTTCACTGATACTTGTCATGTAAGTAATACATTTACTGTCATGGGCATCTGTCAGTTTGAGGAGAATGGATTTTGTTCTTTTCTATTACTATAGAAAGTAGAATATTTATTTACCTACCCTGCTGCTGCCAAGTCACTTCAGTCGTGTCCGACTCTGTGCGACCCCATAGACGGCAGCCCACCAGGCTCCTCCGTCCCTGGGATTCTCCAGGCAAGAACACTGGAGTGGGTTGCCATTTCCTTCTCCAATGCATGAAAGTAAAAAGTGAAAGTGAAGTTGCTCAGTCATGTCTGACTCTTAGCAACCCCACGGACTGCAGCCTACCAGGCTCCTCCACCCATGGGATTTTCCAGGCAAGAGTACTGGAGTGGGTCGCCATTGCCTTCTCCAAGTCCACAGTATGTGAAATATCTAAGATTATGTTAACTCTTTAGACCACAGGGGTGCCAGATTACATGGCAGTTCAGTTCAGTCCAGTTCAGTCACTCAGTCATGTCCAACTCTTTGCCACCCCATGAATCATAGCACACCAGGCCTCCCTGTCCATCACCAACTCCTAGAGTTCACTCAAACTCATGTCCATCAAGTCAGTGATGCCATCCAGCCATCTCATCCTCTGTCGTCCCCTTCTCCTCCTGCCCCCAATCCCTCCCAGCATCAGAGTCTTTTCCAATGAGTCAACTCTTTGCATTAGGTGGCCAAAGTATTGGAATTTCAGCTTCAGCATCAGTCCTTCCTATGAACACCCAGGACTGATCTCCTTTAGAATGGACTGGTTGGATCTCCTTGCAGGTCAAGAGACTCTCGAGAGTCTTCTCCAACACTATAGTTCAAAAGCATCAATTCTTCTGCACTCAGCTTTCTTCACAGTCCAATTCTCACATCCATACATGACCACTGGAAAAACCATAGCCTTGACTAGACGGACCTTTGTTGACAAAGTAATGTTTCTGCTTTTGAATATACTATCTAGCTTGGTCATAACTTTCTCTCCAAGGAGTAACCGTCTTTTAATCTCATGGCTGTAATCACCATTTGCAGTGATTTTGGAGCCCCCAAAATAAAGTCTGACACTGTTTCCACTGTTTCCCCATCTATTTCCCATGAAGTGATGGGACCAGATGCCATGATCTTCGTTTTCTGAATGTTGAGCTGTAAGCCAACTTTTTCACTCTCCTCTTTCACTTTCATCAAGAGGCTGTTTAGTTCCTCTTCACTTTCTGCCATAAGGGTGGTGTCCTCTGCATATTTGAGGTTATTGATATTTCTCCCGTCAATCTTAATTCCAGCTTGTGCTTCTTCCAGCCCAGCGTTTCTCATGATGTACTCTACATATAAGTTAAATAACCAGGGTGACAATATACAGCCTTGACGTACTCCTTTTCCTATTTGGAACCAGTCTGTTGTTCCATGTCCAGTTCTAACTGTTGCTTCCTGACCTGCATATAGGTTTCTCAAGAGGCAGGTCAGGTGGTCTGGTATTCCCATCTCTTTCAGAATTTTCCACAGTTTCTTGTGATCCACACAGTCAAAGGCTTTGGCATAGTCAAAAGCAGAAATATATGTTTTTCTGGAACTCTCTTACATGGCAGTGATAAGATCAATTCTCTGATACATGGGTTGTAGTGAAGCATTTTCATAGAGAGAAATAATCACTGTTCAAGGGTTGGTTATCGTAATCATTAAGATAAATAGTGTAATGATAAATATTTAATAACCACCTCTGGTAGGAAGGGGAGTACTGCTCATTTCTATGATGTAAATAATGCCATCCTGGCCACTTTCAAGTTATAAACTTGAAATCATTGAACTTGAGTTGGGAACAGATGTGCAGTAGCCAACCATTTTATAGGGTGTTCCACCTTACAGATATTAAAAAAAAAACATAAATTCAGGAACAGCGATAATAGTATAATTAGTGAGGAAGCAATGTATTTTTGGCTACTTTTTACCTATGTAATTAATTAGCTTTTATAATTTTGCTGCACCCAGCACAGCTTGTAGGGATCGAAAGTGGTTGATGTACAGTTTGGAGAAAGGAAACTAGAGACAAAATTAAAGTTTTCAAGATGGGATTGGGGGACTTAAGACCTGTAGGATAAAGAGCTCTGCTGACACATCACTTTTATTGAGCTCTTGGTATGCAGAAAGTTTCTGGTTTTTAGATAACATAAGGTGCCCATGCCCCAATCACGTCCCAGAGTTAATGTTCTTCTTTGTACTTTTATGTTATCTCCTAGTACCAAGGGCCAGAGAAGGCAATGGCACCCCACTCCAGTACTCTTGCCTGGAAAATCCCATGGATGGAGGAGCCTGGTAGGCTGCTGTCTATGGGGTCACACAGAGTCGGACATGACTGAAGCGACTTAGCAGCAGCAGCAACAGTACCAAGGACATCCGACAGCCAGGGGCAGCAGTCCTCACATGACCATTGAAAGAACATCAGAGCGTGCTCAAGCAGCGTTCTGAATTTGCGCGACCTGGTGTTCCATGGTCCACGCTATGTTCCTCCTTAGCTCAGCAAGGCATGACGATGCCAACTAATCAGCCTGATGTACTTTTTGTTTAGATTATACTTAGTTGCTGTATCTCACTTTTATTCTTTTCCCATGGTGTTCTTCTCATGGCTTAGCCAGAGTGACAGGCAGCTGACTATTAACCCCTGCATAATTTGATTTTCACTAATGGTTTTGTTTAACAACCAACTCAAAAAAGTTTAAATATTTAACAATTGACTTCCTAAGCTAGTACAAGGTGTCTCCCATACAACACAGATGAGAGCATGAAGTTTATCATTAGATAGTTCTGAATTTGATTCCTTGCTTTGTCACTTAAAAACTGGCTATGTGAAGTTTATATTTCTTTTTAAAGTTTTAGTTCTCTCAAATGAAAGGTGTAGGGAAAGAGCAAATTAGCCAAGATGGTAGTGATCAGGCTCTTGCCCACGGCCTCTCATTCTAGCCCCATGTTTTATAAATATATGGTTATGTGACAGCTAAGATTACTTATAGCACTGCACATGTGGTCACAATGTACCTGCTTGGCCACAGGTCCCTTTTGTTATATAAACATATATAAACTCCAGCTGAAAAACCTTTGAGGCTGCACTATGGCTGCCTTATGGCTGTGTCTGCTGGGTCAGCCACGAGAGGAGAGAATACAGCGTGTCTGCTGCTGCAGCTGCTGCGCCAGTTAGGAGAGTATAAATTTGTCTGCAGTTCCTACCACTCCTTGGAGTTTTCTTCCAGCTTCTCTGCTCACGCCTTGCCTACCATGGGTTCAACAAAC
This sequence comes from Capricornis sumatraensis, assembly GCF_032405125.1. Classification (NCBI taxonomy): domain Eukaryota; kingdom Metazoa; phylum Chordata; class Mammalia; order Artiodactyla; family Bovidae; genus Capricornis; species Capricornis sumatraensis. The sequence continues at coordinate 174,605,792 of NC_091070.1, read as the reverse complement.
CATGTGAACAGTGAGATACAGCGAGTCAAAAGGTAAGGGTAAAAGTTATATCTACTTTGATTAGCTGCATATGTGTGTTAGTCACTCCATTGTGTCCAACTCTTTGCGACTCCATCGACTGTAGCCCTCCAGGCTCCTCACTCCATGCAATTCTCCAGGCAAGAATACTGGAGTAGTAGCCATTCCCTTATCCAGGGGGTCTTTCCAACCCAGGGATAGAAGCTGGATCTCCTACATTGCAGGCAGATTCTTTACCATCAGAGCCACCAGGGAAGCACTCAATTAGCTATTGTCAGGATTAAATAAAATGGGACTTCCCCCTCCTCCGGACAGTAGGAGACCTATAGCTAAAGATTTCATAGGGTCCTTATTAGAACTGTGATCACAAAGCTTTTTTTTTTTAACTAAAAGAGAAAGCCATTAAGAGGAATATGCTCCACTCTACATAATGATGCAATTTGCATAATTCAAGGGAAGATAGGTAGGCTTCTTTAAGAATTCAGACTATACTGTCATTACGAACGCATATTTTTCCTTCATTCCTTCTGCCTTTAGTAGTAGGATTACAAAGAAAATCGTATTTCTTGGAGTGTTGGCCCATGCCCTGTAGTGTTTTGTGAGTTGTGTAGGCCAAAGCCTCCTTCTTGGTTCCTCCTTTATAGATTCTGTGGGAAAATGGTGATACTTTTTCCCATTTGGTGGGATACTTACCCAATACTTACACACATTGGGTGGCTACTTACACAGTTTACCTTAGAAAGGAAGCGGGTGATTTAGGAGACAGGCGTAAATCTGAGGATAGGGAACAAGACAGAACTGAGTTTTAGGATCACAAAGGTCAGGAACAGCTTTGTATACTGATGAAGTGACTGTGTTCAGTAATTATTATGATCTTTAAACACTGTAGTCTTCTTTATTAAGAAATAATTCCACTCAACATTGTTTAATAAAAAAGATTATTTGCTTAAAATTAATAACTACACAGAGAAGCAAATAGAACATAAAATCAGAAAAAAAAATAAAAAACTCAAGGAGATATTATGAAAAGTAAATGATTAAACTGCTGTAGATCCTGGCTTGTCTATACCAAGACTAAAAGCTTATATCTCTTGTTTTGTTTAAGCTGTTTTTAACAAGACAGTCATTACTTTCAACAGATGAGTTTCCAGACCAGATGTATATAATGAGAACCCTTGAAAGTCATGAAGACTCCACAGAGCACAAGAAATCTATATTTACTTGGATTACCAAAAAGTAAATCAATTACAAATGCCACTACACTAATGTCTTGAATAAAAGATAAGAAAGAACATTCAGTATTATTTTGAAGAGCTTAACAAAATTAATTAGTATTATTAAATTTTTAAGTGAAGGACATTTGCCCTTCAGCTTTCGCAATAAAGACTGTCTTTCTCTAAATTGTTAAACTTGACCATTTTTACATGAGTAGTTGGGAAATGTCAAAATGAAAAAAGTAAATGTGACATATCTGAAACAATTTAAGGACAATTAACTTTAATAATGGGAAAATGTGTACAAAATGAGAAGGTAAACAATATGAAGGGGAAAAGACACCAAATATTCTTTTTAAATATTCTAAACTGAATACAAAACATTAGTTAGTAATTAACAACAACAACAAAGACCCGATGAATAGTTTTTAATATTTTTTTTGTCCATTGGAAGCCATCTTGATGTCGTGACTTTGAATTTTAAAAAATGAAACAAGTTCTAGAATGTGAAAAACAGCTGCTGAAAAATATTAGCAATACATTTTCTGACTAGGCAGCTGTTATGAAAGGTAAGGACAAAAGGCTGCAAACACTCTTTAGAAACTTTAATAAATAAGCAGAATATGTGCCATGCGAGCTCATTTCCTTAGTCTTGTCAGAGAAAGCTACTGTGACAGTAAATGAATTTTTTGGACTACTTTAGTATTTTGCAACAGCTATGTTTTTTTCCAGATTCACCTCATAGAGTATTTTAAACACATGCAACTTGTACTTTTTTCCCAAGAGTTATAATATGCAAAAAGTTTATTGAAATAATTGATGAAGCTTGAGTGTGCCATTAATTGTCTTCTGAAAACATTTGGAATGTTTCAGTAAAACAAGTGGGAAATTGGCAGGCTACAGTCCATGGGGTCGCAAGGAGTCGAACCCGACTGAGCAACTTCACTCCACTTATTCACTCCATACTTTATCACTGGAGAAGGAAATGGCAACCCACTTCAGTATTCTTGCCTGGAGAATCCCATGGACAGAGGAGCCTGATGGGCCCTGGTCCATGTGGTCGCAGAGAGTTGGACACGACTGACGTGACTGAGTACGCACACAGGTTCTTTTTATAATCTACTTAATAAAGAAGTGAACTATGGGAACATAATGTGAAAGATGTTTAAGAATAAATATTTGCTTACATGAAGATAACACAGCAATCACAATACTTTATATGGATAGCAAACTGGGAAATAGTACTGTTGATTCAAAGAAAAGTGGAAATGCTTTGAAATCTACAGCCCACATAGAAAAGAAACTGAATAGAGTATATCCAAATTTTACAGTAATCCTAAAAACATATATAACATGAATGATTTTATTGATAATCTAGAAAAGTCTTTAATATGTAAAGCTGAAATAATTTTTTTCCAACACTAAAACAATGCAATCAGTCATTCTAAACCAAATTGTTGCTGTTGTTCAGTTGCTAATTGTTTGACTCTTTGTGATTCCATTGACTATAGCACACCAGGCTTCCCTGTCCTTCACTATCTCCCACAGTTTGCTCAGACTCATGTCCATTGTGTTGATGATGCCATCCAACCATCTCATCCTCTGTTGCCCCCTTTTCCTCCTGCCCTCAATCTTTCTCAGCATCAGGGTCTTTTCCAATGAGTTGGCTTATTGCATCAGGTGGCCAAAGTATTGGGAGCTTCAGTATCAGTCCTTCCAATGAATATTCAGGGTTGATTTCCTTTAAGATTCATATTGTTTAAGCCATTCTCTCTAAAGTATGATATTATAGCAGCTTGAACTTGGGCCACTTTTGTGGCTGGGGTCTGTATTAAGCTTTTTGTAGCTCTTTTGCTTGGAGAGGAGAGCAGCCTCTGTCAAAAAGTGACCTATATTTAAGACAATTCCACCAAAAAAAAAAAAAAAACCAATAAAAATGACAACCAATATATTGAGACATAATCATATGCCAATTCCAAGTTTAATTGTTTTGGATGTGCCATGTCCACCCGCACATACTGTGTCTTCCTTGAGGTGGCCTTCTCTGGCATGGAGGAGGAAAGTTGATTTCGATGCCTTCCTGAATTGATCATTTTGGAGTTCTTCCCAGCAGTGTGTGCTACTCTCCAGAACTCCCACTTCTGCCAGCACCATTTTTTCACACTTATTGTATGCCGGGTGGTGTTCTAAGTGTTCAAAGCACATTAACAAATGAAACAGAACATTGAAAATGGAATTTTGACTCGGGATACATTTGGTAGTTGCTTGCTAAGATTTTTGTTGTTGTTGTAGATTTGGTATTATTTTTAAATCTTTGCCAAATTTGTAGTTTTCCGCATTCACATTCTTACTACCTTCATATTAAACCATACATTCATGATAATTCTCATACTGCCTTCTAAACAAAACATTTCTCGTCTGAATGTACGATCTACATTTAATGTGGTCATAGTCATCACTAATTTTTCTATATAAGAGAGTAGTTTTTAGGCATGGGTATTTTAAACTTTTAGATTTTATAATCATGTTACACAGACATGTCATGCTCCAGAACCACTGGAGATTTGTTCTACTTAATGATCAATTAATGAATGCTACTTGGGAGCATGAAATTATTCTGGATATTTTATTTTATCTCATGCCCTGCTCCTTATCAGTGGCCATCACTTTCAGGTTAGTGGATTCTCAGCCTTCAGGCAAAACTTAAAAAAACAAAAAACAAAAAACAACCTTGTTTGCATTGCTCCAGGCTGATACCAGAAATGTCTGGAAAATAGCAATTTTCTTAATTGGGTTGAAAATATATATATAAGCAGACATAACATGCTTATGGTCAATTGTAAATTTATATTGCTGTTAAGGAAAAGTTTTATTCAGATTTTGAGAACCCAGAATATATATTTAAAAGGAAGGAAAAAATTGAGGGCTACAGTGAAATTATTAAGATAGGCATAATTTTGCAGTTAAGTAATCTTGCTAAATTCCTTGTATTGCAGCTGTACATAGGTATAAAAAGTAATTAGAATTTCATATGAGAAGACTTCTGCAGAGTCTTAGAATCCACATGGGAGACTGGCTGCAGAGATATTGATCAGGGGAAATATGTACATATATCTTGTCTTAAATTCAGCAAAAGTTTTGATAAAGTGCCTCCATATTATTTTCACTTAGCTGGAAAAATGTGAGTGGAATGAGGTGTAGTTGAGTGAATCTGCCCAACTGTGCTGAGGTAGTTTATTTGACTTATAGATGTTCAGTGATGGTTATGGAGCTAAATTGAAATGAACCAATCTATGTTCATCTATACAGAGCGCTGCAGTAGTGTACCTTGTGTCATTCTATGTATACCTGTGGCGGATTCATGTTGATGTATGGCAAAACCAGTACAATATTGTAAAGTAATTAACCTCCAATTAAAATAAATAAATTTATATTAAAAATAAGAGCTTTTTAGATATAGCTCTCAGAAAAACATGAAAGATAAATTAATTAAAAATAAATAAATAAACCTTGTCCTGTTCAGTATGCTGATCAAAGATGTGTGAAGATTTCCAAGACCAATTTGTTGACCCATGTGCTTCCTCATAGTTAAATCTCACAAGTCTTTTTCAACCTTCTTGTATCTGCTGCTTTACTGGCATGTGGCACTGACTTTTTTTTTTTTTTTTTTTTAGAAAATGTATCTTCAACTTCTAAGGTATTATTTTTCTAGTTTCCTGCTCAACTCTTGAGTTTTCCTCCTTCTTCTCTGAGTTCATGCTTATTCATCCCTTAAGTATTCATTCTCACTCTTCACAACTTTCCCACTCACTGGGTGTTTTCATTCATGCTCTTGGCTGCACCTATTTATAATATGATGGCTCTCAGATCTGTGTCTTCAGTCTAGACCACTTTCCTGGGCATCCAAACAGTATGTTCATCCCACTCTTGGCGTATTGCCTCTTCTCACTTTAATTAGTATCTTGAAACTGTGGACTCAGAGAGAGAGGGAGAGGGCGGGATGATTTGGGAGAATGGCATTCTATCATGTATACTATCATGTAAGAATTGAATCGCCAGTCTATGTCTGACGCAGGATACAGCATGATTGGGGCTGGTGCATGGGGATCACCCACAGAGATGTTATGGGGAGGGAGGTGGGAGGGGGTTTCATGTTTGGGAACACATGTAAGAATTAAAGATTTTAAAATTTAATAAAAAAAAAAAAAAAAAAGAAATATCTTAAGCTCCCTTCTCCCCCCAATCTTAAAGTTTCTAATAATTGAAAAAAGCACTGGCACTGGACACACAGCTGTGTTTGATTTTTTTTTTTTTTTAAACATTCATCACTTATTAGTTATACAAATCAGGGCAAATTTTTTATCCTATCTGTATTAGTTTTCTATTGTTGCATAACAAATTACCACAAACTCAGTGGCTTCAAACAACTTATATAATATCACTTAACTTTTGTGGACTTCTCTGGTGGCTCAGACAGTAAAGAATCTGCCTGTAATGCAAGAGACCTGATTTCAGTTCCTGGGTCAGGAAGTTCCCCTGGATAAGGAAATGGCAACCCAGTCCAGTGTTCTTGCCAGGTAATTTCATGGACAGGGGAGCATGGTAAGCTACAGTCCATGGGATTGCAAAGGGTTGGACACGACTGAGTGAGTAACACTTTTGTTTTGTGGGTCAGTCATCGGGGCATGCCATAGTTGGATACTCTGCTTAGAGTGTCTCTTAAGGCTGTAATCAAAGTTTCAGCAAAGGCTAAGCTCTTATCAGATGCTCAACTGAAGTATCCATTTCCAAGCTCCCATAAAACTGTATAGAACTTACTTGTATTTACATGTAAAATGGGATTAGGTATAAAACTCAGATGATTTAAGAGTTAGTAGCTCTTGTGTGGCTGACTCTTTGCAGTTCCATGGACTATAATCCTCCAGGCTCCTCTGTCCATGGAATTTTCCAGGCAAGAATACTGGAATGGGTTGTCATTCCCTTCTCCAGGGGATCTTCTTGACCTAGGGCTCAAACCTGGGTCTTTTGCATTGCAGGCAGATTCTTTACCATCTGAGCCATCAAGGAAGCCCAAGTGCTGTACCTGCATGAACAATGCTATGTAAAATATTCTTATGCATTTTTGGCCTTCATATATTAAATATCATTTGTATCTCCTATTCATTATTATTACCAGAAATACCTTCATAATTTTTAAAACACCTTTTATGGGTGATATTGCCCTATTGCAAGTCACTAGAGGAGGGACTTAAAATATCATTCCTAACAAACAAATGTAAGTTTTGTGGCAGAAACTCATCAAAACACTGTACTATTCATTCTCATACTCAACAAATTCTTACTGAGCACCTACCTGTGGAAGGTGTTTAGGCACTATCTTGCAATGCAGTGAACAAGACAATATCTCACATTCTCTCAAGGAACTTGTATAAACAACACAAGGGATATTAAGAATGGATGCTGCTGCTGCTGCTGCTAAGTCGCTTCAGTTGTGTCCGACTCTGTGCGACCCCATAGATGGCAGCCCATCAGGCTCCCCCGTCCCTGGGATTCTCCAGGCAAGAACACTGGAGTGTGTTGCCATTTCCTTCTCCAGTGCATGAAAGTGAAAAGTGGAAGGGAGGTCGCTCAGTCGTGTCCGACTCTTCACGACTCCATGGACTGCAGCCTACCAGGCTCCTCCATCCATGGGATTTTCCAGGCAAGAGTATTGGAGTGGGGTGCACAGTGATCACTTAATACTCTTCCTTTTTTGTACCAAGACAAGTCTTTTAAATACGTAGAACTTATCAGTTACCTGAATCCTCTATTCTTTAACTTCTTGTTTGAAGTTCAGTTGAAGTTTATTAGGGAATGTTCTATGGAGAACGGACCTGTCTACTATATAATTTTTTTTTAAATATAGCCACAAACTTCCTTTTCAAGATTTTCTCCTGTTTCTTGCCACATGCATTTTCTTTTCAGATTTAACTGAACCATTGACTCTTCAGTGAATAGGTCTTAAATTCTTTTACTTCTGTGCCTCCCTTTATGCTATCATTGTCTAGAATGCTCCACACTGTCCTCACAGTTTCATGTGTCAAAATTGTCTTTGTCAGACTTCCCTGGTGGTCCAGGGGTTAAGTCTCCATGCATTAACTATAGGGGATACAGATTTGATCCCTGGTCAGGGAAGTTCCACCTGGCAGTTGGTGTAGCCTCCCCCCAAAATTGTCTTCCTCTTTCAAGGTCCTTCCATGAAGCCTTTTTTTAAAAAAGATTGATCTATATTTATTTATTTATGGCTGCGCTGAGTCTTCATTGCTCCCTATGACCCTTCTCCAGTTGCAGAGAGTGGGGGCTACTTTCTAGTTGCATTGTGTGGCCGTCAATTGCAGTTATGTTCCTACCATTGACAATATTCTCTTCTCTTGGTTTTGAGCTTGACATAGAGACAGAGATATCAGGAGTCCAAAAAATATTTACTAAAAATAAGAAACAAAAATCTGCCTTGTAGTATGGTTATCTGTATATTTGATTAATCTGTAATCCCTACTTTATCCCAATTTTAGGCACTTTAACAGTTGGGTCTCTATTTTACTCATTTGTCAGTTTGCTTCAGAGTCAAGTACAATGTTGTATACTTATTGTTCTATTTATTTTTCATGAAATAATTGTTAAATGTCTACTACCTGCTAGAAACTATAGGTGCTGAGGTAAATCACCTTAGTTCTGGAATTAGAGAACCTGAATTCAAATGCTATCCCTTCTCCTCACTGGCTGTGACATTGGGCAAGTTTCTCAGAGTTTAAAGGCCTTGAGTTCCTTATCTGTAAAATAATGGTGACAATATGATTATGGCGGGGGGTGGGGGGGGAGGATGATGATGATGGCTAATGTTCTGTGTACTGGGCCAGAATCGTGATCCAGAAATAATGTCTTTGACATCAAACTTCAACTATAAATTGATTAAATGGAGATAAATGTGTTGGTGCTTTCTATTGCTCTAGAATGAAATTCAGTTTACTTACAATGGCCTAAAGCCAAGACCTACAAGATCTGACTCCTCCCTACCCATCCGTACCATTCTGACCACTCACTTGCTTGCTTTGAGGGGACTACTTTCTGTCTTTCAAGCAAGATGAGTAACTTTCCATTTTAGCCTTTCACATTGTCACATGATAGTCTCATTTCCTTGTTGACCTCAACATCACTTTCTCTCAGAAGACTTTACCAACCCTTTATCTAAAGTAGCCCTCTGCTTACCATCTCCCTCATCATCCAGTCATTCTCTCTGACCTCATTTATCTTAATAGATATTCTTTGCCAATATCTTCACTTTTTAGGGGGTCTGATTGTTTCTTATTGATAGCCTATTTCCCCTACCAGAAGGTAAGCGTCATTAAATTTGAGCCTGCTTGACACGACTGAGTGACTGAATTGAACTGTGTGCTATTTGCTAATCTAGTTACAATGTCTGGCACAGTACTCAACCCAATCAGGTACTCCCAAAATAGAATTGTATGCATAAGTGAAAGAATAAATACTCTATAGGTTGTTAAGAACGTTAAATACAGAGTGTCTGGCAAAAAATAGGTGATAAAAATTAATGTTAGCTATTATTATCATTACTAATGATACCAAGAAATTGTCTCCAATTTTGTACAGTTCACAGTCTAGAGAGAAAGATATAGGTGTGTAACAAGCCAATTATAGTAATAGTGCTGCATGAATTGGGCTTTTGTGATCTAGGAAAATGTAGATATGCTTACAAAATATTTGCTGAATTGTTGGTTTTCATTTGAATGGTCTTTAAAAACGGCCTAAGAATGAGCACAGGATGAGAATGGAGGCTGGAACTCATGCCAATCCTTGTAAATAGATTGAACATTTTGTTACCTTCAGTAGTAACGGTATACTTTCCAAGATAGAGTATTCCAGTGTAAGGAAAGGCTATGTTATGTTTGTTAACTTTATGATCTGCTCTGTCATAATACACATCTTGGTGCAGATCATATTTATGCTTTCATGACCTTTTTCTCTCCTCCCTAGTGCATAAATCAAAGAGGTATTTGTAAGGTGCAGCCATTCCCAAGGTCTCTTTGACCCCAAATTAAATCTATTCTAAATGAAGGAGATCCTTGTAGCTTTAAAACCAGACCTCTACCTTCCCTCTTCTAACCTGTGTGTTGCTCCTCATTCTCTCCTGTAAACATTTTGAGGCTGCCGCTTCCCTCTTTATTACTTCCTCTGCCTATGCCCTATAATCACTCTCCCCAATTTTAAAGTTTATACTTGATTCTTCACAAAATGTTCTGTATCTGCGTCTCCTCTCCTCTTACCAACTTTTGGTAATTAGATTTACTCTTATGAAATACTTCTCCTTCTATTAGAAAATCTTGAGAGCACAGTTGTGGAGATAAGACTGACCTCTCAAATTTTATGACTAGAACCATAATGTTTCCATGTTGATAAATTATAGATACAGTAAGGCAGTTTCTTTTCCCACCAGGATTTCTGTTTGGGCATGTTAAAACTGTCAAACAGTAAGAGAGAGACAACATGATCATTTTTTCTCGTTGGTTGATTTCCCACATCAGGGATATGCATTAACAGGGGTTTCAATAAGAACATTAATTTTATTTTAAAATAAGGAAATACACAAACAAGGTCTTTGTGTTATGTGGAAAATATGTTACTGTTAGGAATGGATCTGGTGAGTCATCGCTAAGTACTTTCAGTTTGTTGATTCTGTAGATGCACAAGTTCAAAGATCAAGTAATGCCCATCAAGTTTGATGAGATACTAGTGACAGACCCTTCTGGTGATACTATCACTGAACTGGTTAAAAGTAGCAAAGAATCTGCCATGAGTCTTTCTGAGGGCATAACAGGACTCTGATAGGAAAACAGGGAAGGGAGGCACTGGGCCTGGGTGAATGGACAATGATTGCAACTGATTCACTTTTAGAAGGAACAAGATCAACAACAACACTTTGCCTCTTCAGATTATCAGGCAATAGATTGCTGGTGAGTAACATGTTCAGGGAGTCTCTGCCCTAGAACTTTAAAAAGAACATTGAAATAAAATCCCAGAAAAATTAATGCATGCTGCTAGAAGAACAGATTTCAGGTGGTAGTGGTCATTTAAATAAACAATAAGAATAATAACAGACTTTCCTGTAGCTCAAATGGTAAAGAATCTGCCTGCCATTCAGGAGACCAGGGTTCGATTCCTGGGTTGGGAAGTTCCTCTGGAGAAGGGAATGGCAATCCACTCCAGTATTCTTGCCTGGAGAATTCCATGGACAGAGAAACCTGGTGGGCTACAGTCCGTGGGGGTCACAAAGAATCAGACATGACTGAGCGACTAACACACAAAGAAGAATAATAACAATTAGAACAATACATGGAAGAGACAATACACACATAATAGCAGTATGAAAACAGACAACTCCAGAGAAAATGTAGAGCTAATGGTGGTAGCCAAGAATTTAGCACCTAGTGTATGTGTTTATGCTTATATTTCATTCACACGACAGATTAAAAAGATAATATGCGAATAGCAAAGTTAAAGTTTGAAGCAAAAGCAGTCTGACTCTAGGGCTCATGCTTTTAACTCCTATATTACATGTTTATTACACTATACTCTACTTCCAAATACAGTATTTTTATTTCTTTTGCATATTGTATTATAGCTTTCTGTGAATGTGTACTTCTGTGTGTTTATCCTTCACCAGTTTGCAAGCTCCGCAAGAAAAGGGACTGGGTCTGTCTAGTTTACCACTAAGTTCCCAGAAGCCCAGTGCTAGTCACATTGGTGTCTAAAAGACATTTATTGATTGATCAGTGTCAACAAGCAAAACTGAAACAAATTAGGCACTTCTGGCTTTAAACGCTGAAGGAGGAAAGGGGTTTAATACCACTGTGCATCTTTCCTTTGAGGACCTAAAATCTCCGTCATTGTCCACTACTGTGTGCCAAAATGTAAGAAAGCAAGATCGACAAGGACATTTCCAATGGCAAGCGGAACGTGGTAGACTGAGATGAGAAAAAGAAGAGAAAAATTTTCTCAAAATCTTTTACTATAATTCCCATCAAGTTTCTTAAAAGGCTTGGGATAGAACTATGCATTGCAGAAGTTAAATTTGAGAAAACACTCTCTGAATCTTAAAAATGTCTCCATCTTAATTAGAATGTTAATCATAAGAGCATGATCAAGTAGACTAAGATATGAAGTATAAATTCTTTTGAATCTTAAATCCCCATACTCTTCTCTTATAGAGAAAGTAGAACAACGCAGGTTGATTTTTGTGTCTAAGACAGTACTGTGGGAGGTCCAGAAGAAGCATATTATCCCCCAAACACTCCAAAACCTCACTAATCTTTGGGTATGAATGTGGTCGATTTAGCAGTACCCAAGATTTTCACTCTGTATTTTGTCACCCTGCTTATTTAACTTTTATATGCAGAGTACATCATGAGAAATGCTGGGCTGGATGAAGCATAAGCTGGAATCAAGATTGCCAGGAGAAATATCAATAACCTCGAATATGCAGATGACACCACCCTTATGACAGAAAGTGAAGAGGAACTAAACAGCCTCTTGATGAAAGTGAAAGAGGAGAGTGAAAAAGTTGGCTTAAAACTCAACATTCAGGAAACTGAGATCATGGCATTCGGTCCCATCACTTCATGGGAAATAGACGGGGAAACAGTGGAAACAGTGACAGAATTTATTTTGGGGGGCTCCAAAATCACAGCAGATGGTGACTGCAGCCATAAGATTAAAAGATGCTTACTCCTTGGAAGAAAAGTTATGACCAACCTAGACAGCATATTAAAAACCAGAGACAGTACTTTGCCGACAAAGGTCTGTATAATCAAAGCTGTGGTTTTTCCCGTAGTCATGTATGGATGTGAGAGTTGGACTATAAAGAGAGCTGAGCACTGAAGAACTGATGCTTTTGAACTGTGGTGTTGGAGAAGACTCTTCAGAGTCTCTTGGACTGCAAGGAGATCCAACTAAATCCTCAAGGAAATCAGTCCTGAATATTCATTGGAAGGACTGATGTTGAAGCTGAAACTCCAATACTTTGGCCACCTGATGAGAAGGAACTTACTCATTTGAAAAGACCCTGATGATGGGAAAGATTGAAGGTGGGAGGAGAAGGGGATGACAGAGGATGAGATGGTTGGATGGCATCACCAACTCTATGGACATGAGTTTGAGTAACGTCCCGGAGTTGGTGAAGGACAGGAAAGCCTGGCGTGTTTTAGTCCATGGGGTCGCAAGGAGTTGGACACGAGTGAGCGACTGAACTGAAGATTTTCACTTCTAAAGCTGATTCAAGTGTTCCAATACTTTCACAGTCCCACCATTCTGCAAATATCTTTGGAAATCTAGAAGAGTTTCTTACATAAGTTCATGAATTAATACAGGTTTCTGTCATGTCATTTCGTTTGTACTTCTGCATTCACTCAGGCCCCTGCTGATTCACTCCAGTTCTGATGCTCTGCTATAAAATTTGGCAGTCTCCTGTGAGAGCAAAAAAATATGTATAGCATACTCAGGTGAAGCTTCCCAGGTAGCTCAGTGATAAAGAATCCTTCTACTAATGGAGGAGACACAGGCTCAATCCCTGGGTTGGGAAGATCCCCTGGAGTGGGGAATGACGACTCACTCCAGTATTCTTGTTGGAATACTGGAAATTGCTGGAAATTTCTTGCTGGAAATCCCATGGACAAAGGAGCCTGGTGGGCTACTGTCCAGGAGGTTGTAAAGGTTCAGACATGACTGAGTGGCTGAGCATACCTAATGCTCAGTCGGATAGTTTGGGGGTGGTTTGAATCCTGAAATGTTAAGCTACTTAGGGAGAGATTCACTTTCTAGTCTCAAACTCATGATCCTGATCCTTTATCTGTGTGGAGTGTACATTGCCAAAAAGGTAGCCAGATTGGGATGAGATTTCTTTATCAGCTGCCTCACTATATCTTTGCTGTCATCTGATCCTCAAACCCTGTTGTGAAACTGCCATTCCAGATTCCTTCTTCTCTTGGTATGAATTCTTTCTCAAGATCTTTGCCAGCTTTCTGTGCCATCTGGCAATCTTACTTTCTCCCTTTCCAATCTAGTCCTGAAAAATTGTCTATGTCTATAAATCTGAATTCCTCTCATCATGTTGTGAATCAACCCCCATGTAAATCAGTGAAAAAAATGTGTAGGATGTCATCTAACTCCATATGACAGACATGTGTGAGTCTAAGCCTTGGCCTGGCTGTGACCTCATCATGTAAAATACTGTAATAGGTTTTGTTTCTAGGTCCCAAGATATGTCTATCCATAGCCAGGCTTTGCTTGGAGGTTATACTCACTTATTCATTGGAATCACTGTTTTGTTTGGAGTGAAGAGAAGTGCTGGAAACTGTATTAGGGTTTTCCAGAGAAACAGAATCAATAGCGAATATATATGTGTGTGTGTATATATATATATTCCAAATATATGCATTTATTATAAGGAATTGGATCATGCACTATGGAGCCTGAAAAGTCCCCAAATCTGAAGTTAGTAAGCTGGGGTCTCAGGGGAACCAATGGTATAGTTCCAGACCAAATGTCGGCAGCCTCAGGACACAGGAAAAGCAAATGTTTAAGTTTGAATTTAGGAAGAAAGTGATGTCCCACCTTGAAAGCAGTTAGGAAGAGTTTCTTCCCATTCAAAGAGAGTCAGTCTTTTCATTTTAGTCAGGCCTTCAACTTATTGGATGAAGCCCACCAACATTAGGGAGGGAAATCTGCTTAACCCAGGCTACAAATGTTTATACCACTCAGAAGTGCCCTCTCAGACATACCCAAAATAACGTTTGACCAAATATCTGGGCACCCCCAGGTGATCCAGTTACATTGGTACCTAAAGTGAACCATCCAAGGGGTCACATGCCCTGATTCCCATTTTCAAAAAATGTGTTTTCCTACTACATAGCTCTCACTAGGCCCAGATAAAAGGTAAACAAGTTCCCCAAAAGCTACAAAAATGGAACCTTGGGCTTTGGGGAGATGTGGAATTGAGCTATATCACAGGATCTCTAATATTACAAACCAAAAATAGAAAGGGAAAAATAAAAACATGAACAAAAACTCAACCAAAAATTCTAGTCATTAACTACCATCAAGAAAAAATGGAAATAGTACAGTAAGAGACATTTCAGAAAGGCAGCAGCCATGGAAATGAGGATTTCCATAGGGGCAGTCCTGTCTTCAGTACTGAGAATACATTTGAGAATGTTAACAAAGTCCTGAGAATTCGCATTACTTCTTTCTTTCACATCTTGAGAAAGTAAAACTTAGTAGCATATTCTTAGGTCTTCCTTTCTCAAACTGGTTGATTCACTATATGAAACCATGGAAATGAACAAGTGTTGATTTTTTTTTCCCTGAAGTTGTATTGTTAAGGTCAAAGGATGTAAATGACAGAAAATGGGAACTAATAGCTATTCTAGATGTTTTTGTATTACTTTCACACTTAAATATTGCAATAGGTAGCCCTGGTTATGCCATTGTGTATGGGTGAACTGAGGCATCTTTCCTCTTGATGTACCACTGTTTGCTGGCTTAACTTCTTGTAAGAGAAGATGACATTCTCATTCTAAGCAGTGGGATGGAGGAAAGAACAAGTTGTCTCTGAAGGAAGGTTCTTGAAAGATTTCATATACTTTCCTTGCATCCCACCAGCCAGAAATTAATAACTACACTCAACAGCAAGGCAGGTACAGAAATGTAGTTTTTCTTCTGATCAGCAAGAGCACACCTTAATATCAGGAGTTTTATTACTATGAAAAGAGAATGGATATTGGAGAAAAGCATCTCTAATATTGATTTTAAAGATGAACAGGAAGTCTAAGACTATTCTCTAGGGGAATGGCATGTTTTCTACAATTAGAGTAATTTAGCTCCAGTACAGTACATTTAACAAATTCTGGAAGAGTCTCTCTGAGGGATTACAGAAGAGACTGCAGCTTAGTTCATGCCAACTTTGATCTTTTCACCTCATCCATACTACTGTGTCCTTAGGTTATAGAAAATGCACATGGAACATAAAACACTGTAACACCTCAAACTATAGGTAGTTTAGAAGAGGAGACAAACTGATTTCTGATATTAAAAGAAGCAATCAAAAATTCACTTACTATAGAAGATAAAGGATAAATTAGCGAACTGGAATAAAACCACCAAAGATGAACAGATGAAAGAAGTGACTTGGTACTGCTATCTAAGAAACTTAAAAAAAACCTTTTTTTTTTTTTTAAAAGGAAAATGCATAAGACAAATCAAAACTTAGATGAAACAAAAACTCAAGGAAAAAGAGATTCTCCACAAGAGATTCATGCTGCTGCCGCTAAGTCACTTCAGTCGTGTCCGACTCTGTGCGACCCCATAGACGGCAGCCCACCAGGCTCCCCCACCCCTGGGATTCTATAGGCAAGAACGCTGGAGTGGGTTGCCATTGCCTTCTCCAATGCATGAAAGTGAAAAGTAAAAGTGAAGTCGCTCAGTCGTGTCCGACTCTTTGCGACCCCATGGACTGCAGCCTACCAGGCACCTCCGTCCATGGGATTCTCCAGGCAATAGTACTGGAGTGGGGTGCCATTGCTTTCTCCACAAGAGATTCATGCTATTAGGCAATTTATATAATATTATTAAAATGAGAAATCAGAGAAGATGACAGAAGAGAGAATGAAAGTAGAAGGGGGAGGTTGCATGCTAAAGAGAACAAAGTATGGATCAACATATATTATTTGATCCTGTCAAAGATGCTGGACTAAAACTTAGAAAGTATCAGTTATTAATGACTTATTTTTATCGTGATAAATGAATGCACATAATTGAGGGTTAGAATTCTATTTCCATCTCAAATATGACAAAACTATTTTGGGACTTATGCATCATATATCTTATTGAGGATATTATTGAGGATTGAGGATATTTTCATAGTTATCCAAACAAAAACATTTGTTTTTTTCTGGTAGATTAAATTTCTTTTTCTTAAACAAATACAAAAATTCCAGTCTGAAGAGACAAATATGGAGTGAGAAAATAGCACGCAGCATTTGACATTTTGAAATTTGTTTTCTACCAATTCCAGGCAAAGAATAGCCTGCTGCAATGCTGGTCTGAGATTTGGACCACAAACAAGAGCTCAGCATGGTGAAGTTAATGCCCTGTACAGACTAGACAGTTGGCAATTTGCTTAGTCTTCCTGGTAGCATTTGTTCCACCTTTTCGCTTTCCTGTTGGTTTCCTAGTGGTTGTTACAGAAGTCAGGAAAGACACATATGTATAGCTTTGGTAAATAGGTAGGTTAAGATTTTCTCCTTGCATAAACTGTATTTATTTAAACTAAAATTTGGTTTGAAAAGGTATTTGTATTATGGCTACATCTGTTTGTCTATATTGCCTTAATTTATGCAGTGTATGTTAATTACTTTTTTCATGTGAAAATATTTTGACACTGCTGCCTCTTCTTTCTTTGACTTCTTGAATAATTTTATCATGCGACTGGCTCTGAATCACATCTGCTCTCAACATATAAATCTTTCAGTATTGATGTTCATGTCTCTTATTCCTGGACTCTTAAAACATTTTAAGTAAACTTTAGTCAATATTACTATTATCTTTTTAATTTCTTTTCTTTTTTTTTTTTGACCAAACCATGGGGCATGTGGAACTTCTCAGACCAGGGATCAAATCTGCGCCCCCTGCAGCGGAAGTGCAGAGTCTTAACCTCTGGACTACCAGGGAAGTCCTAGTCAATATTATTTTTGATGCTTAATTCTAGATAACACCCTATCCAGACATTTAAAATATAAAGATACACATTTAAACTAATCAAATTTAGATTTATTCCTGTTCTAAGAACAAAACAAGACACTGAGGTTTGAGCTGAGGCAGGTCATTTGACAAAATTGAATTTACCTGACCTTCTCATATGCTGTATAATGTGTTTTATCTATTGCCAAAGCTGAGGTGTTTTTTTATATGAAAGGGAGCATCATGTGAATTCAGAGATAACACTTTTAACCTGCTCATAAATCTTAAAATACCTAAGAAATGTACATGAGGAGGAAGATATGTATTTCTGAACACAGGAAACAGATTTGGGAAGATTTCATCTCTTCAATCAAATACATTTGCAAGCTTTCTAAAATCAAATGCCATGATATAGATAGTACCCAAGCCTGGAGATGAGTCTCTTTCCTGTCATTGCCCAGTATACCCATCACATTCCTTATTACCCTTCTTTACTAACAAAGCATCACTCTGATGGGCTGTTTAAATGATTGAAAAGAAGATGAACACGTAGTTCAGAAAGACTCTTGTTGACTAATCACTTTTCTACACAGTTGTTAAACCTTTAT
Organism: Capricornis sumatraensis; assembly: GCF_032405125.1. Lineage (NCBI taxonomy): Eukaryota > Metazoa > Chordata > Mammalia > Artiodactyla > Bovidae > Capricornis > Capricornis sumatraensis. The sequence goes on along the minus strand of NC_091070.1, from coordinate 174,588,166 downwards.
GGTTTCTTGAGTGGATATTCCTGAAACATTATATTAACAGTTGCTATTAGGAATGTTCACATATACAATGTAAATATTATGCTTCTTCTTGTTACTGGTTTGATATCTGGCCTATACGAAATTTAGGGGAAAAAAAATAGAACTGCTGTGCAGATATTTTCTCGGGGCATATCAAAGCAGCCTTTGCTATAGCTGTGAGATTTTTAAAAAGTATTTTCCAAGACATCTATCTCGCACAGACAAGGCCATTTTAAATTGGACTCATTAAATCATTTGTTGTCACAGCCAACAGTTGTGTGGAGGCTAGTTAACACATGAAAAATGAGCCTTTCTAACTTGTTTACTTTATATGGATGCTTCTTTTATTTCAGTTTTTTTTTTTTTTTTCCCTTCAGGTAACACGTTGACTTAGGGGATCTTGTTACAGTACTGCCTGACAAAAATTAAAAATGTGAAGGCTGAAAATACTATAGACACAGCGTCCAAGTTCACATAAAAATACTGGTGAAGAAGTTCCCACTGATAGTGATACCTGAGCCTATCTTCTAGTTCAAGGAAAGGAACCAATTAAAACCTCATTTACTTTGCTGAAAAGGTAACACAGAATCACTTGAGAAACATAAAGTTCTTGGCAGAGGAAGAAAAAAGTAATGATTCTAAATTCATCTCTGAGTTTTTCCTTCTAGCCCTTATTCTGCCACTTCAAGGATATTTTCAACAATACAGGCTAAAGTATCTTTGTTCATTCATTCATCCATGCACTCATTCATTCATCAATCTGCTTCTAAATGCCACAGTAAAGGGAAGCTACTTTTTGCAAGTTTGTTGGCAGGTAGTGTTTTTCTTTGCTCTCTGGTATAAATTAATCTGATCTTAATTTTAGTTTATAAATATTTCCTTCTTGTTGTAGGTCAATATTTTTTTTATTTTTTCATACTATTGCTTTCTTAGCTGCTGCTGCTAAGTCGCTTCAGTCGTGTCCGACTCTGTGCGACCCCATAGACAGCAGCCCACCAGGCTCCCCCGTCCCTGGGATTCTCTAGGCAAGGACACTGGAGCAGGTTGCCATTTCCTTCTCCAGTGCATGAAAGTGAAAAGTAAAAGTGAAGTCGCTCAGTCGTGTCCAACTGTTAGCGACCCCATGAACTCCAGCCTACCAGGCTCCTCTGTCCATGGGATTTTCCAGGCAAGAGTACTGGAGTGGGGTGCCACTGCCTTCTCCAGCTTTCGTAGCTGTGACCTAGAAAAAATGTTCAATTATTTTTGTTTGTTTTATTTTTCATTCAGGAATCCTTTTTAAAGTTCTCTTATTTACTACTGAATGTGTCCCCGTCTTAAGAGAAGTGAAATGGTATTTTCTGATTATCCCTGTACAATGCTGTATATACTAGAGTTTGCAATAGGAAAATGTTAATGATGAAAAAGAACTTTGGGAATAAGTTGATGAAGAGTTGAATCTCAGTTCTACCAGTTTTCTTATATGTGAAATGGAGATGAACCTTTGAGGAGTTAGACTTAACATAAAATAAACATACATATAATTCCTTACATAGTAGACACTCAATAAATGTCTCATGTATTCAGAAAATTTAAAAATATATATTCTTTTGGATTATCAAATGGTATCTAATTTTATGCCCAGTATCTACCACTGGTTCTTTTAACTCCTTACTTTCTCCTGCTTGATGAGTGATTTGATTCAGCTGAATTTTATGCTAATATTTATATTTTAAAAGAATTCAATTCTCAAGTTTTAGTCAACTTAGGTTTTTGATGTAATTGCTATTACCTGCTAATTGGATCCTTACTGATATTTAAGGCAAAACTCAATTTAGCATTATTTACAGTTCCCTTGGGCTTCCCAGGTGACTCAGTGGTAAAGAATCTGCCTGCAGTGCGGGAGATAGAGGTTCGATTCCTGGGTCTGGAAGATCCCATGGAGAAGGACATGGCAACCCTTTTCAATATTCTTGCCTGGGAAATCCCATGGACAGAGGAGCCTGGCAGGCTACAGTCCATGGGGTCTCAGAGTTGGACATGACTTAGTGACTAAGCATGCATGCACAGTTCCTTAATGTGATACGTATTTTCTTTTCCAGCTGATTGATAATAATGTTAAACAAAACTCTCACAACAACACTAGTTAGAACAATCCTACAGTCTAATTTATTCCTATTCATTGTTATTCTACTCTGTGGTCTAGTGGTCAGTTTGCTTTGAAGAATGATATTGCAGGAAACATGTTTAATCCCGCAAGTGTTTGTGCTTTCTTCAAATTTTCCCTCTAACTCATATATTCTATATTCTATTCAGTTAGTAGTTTCATTTATCCAAAAATTTGTCTTCCCTAACTTTCTAACCTATTTCCTGAATTTCCAAGTTTGAGCTCAGTCTCACCTGTAATCTTGTATTCTTTCAGTAAATTTGTACCGAATGCTGCCTGGAGTCAGGCATTCTTGGCACTGACTAAAAGCAAAGAGGAACGTTATATACTGTGGAGGGCAGAGAAAGGCCAATAATCACTGTGTAAGAAATTAAATGAAGAATCTGATTTGACATAATGATGGGCACTGTGGAGAAAATAAAATGTGGCAATGATTAAGTTGGAGTGGTGGTACAGGGGCAGTTACTTCAGCTAAGATGGTCAGGAAAGACTTGTCAGAAGAGGTGAGACCAAATTAATGATAAAAGAAGAATATTACAGGCAGAAAAGCAAGTTAAAAGACCCTAAGATGAGAATGGTTTGGGCACTTCTTAGGTATAAAGTGAAAGTTATTGTGGCTGGATGAGGCGGATAGGGAGAACAAGGTAGGAACTGATGTTGAAAATGTGGGTAAGGGTCAGGTCATGCAGGGCCTGCTTGGGTGTGGAAAGGTATTTAGATTTTTTTTCCTCTATAAAAAAAGTGAAAAGACATTCAAGTGTTTTAAGCAGCAGAGTGTATTGACCTGCTTTATGCTTGTGTAAAGATCATTTAAGTTATTGTATGGAGAAGAGCCTGGGAATTTTGAGATTACAAGAGTTGAGACAAGGAGACTAGTTGGGACATTGTTGCAGTAGTGAAGTGAAGTGAAAGTTGCTCAGTAGTGTCTGACTCTTTGTGACCCCATGGACTATACATGGAATTCTCCAGGCCAGAATACTGAAGTGGGCAGCCTTTCCCTTCTCCAGGGGATCTTCCCAACCCAGGGACTGAGCAGTAGTAGAGGTAAGAAATAATGATGCCTTCAATTAGGGTTTTCAAGAATGGTGCTAGGAGAAATGGTCCAAACTGGGAGAGATTTGGAGGGCTATACTGAAAGGACTTGCGGATAGGTTGGATGTGAGAAGTGGTGAAAAGAGTAGCACCTTATTAGATGTAGCACTTGAGAGATTTAAACCTACATAGCGGTTGTCACCCAGCATTTAGTCACCCCTTTGTATCACTTTATGCTCTCCTAAAGAGCCCAGAAAAGCTCCTTGAAAATAGCAACCCTTCTTGCTTAACTTTGGATCACCAATACCATTGCATTTATTATTGTTCAGTAAGTAGTTGTGGAATGAATGGAAGTCATGGAGGTACATCTAACATGATCCGATTTGACAGAATAATAGCTGCTGTGTTAAAAACCATCAACAGGCCCATTTTATGGCTTAAGAACAAAGGATACAGCATTTTGGCAACACACTTTATAGAATGATATGATTTACCAGATTCACACAAGCAAATGCACAGTCTAGAAATGAACTGTTATGTTTACAGGTGAAAAACAAGTATAAAAGTACGAATAGACCATAAATATCTTCCTATCTGAATGCTTAAAAGTTCACACATAGATAAGACGCAGGTCCTCTTTAAGAATACCTTAATTCTTAAACTTTTGTGTGTGATATTAAAGATACATTTCTATCAATTAGCACACTTTTGGATAAATTGACCTAAGCTCAAATCCAAATGGTTTTGAAGCTTGAAACGTCTTAAACAGGATTTAAAGGATGTTACCAGGATTCCTGTCCCTTATTTTGTAGCTCTACTCTTTACTGTAGATTTAGCTTTATTCTCTTATGGTTAAAAAATGGCATACTCTAATTTTAAGAGGGAGAGAGAGCTACCAGTGGAACAAATGTCTTAAGCCTGGCTCTCACTGGTTTAAATCTGGATCATGTGCCCAGCTCTGAACCAAGCTATGTGGCATAAGAGAAGTTGTTCTTCAAGGGAATTTGGAATACTATTGGGAAGAAAGAAGAGAAAATGGCAGGCTAAAATACAACAAATGTCTAGCACATAGAGGAATGCTTTCTGTCAAATTTTAAGCATGGGTATGGATTCAATACACTCTTTAAAAATAGATTATATTTTGAGGTATATTAGACTTTCAGCTTTATAAATGCAAGGACCATCTGTTATTGTGTCCTTGTGGCTTAACAGTGTGCCTTATATAAAGTAGATATCCAATAATACTTTTTGAATGAGTAAGTAAACATGAGCCATCCCTTAACCTTACAGAAATCATTGCAGGACTTCTCTATTGACTTGTGTGATAAAGCAAAATAAGAATTTCTATACATATGTATAAAATCGTTTGGAAAAAAGTATTCATTCTCTACCAAATTAAAGAAGAATTTGTTAGATTCAATTACAGTATCATGAAAAGATCTTTACAAGTTGAGATTTTGGCCTCTATTTTAAAATTTGGATTCTTTTTGATCTCTTTCACCTTTTGCGTATAAAATAAACACCATATTTCCTTCGGCATTTTGGAGAACTGAACTTGATAATCCTGGCGGTGCTATTTTGCTCTTTCAAGACATTCAACAGCAAGCACATATGTTTCTGACTAAATGTCACTATGCTTAAGGTTTCTATAATTTGGATCTGAAGGTTGGCAAAGAGAGAAGGAAGGCAGAACTTTTTAGTTTCTTATTACCCTATCCCATGATGTTTCTTTGTTCATTTGATTCTAATGATTCCAACAGGAGTGGAGACCAAAGCTGGAGGACTGGCCTACCACGGGTTAATTAATTAGTGGAAGGGCTATTTCTTGAGTCTGATGGTGGGGAATGGGTCAGAAAAGACTAATTAGACAAGCTTCAAGTTCTAGGGAACTGCCTGTGGAACAGGTGAAAATAAACTGGTGATAATTGAGGGGCTAATTATCCTCTACCTAGCAATTGGCCACCAGGTGTTCTGTAGCACATAAAAGAAGAGACTGGCAGAGCAACAGAGGCTGTTTTGTTCAGAGAAATAAGGACGGGGGGATGGGGAGTAGGGAGTGGAGCACACACACACAAACCCAGAGGACTTTTTAAATCTTTAAAATGATGTGGGGTTTTTTTGCATAATCTTTCTTGTTTCATTGGGTAGAAAACTGGACCAAGGATATGTGCTGGTGTTTTGTTTTATTTGTTTTGAAAGAACTAGTGTCCCTTCTAGTCTGTGTACTCATGAAGAATTTCAGTGTTGGGTATACACATACATTTATCCTTGTAATTGAGTTTATGGTAACAATTTACATGGAGCATTTATTAGATAGAAAGTCTATTGGCACTTAGAAAGTCAAGGATTAATAATAGAATGGAAACCAACCAGTCTGAATTGTTATGAGCAACTGTTCGTTTCACAACAACCAAACCTCCTCTTATTTATGCTCTATGGGAATAATGAGGTCTCAGAATATCTCTAGTAGTGTGAAAGGTATTACGAAGGTATCCTTTAACAGATTTTTCAGCTCTCTTTTATTGTCCTAACATGTCATTTTGTGAAAAATCAGCACTTAGAAGCCAGTAACTAAACAGGACTGTCTCTGATGTAGTATTTTATAGGCAGTATAAAGAGTGAATACAAGGGGTTAATTATTACCATTAAGATAATATAATGTCCCTTTCATAAATATGTCTGTAAGTCTGAGACAGCATGACAAAAGATAGAAACTATTTTTGAATGGCAAAGGTAAAAACTAGGTTGTCAGGAGAGTTAAGCTTAGACATACATCTTGTCTGATAACAGCTCTGACTCTGCTGTCTTTGCAGGTGTCCAAGGCTGGAGAAGGCATTGCTTCTTCGGAGCAGGGTGCTTTGCTCTGAAGCAAGGACACCTCTCCCCTCAGGCTCTCAGCACTCAGTGTGGGTGGAGCTCCCTATAATGCACTGTTCTGGCCTGGGACAACTATGCTGCAGTTATATGGCTGTTTTTAGGCCTGGATTTTTTTGTTTGCTTGTTTTTGCCTATTTCCCCCCTGCTGTTGACATTTCCCTCAGTAGGAAGAGCAACTTAAGGGTAGTTCAGAACTGGATTGGAATCATGGCTAGAACACGTACTAGTGTTGTGACTTTGAGTTAAAGACCTTAAATTCATAGACTTTTGCTTTTTCTCATCTGTAAAATGGAAGTAATGATTACTACCTTCCAGGGAACTTGTAAGGATTAAATAGAATGTAAAATGTCTTTGGTTTCATTAAGTTTTGACTGGTAAAATGAACCAATCACCTAGTGTATAAACACCACAAATGTATTATATAGGGAACTGAAATACAGAGAATGTGATACAAATTTTATGGAATAGCTGAAAAGCCAAACAAGGAGTGCTTAGGCAACTTGGTGATTACTATTAATACATCAGGAAGCAAATTCCACTCCTCTATTGAGGGCATAGGGAGAGGGGACAGCATTACTACAACGCAGGGACCATGTTGGTCTTGGCAAGCCAGAACTGCAGCCAGTACATCTTCATGGGGACACACCAACACCGATGCTCTGAAACAGAGAAGAGAAACGTTCTACTTCTCCCCAGTCCCACCCTCAGTCTCCACCCTTTTTCTCCCATCAGTTGAACTAAGCCAGAAGCCACTAGACATGGAAGCCAGCCTAAGAAATCCATTAGCCTGTTGGACACAACTCCCCTGAGATCCAGAGAGAAAAGAAGAAGGTCAAAGAATGGCTCAGACAGTAATAGTCCTAGGACTGGTATCCATGGCATGTTGCCTGATACACTGGTACGTTACTGAGATGTCAGTAGACCCATGTCTTTTCCCCCTGGGGCCCAGGAGTCTTGCAGTTCTCTTTCTCCTCCCTCATTTCCCTACTCTGACCGTTTAAAGGTCCCTTGAAACCTGGTAGAGATCAGAAAAGAGACTTCAGCCTCAGCACAGGTCCTTCATTCTCGCTAGTGCTTCTTCCTTCCTACACTATGGACTTCTTGGAATCCATCTCTTTTCTGCAACCCCCCCTTTTTTTTTTCTGAGAGAAAATAATTTATCCTTTAGATGAATGCAGGGAATGAGAATTTTCTTAGGATCTCCCACTTCATTCTGTTCAGGGAAACCTTCCAGCTTTCTAATTTGTCATCTAAATCCAGGGAACATGATTTACTTTATTTATTTATTTTATTATTTCTTTCTTTATTTTTTACTTTACAGTATTGTATTGGTTTTTCCATACATCAACATGAATCTGCCATGGGTGTACACGTGTTTTTACTTTAAAAGCATACATCCAAACATCACATTAGGTGCTAGAAAACCCTACCATAACATTGACGAATGTAACTCTTCCCAGCAATGCCTATGACTGGATAAAAGAATACTAATTCTTAAATAGTTGCTGAAAAATCAAGAAATGTTATTCTTGACTCCTGGCTATATTTATTGGACTTCTCAAGGGGCAGAGTAGTAAAGAATCTGCTTGCCAATGCAGGAGACACAGGAGACACAGGTTCAATCCCAGGTTGGAAGAACCCCTGGGGTAGGAAACGGCAACCTACTCCAGAACTTGCCTGGAAAATTCCATGGTCAGAGGAGCCTGGTGGGCCACAATCCATAGGATTGCAAAGATTCACACATGACTAAGTATAGAATTCTTAATGGGCTTGTGTATCTAATTTCCATACCCTCAGCAAGTCATCAAAACTGAGAGCATTGTTGGGAGATGAGGAAAATGGGAACAACACAAAAATACACATATCCTTGCAGGTAAGCCTGGATTGAGTGAAGAAGCATTAAACATCATTTTGAAGTGCCAAAATGAACTAAACTGTATTCCCCAATGGTCTGGATGTTGTGAATGTTTATCTTGAATAAAGGAATATTAAATAGTTTCTGGCACCTTATGCTTAAGGTGGTCATATAACTCTTTAAAGATTTTGAACCCCCCAAAATGGTTAATGATTTGACTTATTAAGAAGTAAGTTTCAGTTGTGTGACTAATTATCTACATTAGGCTACTCTGGCCTTCTTTTATGCCATTCAAATGAGGTTTACTGCATAGCAAAGCCTGCTATTTTCTTTTCTTTTTTAAAAATAAGTTGCCCCACGTGGACTCATCAAAGGTTTATCACTTTCTAAAAACTGAATGGAGGACCAGATAACATTTGTATTATAAAATAGATTACCTTTTCCTTTTTTCTGTGTGTAATATATATGTAAAATTAGACATTGAAGATCAGAGAAAGACTACAATCATCTTTTTCTTTTATTGTGGAAGTCTCCATTTAAGAAGTCCCTAGACTTAGAACTAGACATTAGGAGAGGCGTCTGAGGAGTGAGGAGTCATGGGGATGAAAGGTTAAAGATAAGAGAACTCTGTGGGATTTTAATCCACTGGGAAAGCTGTCACAGCATAATTAGAAGAATAAGCTGCGTAGGGACCATGCAGAATGCAGCTGCTCAACCACAGCCTATGACAATTTAGAAAATTCATCTTTTTTAGCCTCAAAATAAAAGCTTTTCCCACATCAGGACTGTCGGGAGAATATGTCTTCTGTAAACTCTGCATGAAGACTGATTTAAGATTCCTGAAAGAATACAGCATATTTCATAGGGGATATATATCTAAATTAGAATAGCTTTTCTTTTAAAGTGTTTCATCTTTTTAACTCTTCAGTGGTTTAGCTTCTTGATTTTGTATGGCTCATGTATTCCTATTTTTTGAAATGATGCTTAGCCAAAGTCGAAACTATTTGGGAAGAAGAATCAGCAGTAGTTTGATTTAGTCAGCTCCAATAGCCAAAGGGAAAAATAGGTGAATAAATTAGCTGAGTACTATACTAAAACATCTAGACAGGCCAAATGATCTATCACCCAGAACACCAGCACCTGTCAGGGTAGAGGGAATGGCGAGAGAGAGGGAATTGTGGATTCTTAGCCCAAGTAGTAAACTGTGTCAGTTCAGTTCAGTCACTCAGTTCTGTCCGACTCTTTGCGATCCCATGAATCGCAGCACGCCAGGCCTCCCTGTCCATCACCATCTCCCGGAGTTCACTCAGACTCACGTCGATTGAGTCCGTGATGCCATCCAGCCATCTCATCCTGGGTCATCCCCTTCTCCTCATGCCCCCAATCCCTCCCAGCATCAGAGTCTTTTCCAATGAGTCAACTCTTTGCAAGAGGTGGCCAAAGTACTGGAGTTTCAGCTTTAGCATCATTCCTTCCAAAGAAATCCCATGGATGATCTCTTTCAGAATGGACTGGTTGGATCTCCTTGCAGTCCAAGGGACTCTCAAGAGTCTTTTCCAACACCACAGTTCAAAAGCATCAATTCTTCGGCGCTCAGCCTTCTTCACAGTCCAACTCTCACATCCATACATGACCACAGGAAAAACCATAGCCTTGAATAGATGGACCTTAGTCAGCAAAGTAATGTCTCTGCTTTTGAATATGCTATCTAGGTTGGTCATAACTTTCCTTCCAAAGAGTAAGTGTCTTTTAATTTCATGGCTGTAATCACCATATGCAGTGATTTTGGAGACCAAAAAATTAAAGTCTGACACTTTTTCCACTGTTTCTCCATCTATTTCCCATGGAGTGATGGGACCAGATGCCATGATCTTCATTTTCTGAATGTTGAGCTTTAAGCCAACTTTTTCCACTCTCCTCTTTCACTTTCATCAAGAGGCTTTTTAGCTCCTCTTCACTTTCTGCCATAAGGGTGGTGTCATCTGCATATCTGAGGTTATTGATATTTCTCCCGGCAATCTTGATTCCAGCTTGTGTTTCTTCCAGTGCAGCGTTTATCATGATGTACTCTGCATATAAGTTAAATAAGCAGGGTGACAATATACAGCCTTGATGTACTCCTTTTCCTATATGGAACCAGTCTGTTATTCCATGTCCAGTTCTAACTTTTGCTTCCTGACCTGCATACAGATTTCTCAAGAGGCAGGTTAGGTGGTCTGGTATTCCCATCTCTTTCAGAATTTTCCACAGTTTATCGTGATCCACACAGTCAAAGGCTTTGGCATAGTCAATAAAGCAGAAATAGATGTTTTTCTGGAACTCTCTTGCTTTTTCCATGATCCAGCAGATGTTGGCAATTTGATCTCTGGTTCCTCTGCCTTTTCTAAAACCAGCTTGAACATCTGGAAGTTCACGGTTCACGTATTGCTGAAGCCTGGCTTGGAGAATTTTGAACATTACTTTACTAGCATGTGAGATGAGTGCAATTGTGCAGTAGTTTGAGCATTCTTTTGCATTGCCTTTCTTTGGAACTGGAATGAAAACTGAACTTTTCCAGTCCTATGGCCACTGCTGAGTTTTCCAAATTTGCTGGCATATTGAGTGCAGCACTTTGACAGCATCATCTTTCAGGATTTGAAACAGCTCAACTGGAATGCCATCACCTCCACTAGCTTTGTTCGTAGTGATGCTTTCTAAGGCCCACTTGACTTCGCATTTCAAGATGTCTGGCTCTAGATTAGTGATCACATCATCATGATTATCTGGGTCGTGAAGATCTTTTTTGTACAGGTCTTCTGTGTATTCTTGCCACCTCTTCTTAATATCTTCTGCTTCTGTTAGGTCCATACCATTTCTGTCCTTTATCGAGCCCATCTTTGCATGAAATATTCCCTTGGTATCTCTAATTTTCTTAAAGAGATCTCTAGTCTTTCCCATTCTGTTCTTTTCCTCTATTTCTTTGCATTGATCACTGAAGAAGGCTTTCTTATCTCTTCTTGCTATTCTTTGGAACTCTGCATTCAGATGCTTATATCTTTCCTTTTCTCCTTTGCTTTTCACCTCTCTTGTTTTCACAGATATTTGTAAGGCCTTCTTAGACAGCCATTTTGCTTTTTTGCATTTCTTTTCCATGTGTAAACAGTATAAAAACTTTCAGAAGACTTCCTCATGTTTCCACTGGGTGAGTGTTACTATTGTTGTTTGAAAGAAAAAGAAATTATGCTAGTGAGACAAAATAATTTATCGAGATATTAATTTTGGGTTATCTCTTAATTTTTTTCTTCATTTCAAATAGATAGCCAAACCTTTTAAAAATGCAGTTCTTGGGACTTCCCTGGTGGTTCACAGAAGAATTAAGAATCTGCTTTGCAATGCAGGGAACTAAGGTTAAGTATCAGCTTTGCAATGTGAGGAACTAAGATCCCACGTGCTGTAGAGCAACTAAACCTGTACGCCACAACTAAGACCCAATATAGCAAAATAAATAAATCAATATTTAAAATGCAGTTCTTTTCCCTTTTCTTTTATTTATTCTAGTTTTATTGAGACTTAATTGAAATAGATCATTGTATAAAGTGTACAACATAAAGGTTTGACTTACATACATTGTGGAATGATCACCGCAGTAAGTTTAATTAACAACCATCATCTCATGTAGATATAATAGAAAGAAATGGAAGAAAAAATTTTTCTCCTTATAAGAATTCACTTTCCAGTGCAGGAGATGTAGATTCGATCGCTGGGTCAAGAAGATCCCCTGGAGAAGGTAATGGCAACCCACTCCAGTATTCTTGCCTGGGAAGTCCCAAGGACAGAGAAGCCTAGTGTGCTGCAGTCTATGTGGTCACAAAGAGACGTGACTTAGTGACTAACAGCAACAAATGAGAACTCTTAGGATTAACTCTCTTAATTAACAATTTTCATATATATCATTCATCTGTAAACTAAAATCATCATGTTATAAATTACATTCATAGTACTTATTTATCTTATAATTGGAAGTTTGTACCTTTTGACCACTTTCCTTCAATTTCTTTTCCCCTCACCTCCACCTCAACCTTTGGTAGCTACAAGTCTGCTCTATTTTTCACTGGATTTTTTTCCCCGTATATAAGTGAGGTCATACATACAGTATTTGTCTGTCTGACTCATTTCACCTAGCATAATGCCCTCAAGTTCCATTTATTTTGTCACAATGGCAGAATTTCCTTATTTTTTTATGGTTGAATAGTACTCCTGGGATTTCTCTCATGGTCCAGTGGCTAAAACGCCCGAGTTCCCAATTCAGGAAACTCAAGTTTGATTTCTGGTTAGGAAATTAGATCCCATATGCTGCAATGAAGACCCAACCCAGGCAAAAGAAAAAGGTGGGGGGGAATAATATTCCCTTGAATGTTTTATCCATTTATCCATCAATGGACACTTAGGTTGTTTCTATGTCTTGCCTTTTGTAAGTATTGCTGGATAGCCAGACTCTATGTTTCATATCTTCATGATTATTTACAGAACCTGAATTAGAAGCTACTTGAAGGCAACTTCTCTGTCTTTTGTGAAAGCCTAAACTCTTGTGACTAATCTGGTAAAGGATCTGCCTACAATGCGGGAGACCTGGGTTTGATCCCTGGGTTGGGAAGATCCCCTGGAGAAGGGAAAGGCTACCCACTCCAGTATTCTGGCCTGGAGAATCCCAAGGGCTATATAGTACGTGGAGTTGCAAAGAATCGGACAAGACTGAGCTACTCTAACTTAGTTACTATCAGATGTCTCCTATTTGGGCTTCCCTTGTGGCTCAGAGAAGCATCTGCCTGGAATGCGGGAGACCTGGGAAGATCCCCTGGAGAAGGAAATGGCAACCCACTCCAGTACTCTTGCGTGGAGAATCCCATGGAGGCAGAGGAGCCTGGTAGGCTACAGTCCATGGAGTCCCAAAGAGTGGGACATGACTGAGCAACTTCACTTTCACTTCAAACTCTTTAAAGGGATTATGTAAGGGAGGAGAGAGAAGTGCATGTCTTTAAGAGAACCTAGGAGGGGCAAGTTGAGAGCAATAGCAAGAGCTTTTCTGGTAGCAGTGACTTGTTCAGTGCTCATGACAGTGACATCAAAAGTGGTAAAACCTCAGAGGGGATATAATTGTGGTCATATCTGGAGCACAGGATCCTCCTGTTTCACTAAAGTTTCACATACACTGAGCTCAGCTCAGCCTTCAAATCCCAGGAGACCCTGAGGACTGAGATAATGTGTGTCTCAGCAGTGACCCCTGCTGCCAAATAACCACTTATTGAAAGACCTTCCTGAGCCATTGATGTGAGGTTACCCAAGACTCTAGAACTTTACAGAATACTTTGAGTGGATGTGAGAATGGGAGCAATAACAAGTGAAATAAAAGCCCATTCAATGTGGTAGGATACGGGCTGGGAGATGGATTTAAGTGGACTTAGAGAAATGAATCAGAGAAGGCAATGGCAACCAACTCCAGTACTCTTGCCTGGCAAATCCCATGGACAGAGGAGCCTGGTAGGCTGCAGTCCATGGGGTTGCTAGGAGTCAGACACGACTGAGCGACTTCACTTTCACTTTACACTTTCATGCATTGGAGAAGGAAATGGCAATCCACTCCAGTGTTCTTGCCTGGAGAATCCCAGGGACAGGGGAGCCTGGTGGGCTGCTGTATATGGGGTCGCACAGAGTTGGACACAACTGAAGTGACTTAGCAGCAGCAGCAGAGAAGTGAATAAATATTGGGTTTCCCCGATGGCTCAGCAGATAAAGAATCCACCTGCAATGCAGAAGACATGGGAGGCGTGGGTTCAATCCCTGGGTTGGGAAAATACCCTGGAGGAGGAAATGGCAACCCACTCCAGCATTCTTGCCAGAAAACCCCATGAACAGAGCAGCAATAGTCCATGGGGTCGCAAAGAGACATGACTGAGCAACCTAAGCACAAGAACAGAGAAATAAATAAAACTTGTTATTTATCATAGTTTACCAATTAAAATTCAGACCCACTTTATCTGGGTCTGAAAAATGAAAAATTTACCATAAGGATAAAGTGATATTGTAGCCTTGCTTCTATCTGCAAACCCACCTCATTCTACCACCCCCCTTCCTTACTGTACTCTTGCCATGCTGATTAGTTCCCAATCTGCTGTGCTCCTTTGTTATCTGGGGATCTTTCCCATTCAGCTTCCTTTTGCCTAAAAAAATGATTCTCTAAATATTTGCATGATTGGCTTTTCCTCACCTTTTAGGTCTTAAGTGCCATTTCTCAGGAGAAGTTATCTCTTAGAACCAAATGAAAAGAGCCTTCTCTTACATCTATGCCAAAACAATTACTCTCAATTATCTTCCTTTATATTCCTTCTTAGGAGTCATCATAAAGCAGATAAATAGAGGGATGGGAAGATAGACAGACAATGCATTAGTAATCTAGAGCTGTGGTACCACAGACTAAATGGCTTAATAGACATTTATTCTCTCATAGTTTTGGAGGCTAGAAATCCAACATCAAGATTTTGCCAGGTTTAGTTTCTTCTGAGGCTTCTCTTCTTGACTTGCAGATGGCTACCTTCTTGCTATGTCCCAACATAGTTTTTTTGTTTTGTTTTTTTCTGTGAGTCTTTGTCCTAATTTCTTTTCTTATAAAGATACTAGTCATATTGGCAGAGAAGGCAATGGCACCCCACTCCAGTACTCTTGCCTGTAAAATCCCATGGACGGAGGAGCCTGGTAGGCTGCAGTCCATGAGGTTGCTAAGAGTCAGACACGACTGAGCGACTTCACTTTCACTTTTCACTTTCGTGCATTGGAGTAGGAAATGGCAACCAACTCCAGTATTCTTGCCTGGAGAATCCCAGGGACAGGGGAGCCTGGAGGGCTGCCGTCTACGGGGTTGCACAGAGTTGGACACGACTGAAGCGACTTAGTAGCAGCAGCAGCAGCAACAGTCATACAGGATTAGTCAGATTGATCCAATTATATAGCCTCATTTTGTCTTAACTGCCTTTTTAAAGGCCTCCAAATACAGTCACATTCTAGGGTACCAAGGGTTAGAACTTCACCATGTGAATTTTGAGGGGATACAATTCAGTTCATAAGAGATAGATGGATAGATAGATAGACTATCACTAGTTTTTTCTTCTAGGGAGAGACACTGGCTTGGCTGTGGGCCTAAGGGAGAGGTTTGGGGTCCTCCTACTTACTCTAATCATTACTCTTCCACCTTGAGAGATACCTAGCATCTTTTACTCCTAACCCTTATGGTGCTAATGGCATGAATCAACTTTCTTCTTTGAATTTTTCTGTACCTCATTTTTATCAAATCCTGTTCAGTTACTTGGAGGAGGAAATGGCAACCCACTTTTGTGTTCTTGCCTGTAGAATCCCCATGGGCAGAGGAGCCTGGTGGGCTATAGTCCATGGGGTTGCAAAGAGTCGGACATGACTGAGTGACTAAGCATATTCAGTTACTAGTCATCTACCTGCTTCTTATCTTCTAAAATATTGTTGACATGTCTTACTTTATCATTTTGATTTTTTATAGTTTTTCCTTCCTTCACCATAATTTTTGTAGCATTTCATGATTGTATGGAGATAAGTCTACATATTCAGTGCTTCATGTTTAAAATCTGTTATGTTGCTTAGCTTTGTTTAACATGACTTTAAGGCTCTTAACTCTGGTTCCTGAATCTTGGCGAATTCCTTATTATTACTTGTGTAAAAGTTCTATTATTAATAATCAATCCATTTATTTTTATAAAATTAATTACATAAGAAATTATGTATTTAATTTATTAAAATTTCATGGGTATTATCCAGAAAATTATAAATATTGTATCTAACATTGGCTTTAGGTACTGTGGATCTGGTGAATTTTTATATATAAACCTGGGTCTATATATAACAAAATAGTATCACATCACATAATAACATTTAGATTCATTAAAATGATATTTGGCTCAAAGTAGATTTCAGTTTTGGTTCTCATTATGTGCATAGACAAAGCCTGTATGTAGTCCAACCAAATTATCAGTTTTTGTTCTCCAAACATGCCTGCACATTTCAGCCTCTGTGCTTTTGTTTAATATACTTCCTCCACTTAGAATGATTCATCCTTATTTGTTAAAGTCCTTTCCGTTTCAAAGCCTCCCTCAAAATCCATCATCCCTGAGGCTTTTATCTAGATATTCTGTCTCTCCTTTGAATTAGTATTTATACTGCTCTTCCAGTCCTTACTTGAAGTAGTGTGGAAACTTGATTTATCTTTCTTGTTAGTCTATAAGCATCTCAGTTCAGTTCAGTCACTCAGTCACGTCCGACTCTTTGCGACCCCATGATTCGCAGCACGCCAGGCCTCCCTGTCCATCACCAACTCCCGGAGTTCACTCAGACTCACGTCCATCGTGTCCGTGATGCCATACAGCCATCTCATCCTCTGTTGTTCCCTTCTCCTCCTGCCCCCAATCCCTCCCAGCATTAGAGTCTTTTCAAATGAGTTAACTCTTTGCATGAGGTGGCCAAAGTACTGGAGTTTCAGCTTTAGCATCATTCCTTCCAAAGAAATCCCAGGGTTGATCTCCTTCAGAATGGACTGGTTGGATCTACTTGCAGTCCAAGTGACTCTCAAGAGTCTTCTCCAACATCACAGTTCGAAAGCATCAATTCTTCAGTGCTCAGCCTTCTTCACAGTCCAACTCTCACATCCGTACATGACCACTGGAAAAACCATAGCCTTGAATAGACGGACCTTAGTCAGCAAAGTAATGTCTCTGCTTTTGAATATACTATCTACGTTGGTCATAACTTTTCTTCTAAGGAGTAATTGTCTTTTAATTTCATGGCTGTAATCACCATATGCAGTGATTTTGGAGACCAAAAAAATAAAGTCTGACACTGTTTCCACTGTTTCTCCATCTATTTGCCATGGAGTGATGGGACTGGATCGCATGATCTTCGTTTTCTGAATGTTGAGCTTTAGGCCAACTTTTTCACTCTCCTCTTTCACTTTCATCAAGAGGCTTTTTAGCTCCTCTTCACTTTCTGCCATAAGGGTGGTGTCATCTGCATATCTGAGGTTATTGATATTTCTCCTGGCAATCTTGATCCCAGCTTGTGTTTCTTCCAGTCCAGCATTTCTCATGATGTACTCTGCATAGAAGTTAAATAAGCAGGGTGACAATATACAGCCTTGACGTACTTCTTTTCCTATTTAGAACCAGTCTGTTGTTCCATGTCCAGTTCTAACTTTTGCTTCCTGACCTGCATACAGATTTCTCAAGAGGCAGGTTAGGTGGTCTGGTATTCCCATCTCTTTCAGAATTTTCCACAGTTTCTTGTGATCCACACAGTCAAAGGCTTTGGCATAGTCAATAAAGCAGAAATAGATATTTTTCTGGAACTCTCTTGCTTTTTCCATGATCCAGCAGATGTTGGCAATTTGATCTCTGGTTCCTCTGCCTTTTCTAAAACCAGCTTGAACATCTGGAAGTTCACGGTTCATGTATTGCTGAAGCGTGGCTTGGAGACTTTTGAGCATTACTTTACTAGCATGTGAGATAAGTGCAATTGTGTGGTAGTTTGAGCATTCTTTAGCATTGCCTTTCTTTGGGATTGGAATGAATACTGACCTTTTCTAGTCCTATGGCCACTGCTGAGTTTTCCAAATGTGCTGGCATATTGAGTGCAGCACTTTGACAGCATCATCTTTCAGGATTTGAAATAGTTCAACTGGAATTCCATCACCTCCACTAGCTTTGTTCATAGTGATGCTTTCTAAGGCCCACTTGACTTCACATTCCAAGATGTCTGGCTCTAGATTAGTGATCACATCATCATGATTATCTGGGTCGTGAAGATCTTTTTTGTACAGTTCTTCTGTGTATTCTTGCCACCTCTTCTTAATATCTGACCTAAGTCAAATCCCTTATGATTATACAGTGGAAGTGAGAAATAGATTTAAGGGTCTAGATCTGATAGATAGAGTGCCTGATGAACTATGGAATGAGGTTCGTGACACTGTATAGGAGACAGGGATCAAGACCATCCCCATGGAGAAGAAATGCAAAAAGGCAAAATGGCTGTCTGGGGAGGCCTTACAAATGGCTGTGAAAAGAAGAGAGGCAAAAAGCAAAGGAGAAAAAGAAAGATATAAGCATCTGAATGCAGAGTTCCAAAGAATAGCAAGAAGTGATAAGAATGCCTTCTTCAGTGTTCAATGCAAAGAAATAGAGGAAAACAACAGAATGGGAAAGACTAGAGATCTCTTTAAGAAAATTAGAGATACCAAGGGAACATTTCTATAAGCATCTAGGATACAGAAAAGTCACAATGAAAGTCACTCAGTTGTGTTTGACTCTTTGTGACTTACTATACAGTCCATGGAATTCTCCAGGCCAGAATACTGGAGTGGGTAGCCATTCTCTTTTTCAAGGGAACTTCCAAACCCAGGGATTGAACCCAAGTCTCCCACACTGTAGGCAGATTCTTTACCAGCTGAGCCACAAGGGAAGCCCAAGAATACTGGAATGGGTAGCCTATCCCTTCTCCAGCGGATCTTCTCGACCCAGGAATTGAACTGGGGTCTCCTACATTGCAGGTGGATTCTTTACCAACTGAGCTACCAGGGAAAGCTCTTGGATACAGAAAAAGTTCTTGTCAATTCTTCATGAGTGCCTAATGGTACTACTTTACATTTAGTAAGAGCTCAATAAAATCTGTTGATGTAAATTGAACTCCCAAGTCACAGGAATTTTTAGTTGATAAGTATTGGGAAATATAAACTTATTTACAGCCTTCCTTGGTGATAGCACAGATTCAGTTCTGGACCACCTCAGTAAAATGAATATTACAATAAAACAAGTCACACAAATATTTTGGTTTCCCATTACATTTAATGTACTATACTGTAGTCTGTTAACTGTGCAATAGTATTATACCTAAAAGACAACGCACATACCTTAATTTTAAAATACTTTGTTAAAAAAATGCTAACCGTTATCTGACAATGCAGCCCTGCCACAAGTCTAAATTTGTAAAAAAAAAACAAAACAACACCAAATATTTGTAAATTACAGTAAAGCAAAGCACAATAAAATGAGATATGCCCATGAATACTTATCTCTATGAAATAATTAGAAAACTAAATCTGTTGATAATACTATTATGCACCCCCCTGCTAAATTAAAACCCAAACCAAAACATTGTAAATGCAAAATCATACTTCATTTTCATATTACATGGGTAATTTGATGCTTTGTTTTTTGTTTTTTACATTTCTTAAAATAAGGAAAATGCCTTGAAAACTGGTTACATAGATTCATAAGCAAAGGTTTTAGAACAAATTGAATAGAGGATTAAAGACTTGTAAGTCTGTTAAGTTTAAAAGACGTAAGGAGTGTCTACAGAAAATGGAGAAGGCATATGTTTAAGAGATATTCCTGCTGAAGCAGAATTAGGAGCAGAGATCAATGGTTTAAGAAGGGAATAGAGCAGAACTAGGCAGATGATACATCTAGCAGTTTTCCCCCAAGAGGTTTTGAGTATAAAGAAGTGACACTACCAATGTACTAACAGCCCTTCAGGGAATCCTGAAGCTTCAGTGCATTGATCTGTGCCACAAAATAGGATATTCAGAGGAGTGGAGATGGGACAGTCTCAATAATTTCAGAAGAGTTTGGTTTCCTTAAAAACAGCACATGCTTCAATGTAACAAATGGTATAATTTTTCAACATTGCACAGCATTATCAAGTGATAACCAATGATTTCTTCATCTTGTTTATTCCATGGCTATGTCATCAGGGACAAAACAAGGCAAATTTCATTTTGTGCACACTATACACCTGACCAAATAGTGATATGACATGAGGAAAATGAGAATATACGAAGATACAGGAATCAGTTCAGTTCAGTTCAGTCGCTCAGTCGTGTCTGACTCTTTGCGACCCTATGAATCGCAGCACGCCAGGCCTCCCTGTTCATCACCAACTCCCGGAGTTCATTCAGACTCACGTCCATCGAGTCAGTGATGCCATCCAGCCATTGCATCCTCTGTCGTCACCTTCTCCTCCTGCCCCCAATCCCTCCCAGCATCAGAGTCTTTTCCAATGAGTCAACTCTTCACATGAGGTGGCCAAAGTACTGGAGTTTCAGCTTTAGCATCATTCCTTCCAAAGAAATCCCAGGGCTGATCTCCTTCAGAATGGACTGGGTGGATCTCCTTGCAGTCCAAGGGACTCTCAAGAGTCTTCTCCAACACCACAGTTCAAAAGCATCAATTCTTTGGCACTCAGCTTTCTTCACAGTCCAACTCTCACATCCATACATGACCACAGGAAAAACCATAGCCTTGACTAGACGGACCTTTGTTGACAAAGTAACGTCTCTGCTTTTCAATATGCTATATGCTATCTATGTTGGTCATAACTTTTCTTCCAAGGAGTAAGCGTCTTTTAATTTCATGGCTGCAGTCACCATCTGCAGTGATTTTGGAGCCCAGAAAAATGAAGTCTGACACTGTTTCCACTGTTTCCCCATCTATTTCCCATGAAGTGATGGGACCAGATGCCATGATCTTCGTTTTCTGAATGTTGAGCTGTAAGCCAACTTTTTTACTCTCCTCTTTCACTTTCATCAAGAGGCTGTTTAGTTCCTCTTCACTTTCTGCCATAAGGGTGGTGTCCCCTGCATATCTGAGGTTATTGATATTTCTCCCAGCAATCTTGATTCCAGCTTGTACTTCTTCCAACCCAGCATTTCTCATGATGTACTCTGCATTTAAGTTAAATAAGCAGGGTGACACTATACAGCCTTAATGTACTCCTTTTCCTATTTGGAACCAGTCTGTTGTTCGATGTCCAGTTCTAACTGTTGCTTCCTGACCTGAATACAAATTTCTCAAGAGGCAGGTTAGGTGGTCTGGTATTCCCATCTCTTTCAGAATTTTCCACAGTTTATTGTGATCCACATAGTCAAAGGCATATGCATTGATAAAAATTAAGCACAAGGAGTAACAGGCCAGTAGTTTTTTACATTATGTTGTTCAGTCACTAAGTTGTGTCCAACTCTCTGCAACCTCATGGGCTGCAGCATGCTAGGCTTCCCTAACCTTCATTATTTCCCAGAGTTTGCTCAGATTCATGTCACTGAGTTGATGATGATATTTTGTCACATTATAGGTGGTAATAAATATCTGCTCAATAAATGAGTTATAGGTTAATGCCTCAAATCTGATCAATGATGATAGTATTAATTTATAGTTATTATTGATAGTTATAAGGTGATATGAAAGAAATAACACAAACCAGAGTATTTTTTCTCTATCTTGGAAGTTCGCAAATCATGCTCGTTCATAGCTGGTTAGAACAGGCTATAACATCAAATAAGTCATAATTCTTCCTTATGCATAAGGGAGCCTAGTACCTGGGTTGTTGTAATCTTTTGTCCAGTGCCAACAGCTAATTAGCCTAAAGCTAAAAGTCAGGACTAGAATTCCAGCCTCCTCCTTTTTTTGGTTCACTTTTCATGCTTTTTCTACCCACTATACTACCAAAAACAAGCCAAGGGTATCAAGCAATAGATGTAGCAACTATTCTGATAAGTAACCCAAAACTCACTTTGATGCATTAATTTATCAGGACAATTTATATAATTCTTCAATTATCTATGTGTGTTGTGTTATGTATTTATGTCCAGCTAGAAAGAGTGAGTCATAACCATCAGCCTTCATTCAGTCACTTAACCAACATATATTGCTTCATTCTTAACATATGTTAGTTTTAGCAAAAATCTTTTTCACATTTTCATTGATGATATCCTTAATAATAAGTATTTGATACAAACAAATGCATTCACACAGTTTAAGAGAAAACAAATAGGTTTTTATAAAGTGCTTGGCCCTGTTTTGCTTAAGATCTTTTTCATTGGGCACCCAATCTATTTTCTTCTGTATGGCTATAAAAAATTCCTTTACATCAGTCAGTCATTTGTAAACTAATGCCCTTACTTCTAGAACTATTGAGAGTATGGATTAATCATTGCTCATCCATTCGGTCTCTTACATGATAAGTATGGTAGCAGAGTCATATTATTATACACAGGGCTACAGGGGAATCTTGCCTTATTTAGTTGCTAAGTTGTTTCCAACTCTTGCAACCCCATGGACAGTAGCCCACCATTCTCCTCTGTCCATGGGATTTTCCAAGCAAGAATACGAGAGTGGGTTGCCATTTCCTTCTCCAGGTAATTTTCCCAATTCAGGGATTGAACCCATGTCTTCTGCACTGGCAGGTGGATCCTTTGCCACTCAGCCACTGGGGAAGCCCTGCAGAGGATTGAGCTATTATTATAGATGAGACCCTTTGATTTTTTAAGAAAAATTGTACTAAACATATGTTATATACAAGTGAAGTAACCTTAATAGCTTTTAAACTTCCCTTGTGGGAACTTGGTCGTTGGGCGGTAGTATAGAGCTTTTCAAGGGCATTTGTGGTGGATTTCTTTTTATAGCTTTCATGATTATTAGGCAAAAGCATGTCAGGAGAATAGTAAAGCCATGCCTTTTGCTTTCTGAGTGGGTCTCTGTAAGCAATTTAATGCGGTTCACCGAGAGAGGGTATGGTATCTAGTCCATGTTAAGCCTAAACAAACCGCTGTAGAAATTGAAATGGTTGTTCCTGGCTCAATTCATGCCCCTGGATTAAACTGAAATATTACCCATGTCATGTAGGGATATTGAAGAGAGTTGTAATTCTGTTGGTTTCAACTAGGTACTGCCAGCAGTAACTGCCATATGAAAAACAGTGAAAATACATCTCCTGAAGAATTATTGGTAAAAGGTGAAACTCCAACAAGGAGTACAATTCAAAATAGCAATACAATAAAGAATAAGGAAAATTATTTGCTATCTAAAAGTAAAATTATGGAAAGCTGTCATCAGTGAAATTACCCTCCTCATAGAATTACAGAATTGCTTAGATTTCTTTTACTGTGTCTGTCTATTGAGTAGGCTGAGTTTGCATTGTTTCCAAGATACACACATTATATTATTTATTTCCCAAACTGGTAAAATTCCAGCACCATTAATAACTTTTCCCACAGACTGTCTGGTTTTATTTAGTGTGTACATATTAATGCCTTAAATTACATTTCTATAGCATATTCAATGGGCATAATAATAAAATCACAGTTGCTCCAATGACCTTGAGACTGAACCTCATTTCTTTGCCTGCAGAATTTTAAAAATACAGACAATGAGGAGGCACAGGGAAGATGCATAAGTAATTATGGATTCAAAGCATATGTTTATCTCTGGGAGTATTTCTTCTCAAGTGCTGTTAATATTTAAATATACATTTTCTGAAAGCAGCTATTCTCTGATAATGAGAACTAACCTAACATTTTCCAACCAACCTAAAATTTTTCTGGCTGCCAATCTTCCAGGTAGACCCCTTTACTATATCAGCCTCTATAATAACAATTATCAATTTTACAATCCCTTTAATCACCATTGAACTTTGTAAATATTAACCAGGAAATCTCATATGACTCCTCTAAGAAGGGGCAACTGACTTTTCCTACAACTGCAAAAAAGGACTGAGATAGAAGTTCTAGGACCAGAAATTACTGAAATCAACATTCTAGTATTAGCAAAGCCAGTTTTAGATTTTGGTTTCCTAATGAGGAGTGGAGTATAGAGACATGAAGATATTAAAGACTGAATAGTTAAGCATTTTCATACTTTGCCTCTGCCATGTATGTTTATATTTTTCTAATTCATAAAGAATGAGATTTTAATAAAGGTAATGTGATCAACAAAAACTCTTTATAAGCTTTTTTTTTTTTTTCATCATTACAACCTAGAGTGAACCCAAAGCTCACTATTGCTCAACCCATCAGAAAATACTTGAAAAGCATCTCTTTTATCGAGGACATTCCAAGAAGGAGCAATATAGAATTTATGACTATCAAGTAAACTAAGTATTATCCCTGTTATCCCTCATCTTTTATTAGCTCTAACATTATCACAGTATTTTTAAAGTGAGCAGATAAAAATACTTTTTGGATGGTTGGTTTTGTGCCATATGCTGTTTTAAGAAAAAAATTAAATGAGGAAAGTATATTTTAAAAAATTATTTACATTCTACAGAACATGTTTACATTGCATATTAAATATTTTATTAAAAATTAAGTCAATATATTTTTATTATGAATGAAGTATATACTTATGAAACAGTTAAAACTATCATCAATGAACACTATAAAAACCTAAAAATTAAGGTTTGGTTACAATTTACTTAGAGTAGAAGATAGAAATATTAAAAAAAAAAAGCAACAGAAAACTATCAGGATAAGAATGGAGGAAGAAGACTGAAGAAAAGAGGAAACCATGACTAACGTTCTGGGCAGTTATTAATGTGCTCTCCTTCCTAGAAAATTCTACACCATAAGCTCATTGAATATTTTAGACCTGGAAGAAATGTGAGGGAGATTATCTTCTAATATGATGTTGTCATTTAATACTGCATTTCCTGAATTCTGAGACCCATGTTTCCCCCCAGTGCCAAAGATCTGATGCTTTTGAGCTGTGTTGTTGGAGAAGACTCTTGAGAGTCCCTTGGACTGCAAGGAGATCCAACCAGTGCATCCTAAAGGAGATCAGCTCTGGGATTTCTTTGGAAGAAATGATGCTAAAGCTGAAACTCCAGTATTTTGGCCACCTCATGCGAACAGTTGACTCATTGGAAAAGACTCTGATGCTGGGAGGGATTGGGGGCAGGAGCAGAAGGGAACGACAGGATGAGATGGCTGGATGACATCACTGACTTGATGGACGTGAGTCTGAGTGAACTCCAGGAGTTGGTGATGGACAGGGAGGCCTGGTGTGCTGCAATTCATGAGGTCGCAAAGAGTCGGACACGACTAAGCGACTGAACTGAATTGAATTGAGTTGACAGTCAAAAGCATTTTATTTTTGCTGTTGGCCAGTGTTTTCAAATTTCCAATTGATACTTATCTTTGGGATTCAGAAATAAAATCAGAATTTGGGGAATTTTCAGAAATTCCCTTAACTATGTTATTCTGCCTTTTCTATAACACACTATTTGTATGTTTTAAGTAATAATCAGTGACCATAATAATAACAGTGTATCAGTTTTTTGTATGATAGGATTGTACTGGGATTTTCTTAGTTCAAAACAGGAAAATGCACGGTTTATTGGCACTGTCAATTAAAATATTGTAATAACCGATAAATATCTACTTGATATAGACATTTCATAATAGGACACATTTGAAGTAAAAGTTGTTTACAATATAAAAATTATACTAAATTTTTAATATTTAAAAGTTATTATTCTTAAAATGAATTTTTAAAACACAAAGCATTTCTTGCCCACTGGATAATCCTTATTTTTGTTTTGTCATAAATATTTTAGATGTAAAAATATATTTCCATTTTGCATTGATCTGATTGTATTAAGAGTATGTCCAAAGTAACTTAGATTTTGTCAAGTTTCTTGTTAAGGCATAGGCTGCTTCATCTAAAGGGCTTCCCAAGTGGCACAGTGTAAAGAATCCACCTGCCAATGCAGGAGACTCATGAGAAGCAGGTTCGATCCCTGGGTCAGGAAGATTCCCTGGAGTAGGAAATGGAAACCTACTCCATTATTCTTGCCTGGAAAATTGCATGGACAGAGGATCCTGGTGGTCCATGAGGTCACAAAGGACACGACTGAATGGCTGAGCGTGCACACTTCATATAAGCTATTTTTTTAAAAAGTGAAGATATATTTTCAGCTTGTCTTGATTCTGATGTTGAAATCAATATTGCCATTGCTATTTCATATTTCGAATCAGTTTCTAATTTCACGTTGTAATGTTCTACAAGAATATTTGCAATTGTTGCCTCTTTTTTGTTAAGGTAGTTACAAATAAGTGTACCTGTAGCAAATATCCAAGCAGTACAAAATGCCAGTGAATATTATGGGGTAGTATTAGAATAGTGTAACATTTGGATCTCCTAGCAAGGTCAACACTGCTGTATAGATTCACATGGTGAAATTGCTTATTTAAGGATTAGAAATTTGTTGTTTCTTCAAAACCACTCATAAAATCCATATGAATATACTCTGCTTATAAACTTCTTAATAATTATTTTTTAAAAAGGCTCATTATAGAAAGTTACCTGCAGAAAAGACCACAGACTCACGTATAATATGGCAACAACTGCAAGCAAGATGGTTGCATACTAATGTCTCTCTATTATTAAGCTTTTACTTTCCTTGTTTTCTCTATTAATTTTCCACAAGATTTCGGATTCAGAGACATATGTAAATTTCTTAAGGAACTTCCACGTGGAAATGCTACTCTCAGCCAAGCAGCAATGATCACATGGTTGTTGCCTGTACATTTGTGAACCTCAAAAGAACCAATTCATCAAAATTTACAGAATGAGTTTCAGCAGCTTAGAAGAAAATTCCAGAAATAATTGTAGAGCACTCTTTTAATGCTTATTCTAAACTAAATGGTTGTGAGGTAAAGTAGACAAGGGGATACATCAGAATTGTTTAATAACATTCCTGAACTGAGTTTCAAAAGTAAGATAGTTCAACATAACTGCAAATCCTTGATCTTTTATTATTTAGGGAAAGATTTTTATTGATCTTTTGTTGTTTATATTTCACCAAGCATTTTTATTAGATACTGTTTCTGTATTTTATAAAATATCTTTATATCATCTATTGATATGTCTGTGGTGAATTAACTATTTTTCATTTCTCTCAGCATCCATACACATGCCACTGTCTCATCATGGATGGAATATTTTTTCCTTACCTATTGACATTGATCTTTGTCATGTGACTTATTCAGTAATAAATGAGTAGAAGTAACAGTGTGATATTGATAGGCCTTAAGAAACCTTGTGGGTTTCCATTTGCCACTTTGTACTCTGTAATCACGATGAGAAGAGCTTCTTTAGCTTGGTTCAGAATGAACATACAGAGAGCAGAGCTACCAGAGATACTATAAGTAGGAAAAGTCACCCAGTTCAGCCCAATTAAGATCAGCAGAATCACTCCACCTGGCTTGCTGACCCATGAAAATTTAATCACTGGTATTTTATGCACTGAGTCATTTTAAAATGTAGTTGTAATGTGCCAACAGTTAACTGATTATGGCTTCTTAGTTGGCATAATGGTAAAGAATCTGCCTGCCAGTGTAAGAGAAGCAAGAGATGTGAGTTCAATCCCTGGGTCAGGAAGATCCCCTGTAGTAGGAAATGGCAACCTACTCCAGTATTCTTCCCTGAAAAATTCTATGGGCAGAGGAGCCCGGGGGGTCACAAAGAGTCGGACATGACTGAGTGACTCAGCAAGGCACAGCAAGGAGAATTTAGAGGGAATGTAGCTTGCAGAGTTGGAGAATTAAAACTTTTGTTATCACAGTTTCTGGAGTTAGTAAAAGATACTCAAATTAAGATTGAGTTCAAAGACAAAGAATAATCAAATGTATGAGCATTATGTATAACCTGATGATATATAACCAGACTAAACCAGGAAAGTAGACTCAAAACGTTTATTAAGATCTCTGAAATGGTATCTAGAAAACTTGTAGTACTGTCGAAGCCTCATAGACCCAAAGTACCTGATTGAGTAAAGAGAAGGAAAGAGAGAGGCATGTCTAAAAAATAATTGTAAGTGTGGCTTTTGACTTGCATCAAACATAGAGATAATCCATAAAGTGTTGAAGAAAGAACCAGTTGGAACTAAAAGAAACTGAGCCTAGATGTTTGAAAAGGACTTTGGGTCTTCAAATTACTACAGGCAGGAAGCAGCTGAGAAAACTGCTCAACAATCTAAAAAGAGCATGTTTTCCAAAATGTTCTTCAGAAGTGGACAATGAAAATTATGGACAGGAAAGTAGCTCTCAGAGGATGGGACCAAAGTCTGCGGATGGCAATGGACTGAGGATACACTCCTGGGGATCAAAGATAAGACCTAAAAGACAAATATCCCCCATCACAAAGTAGGGTGACTTAGAGCATTTGATCAGTCAAATTTTCTAATTGCTATTGGAACAATGGCTGCAGTGTGATGAGCTTCTCCCTGTTTCACCATTTTTATATTGGGTTCCTTGGGTGGGGAGTGGGAAGAAGAGGAGGGATAACTTATTTTCTTTTAATTCATAGGTCTCTGGATTAAGAGAGACTGATCTGCTTTGAGCTTCATGCTGTGATTGGATTAGACTTTCTGGAGTCCTTGGATAAGGGTGCTTGTGGTAGTTTGATTTACTCACCTTGATTCCTCATTTCCTGTAGCATCTGCAACCTTGTCATGGATCATCTGAGTCTTTCCTTACTCTGACTTTGTGCTTGGCCATGTAAAATTCCCATTTGACCTCTTGTATCTCTTCTTTCACCATGAGAAGAAGTCTTCCCAGGTGTCTTTTCCTTCCATGGGAACCCTAGAATGAACACAAGAGCAGCAGAGCCATTCCAGCCAACCAGCAGGCCTTCATGAAGGAAGCAGAGCTGCCCAACTAAGGCCATCCCAGATTAGCAGAGCTTCTTCAGTCAGTCTGCAGATTCATCAGAACGAGCAGTTAAAGCAGTGGTTGTCAAACTCTTCCTTTAAAGGGCCAGTCAGTAAATATGTTAGATTTTGTGTCATGTCATCTGGCTGTCTATAGTGCAAAAGCAGCCACAGACAATTCATAACAAATGAGACAGCTGCATTCCAATAAAATCACTTAGACAGAAATTCATATAATTTTTTCTTATGTGAGATACTATTCTTATGATTTTTTCCAACTACTTAAAATTACATAAAAATCATTCTTAACTCACTGGCTATTTAAAGAAATATTTCAGGTTGGATTTGGCACCAGGGCCAAAAACAGGTCACGGCAAATATTCTTAAAAATTGCTTATAGACACCTTCCTCTTGCCAAAGTTCCATTTCTTATGGTAAGTGTTCAACTTCATCTTCCTTTTCTACTTTTTTTCTCTGCTAGATCTTAGGCCATTTTATTCCCATCAGTGTACCTCCAAGTTACTTGTTATGAAAAACTACTGATATTAATATTTATTCCTTTATTTTTCTTCCATCTTTATTTTATACTTTATCTCTAATAAGCATAAATCAAATGCTTTCCTTGAGACCTACTCTCTCAGAAGGCTGAGTATATGGGAAAATGAACATATTTTTCATTTAGCTCAGGTACACATAGTTTACTCATGCTGATAGTATTACCTCTTAATGTTATTAGAAAAGTCTTGAAAACAATATTGTGAGATAAGATTAAACCTTTTTTTAAAAAGTGGCATTTCATACAGATAAGAATAAACAGAAGGCTGAACTTCAGTCCATCCTATCATAGAAGACAGAAAAAAATGACTAACTGATGTATCATAGTTAAATGCAATCACAAACCCAGAATTTTTAAGTGTGATTCAGCACTGCTAGTATTTCCACCTCCATTTCAGTAGATACTGATGCTTAAACTGGAGTTTACTGTGACAAGTACAGAAAGCACAGTTAGGTTACTAACATCTGCTCTTCAAATAAACATGCTCACCAAACTCCCTTTAGAGGGGTAAAAGAAGTCTAACTTATAAAGAAGCCTTAACTGATTTCATCACTGAACAGGATGGAACTGGTTATCATTTGTCAAGGACAGTTTATAACATATCCTTCAGTACTTAAAGCAATTTGACATGCTAGTGGTATTTCAGACTGTGGGATATATTTCTAGTCTAAAATCCAAATAAAATGAAGAAAGACAAGGTCAAGCATTCCTTTCACCATTTTCTTCTTGACTTCCTTCATAGTATTTTAATATGAAGTTTTTGGGTTGGTTTTTTTTTTTTTTGCATTTTTCTAGGGAAAAGATATGGATCAGAACATCAACCCTACAATGGCCAAGTTTGATTAATTTTGATAGAACTTCAGAGGGAAAGAAAAGAAAGGAAAGGAGAAGGAGAAACAGGGGAAAGGGTGGTGGCGGGGAGGAGATAAAGCCAGAGCGAGCGAGGGAGGGCAGAGAAAAAAGAGAAAGGAAACAGGAAGAGGGAGTAGAGGGAGCAAGGGAAAAAGTAGAACCTACATTAGAGAATAAGGGCAATTTTCCCTAAAGTCTCCTAGATACAGAGGAAATAGGGAGCTGTCTCAGTTTCTGCCTAGTAGAAAAGACTTAATTAAAAATTTTAAAACTGCTGAAATTGCTGTTTCAATGTTAACAGCACTTGTGAATTTTAAATACAACCCTTTTGTCCTTACCTCAGAAAATCTGGAAAAGAGATACAATTTTGAAAGTTCAAACAGGAAAATATCTCAAAGATAGGGATCTCAAACCTTAAGGGCAGGGGTAGCATAATGATTCATCTTACATCTTAACTTTCACCTATTGATCTACTCAGAGTGGTGTGCAGAGAAAAAGTCCAATGCCATTTCTGGGTGTGGTAGACATGAGATTCACCTTTCAGATCTCTCTCAAGAAGGATTTGTTGTCCCAGCTGCTGGATGAGCAGTCAGCTGACAGCTCCCAGCATTCAACTACCTCAGGGGTCACCTCAGCTGCAGAGAATCATATTGACGAAAGCCATGTCCTTCCCAAGGCAGCATGCGTTCAGTGGTCAATCATGGTGAGGATACAAAGGTCCAATCATTGTGACCCACAACAGAACAACTCTGATGATGTCTAAGGCTTGTCAGGCATTTGTCAGAGTCCCATTTCTTCCTCTGCCTTCCATGCGGTTGATCCCTAATGACTATCCTAGACCCATATTCTATCTCTCTCAGTGTCTCCTTCCAGAGAGCTCAGTTTACAGACCTTGGTGCAGGGACATTTGATTTGTAATTGATTTGTGATGTCTGCCATGACAAGGATAACCATTGCTGTTGAGGAAGAAAGGTATTCTTTAAGCCTCAAGCCATTAGGGCAGAAGAATTAGTAGTGTTCTGGTCCTGAGAGTAACATCAAAGGGAAGACTGAAATCTTGTGGGAGAAAAAATACCAGAAACAGTCAATGATTTAATCATAAAGTGTTTATTGATATAGGCTGTATACCAGCTAGAATCCAATAATGCATACAAACAATTAAAATCTAACTTAATAGACGCTGCCTAGAGCTCCTTAAAGGGGCTGTGGAAGCCTAGAAAGCAAAGTGAACTTTGCTGAAAGAGGTTGGGAAAAAGAAATGACACATATTTTCCTACCATAGGAAGAGCACAATAGGGCTCCTCAGATGTCGAAGGTGGAATATACACAGGCAGAGAGTCAGGAAGCGTGGAGTGTGCTTGGGGAATGGCAGGTAGTCTAGCGTGGTGAAGGGTGGTGTGAGCAAAGCTTGGAAAGTGGATCAGGTGGGGAGGCAGGAGATAAGACTAGAACATCTGGTTATTGCCATTGGGGAGGGTCTACTGTGCCTTGCTTGGGAATTTGGACTTAATCCAGCAGCCAATGGGCGCTTTTGCAAAGGAAGCTGTGATTCTGTTACGTGTTTGCTAATGTCTTGGACAGATGTTCGGCTTTTCTTGTGCTGTTCTGGATTCTGATATTGCTGTCCTCTGGATTAGTATACACCTTTGGGGGCCCTTTAAAGAGGGTGTTTCAGGTGTACCTCATTTAGGAAGGGCATTCCTCAGAACAACTAGAGAAAGAATCACTGTTTCTCTCTGGGCTTCTCATAGTCTGGGACCTGAATGTTAATGAGGTTTAATATGTTTAAAGCTACTACAGCATCCCAGGGTATTAGGCATGGCAGGAAGAGGGACTTTGACTTGAAGAAGCAGACCAGGAAGTGGGAGAGGGGACCACAAATTAAAGATGAAATATGTAAAATTATAAAATATGGCTCGTGAATCAAATTTCTGAATTAACATCCTTTCTGTTTTCCAGAAGCTTTGGGGAAATTGTGTAGAAAAGAGTGTGTCTGGGCTGGACTAGAGGTATCTCCCTAGTGTGCCAGCAAGTGGAATTAGGAAACACCCTGCTGGAAGTCCTCCAACTGCTCTGGGCAGCTGTCTCTTTAACTGTAATAGGATGCTCAGGGACACAAACAGATGTCCAGCCACAATCCTGGATTTGTCTGGATCTCAGGAGCCACATATGAAATCTATAAACTCATACACAATTAGAGTTCATTACAGATAAAACCTGAAAAACCTAGGGAGGGGCTAGATGTTCAGGCCAGTGGGAGGGAGAGGGGACGGCTCATGGAGTAGACTCTCAGGAAATACGAATGTAGGAGAATCACCAGGATCCTTGGGAGAAACAGTTCATAAGTGTAAGGTAAAGGGTAGGCTGAACAGCAGGGCTAAATGTGCAAAGGAGCAGTTGTCCTAGTACAGCAGGAAATTGTACTTGAAACTCTTCTCACAGCACTAACTCCTAGAGGGACATGTGCTCCTGGAAAGAAAGGGCTAGATGGTAAGATAGGATTATCACTCAAGTAATTTTGCCATGAAACTTCATCAAATAGAACTGGACCTGGAAAGGAGTAGCTATCACTCCCAGCTAGAGAGAAAAATGTGGTCCAGAGACTGGGAGGCAGGGAGTGAAGGAACTCACCAGTGTCATCATCAAAGAGAAGATAAGGTTTTAATCTATGAGAGAGGCTTGACAGTGAAGAGTGAGGGGAATGTAGATGATATAACATTAATAGGATACTGTGGCAGCAAGTGTGAAGAATGAGCGAGGTAGAGGATCTAACAGTTCCTCTGTGACTGTTTAGGAAGCAAATGATATGAGAATTTAGTGAGAGATGCAGGGAAAAGACCAGAAGAAGAAAAGTGAGAAAAAGGTGAGTTTTATTTGGGGATAGTTTTTATACGTTGGAGCATGTTGCTTGATTGTCTGATGCTGTATTTGGATGGGAAAAACACCCAGCAGTTAGTTAGGATTGAGAACTTTGCATAGGAGTGGCAGGTGAAAAATTAAATACTGGAGATGGTTAAAAATAAAAGACTGGATTATACCATATTTAAGGAATAATTTGAGGCATGTACAAAATGCATGGCAAAAAATTTACGGGGGAAAGAAGGGGAGATTCAGGAATACAGTAAGTCTTCTCCATGTGAACAAGTTCTGTTCTGAGCATGCTTTTGTAAGTCCAGTTTATTCATAAGTCCAACAAAGTTAGCCTAGGTACCCAACTAACACAATTGGCTATACAGTATTATACTGTAATAGGTTTAGAATACTTTTCATACCAATGATAAGTAAAAGGCAAAAAAAAAAAAAAAAAAAAAAAACAAAAAATAAAACTTTTAAAATCTTACAGAACCTTGAAAAGTACAGTAGTACAATACAATAATTGGCATACAGGAGTTGACATTGAGTGAACAGGCAAGAAGAGTTGCTGACCTGAGGAGGGAGAGGAAGTGGGAGATGGTAGAGCTGAAGGAATAGGCAACAGAAGCCTGATGTTTGATGGAAGGCAGGTTTGCATCTTTGCAAGTTCTCAACTTGAAAGTTTGTATGTAGGGGACTGACTGTAATTATTCTGTGGAAAGCTGGGAGGTTAGTTAGCCTGAGATATACCATATTGGAAAGAGGAAATGGTAGGGGTGAGGTCACCTCTGTGGAATCAGATGGTCATACAGTAAGACACTGTGGCCTGTGACACTGTTGACCTGCCATCGCACAGCTGGGGAGGTTCTCTAGGGCACCAGGAGTATAATATGCAACGACTGGACAGGTCTGAGTAGTTTGACAAAACATTGTACAGGAGATTTTATCATGTATTCCCATGACTAAGAAATTCCTGCTATTCAGGATCTGCAATTCAACCATTTCTAAAATATCAGGTTTCAGAAATTTTGCAGCAGTTGGGGAACTCAAGTGGCCACCTAGTGAGGATTTTAGCGCTTCATCAAGAACTGTCTTGACGTGGTCATCAGTTCTCCAACTACCCAGCACTATTTAGAAAGGGATGTATGCTGGAGCATGCTGCTTTCCCAAAATTATTCTCTGACTTAGATATATTTCTTAAAGAGAAGAATC
This sequence comes from Capricornis sumatraensis, assembly GCF_032405125.1. Taxonomy (NCBI): domain Eukaryota; kingdom Metazoa; phylum Chordata; class Mammalia; order Artiodactyla; family Bovidae; genus Capricornis; species Capricornis sumatraensis. The sequence continues at coordinate 174,554,239 of NC_091070.1, read as the reverse complement.
AGCTACCTCTCCTTTGTCACCCTTTCCAAATCCTGTCTGGGATGTGCCAAGCTTTAGGGGAATACTCAGAAGTTTCACCTCATGCTTGTGCTCTCTCCACCACCCCATACCCCACCCGAATCCTCCTTTTCTGGGTGTGCTCCAGGAACACTAGTTACTCCATATAAAACAATGCCAAAATTGGGTACAGTACTGAAGAATCACATCCTGCCTCTCTCCAAAGAAGGGTAGTTGTTTTTCTTTCTTTTTTTTTTTTTTTTTGCTCAGAATTAAGGAATAAACCTATGCTACATTTTTCTTGTTTTATCATGCACAGACAAGGAGAAAAACAGGATTTACTGAAGGAGAACATGTAAATATTTGTTATTTATAATGTGGGAAACTAAGTTAAACAAGCAAAAACAATTTTGGCTCTTGTAGCCTCTGAGTAACAGTTACTTTTCCTGCAAATGATGTTTAACTGAGATCTGGTTTTCAAACTGCACAAAAGCAGAATTAATATTTCCCTTTTTATTATGTCTTTGTTTTGAAACATGAATGACACATTTGAGTCTATTAATAACTGAAGATGTCAATGGTTTTAAAGTTATGTTGGGCAGCCTGTATATTTTCACAGAGCTAGAACAAATAATTTCACAATTTGTATGGAAATACAAAAAGCCTGGAATATCCAAAGCAATCTTGAGAAAGAAGAATGGAATTGAGGAATCAACCTGCCTGACTTCAGGCTCTACTACAAAGCCACAATCATCAAGACAGTATGCTACTGGCACAAAGACAGAAATATAGATCAATGGAACAAAATAGAAAGCCCAGAGATAAATCCACACACCTATGGACACCTTATCTTTGACAAAGGAGGCAAGAATATACAATGGATTAAGGACAATCTCTTTAACAAGCGGTGCTGGGAAAACTGGTCAACCACTTGCAAAAGAATAAAACTAGATCACTTTCTAACACCGCACACAAAAATAAAGTCAAAATGGATTAAAGATCTAAACGTAAGACCAGAAACTATAAAACTCCTAGAGGAGAACATAGGCAAAACACTCTCCAACATACATCACAGCAGGATCCTCTATGATCCAGCTCCCAGAATATTGGAAATAAAAGCAAAAATAAACAAATGGGATCTAATTAAAATTAAAAGCTTCTGCACAACAAAGGAAACTATAAGCAAGGTGGAAAGACAGCCTTCAGAATGGGAGAAAATAATAGCAAATGAAGCAGCTGACAAACAACCAATCTCAAAAATATACAAGCAACTCCTGCAGCTCAGTTCCAGAAAAATAAACGACCCAATCAAAAAGTGGGCCAAAGAACTAAATAGACATTTCTCCAAAGAAGACATAGATATGGCTAACAAACACATGAAAAGATGCTCAACCTCACTCATTATTAGAGAAATGCAAATCAAAACCAAAATAAGGTACCATTTCATGCCAGTCAGAATGGCTGCGATCCAAAAGTCTACAAGTAATAAATGCTGGAGAGGGTGTGGAGAAAAGGGAACCCTCTTACATTGTTGGTGGGAATGCAAACTAGTACAGCCACTATGGAGAACAGTGTGGAGATTCCTTAAAAAACTGGAAATAGAACTACCTTATGACCCAGCAATCCCACTGCTGGGCATACACACTGAGGAAACCAGAAGTGAAAGAGACACGTGTACCCCAATGTTCATTGCAGCACTGTTTATAATAGCCAGGATATGGAAGCAACTTAGATGTCCAACAACAGATGAATGGATGAGAAAGCTGTGGTTCATATACACAATGGAGTATTACTCAGCCATTGAAAAGAATACATTTGAATCAGTTCTAATGAGGTGGATGAAACTGGAACCTATTATACAGAGTGAAGTAAGCCAGAAAGAAAAACACCAATACAGTATACTAACACATATATATGGAATTTAGAAAGATGGTAATGATAACCCTGTATGCGAGACAGCAAAAGAGACACAGATGTACAGAACAGTCTTTTGGACTCTGGGAGAGGGAGAGGGTGGGATGATTTGGGAGAATGGCATTGAAATATGTATAATATCATGTAAGAAACAAATCACCAGTCTATGTTCGATGCAGGATACAGGATGCTTGGGGCTGGTGCACTGGGATGACCCAGAGAGATGGTATGGGGAGGGAGGTGGGAGGGGGGTTCAGGATTGGGAACACATGTATACCCGTGGTGGATTCATGTTGATGTATGGCAAAACCAATACAGTATTGTAAAGTAAAATAAAGTAAAAAAAAAAAATGTTGATTAAGGTTCAGTGAGTTTCTCTGTAGTGTTTTGAAAAAACAAAGTGACTATTTAGTAGGTAGAGGAGAAGACCTCCTGAGATAACAAATGGAATTAGGTAAAGACGTTTTTTCTCTCATTTATGTCAGAGCGAGGAACAGTCTCATCCTCCTAGTCACTTATATTACAAATGAATTTCATTTAAAAATGAACTAAACTTACTATTTGCAAAGATTTCATGTTTTAAATAAGTGTTTTCTTTCCCAATGATCACTTAAGTTTTTGTTTTCAGCTCATTAATTAAAGGCACAATAAAATGAATTCTTAGAAATTCTCTGATATCATTTCTTATGGTATTTTAAGGCACAACACTCAATTGGCTTTCCTAATATTTCCTTTCATTTGTTCATTTCTTCTACAAATATTTACTGAGCACCCACACTGTTTGAGGTACTATGTTTGGAACTCTAAACAACCTCTGCCTCACCATTATAATTTTGCTTTCTGCAGAGTTGAGAGTGAAAACTTTTTCCTCTCATAATCATGTAAGAATATAACTTCTTTTTATCTCTTCATGCTGAAATTTTTTGGCATAAACGTATTTTCACTTTTGACAAAAGAAAATAAGTTTAATTCTCACCACTGATAAATCTAAAGGCAGTTTTTTCAGTTCTTGTCTTCAGTTTGATTATCATTTGCTTTGCCTTGCAGGGTGCTCAGCACTAAGAGGGTATATACATATCTTCCTTTTCTTCTCACTGCCCTTTACACTGCTCTGATTGCTTTCCTTCCTACAACCCTTAGCAAAGAACTCTTATCTGGCTAAACACTAGCAAGTGATCTTACTGGCAAACATTGACCCAGGGTCTAGTTACATATGTTCTGATCTGAAAAAAACAGACACATATTTCTCCAGCAAAGATGGGTTTATTGGGTATCAGCAGTGAATTGCAATTCAGGGTCTAAAGCCACAGCAAGCCAGGTGCAAGTACCTACAGGACAAAGGAAGGGAAACTCTTTTAAAGAGGCAAAAAAAGGTCAGGAGGACTGTAGTAAACAGAGTCTGTGGCTTTTCTTTCGCTGAGTATTTACCAAGAAATAAGTCTTTTCTTCTTCCTGTTGGCTCTGCTATTGTCCCAGGCTGTGGGAAAGCCCTCTTCTTGTTACCCAACTATATGTTGTTGAAATTTCTGTTTATTAATTTTACATGTTAATTTCTTTAGTTTATATATTTGAAATTCACCATAGCCATGGCAGAGATCACCTTAATCATAGCCTTTTGGGGCCACTGCATGCATGTTAAGTTTCTTCAGTCATGTCTGACTCTTTGCGACCCTATAGACTGTAGCCTTCCAGGCTCCTCTGTCCTTGGGATTTTCCAGGTAAGAATACTGGAGTGGTTGCCATTTCCTCCTCCAGGGGATCTTACCAGCCCAGGGATTGATCCGCATCTATTACCCGCATTAACAGGCGGGTTCTTTTCTACAAGTGCCATGTTGGGGCCACTCAATCAATCAATTCAGTCACTCAGTTGTGTCCAACTCTTTGTGACCCCGTGAACCGTGCCACACCAGGTCTCCCTCTCCACCAGCTCCTGGAGTCCACCTAAACTCATGTCCATTGAGTCAGTGATGCCATCCATCCATCTCATCTTCTGTCGTCCCCTTCTCCTCCTGCCCTCAATCTTTTTCAGGATCAGGGTCTTTTCCAATGAGTCAGCTCTTCGCATCAGGTGGCCAAAGTATTGGAGTTTCAGCTTCAAGATCAGTCCTTCCAATGAATACCCAGGACTGATCTCCTTTAGGATGGACTGTTTGGATCTCCTTGCAGTCCAAGGGACTCTCAAGAGTCTTCTTCAACACAATTCAAAAGTGTAAATTCTTCTGTGCTCAGCTTTCTTTATAGTCCAATTCTCATATCCATAAATGACCATTGGAAAAATGATAGCCTTGCCTAGACAGACCTTTGTTGGCAAAGTAATGTCTCTGCTTTTTAATATACTGTCTAGTTTGGTCATAACTGTCCTTCCAAGGAGTAAGTGTCTTTTAATTTCATGGCTGCAATCACCATCTGCAGTGATTTTGAAGCCCCCAAAATAAAGTCTCTCACTGTTTCCACTGTTTCCCCATCTATTTGCCATGAAGTGATGGGACCAGATGCCATGATCTTCGTTTTCTGAATGTTGAGCTTTAAGCCAATTTTTTCACTCTCCTCTTTCACTTTGATCAAGAGGCTCTTTAGTTCTTCACTTTCTGCCATAACATTGGTGTCATCTGTATATCTGAGCTTACTGATATTTCTCCTGGCAATCTTGATTCTAGCTTGTGCTTCCTCCAGCCCAGTGTTTCTCATGATGTACTCTGCATTTAAGTTAAATAAGCAGGGTGACAATATACGCCCTTGACGTACTCCTTTTCCTATTTGGAACCAGTCTGTTGTTCCATGTCCAGTTCTAACTGCTGCTTCCTGACCTGCATACAGATTTCTCAAGAGTTAGGTCAGGTGGTCTGGTATTCCCATCTCTTTCAGAATTTTCCACAGTTTATTGTGATCCTCACAGTCAAAGGCTTTGGCATAGTCAATAAAACAGAAATAGATGTTTTTCTGGAACTCTCTTGCTTTTTCCATGATCCAGCGGATGTTGGCAATTTGATCTCTGGTTCCTCTGCCTTTTCTAAAACCAGCTTGAACATCTGGAAGTTCCTGGTTCACGTATTGCTGAAGCCTGGCTTGGAGAATTTTAAGCATCACTTTACTAGAGTGTAAGATGAGTACAATTGTGTGGTAGTTTGAGCATTCTTTGGCATTGCCTTTGGGATTGGAATGAAAACTGACCTTTTCCAGTCCTGTGGCCACCGCTGAGGTTCCCAAATTTACTGGCATACTGAGTGCAGCACTTTGACAAAATCATCTTTCAGGATTTGAAATAGCTTAACTGGAATTCCATCACCTCCACTAGCTTTGTTTGTAGTGATACTTCCTAAGGCCCACTTGACTTCACATTCCAGGATGTCTGGCTCTAGGTGAGTGATCACACCATCGTGGTTATCTGGGTCATGAAGATCTTTTTTGTACAGTTCTTCTGTGTATTCTTGCCACCTCTTCTTAATATCTTCTGCTTCTGTTAGGTCCCTACCATTTCTGTCCTTTATTTTGCCCATCTTTGCATGAAATGTTCCATTGGTATCTCTAATTTTCTTGAAGAGATGTCTAGTCTTTCCCATTTTGTTGTTTTCCTCTATTTCTTTGCATTGATCGCTGAGGAAGGCTTTCTTATGTCTCCTTGCTATTCTTTGGAACTCTCCATTTAAATGGATATATCTTTCCTTTTCTCTTTTGCTTTTCACTTCCCTTCTTTTCACAGCTATTTGTAAGGCCTCCTGAGAGAACCATTTTGCTTTTTTGCATTGCTTTTTCTTGGGGATGGTCTTGATTTATGTCTCCTGTACAATATTATGAACCTCCATCCATGGTTCATCTGGCACTCTGTCTATTAGATCTAGTCTCTTAAATCTATTTCTCACTTCCACTGTATAGTTATAAAGGATTTGATATAGGTCATACCTGAATGGTCTAGTGGTTTTCTCTACTTTGTTCAATTTCAGTCAGAATTTGGCAAAAAGGATTTCATGATCAGAGCCACAGTCAGCTCCCGGTCTTGTTTTTGCTGACTGTATAGAGCTTCTCCATCTTTAGCTGCAAAGAATATAATCAATCTGATTTTGGTGTTGACCCTCTGGTCCACTAGAGATCACTAAATGCATATATCAGTTTTAACTGAGAGAAAAACTAAATTAATCATGTTTGAAAGGGAAATCAACCAACCAAACCAATAAACTAACCAATTTTCAGGAGCCTGGAAACTCAACTGTATATGGCATCATAGATAATGAATAGGAGGGACATGAAGAGGGAGTGAATTGGAGAAGATAGCCAGTCCCTTCTTGTAATTAGATTTTTTAGAACAGTGGTAAGAAGGCTTTGTTAATTCCTTGATAAAGTTGCAACTGAGCCAGGCTGAAATTTTATATGAATGGAGGTGTATGGAACTGTGCACTTTCAGTGGACTTTGTAGCAAATTCCTCACCCTCAGTTTCTTGATATCCATTTTTCTCCCATCCTCCCTCCCTCTCTTTCTTTTTTCCTTCCTTCTTCTCATTTGCTAATAAGATCATATTACAGGAATAATTTATGAAGATGAAAATCTCTCCATCAGGCTCCCTCCAGGTCTTAGATATTAACAATCCTGTCCTGAAAATATTTCAAAGAGATGAGTTTGGTGGTTAAAAGCATGAATACTGAAATCAGATGGACTAGGTTCAAGTCTTTATCACTTGCTATCTCTGTGGCCTTTTGCAAATTACTTATCCTCTGTAAATCTCAGTTTCCCTCTCTGTAAAATTCAAATAATAGTAGTTATTATAGAGGTTTGTTCTGAGAATTAAAAATGATAAAAAGTAGCATTGAACATATTATAAGACTTATATGTTATAGTATGTTTTGAATGTGTGTTAAACATCAATAACTTCAGATATGCAGACGATACTACCCTTATAGCAGAAAGTGAAGAGGAACTAAAAAGCCTCTTGATGAAAGTGAAAGAGGAGAATGAAAAAGTTGGCTTAAAGCTCAACATTCAGAAAACTAAGATCATGGCATCTGGTCCCATCACTTCACGGGAAATAGATGGGGAAACGGTGGAAACAGTGTCAGACTTCATTTCTGGGGGCTTCAAAATCACTGCAGATGGTGATTGCAGCCCTGAAATTAAAAGACGCTTACTCCTTGGAAGGACAGTTACGACCAACCTAGATAGTATATTAAAAAGCAGAGACAGTACTTTGTCAACAAAGGTCCGTCTAGTCAAAGCTATGGTTTTTCCAGTGGTCATGTATAGATGTGAGAGTTGGACTATAAAGAAAGCTGAGCACCGAAGAATTGATGCTTTTGAATTGTGGTGTTGGAGAAAACAGTTGAGAGTCTCTTGGACTGCAAGGAGATCCAACCAGTCTATCCTAAAGGAGATCAGTCCTGGGTCTTCATTGGAGGGACTGGTGCTGAAACTGAAACTCCAATACTTTGGCCACCTCATGGGAAGAGTTGACTCATTGGAAAATACCCTGACGCTGGGAGGGATTGGGGGCAGGAGGAAACGTGGACGACCGAGGATGAGATCGTTGGATGGCATCACTGACTTGATGGACGTGAGTTTGAGTAAACTCTCCGAGTTGGTGATGGTCAGGGAGGCCTGGCGAGCTGCGATTCAGGGGCTCGCAGAGTCGGACACAGCTGAGCGACTGAACTGAACTGAAACATCTTTGAATGAAGAGCTTTGACATGTGGCACATGAATGCTGTAAAAAGCAATTTGGAAATGGAAGCCAGGCGTAAGTAGAAAGGGTTTTTCTGCCATCTATTGTTTGCAGGGTGCATGACTTATTTATCACTGTGTCCACAATATCGAGCACTATTTCTAAAACAATAGTGGGCATTCAGTGTTAGTAAATGAGTAAATGAATGAATGGATAATCTAGAGAGCCAAAATAAATTTCATTCTCCATTCCAAATTTGATTAATTCGTAGGATCCGGAAAGAATTAATAGGGCAATTAGCTTGGCTGCACTAGTGAATCTGCCAGATACGTACAGGGAGCAGTCGCATGAGTGCTTACTGATGCACTGACCCAGGCTTTGGCCCTTAATCTAGTAAAGCAGAGAAATAAGAGGTTGGAATTGAGGAGACGGTAGTTCCTTCTGTGTTCACTTGCTCTTAATTAGAAGAGACGAGTAATCCTACCACATTCATCTTGGAAGGATTGACATCAGAGAAAGTCTATGTTGGTAACAATCTAAAGCCCACTTTTGCAATCCATGAGCACAGTTTCTCTCATTCGTTCTTTTATGCTCAGAGAAGCAGGTGATCCTTCCACTTTAACTCTTCCCATTATGTTTTTAGCTTGTATTTCATTTAGATACTAGAGCATTCAATTTGCTATTTGACAGGTTTGCTCCATTAAGCTAGATCAGGTTTATCAGCAAAGATTTTTAAAAATAACAACAGACTCCATTATAAAGACTCTGAGTCACAGTTCTCAGTAAGGCACCAGATATATGTACTATTGGAAGGTCCACAGGTGATTTTGAAGTGTAGCTTAGTTGAGAACTATTAGTATTTTAAGTGATTTTATTAACTTGTATATGAATTATGATTTCAGATATTTTTACATATAGAGCCTTAGTTTACACATCTTTAAAATAACATTCTAAAGTTACTGTAATAATCAGAAATAATACTAAATATTAATCATTAATATTTGTGTATTTAAAGAGATAATCTAAGGAAGATATTCTAAATCTATAAGAATGTGAGGAATTTGAAAAAATATAATATTATCAATATCAGCAGTCTTTTAAATTTATAAAATACTACTAGTTTACCCAGAATGCTTATGGAATTAGGTACTATGATGGACTTATTTCCCTGGAATAACCAGAAAATAAATTTTGATTTAATTCTCATTGCTGAAAATATTCTTACAATCTAATAGTCTATTCTACTTAAGAAAATTTAGTGCACATAATTGGATCAATTTTGATAATTCCAATACCACAGCGTCATCATTCAGAACCAAAAAATTGTCATTGGATAGCAATATAAGCACTGCTTATTGAAGAAAGCTAGGATGCAGAATTCAGACACTCAGGATTTGCCTGGAGAATCCCAGGGACGGCGGAGCCTGGTGGGCTGCTGTCTACGGGGTCGCACAAAGTCGGACACGACTGAAGCGACTTAGCAGCAGCAGCAGCAGCAGCAGGACCTATCAGGGAGGTTGTTTTGATACTTTTTGTTCAATTCTTTATTTTTAGTATGAACCAATGTTAAATTCACCGGCTTCCCAGGTGGCAAAGTGGTAAAGAATCCTCCTGCCAATGAAAGAGATGCAAGAGATGCAGATTTAATCCTTGGGTCAGGAAAGTGAAAGTGAAAGTGAAATCGCTCAGTCGTGTCCGACTCTCTGCGACCCCGTGAACTGGGGCCCACCAGGCTCCTCCGTCCTTGGGATTGTTCAGGCAAGAATACTGGAGTGGGTTGCCATTTCCTTCTTCAGGGGAACTTCCCGACCCAGGGATGGAACCCAGGTCTCCCGCATTGCAGGTGGACGCTTTAACCTCTGAGCCACCAAGATCCCCTGAAGTAGGAAATGGCAACCACTCCAGTATTCTTGCTTGGAAAATTCCATGGATAGAGGATCCTGGTGGGCTACAGTCCATGCGGTCGCAAATACTTGGACACAACTGAGCAACTGAGCACACACACACTCTTAAATTCATTGCTAATTTCTTTACTCCTTTGTTGTTATTGTTCCGTTGCTAAGTTGTGTCTGACTCTGTGTGATCCCATGGGCTGCAGTACTCGAGGATCCCTTGTCCTTCACTATCTCCTGGAGTTTGCTCAGATTCATGTTCATTGAGTCAGTGATGATATCTAACCATCTCATCCTCTGTTGCTGTCTTTTCCTTTTGCCTTCAATCTTTCCTATAGCATCAGGGTCTTTTCCAGTAAGTCAGCTTTTTGCATCAGGTGGCCAAAATATTGGAATTTCAGCTTCCACATCAGTCCTTCCAATGAATATTCAAGATGAATTTCTTTTAAAACTGAAGGAGATAAAACTGGTTTTATCTCCTTGCAGACCAAGGAACTCTCAAGAGTCTTTTCCAGCATTAAAGTTTGAAAGCATCAATTCTTTGGAGCTCAGTCTTCTTTATGGTCCAGCTCTCACATCTGTACATGACTAATGGAAAAAAACATAGCTTTGACTATACAGACCTTTGTTGGCAAAATGATGTCTTTGCTTTTTAATACACTGTCTAGATTTGTCATAGCTTTTCTTTCAAGGAGCAAGCCATCTTTTAATTTAGTGACTCCAGTCACTGCCCACAGTATTTTGGAGCTCAAGAAAATAGAATCTGTCATTGGTTCCACGTTTTCCCCTTTTATTTGTGATGAAGTGATCAGATCAATGCCATGGTCTTAGATGCCCTTCTACCACAGGTTTTTGAAAGTTGAGTTGTTTTTTTTTTTAATTTTTAAAATTTTTATTTTTACTTTATTTTACTTTACAATACTGTATTGGTTTTGCCTTACATTGACATGAATCCACCACGGGTGTACATGTGTTCCCAAACTTGAACCCCCCTCCCACTTCCCTCCCCATAAATCTCTCTGGGTCATCACCTTGCACCAGCCCCAAGCATGCTGTATCCTGCGTTGGACATAGACTGGCAATTCGATTCTTACATGATAGTGTACCTGTTACAATGCCATTCTCCCAAATCATCCCACCCTCTCCCTCTCCCTCTCCCTCTGAGTCCAAAAGTCCGTTATACACATCTGTGACTCCTTTGCTGTCCTGCATACAGGGTCGTCATTGCCATCTTTCTAAATTCCATATATATGTGTTAGTATACTGTATTGGTATTTTTCTTTCTGGCTTACTTCACTCTGTATAATCGGCTCCAGTTTCATCCATCTCATCAGAACTGATTCAAATGAATTCTTTTTAACGGCTGAGTAATACTCCATTGTGTATATGTACCACAGCTTTCTTATCCATTCATCTGCTGATGGACATCTAGGTTGTTTCCATGTCCTGGCTATTATAAACAGTGCTGCGATGAACATTGGGGTACATGTGTCTCTTTCAATTCTGGTTTCCTTGGTGTGTATGCCCAGCAGTGGGATTGCTGGGTCATAAGGTAGTTCTATTTGCAATTTTTTAAGGAATCTCCACACTGTTCTCCATAGTGGCTGTACTAGTTTGCATTCCCACCAACAGTGTAGGAGGGTTCCCTTTTCTCCACACCCTCTCCAGCATTTATTGCTTGCACATTTTTGGGTTGCAGCCATTCTGACTGGTGTGAAGTGGTACCTCATTGTGGTTTTGATTTGCATTTCTCTAATAATGAGTGATGTTGAGCATCTTTTCATGTGTTTGTTAGCCATCCGTACGTCTTCTTTGGAGAAATGTCTATTTAGTTCTTTGGCCCATTTTTTGATTGGGTCATTTATTTTTCTGGAATTGAGCTGCATAAGTTGCTTGTATATTTTTGAGATTAGTTGTTTGTCAGTTGCTTTATTTGGTATTATTTTCTCCCATTCGGAAGGCTGTCTTTTCACCTTGCTTATAGTTTCCTTTGTTGTGCAGAAGCTTTTAATTTTAATTAGATCCCATTTGTTTATTTTTGCTTTTATTTCCAATATTCTGGGAGCTGGATCATAGAGGATCCTGCTGTGATGTATGTCGGAGAGTGTTTTGCCTATGTTCTCCTCTAGGAGTTTTATAGTTTCTGGTCTTACGTTTAGATCTTTAATCCATTTTGAGTTTATTTTTGTGTGCGGTGTTAGAAAGTGATCTAGTTTCATTCTTTTACAAGTGGTTGACCAGTTTTCCCAGCACCACTTGTTAAAGAGATTGTCTTTACTCCATTGTATATTCTTGCCTCCTTTGTCAAAGACAAGGTGTCCATATGTGTGTGGATTTATCTCTGGGCTTTCTATTTTGTTCCATTGATCTATATGTCTGTCTTTGTGCCAGTACCATAACCCAACCTTTTCACTCTCTTCTTTCATTCAAATCAAGAAACTCTTTAGTTCTTCTTCAGTTTCAGCCATTAGAGTGGTATCATCTGCATAACTGAGGTTTTTTATATTTCTCCTGGCAATTTTGACTCCAGCTTGTGATTCACCCAGTCTGGCCTTTCTCATGATGTATTCTATAAGCTAAATAAACAGGGTGACAATATACAACCTTGTCGTACTCCTTTCACAATTTTGAACTAGTTGTTCCATGTCCAGTTCTGACTGTTGTTTGTTGACCCATTTGCAGATTTCTCAGGAGACAAATAAAGGTGGCTTGTTATTCCCACACTGTTTGTTTGTGCAACTTTTCAGCGCAGTCAAAGGCTTTATCATAATCAATGAAGCAGAAGTAGATGTTTTTTGGAATTCCCTTGCTTTCTATATGATCAAATGAATGTTGACAATTTTGTCTCTGGTTCCTCTCCTTTTTCTAAACAGAGCTTCCACATCTGGCAGTTCTTGGTTCACATACTGTTGAAGCCTAGCTTGAAGGATTTTGAGCATTACCTTGCTAGCGTGTGAAATAGTGCAACTGTGTGGTAGTTTGAACATTCTTTGGCCTTGCCTTTCTTTGGGATTGGAATGAAAACTGACCTTTTCCAATCCTATGGCCACTGCTGAGATTTCCAAATTTGCTGGCATATTGAGTGCAGCACTTTCACAGTATCATCTTTTAGGACTTGAAATAGCTCAACTGGAATTCTACCTTCATTACCTTTCTAGTAATGCTTTCTAAGGCCCACTTGACTTCACATTCCCGGAAGTACCTGACATAAGAGCTCAGTGAGTATATATTGAATGAATGTTTGTTGTAAGTAAACCCAGCTAAATAAATAGTACATATAATAACTGATCATCATGCTGTTTTCACAAACAGAGTTGACTAATAGTAGAAATACTTGGAGACTTCTCTGGCAGTTAAGTAGGTTAAGATTCTGCACTTTCACTGTATGGGGCATGGGGCTCAACCCCTGGTTGGGTAACTAGAATCCCATATGCCACATTGCATGGCCAAAAAGTAATATAAATAAAATAAAAATACTCTATTCCAAACTTTCCTAGTGAATTTAGCAGAAAGAGAATTACTGAAATATCTTATATTGTTCTTCAACATTGTTGAGTAACACTGCTGGGTTTTAAAACTCTTAACACATATCATCTGTTTTGATGATATTTGCTGTGTGCTTAGTCTCTCAGTCATGTCTGACTCTTTGCGACCCCATTGACTGCAGCCTTCCAGGTTCCTCTGTCCATGGGGATTCTCCAGGCCAGAATACTGGAGTGGGTTGCCATGTCCTCCTCCAGGGGATCTTCTCAACCCAGGGATCAAACTCAGGTCTCCCACATTGCAAGCAGATTCTTTACCAGCTGAACTACCAGGGAAGCCCTTTATGAAATTTAATGTCACACAAATATTGAAGACCTATTATAACAGAATTTTTTGAGCATGGAAAGATATTCCAAAGTTGTGCCATTCTTTCTTTTTGTAGAATGCTGCCAGCATTAGGCTCAATAGGAAAGAGAGGAAATTGAGTTGATTCCTTATTTTTAGCCTCCATTAGGTGATTGTAATTCATTATTTGCTAGGTTACCTGAGGGTATACTTCATCAAGTGTGATGCATTAGCATGCAGCTGCTTTGTCCAAGTCTCATGAGATCCAGGCTTTCTCAGCCTACCACTGCTTCCCAAATCTCCCCACTGCCTCCCAAAGAAGTAGTATGTCAATATTTTGCTCTTATTGATAGCCACACAATTCACGTTTCACTTGTTTCCTTAAACTTTTTTCATTATGTGATTGTATCTGCTGGCTTAGCCCTTTCATGCTAGCCATTTATTTTGCCCCCAAGCATCTGGCCTTTAAAAAAAAAAAAAACAATGCATCTTGCTGGCTTATTGAATAAGAGATATATTGCTGTGCTTATAGTCAGGAATGACTGTGCTTACACACCAAGGCTTACTAAAGTACCTCAGCGTCCTTAATACTGTGTTAATTCTCATAATGGCCTGACAAATTTCCTAGTCATTATATGAATATTTTTCTTATTCTGCGTTCAAAAATAAGTTAGACTTGACATTGGTTCTAAGACGAAATACTTTGATACCCCCTCAAATACTAAAGTTACCTTGTACAGTGATGAAATGATAATCCTTGTAAACAAAACAAAAACAATGCATGTAAAGTATCTCATTTTCAGGAAGATTTGAGTTTGTCTCATATCATATTTTCATCACAAACTAAAGGTTAATGACTTAGAAAGCATTTGACTACCATGTGAGTTCATTATTTATAAGACAATTATAGATAAAGAGGAAAAGGCAATTTTATGTAGCTAACCTAGAGGACTTGCTTTAAATTCAGACAATGAGTAGAAAATGTGTAATGTGTGATAGTTATCAACGCATATTTTTAAATGTTATTTTACCTGGGTATTAGAGATGCATTTTTTGATGACTAAAAATTCTAGGTAAAAGTTGTTCTACTTCAAGGGTAGGAATAGAATTCATAACTTTGATGTTATAAAAACATTGACTATAAATTGTTCATATGGTAACATATCCACGGATGAGTACCAGGCTAAATAGCAACAGCACAGGGGGAAATAGATAGGCACACATTAAATAAACTTTTTATAAGAGTTGGATAGCAGAGTGAAAGCACTATAGGTCAATTAGCTATTAGCAGGATGTGAATCTCTTATGTCTCCTACATTGGCAGGAGGGTTCTTCACCATTAAAACTTACCAACAATTCATCCAAACCTTAGCTCCATTTTCAAGAGACCTAAGTTCTTTCTCTCTTGCTGTTTTACCATTTTAAATATCTTAAGTATCATTTAAAGTGACTGACCAAGTCAGTGATTATATTTACATTCCAGCAAGTAGGAAGAAAAAGAAGCCTAGAAGGGCCCATTATTTCCTTTAAGGAGACTTCTTGGAATTTGCACACACATTTCTGTGTGTCTCATTGGCTGGGTTCTCTATTAATGAGGGAGAAGATTAGCTATATATTGGAAGGCAACTAGCAGTTCTTGTGACATGGTAAAGAAAAAACAGAACAAAATGTATGCCTGTGGTTTAAAAAAAAAAAACATAAAACATATAAACAGTATAGAAGGATATACGTCCAGAGGTCAAATTTCCCTCTCACTTAATGAAATGTGTCATTGTAGTCTGCTTGAACTTTTTTGAACACCCTCTTTTCATAAATGGTCCTCATTATTATCCTTATTTTTCTAAAGAGGAAAAGAACAAACCTATATTTAATAGTCTTTCTTTCATCCAGAGTACAGATATGTGAATTAGGCTACACCATTTGGAAGCATCCATGTGATGCTTTAATTTGGAGCTCAGTTTTATGGGGAAGGAAGTAGAGTTCAGGGTATTCCTTGAGCAGATTGTGGCAGAGACTTCATGGTTCTGGAAGCAATAGCTGTGGCAGCAACTTCCTGATTCAGCCAGGTCTCCTGCATTGTGGATGGATTCTTTGCCAGCTGAGCCACAAGGAAAGCCCAAGAATACTAGAGTGGGTAGCCTATCCCTTCTCCAGCAGATCTTCCCGAACCAGGAATCAGACCAGGGTCTCCTGCATTGTGGATGGATTCTTTACCAACTGAGCTATCAGGAAAGCCCCGGTTCCCTGACTGGCATTGCAATCACATGTCAGTGTTTTTTCACATGTGATTCTGAGAGCGTGGTTCTGGAGCTGGCAGCCAGGGGCAGCTTTTTGATTCAGTTGTGGCTTGGCTGTGACAGAAGCAATGCTCCATTAGTGGACCAGTCCTGTGGTGTGTGTCTCAGTCTTTTATGGATCCTCAGCCTAAGGGCTATGTCTTCAGCTTCTGCAGAAATGCTTTCAGCTTGAGAAACTAACATTCCTATAGAATTGAAGCTCCCTGGTCTTCTTCCTGATAAGAATCTCCTCTATCTTATATACAACCCACTTACTCCCTCATTAAGATGATCACTACCCTGAATTTGGTATTTATCATTTCTTTGTATTTACATTTTTTAATCAATGTATATATCCTTAATTATACAATACTGTTGTTTAGTTGTCAAGTCTTGTCTGACTCTTTTGCAACCCCATTGGTCAGTTCTCCAGGCTCCTCTGTCCATGGGATTTTCCAGGCAAGAGTACTAGAGTGGGTTACCATTTCATTCTCCAGGGAATCTTCCTGACTGAGGGATGGAATTCGTGTCTCCTGAATTGACAGATGAACTCTTTACCACTGAGTCACCAAGGAAGGCCTAATTATATGCTACATATATATAATATTATTTTATGTGAGTATATTTATATATGAATGACAGCATTCTTCAAGTATTCTACTGTAGCTTTATCCTCCTCATATTATGTTCATGAGATTCATCTGCTGATTCATTCATTTTCACTACTGTGTAGAATTATATAATCTAACATAATACAGTTATCATTCTTCTGCCAATGTAAAAATTAGCTTTTACTGTTTTAAATAATCCTGTTAAGAATTTACATTTTGAAAAAAAAAAAAAAAAAGAAAACATGTCCCCTTGTGTTCACAACGACGTGGACATGTTTATTTAGGGTGTAAACCTAGGGACAGATTTACTGGGTTAGAGTGGTTCTATCTTTAACTTTATTAGTTACTGTCACATTTTTCTTTAGAGTGGTTGTATGGATTTACATTTCTACCAACAGTATATAAATATTGGCTGTTATCCACACCTTTGTCAACACAATATTAAGGGTTCTTAATTTTTGCTAATATGATAGATGTGAAAATTTTATTTTGCTTATAATTGGCATTTTCCTATCATTGAGATGAATCATCTCTTAATAGGCTTATTGGCCATTTGAGATAAACCCTTGGTAAATTATCCATTTTTATCATTTTCTCATATTTTTATTGGGTTGATGTGTAGGGGTGTTCTTTTTTCTTTATCCTGGGTAATAATGCTTTCTTAGTTATATGTGTTGAGAGTATCTTTTTTTTCCCAAGTCTGAGATATGCCTTTTCAAATGATCACTTTCGACTAATAGACATTTTAAAAATGGTAATATTATTGAATTTACCAATATAATTTTTATGGTTTGTGTCTTGTTTTTAAAAAAGTTTCTCTGTCAAAGTCATAAAAATATTCCCCATATTAACCTGTAAAACTTTTGTAATTGGGCCTCTCACATTAAAGTGCTGTATCAGTTGGTATATTCAGGAAAACAGAACCACTTAGAATGACGTAGAATGAGGAATTTTATTTAGGGACTTGACCGTCTATCACTGTGGAATTTGGTAAAACAGTCTTATTTCCATTGTTTCTTCTGCATCTGGTGCTGAGCCTGAAGTCAAAGGGCAGATTGGAATGATAGATGTGAAATGGTAAGAGCAAGAAAAACTAACTGTGTGAAACAAACTGGAACCTACCTTAGTTTCTCACCGGACAGCTTTGGCCTCTCCCATTTTCTAAGCCACTAACCTTCTAGCTGAGGATAACCTGCAGGAAGTGCTGGCTGCCACTCTTGTCAAGGAGCTACAATGGCAAGGACCTGGGATGTAGAAAATGTAAAAGAAGATATCCCATTGGAACTCAAGGAACTATGAAACTCAGCTACTCTTCTATGCCAACAGATTTAGCCAGAAGATTGCAAAAATGTGTAGGAGCTGCAAGACAGCCTGACTTACATTAACCTTCAGAGTAAACATGATTTCTGTTATCTTCCTCCTGTCAAATCCCAAGCAAATTTCTCTGGTGGCCAAACCTAACCACCAAAAATCTATATAGAGAGAATTCTAGAAAACATAGCCAAGTTAATGCTACAAAGTCATACACAGAATTTATCTTATGTATTCTATGGAGTAGTAATTAAAATCTACTTTGTTCCATGTGGATAATTCTAGCTCCACTTATCAAATACCCCATTCTATCCTCCTCTGATTTACAATGCCACTTTTGTACCACATTATGTTTCACTATATATTGTGTTCTGGAACATTTGTTTTGTTCCATTGCTATTTGTTGATTTCTGTGCTACTGCCTTGTTGCATGCTAAGTCGCTTCAGTCATGTCCGACTTTGTGACCCCATGGACTGTAGCTCGCCAGGCTCCTCTGTCCATGTTGCCATACCCTCCTTCAGGGGACTGCCTTGTTAATATGACTTTATTATAAAAGTATTGATATCAATGGTAAAATAAGTCCCACAATCTTGTTTTATTTTCATTAAGAATATTTTGCTTCATCTGACTCTTTGCTCTTATATGAAATAGTAGAATCTCTTTGGCATTTTGACTACAGTTGCTTTGTTTAGATATTAATTTGACATCTTCATGATATTGAGTATTATATGTATAAATATGATATAGCTCTAAAAATATTTAGTCTTCCTCCAATACTTTCAGTAAAGTTTTATAATTTTTTAAGGTTACACATACATTTATTCCTTTTTTTTTATGAGAGGTTTTATTTTTATTTATTTTTATTTTTTTTTAATTTTAAAATCTTTACTTCTTACATGTGTTCCCAAATATGACTAAATACTGTTTAATGGGGCTTTCCAGGTGGTGCAGTGATAAAGAATCCACCTACCAATACAGGAGATGCAGAAGGCACAGGTTCAGTTCCCAGATTGGGAAGATCCCCTGCAGAAGGAAATGGCAACCCACTCTGGTATTCTTGGCTGGAAAATTCCATAGACAGCAGAACCTGGACCAGTCCATGGGGTCACAAAGGGTCAGACATGACTGAACATGCATGCCCTTTTTAATGCTGTCATTGTTGAAATAGTATCACTTTTTTAAAATTATATTTTAAAAATATTTATTCATGACCTATAGAAATCAGTTGATTTTTGCTTAATTAGAAACTTTTCTGAACGTTTTATTAATTCTAATAATTTACCTGTAGATTTTCTTGTGTTTTCTACAGATACAAATAGTTAAAATGTTAGTCACTGAGATGTGTCTGACTCAGCAATACCATGAACTGTAGCTCACCAGTCTCCTCTGTCCATGAAATTCTCCAGGCAAGGACACTGGAGTGGGTAGCCATTCCCTTCTCCAGGGTATATTTCTGACCCAGGGACTGGACCCAAGTCTCCCACATTGCAGGCAGATTCTTTACCATCTGAGACACCAGGGAAGCCCACATATATAACTAATATGTCTGCAAATTAAGGCTGTCTTTGTTCTTTAAATTATTACTCTTATAATAAAAACATTGATACTATATGAATCTATTTCATATAACATATAATGTAAATAAATAGATAACTCAGATTTCTGACATAATGTAAAATAAAAGTTTTTTGATGTTTACATGAAAGCTTGACAAGAGCTGGCTTTGTGTTTATGCAAGACTCACCTGTTGTCACAACTGCAAAATCCAATTTGTAGTCTATCTGTGAAATTAATGTTTTTGTAGAAAATGTTATCTCAGTGTAATACAACTTCAATATTTTGCTTATGCAAGATAATTTTTAAAAAATCACAGATATGTATACTTTGAACAGTTGTCATTTTTGCAGCTATAAAGCTTTATATTTACAAAATATATTTCCTCATAACAAATACACTTTTTTGATGAATTTTGTATCACATGTCTTTGAGATAAGAAACATTTTACAATTTACAATAGTGTTTATTTCTATTACACCTACTGAAAGTATTACAGAGACATGGAAATCAGTAATATTTTACTAGTTTGCAAATGTCACATTATTTTCTACTATAAATACAGTACATTTTATAAAACCTATATGTTATTTGAAATTTGAACTTGTTAAATTGTTCATGGTTCACATAGTACTTCCTTTTAAGTTTTAAGCATAGCCTTAAAAATGTGGTGTGTTGACCCATTCTGTATCTAGAGATGCAATTAAAAATAATGGCCTAAATATTCAAGTAATAGCAAGTGTTGGCAATATGACATTGAGGCTATTCATTTGACCTTCTTTTCTGGCTTGCAGGCTTGTGGTTTGTTTTTAAATGGATGGCATGTTAAAGATCTGCAGACATGTCATTTTTTCCCCTGACAATTAGTGAGATATAGAAGGAGAAAACTTTTCTGAAGAAAGATTCCAGCTAGTTCACTACCCACAGATCAATAACATCAAGTGTTCCAATAATGTAAATATGCTCTAAGACTATCTCTAGGGGTTGGAGAGAGATCAGCTTTGTATAAACAGATGTTTTATTAGATGAGCAGATGATAGATGAAGAAAAAAATACGCTATGGTCTTCATGGAGTGTTTCTGGAGTTTGGAAATGATTTTCAGATATAATCAACTAAAAGATAAGACACTTTAGTTAAGTATGCTATAATTTGTAACCCTAGAAAAGATTCTAATTTTAAACATCCTCTAATCTCAATTTCCCCACTCCAATATTCTTGCCTGGAAAATTCCACGGGGAAGAGGAGCCTGGTGGGCTATAGTCCAAGAGGCCACAGAAAGTCAGACACGACTGAACAACTGAGCACAAACCTAATCTCAATTTAAAAGTGAAAGAAATTTTCTCTGAGCATCTATGTTAAGTGCTCTGTTTTTAAACTTCATTGTATCTTTTCTTTTATAGAGTTTAATATGTTTTTAATTGGAAAGAAATATGATTTTTTTTGTTTAATTTCTAATCACCTGGATAATTGCTAGCTTTATGAGAGCACAAATATATACATCATTTTCATTAATGTAATCCAGAAGCTTGCTTGGTGGTTGCTTAATAAATATAACTAACTATTAATGACTAAATGATGAAATAAGAAATGTTATTTCTTGAGAAAGAAATATTATCTAACTGCCTTCAATTGCAACAGCACAAAATTTGGAGCTAATGTAGGTACAAAAGGAATTTCTTGGATGGATATTGGGTATCTCATCAAAACAAATACTGAGGCAACAATCAGAGCCACTTTAGGAGTCTAGAATATAGAAATTAATGGATTGTTGGAGGGGGGTTCAGGATAGGGAACACGTGTACACCTGTGATGGATTCATGTTGATGTATGCCAAAACCAATACGGTATTGTAAAGTAAAATAAAGTAAAATTAAAAAAAGAAATTAATGGATTGTTTACCAAAGGCACTGTTGTCAAAATAAGTTGAGTGTTTTCAGTTTTCATGTCACTTTGAACTAGATTAAGATTCTAGGGCAAGAATAGGAAAAAAATATGCTTGCTTTGAGAAATGCAGAGAATCAAAGAGAAATTCATTCTGTCTCTGCCTCTGCCCGGAGAAGGCAATGGCACCCCACTCCAGTACTCTTGCCTGGAAAATCCCATGGACGGAGGAGCCTGGTAGGCTGCAGTCCATGGGGTCGCTAAGAGTCGGACACGACTAAACAACTGCACTTTCACTTTTCACTTTCATGCATTGGAGAAGGAAATGGCAACCCACTCCAGTGTTCTTGCCTGGGGAATCCCAGGGACGGGGGAGCCTGGTGGGCTGCTGTCTATGGGATCGCACACAGTCGGACACGACTGAAGCGACTTACCAGCAGCTCTGTCTCTGCCACCCTCTTTTTCTTTCTTTCTATCTTTTATATTTACTCACACTTTTAAGTTTTTCCCTACTGTTTATCATTTCTTTTTTGAGTTACTGTTTGCCAAAATTTTCTTTCAACCTGAAAGATTGCTTTTAGTTTTTATTTTAGATCAGATTTGCCAGTAACAAATTCCCTCAGTTTTGTTTTTGTGGGAATGGTTGTTATTTTAGTTTCTTTTTGTAAGTATAATTTTGCTAGATCTAGAATTCTTGATTGACTGTTTTTTCCCCAAGTACTTTAAATATACTGTTACACTTCTTTATAGTTTTAACTGTTTTTGAGGAAGAATACAGTCTTTAATTATACTTTTATTCCCCTATATATGAGTTATTTTTCTGCTTTCAAGATTTACTTTTGTCCTTAGTTTTGAGCAGTTTGACTATAATGTGTCTAGGTATAGATCTTTTTCTGTTTATTATTCTTGGAATTCACTTGGGGTTCACAAGTGGACTGAAACTAGTACTCCTGAAACTAGCAAATTATTAAAGCAAGTACTCCTGAAACTAGTAAATTATTAAAGCAAGATGGAAGCATACAAAGTTAACCTACAAAAGTTATTCATTTTCCTATATACTAGCAATTAAAAAATAGAATTTGAAATTCAAGGCATAGTACTAGTTACTTTCAGTTCAGTTCAGTTGCTCAGTCGTGTCCGACTCTTTGCAACCCCATGAATCGCAGCATGCCAGGCCTCCCTGTCCATCACCAACTCCTGGAGTTCAC
Source organism: Capricornis sumatraensis (assembly GCF_032405125.1). Classification (NCBI taxonomy): domain Eukaryota; kingdom Metazoa; phylum Chordata; class Mammalia; order Artiodactyla; family Bovidae; genus Capricornis; species Capricornis sumatraensis. Next base: position 174,532,118 of record NC_091070.1, on the reverse strand, counting down.
TCAGATTCACGTCCATCGAGTCAGTGATGCCATCCAGGCATCTCATCCTCTGTTGTCCCCTTCTTCTCCTGCCGCCAATCCCTCCCAGCATCAGAGTCTTTTCCAATGAGTCAACTCTTTGCATGAGGTGGCCAAAGTACTGGAGTTTCAGCTTTAGCATCATTCCTTCCAAAGAAATCCCAGGGCTGATCTCCTTCAGAATGGACTGGGTGGATCTCCTTGCAGTCCAAGTGTCTCTCAAGAGTCTTCTCCAACACCACAGTTCAAAAGCATCAATTCTTCGGCGCTCAGCCTTCTTCACAGTCCAACTCTCACATCCATACATGACTACTGGAAAAACCATAGCCTTGACTAGACAGACCTTAGTTGGCAAAGTAATGTCTCTGCTTTTGAATATGCTATCTAGGTTGGTCATAACTTTTCTTCCAAGGAGTAAGCATTTTTTAATTTCATGGCTGCAGTCACCATCTGCAGTGATTTTGGAGCCCCCAAAAATAAAGTCTGACACTCTTTCCACTGTTTCCCCATCTATTTCCCGTGAAGTGATGGAACCAGATGCCATGATCTTCATTTTTTGAATGTTGAGCTTTAAGCCAACTTTTTCACTCTCCTTTTTTACTTTCATCAAGAGGCTGTTTAACACTTCTTCACATTATGCCATAAGGGTGGTGTCATCTGCATATCTGAGGTTATTGATATTTTTCCCGGCAATCTTGATTCCAGCTTGTGCTTCTTGCAACCCAGCATTTCTCATGATGTACTCTGCATATTAGTTAAATAAGCAGGGTGACAATATACAGCCTTGATGTACTCCTTTTCCTATTTGGAAACAGTCTGTTGTTCCATGTCCAGTTCTAACTGTTGCTTCCTGACCTGCATACAGATTTCTCAAGAGGCAGGTTAGGTGGTCTGGTATCCCCATCTCTTTCAGAATTTTCCACAGTTTCTTGTGATCCACATAGTCAAAGGCTTTGGCATAGTCAATAAAGCAGAAATAGATGTTTTTCTGAAATTCTCTTGCTTTTTCCATGATCCAGCAGATGTTGGCAATTTGATCTTTGGTTCCTCTGCCTTTTCTAAAACCAGCTTGAACATCAGGAAGTTCACGGTTCACGTACTCCTGAAGCCTGGCTTGGAGAATTCTGAGCATTCCTTTACTAGCATGTGAGATGAGTGCAGCTAGTTACATTAGTGTCCCCCCAAAAAACCAGTATAAGTCTAAAAAAATGTACAAGATCTATATACAGAAAACTATAAAAGTCTGATAAAAAAAATCAAAGGAGAACTAAATAAATGGAGAGATATTTCATGTTTTGGATAGCAACACTCATTAAGATATCAGTTACTGACCTGATCTTGAGATTCAGTGCAACCTTAATCATAATCCTTGTGGGACATTTTATGGATATCTATAAACTGATTTTAAAATTTATACGAAGAGGTAAAATACCTAAAAGAGCCAACAAAAGGTTGAAGGAGAAGACCACAGTTGGAGAGCTGATACTACCGAACTGTAAAATTATAAGGGAAAAATCTTTCTCCTTATTCATTTCTCATCAATTCTTCTGATAACATATGTGTGGGAGTCTGACCCACCAAGATATTCTCCAGTTCTTTTGGATACCAACTGACTGTCCTACAATTAAATTTAATTCTGGTACTACTTAGAATAAGTAACATATTTCACAGACGGCAAAGAAGGATACCCGGTTCAATCTTTGGGTTGGGTAGATGCCCTGGAGAAGGGAATGGCCACCGACCCACTCCAGTATTCTTGCCTGGAGAATCCCATGGACAGAAGAGCTTGATGGGCTACAATCCATGGGGTCACAAAGAGTTGGACAGGACTGAGCAAGTAATGCTTTCATTTTTTACTTTTCTCCCCACAGTTTAAGAACTCTGTCCCACAGTCTCCCCCCCACTAACTTCAGATGCCAATTCACAAGTCTAGTTGTTTCTGACTGACCAGTTGTAGATCCAGAATGTCCCATAACCCCCTCCCAAGATTTGATAACATGCTAGAATAGTTCATAGAACTCAAAAAGACAATTTGTTTACTAGATTACTGGTTTATTTTGAGGGAATGCAGTTCAGGAACAGACTTATGAAAGAGACATATAGAGCAAATTATATGGGAAGGGGCATGGAGCTTCCATCACCTTTTTGGACATGCTACCCTTCTGGCACTTCCACTTGTTCACCAACTTGGAAGTTCTCTGAAAATTGTACTTTAGGAACTTTCTGAACGCTTCATTACATAGGCGTGGTTGACTAAACCATTAATTCAACCTCCAGCCTCTCCTTGATCCCCAGACTTCAATTATTTGGGGCTAAAACTTCCAGTCCTCTCATCACATGGTGGTTCCCCTAGAAAGAAGCCTCCCATCCATAGAGACTTCACAAAAGTTATCCCATTGATATAAACTCATGTATTGTAAAAGGTACTTCTATTAACAAAATACATTCCTTTCCCTTTATTGCTCTTATATCTTAAGGAAATTTCAGATTTTAGGAGCTCTAGGATAGAAATTCCAGCTGAGCTATTTAACACCCTAAAAATGATGCTACTATAGTGTTGCACTCAATATGTCAACATACTTGGAAAACTTGCAATGGTCCCAGGACTGGAAAACATCAGTTTTCATTCCAATCCCAAAGAAAGACAATGCCAAAGAATGTTCAAGCTCCTGTACAGTTGTGCTCATTTCACATGCTAGCAAGGTAATCCTCAAAATCCTTCAAGCTAGGCTTCAACAATTTGTGAACTGAGAACTTCCAGCTGTAATAACTGGATTTAGAAAAGGCAGAGGAACCAGAAATCACATTGACAACATCCCTTGGATCATAGGAAAAGCAAGGGGATTTCAGAAAAAAAAAAAAATCCTCTTTGGCTTGACTATGCCAAAGCCTTTGACTGTGTGGATCACAACAGACTGGAAAATTCTTAGAGCGATGGGAGTACCAGAGTACCTGACCTGCTTCTTTAGAAAACTATGTATGAAGGTCAAGAAGCAACAGTTAGAAATGGACATGGAAGAATGGATTGGTTCAAAATTGAGAAAGGAGTATGTCAAGGCTGTATATTGTGACCCTGCTTATTTAACTTATATGCAGAGTACATCATGCGAAATACCAGGCTGGATAAAAGTACAAGCTGGAATCAAGACTGCTAGGATAAATATCAACAGCTTCAGATATGCAGATGACACCAACGTTATGGCAGAAGCAAAGAGGAACTAAAGAGCTTCTTGATGAAGGTGAAAAAGGCAAGTGAAAAAGCTGGCTTAAAACTCAATATTCAAACAGCTAAAATCATAACATCTTGTCCTATCACTTCATGGCAAATAGATGGGGAAAAAGTGTTTCCACTTTTTAAATTTTCTTGAGCTTCAAAATCACTGCAGACTGTGACTGGAGGTATGAAATTAAAAGATGCCTGCTCCTTGGAAGAAAAGCTTGACAAACCTAGACATCGTATTAAAAAGCAGAGATATCACTTTGCCAAAAAAGGTCTGTCTAGTCAAAGCTATAGTTTTTCTAGCAATCACATACAGATGTGAGAGCTGGACCATAAAGAGGGCTGAGTGTTGAAGAACTGATGCTTTAGAATTGTGATGCTGGAGAAGATACTTGAGAGTCCCTTGGACTGCAAGGAGATCAAAGCAGTCAATCCTAAAGGAAATCAACCCTGAATATTCATTAGGAGGACTGATACTGAAGCTGAAATTCCAATACTTTGGTCGCTTAATGCAAAGAACTGACTCATTGAGAAAGACCCTGATGCTGTGAAAGACTGAAGGCAGGAGAAGAAGGGATCAACAGAGGACGAGATGGTTGGATGGCATCACTGACTCAATGGACATGAGTTTGAGCAAACTCCAGAAGATAGTGAAGGATAGGAAAGCCTGGCATTCTGTAATCCATGGGTTCACAAAGAATTGGACATGATTTAGTGCCTGAACAATAGCACCAAGGACAGAAATGGGAATGAAGGCCAAATATACATTTATTATTATAAATCACAATATTATAAAGATTAAAACTGCAGTAACTAAGACAGTGTGGTATTGGTGACAGTACAGACAAATCAATGAAACAGACTAGAGAAACAAGTTGTTGACCAACCCAAATATAGCCAGTTGAATTTTGACAAAGGGACAAAGACAATCAATTAGAGAAAAGAGATTCTCTTCAACAAATATTACTGGAACGACTGGACATCACATACAAAAAATGAACCTAGACATTTAAAAATTGATTAAAAATTCATCATAGACCTAAATGTAAAGCACAAAACTATATCACTCCCAGAAGATGGTACAGGAGAAAATCTAGAAGACCTTGTGTGGAGGTGATGACATTTCAGAGAAAACACCGAAAGCACAATCTATAAAAAATAATAATTGGTAATCTGAACTTCATTAAAATTAAAAGTGTGTGCTTTGTGAAAGAATGCTATCGGGAGAATGAGGAGATGGGTCACAGAATGGGAGAAAATAGCTTCAAAAATATGTCTGATAAAGAAATTTTATACAAAACATGTAAGGAGCTCAATAATAAGAAAAATGGAAAACTTGACAAAAGACCTGAATAAACACTTCATCAAAGAAGATATGCAAATGGAAAATAAGTGTATGAAAAGATATTCCACACCATATGTCATTATTGTGATGAAATAAAATTCATATTTTATGGCAAGACAGAAAATTTTAAATGTGAAATTTTCTATGCCTATTTGGGCCTCCTTCTTCCCCTTTAGTGTCTGTCATGAATCTGCATTAACCTGACCTCCTTAGGAGGTAACAATTCCTTCTTAATCTTGTAAAAGTTTGCTTTGTACATGGCGATTTGGAATGTGTAAACTGTCAGTGTTTTGTGTTTTGATGAATAACCTCTTATGTCATAAATATTTTTAATTGTGCTTTGACCTCCGATGGGTGGAACAGTCCTCAGAGTTTTCTGAAAGACAGTCTCCTGTGTTATAATCCTCAAGTTAACTTCAATAAAATTTTCCTTCATTCCTCGGTTGACTATTGATTAATTTTTCATCAACATGAGACATGCAAATCAAAACAATGAGACACCACTACATGTTGATTAGAAAGGCCAACAATACCAAATGCTGACAAAGATTTAGTATTTATCTGAAAGAGGTGAAAGTATGTCCACATGCAAACTCACACATGGATGTTTATAGCAGTTTTATTCATCTTTGGCAAAACAGTAACAGCCTCTGTTTGTTCTTTAAATTGTTTTTTTCCTAAGATTGCCTGGGATTTGATCTTTATTCAGAAGCCATTTTTTTTGTTCTAGTATTGTTTATAATCTGAAGACACTGTATAATTTCAAAACTACTAATTCCTGGATCATTTTTGTTTAATGATTCTTCTCTCTTTCCAATCACGTTTTACTGCAAAAAAACTGGAAGAAACCAGGTAGTACTTTCAACATTCTACCTTGAAATCTTTTTAGCTAGATCACCTGGTAAATTAGATACATTTTGTTCTTTCCACATTAGCATAAGCAACAACATTAACCACACTTTCTACTGTTAATACTGGAGACCTTTATCCTTTGATTTCCAATAAAAGTTTTCTTATCACCTAAGCTTTCACATGGAAGGAATGATGCTAAAGCTGAAACTCCAGTATTTTGGCCACCTCATGCGAAGATCTGACTCATTGGAAAAGACTCTGATGCTGGGAGGGATTGAGGGCAGGAGGAGAAGGGGACGACAGAGGATGAGATGGCTGGATGGCATCACGGACTTGATGGACGTGAGTCTGAGTGAACTCCGGGAGTTGGTGATGGACAGGGAGGCCTGGTGAGCTGCGACTCATGGGGTTGCAAAGAGTTGGACACAACTGAGAGACTGAACTGAACTGAACTGAAGCTCTCACAATGGCCTCCTGAAAACCATCATACATCTGATACAGTTTCTTCAAGGCATTTTATATTTTTACTAATACTCTATTCAAAGATCCTTGCCTCTCCACCCAAATACCAAAATTAGTATTTGCTATCTAGGGCCATATAACAAGTTGTTCCAATATTTAACAGCTTAAAAACAACATCAAAAAACATTGCTGTATTTTTCAGCCAACATTTACACAGAGATTCAAATTGGATCCCTGAGACAGTGTCATCCTACAACTGAAAGATAATATTTAAATAGCCTCTGAGGCAGCTGGATTAACTTTAGTCAAAGAAATATGTGTACAATGGATTATTTCTAGATATATTTTGTCCAACTCTATTCATAGGAAGCAGGTCAAAGAAATGAGCGAAGTTTAATGTGTAGGTTTTTAAGCACAGAAGCTATAAACGAAAGAGATTTCATAACTGCAAATGAACTTTTTCAAACTGATAAGTTGTCTATTCTGTTAACATGGATATTAAGTGATTTGCTGATTGAATCTTATTTATATTTATATTACTATTCATATTATATTGCTTTCAGCTGAACAGATGAAAGGAAAGTAAGACTATAAGAAAAAGTCTGTTGTTCACTAGAAGAAAAAACAGGAGTTCAACATAGCTTTTGTAATTTTGTATTTGGGTGTGATGAGTGAGGGTAACCATGGGACTGGAGGAAAATGGAATCTCTTAGAAATTGCTTGATATTTTTAGTAATATAAATGATATGCAACTAATTTAATTAAACTTAGAATCATAACAGACCCTATTGAAGAGGAGTGGAAAGCTTTTCTTTTGTGTATCTCCTTACTGCTGAAATGTAGTACATTAAAATGAATAAGAACAATAGATAGTTTCAGCTGATCAAATCTGCAACTCCATCTGATCGAATGAGAAGATTTTAATTAAAACTGGACTTCATTCAAAAAGGGCTATTGTAACAAACTATAATTAAGTTGATTTTCCATACTGCCTAGGTCATACATTCATTTTTTAACTTTTATTTAATTCTCCTAGTGTTATATTTTTACCTGTAACATTTCTGTTTGTATATTCATGACAAATTATGAATTTTCTATTTTTCCCTAGGAGGCATTATTCACTTACTTCAGTGATGATCTGTCTAGAGATATTCCATCTTTAAAACTTTTAGAGATCTTTCCTTCCTTCATCATTCTTATTTTTAGTCACACCAATAAATAAGTAACCACTTCTTGCAGAACTTCTCTGTTATATAACTTTATGCATAGATGTAAAGCAAATGTCAGTGCATTACATTTCTGTTTTCCTCAATCAAAATTAAAAGTAATTAACTAAAAATATAACAAAGCATAATTGAGAATCAGCAGTACACACACACAACATAATACATGCTGCATATGGAGCTGTTTGAAGGTCTGAGTATAAATACAGAGGACAATAGCTGATATATATGCATTCACTGCAAGCATTTATGCCTAAGATGTCCCATCACATTCTTATTGAATGACAATGCAGTTGGTTCAAACAAAGACTGATAATTAAAACAGTTTTATCCAAAGACATATATGAAATAATAATAGCCCGTGGTGACTGGCTAGGTTGAAGGTTTGTACTCTACGATCTCACAAAGGAAACTGCTGTTTATTCTTTTCTTTCATCTATTCTCATGCTCTTTTTAAAAGCCTGAAGCCAAAGAAAAACCTTTTCATAGCTGTTTTTATTTAAGAACTCTGAGTCTTTAATCACTTAAATTTTTAGTCTATAAAATAATATTTATAAAATATATGTATATCATATAATACATGCATGTACTCTTCTAATGGTTTTCAGAATATTGTCATTCGCTTGGTAATCTCTTGTACATGCTGTTAAACACCAATCAGTTTCTTTCAACAATGTTCTGAATTTTGTATTTGTTATTCTCTTCCTTTCCTTTAGTTTTACTATATATTTGTATATTTATACAATATACAATAATGTTTACTTTTTCTTGCCCTCATATGATAATCATTCTTTGTAAAGATCCTTATGGTTGACTTCTTTTCCTGATTAACTTTATGTTTCTAAGATTTATTTATGTTTTGGCATGTAGCAATAACTTATTGCAGATAGATTCTTTACAGTCTGAGCCACCGGTAAAGCTACCTGCAATGCAGAAGACCCAGGTTTGATCCCTGGGTTGGAAGGATCCTCCTGGAGAAGGGAATGGCAACCCACTCCTGTATTCTTGACTAGAAAATGCCATGGACAGAGGAGCCTGGGTGGGCAACAGTCCATGGGGTCACAAAGAGTTGGACACTACTGAGTGAATAACACACCTTCATAAAACACCTTTGGGCTTCCCTGGTGTCTCAGACAGCAAAGAATCTGCCGCAATACAGGAGATCCAGGTTTGATCCTTGGGTCAGGAAGATCCCTTGGAGAAGGAACTGGCAACCCACTCCAGTATTCTTGCCTGGGAAATCTCATGGACAGAGGAGCCTGGTGGGCTACAGTCCATGAGGTCACAAAGATTCGGACATGACTGAAGCAACTAACACTTCCTTCCTTACTAATAATTTATTTTCTCTGCTGAGTACTCTTCTAGAATACGAGTATATAAAAATTTATTGTAGTTTTACCCCAATGGGTATTTTATTTACAATTTTTTTCTATTACAAATAATGTTGCTGTATATTGTTGAACAGTTCCCCTGACACGCGTCCGTTAAGTTTCTTTAGGATATACATGTATGTGAAATTGTTGCGTTATAGAAAATAAGAATACAACAAAACAAGAATAAAATAATGCTATATTATTTTCCTAAGTGGCTGTACTTTTTAACTTTTGGATATATGTTGGGTAAGAAATGCCAAATCATGAGAGATTTAATTTCTATTTTCCTGATTGTTAACAAGGTTGAGTATGTTTTATGTTTATTGACTGTTAAGGTTTTTTCTTCTGTATGGTCCCTCTTCAAGTCCCTTTTTTTAATGCTTGTCTTTTTCTTTTCCTCAGTGATTTAAAAATGGTATATTCTCATACAATTTTGTATTTTTAATTATCATCTGTCTTTTGAATTTTTATTCTCTTCATAGTAATTTTCTTAAAAGTATTCATTTTCATTTAGTTAAAATTATTCTTTGCCTTACAAACATGTTTTCTTTAAGATGCCCTTTTTAACCCCCAAATCAAATTTTTTTTAAGATTTTGTTTTCCCAGATTTTACTTTTATTTTTCATATTTAGGGCTTTGACTGTGTGAAATTAATTGTTGCTTTTGTGTGGGACAGGAGAGAAACTTGTTTTGTTTTGTTTTTTCCCATGTACACAGATTTACCACAGCACTATTGAATGAAAAATCTATTCTTTCCTACTGATCTGCAGAGAAAATTCTATCATACTCAAGTTTATGTAATTATGAGTTGATTTCTTAGTTCTTTGTTTTGTTCAATCAGTAATTTTCTATTCCTGAGTGCAGTACAATGTTTTAATTACTATAAGTTTATAGTAAATCTTAACATGCAGAGAAATAAATATCCCTGTTTACTTTGAGTGTCTGTATCATGCTTAGCTATTTATTTTTCATATACAATATAAAATAACTAGTTAAAGTCTATATAAGAAGTTATAAATGTGATTAAAATAGTATTGATTCCTTGCGTTAATGTGAAGAAAATTAATCTGAGTGATATTGAGTCTCCCGTTTATGAACACAGAGTGGTTACCATTTAGAGATTATATTTTATATTTTTCAGTATTATAGGTATAACAGTCCTAAATGTTTATGCACATAATAGAACTTCAAAATAAATGAACCAAAAATTACTAGAACTAAATTGCTAGAGCTAAAACTAAATTAATTTTTCCTAGAACTAAAATTACTAAACTAAATTAGTTTAGAATTAAACTAAAAATTACTAGAACAAAATACATGAACCAAAAATTACTAGAAATAACTAGTTTACTAGAACTAAACTAACTAAAGTCCACAGTTATAGCTGAAGATATCAATACCCCTCTCTCAATAACTGATACAGTAAATTGATACAAAAAATTGTTAAGGATAGAGAAGATTTGAACAACACTTCCTAGTGGCTCAGACGGCAAAGAATCCGCCTACAATGCAGGAGACCTGGGTTAGATCCCTGGGTTGGGAAGATCTCCTGGAGGAGGGCATGGCAACCCACTCCAGCATTCTTGCCTGGAGAATCTCCATGGACAGAGGAGCCTGGTAGGCTACAGTCCATGGGGAGGCAAAGAGTCAGACACAACTGAGTGACTAAGCACAGCACATCAACTAATGTGACATAATTTTCATCTTTATTGGACCATAAAACAAATGTCAATAAATTTTCAAATATTCAAATCATCCAGATATGTTTTCTGACTACAATGAAATTAAATTTAAAATAAAGAATAGTAATATCTTTTGAAAATTCCCTCATATTTGAAAATTGAATAACACACATACAATGGGTCAAAATAGAACTTATTTTGAACTGAATAACAATGAAGACAATATATCTGAATTGGTTGAGATTTCACTGAACAGTATTTAAGGGAAAATTTACAGCATTAAACCTAAAGCTATAAGAATTCTAGAAGAAAGCAACACGGAATTCTTGCATACTTGGCTTAAGCAAAGATTTCTGAGCCCATGACACCAAAAGTTTGATCCATAATATATAAAATGACAAATCAATAAATAGGGCTTTATCCAAATTAAAAATCTAATCTTTGAAAGACACTGCTTAGAATGTAAAGAAAGTCCATAGACTGGGAGAAAATATTTGGAAATCAGATAGTTCATAAAGGACTATATCTAGAATATATGAGACTCTCTCAAAACTCCAAATTGTATGGAGATTCCTCAAAAAACCAAAAATAAAACTACTATATGAGCCAGCAATTCTCCACCTGGGCATATATTAAAGAAAATGGAAACACGAATTCAAAAAAATACATGACCTCAGTGTTTATTGCAGTATTATATATAAAAGCCAAGATATGAAAGTAAACTAAATGTCCACCACAGATGAATGCATATAGAAATGTAGCACACACACACACATTGAAATATCATTTTAAAAAGAGTGGAAAAGTCATAAAAAAGAGTGGAAAAGACCTTGATGCTGGGAAAGATTGAGGACAAGAGGAGAAGGGGGCGACAGAGGATGAGATGGTTGGATGGTATCACCGACTCAATGGACATGGGTTTGGGTGAACGCCGGGAGTTGGTGATGGACAGGGAGGCGTGGCATGCTGCAGTTCATGGGGCTGCAAAGAGTCAGACACATTTGACTGACTGACAACAACATATAGAAGAAGGAAATTTTGCCACCTACAGCAATATGGATGGACCTGGAGGGTATTATGCTTAGCAAAATAAGTCAGATAGAGTAAATCAAATATTGTAATCACTTATACATAGAAACTAAAAAGTAAAATGAATGAATAGAACAGAGACAGACTCACAGATATAGAGAATAAACTAGCGGTTACCAGTGGAGAGAGGCAAGATAGGGACTTAACAGGTACAGACTGTGTGCTGTGCTCAGTCACTCAGTCATGTTCACTTCTTTGAGATCTTGCGGACTGTACTCTGCCAGGCTCTTCTGTCCAGGGGATTTTCCTGGCAAGAATACTGGAGTGGGTTGCCATTTCCTTCACCAGGGATCTTCCCGATCCAGGAATTGAACCCTCATCTCCTCGCATTGCAGGCAGATTCTTAACCACTGAACCAATAGAGAAGCACAAGCTACTACATATAAAATAAGTAAGATACAAGAATATATTGCACAGAAAAAAAGGATATAGCTTATATTTATAATAACTTTAAATAGAGTATAATCTATAAAATATTAAATCACTGCTTTGTATACCTGAAACTAATATAATATTGTAAATCAACTATGCTCCTGCTGCTGCTCCTGCGAAGTCACGTCAGTCGTGTCCGACTCTGTGCGACCCCATAGACAGAAGCCCACCAGGCTCCTCTGTCCCTGGGAATCAACTATACTTTAATAAAAACCGAAAAACAGCTCCAAAAATATGGACAAAAAATTTGAATAGATACTTCAAAGAACATGCAGATGAGAAATACAAGGAAACATCATAATCAGTGGTCATATTCCTACACACATTTTACAATAGCTAATGTGAAGTCTGACCATGCTGATCCTTGGCAAGATTCCCAAGCATCTGGGATATTCATAACATTGCTGCTTGAACTAACAATTACTGAAAAAATGTGTTAATAATCTATCATTCTAATCAGGATTTTTTAAAATGTGTTTTTCTGTTTTATACAATATTATTTGGTACATTTACATTTAAACTTCTTATGTAATGTTATATTTTTCTTTTCTAATGAATCTTACCTGAAGGTCTATTTTATTTGATATTAATTACTATATGAACTTTTAAAAATTGGTATTTGGTTTGTATTCGTATCCTTTTTCTTTGAGCATGTAAATATTCTAGATTTGGGATGTACTTCTTGTAGATAAAATAGAGCAGAATTTTAAAATATGATGAAAATTCTCATCTTTTTGTGTTAACACTTAGTCAACTTTCTGTTTTTATAATTAATGATTTTAATTTCTAACATCTTATTTTATGCTTTTCATTGTTCTGTTTCTGTATTGTTTCTTCATTCTTGCCTTAAAATGAATGGATTTTTTTCTCCTATCAGTTTCTTTTCTATACTAGATTTTAAGTTATACATACATATTTTCCATGATTAGTTTAGAAAATTTTAGCATGTAGAATTAGCTTATTGAAATTGGATATGCTAAATATTTTCATTCTGATTTCATACAGTGCAAGTTTCATAGAACGCGTTTAAGTGGTCCAGATGGTAAAGAAACTGCATTCAATGCAGGAGACCCGGGTTCCATCCCTGGGTCAAGAAGATCCCCTAGAGAAAGGAGTGGCAACCCATTCTAGTATTCTTGCCTGGAAAATTCCATGGACAGAGGAGCCTGGCAAGCTACAGTCCATGGGGTCGTAAAGAGCCGGACATGATTGAACAAAGACTTCCACTTCCACTATACTTTTTAAATTTGATTAAAAAATAGATAATGTGCATCGATGCTCAGTTGCTTCAGTTGTGTCCAACTCTGCGATCCTATGGACTCTAGCCCAACAGTCTTCTCTGTCCATGGTAGTCACCTACAGAGATGCAACAGGTATTTTCACTCCAAATTTGTTCTGAATATTAAGACTGGTGACACTGTGAACACCAAAATGGTATGAAAAAGTTCATAATCCTTTAATGAGGCTTGTGGGAAGACTAGGGCAGCCTCTCCAACTGGTTTCAAAATGTTTTGAGGGTCAAAGAAGGAAGACGTGATAGACTTTTATTTTAGGATTGGGACTGGGACAAAGGTTCCTGTGTGCTGGCCTGGATTTCTGTCATTTGAATTTGCTGGTGCCAAGTTCAGTTCAGTTCAGTCACTCAGTCGTACCCGTCTCTTTGCGACCCCATGAATCGCAAGACACCAGGCCTCCCTGTCCATCACCAACTCCCGGAGTTCACTCAGACTCACATCCATCGCGTCAGTAATGCCATCCAGGCATTTCATCCTCTGTCGTCCCCTTCTCCTCTTGCCCTCAATCCCTCCCAGCATCAGAGTCTTTTCCAATGAGTCAACTCTTCACATGAGGTGGCCAAAGTACTGGAGTTTCAGCTTTAGCATCATTCCTTCCAAAGAAATCCCAGGGCTGATCTCCTTCAGAATGGACTGGTTGAATCTCCTTGCAGTCCAAGGGACTCTCAAGAGTCTTTTCCAACACCACACTTCAAAAGCATCAATTCTTTGGTGCTCAGCCTTCTTCACAGTCCAACTCTCACATCCATACATGACTACTGGAAAAACCATAGCCTTGACTAGACGGACCTTAGTCGGCAAAGTAATATCTCTGCTTTTGAATATGCTATCTAGGTTGGTCATAACTTTTCTTCCAAGGATTAAGTGTCTTTTAATTTCATGTCTGCAATCTCCATCTGCAGTGATTTTGGAGCACCTAAAAATAAAGTCTGACACTGTTTCCACTGTTTCTCCATCTATTTCCCATGAAGTGATGGGACCGGATGCCATGATCTTCGTTTTCTGAATGTTGAGCTTTAAGCCAACTTTTTCACTCTCCTCTTTCACTTTCATCAAGAAGCTTTTTAATTCCTCTTCACTTTCTGCCATAAGGGTGGTGTCAACTGCATATCTGAGGTGATTGATATTTCTCCTGGCAATCTTGATTCCAGCTTGTGTTTCTTCCAGTCCAGCGTTTCTCATGATGTATTCTGCATATAAGTTAAATAAGCAGGGTGACAATATACCGCCTTGATGTATTTCTTTTCCTATTTGGTACCAGTCTGTTCCATGTCCAGTTCTAACTGTTGCTTCCTGCATACAGATTTCTCAAGAGGCAGGTTAGGTGGTCTGGTATTCCCATCTCTTTCAGAATTTTCCACAGTTTATTGTGATCCACACAGTCAAAGGCTTTGGCATAGTCAATAAAACAGAAATAGATGCTTTTCTGGAACTCTCTTGCTTTTTCGATGATCCAGCGGATGTTGGCAATTTGATCTCTGGTTCCTCTGCCTTTTTTAAAACCAGCTTGAACATTAGGAAGTTCATGGTTCACGTATTGCTGAAGCCTGGCTTGGAGAATTTTGAGCATTACTTTACTAGCGTGTGAGATCAGTGCAATTGTAAAGTAGTTTGAACATTCTTTGGCATTGCCTTTCTTTGGGATTGGAATGAAAACTGACCTTTTCCAGTCCTGTGGCCACTGCTGAGTTTTCCAAATTTGCTGGCATATTGAGTGCAGCACTTTGACAGCATCATCTTTCAGGATTTGAAACAGCTCAACTGGAATGCCATCACCTCCACTAGCTTTGTTTGTAGTGATGCTTTCTAAGGCCCACTTGACTTCACATTCCAGGATGTCTGGCTCTAGATGAGTGATCACACCATTGTGACTATCCGGGTCATGTAGATCTTTTTTGTACAGTTCTTCCATGTATTCTTGCCACCTCTTCTTAATATCTTCTGCTTCTGTTAGGTCCATACAATTTCTGTCCTTTATCGAGCCCATCTTTGCATGAAATATTCCCTTGGTATCTCTAATTTTCTTGAAGAGATCTCTAGTCTTTCCCATTCTGTTCTTTTCCTCTATTTATTTGCATTGATCACTGAAGAAGGCTTTCTTACCTCTCCTTGCTATTCTTTGGAACTCTGCATTCAGATGCTTATATCTTTCCTTTTCTCCTTTGCTTTTCTCTTCTCTTCTTTTCATAGCTGTTTGTAAGGCCTCCCCAGACAGCCATTTTGCTTTTTTGCATTTCTTTTCCATGGGCATGGTCTTGATCCCTGTCTCCTGTACAATGTCACAAACCTCATTCCATAGTTCATCAGGCACTCTATCTATCAGATCTAGGCCCGTTAAATCTATTTCTCACTTCTACTGTATAATCATAAGGGATTTGATTGAGGTCATACCTGAATGGTCTAGTGATTTTCCCTACTTTCTTCAGTTTGAGTTTGGATTTGGTAATAAGGAGTTCATGATCTGAGCCACAGTCAGCTCCTGGTCTTGTTTTTTTTTTTTTTTTTTTTGACTGTATAGAGCTTCTCCATCTTTGGCTGCAAAGAATATAATCAGTTTGATTTCGGTGTTGACCATCTGGTGATGTCCATGTGTAGAGTCTTCTCTTGTGTTGTTGGAAGACAGTGTTTTCTATGACCAGTGCATTTTCTTGGCAAAACTCTATTAGTCTTTGCCCTGCTTCATTCCACATTCCAAGGCCAATTTTGCCTGTTACTCCAGGTGTTTCTTGACTTCCTACGTTTGCATTCCGGTCTCCTATAATGAAAAGGACATCTTTTGGGGGTGTTATTTCTAAAAGGTCTTGTAGGTCTTCATAGAACCATTCAACTTCAGCTTCTTCAGCATTACTGGTTGGGGCATAGACTTGGATAACTGTGATATTGAATGGTTTGCCTTGGAGATGAACAGAGATCATTCTGTCATTTTTGAGACTGCATCCAAGTACTACATTTTGGACTCTTTTGTTGACCATGATGGCTATTCCATTTCTTCTGAGGGATTCCTGCCCGCAGTAGTAGACATAGTGGTCATCTGAGTTAAATTCACCCATTCCAGTTCATTTTAGTTTGCTGATTCCTAGAATGTCGACGTTCACTCTTGCCATCTCTTGTTTGGCCACTTCCAATTTGCCTTGAATCATCACCTGACATTCCAGGTTCCTATGCAATATTGCTCTTTACAGCATTGGACCTTGCTTCTATCACCAGTTGCATCCACAGCAACTGGTGATAGAATTGTTTTTGCTTTGGCTCCATCCCTTCATTCTTTCTGGAGTTATTTCTCCACTGATCTCCAGTAGCATATTGGACACCTACTGACCTGGGGAGTTCCTCTTTCAGTATCCCATCATTTTGCCTTTTCATACTGTTCATGGGGTTCTCAAGGCAAGAATACTGAAGTGGTTTGCCATTCCCTTCTCCGGTGGACCACATTCTGTCAGACCTCTCCACCATGACCCACCCGTCTTGGGTTGCCCCGCGGGCATGGCTTAGTTTCATTGAGTTAGACAAGGCTGTGGTCCTAGTGTGATTAGATTGACTAGTTTTCTGTGAGTATGGGTTCAGTGTGTCCGCCCTCTGATGCCCTCTTGTAACACTTACCATCTTATTTGGGTTTCTCTTACCTTGGGCGTGGGGTATCCCTTCATGGCTGCTCCAGCAGAGCGCAGCCACTGCTCCTTATCTTGGATGAGGGGTATCTCCTCACCGCCGCCCTTCCTGACCCAAAGGAAGGAACAAATGGGCTTCCTTATCCTCTTTTCCAGATTTGGGACATATGGGGAAAAAAGACTGGAGGGGCTTGAAAGAAGTGAGCAGTCGAGCATCACAAATGGAGTCAAACTCTGTGTTACAATTTATTCCTGATATTTGGCTGATGACTAAAATGTGCCATGTTTCGTTTAATTGAATTCGACCTCCACTTTTTTTTTCACCTATCAGACAGGCAAAACTTTATTTATTTATTTATTTTTATATAAATGTATTTATTTTAATTGGAGGTTAATTACAACTAAGTAAGACATTATGATGCTATATGAGGCCTGGTAATGAAACATGAAACTGGTAACAGTATTGGAAATTATGTTGAATACTTTGTTCAGGAGCCCAGCATTGTATATTCTAAGAAGTGAAATGGGTGTCTGGGTCACTGTCAATCATGTTTGGAATCTCTAGAGGGGATAAGTGATATCTTGGTGAGGCCTTGTACTATGGTCTTAGCACGTGCAGGGACATGTATGACCTTGATCTATATTTTGCATGTATGTGAAATAAGAGATACTTAAAGTCCTTTCTTCCAAAGGCAAATCTTGAATAAGGAATTGTTGCTGTTGTCGATGGGATGAGATTCAGAAGTTGGTAAAACTGTACAAATGAGGCAGACTGCTGGCCAGGGTATCCTATGTTAAGAAGGCTGACTGCTGTTCAGCTGGTTTTGCTGACTCTTTGTTTCTTTCCGGATGTAGAACATGAAGTTAAAGGGTAAAAAGCAGCATCTCTCCCACAAGATCGGTCTCATGTGTGCTGGCTCTTCTAACCCTCTTATGTAACCCTTTGCTGCACACTCTTGAAACCAAGGAGCTCCTTGGAAGTCTAAAGGGTGAAGAAGAAGTTGACTTCCTCTGTCATTGTGTCATTTGGCAAGGGACTGAGGACAGGACAATACTTTCTCCTCCCACCCTCTCTCTCACTCTTACAGGTGTGATAAACCACAGGGCTCAGGTATAGCTCTATTTTGTAGCAGGAAGACTTCTACGTCTCTGCTGAGTTCATGGGGTACTTGTTTCCATCACCCAGTGCATTATGGGTAGCTGGGCATGAAGCTTCCTGAGGTCCTGAAAGCTGCCATTGACTCAGGTCCTGAAGAGCCTCTGCTTTCAGGAGAACTCAGTGTGCAGCCACTTTAATGGATAGGATATATTGCCAGTAAGGGCAATTTCTTGTACCAGAAGCCAGTGGGCAACTTATGAGCATCATGCTTGGTATAGGGACTCTAAGAAGAATGAGAGGAGGATGCTAAAGCCCCTAGAATGAAGGAGTCTTTGGGGTTCGCTAATGGAAGTGCCTATTATATTGTGATTTGGACAGTTCCTGCAGCCTTTTATTTTAGGATGTTCTATTTATAGTGAGCTGATTTGTGTGTAACAGTAAGATCTGTAAATGAGGAATATGTTGTCTCCAGAATCCCAAGCATTAAAGAGCTTAACTTTGTTTTAACATCATGGGTACTGAGAAGGTCCATAGCTATTTCTTGATAGTGTCAGTGATGGAGCAGCTCTCAATTTATCAAATAATTTTCAGAAATTTAACTAAAGTTGGGAGGACTTGTAATAAGTGTGGAACAATGGCCCATGTTATTTTTGTGAATCCTTTGGTGAGTATTTATATGTTCTGAATTAATGTATCAAATGAATCTCCTTGGAGAAGGATGTTATCAGTGTGATGACATAACTTGTACTCCTGGAGAAAGTTGGATACAGTTAAGATTGTACCTGTAAAGATTATGTACAATCACAAGGATGTTGAGGTAGCCCATGAGTAACCAGATAAGATATAGTATTGTGTCCCTTAGAAGATGAAAGCAAACTGCATTTGAGGGGTTATTGAAGTAGACACTGAAAATAGCCAAATATTACTGTAAATTATTTGCCAGTTGCTGGTTGGATGGGGTCAGTACTTTTGATAATATTGGGTATGGGGAGGCGCTTAATTGGTGTGACTACAGCATTAACATTACATTAATCCACTATGAGGTGTCATTCACTCTTTGCAGGTTTGAAAACAGGGCTGTTAATAGGGAAACAGTGGCAATACTCACCCTTTCTCTAAGTAGGTTTTATATAATGGATTTCAAGCCTTTAAGCCCTTATTTTAACTTATATAGGGCTATATGAACTATTTTATCTTGGGGAAAGGTCCTTAGGGTCTCATTTTATCAAGCTAATTTTAAGTGCCAAAGACTTAATTTAATTTTAATTTATTGCTCATTGATTCAGAGCAGCCATGACCACTATGGGATACTTTAGAAAATTGGGCAGAATGACTATGGGGAATTGAGGTAAGGCAGTGGTTCCAGTGGCTAAGGTAAGGCATACCTGTTTATCCTCTCTTTTATGTTTAGTGACTCCCTTAATGTTATAGGGATACCTTGTTTAAATTTAGTGGGATCTCTAGGAATAGCTTTAATTTCAGTCTCCATAATGATGAAGGCCACAAAGGTTTGCCAATTGATTAATTTCAGCAGATATTAAAGTTAATTTAGAACCTGTTATTAGAGGCAAAATGCAGATCAGCACCCTTTTACTTTTTGTGTGCATAAATCCTTTTAATAAATTTGGGGTTTTTAATTGGGACACGTTTTGAACCTCTGTTTTCATTTTTTTCACCCTATATTCAGGTTTTTTTATCTTGCCTTATTTGATGGCTACTAGCTGTATATATTTCAGCAAGGAAAGGGGTTTCCTCTCTACTCTTCTCATATTTATGTTTCTCCTTCCAGAGAGCCCATTGGGTCACAAAGAGTTGGACATGACTGAGCAACTGAACTAAACTTCCAGAGAGCCTCAAATCAGTATTGTTAGAGGTAGGAAACTTCGTCAATGTTGAGTCAGTGGCTGTTCCATAGGGCTGCCGTGCTCCCTATATCCCTGAGGATCAGGATCTTTATTGGGACAGAAGCATAGCTAGTAGGCAGTAACAACGGTATTTTGTAAGATCCCAGTGAGCCATTTTGGGCTTCCCAGGTGATGCAGTGGTAAAGAATCCACCTGCCAATGCAGGTGATGCAGATTTGATCCCTGGGTTGGGAAGATTCCCTGGAGTAGGAAATGGCAACCCATTCCAGTTTTCTTGCCTGGAAAATCCCTTGGACAGAGGAGGCTGGGAGGCTAAGTTCATGGAGTTGCAAAGAGTCAAACATGACTAAGTGACTGAGGACAGCACAGCACAGTGAGGCATTTGCTTTTAGTAGTGTAACCTCAGCATGCTACACTGTAATTTTTCTTCTTCCACATGAGCCATCATCCAGTGGGCTTACATAGTGCACTGGGCATCAGTCTTTCCCCTGAACATTCTATAGGAAGAAAGTGAAGTCTCTCAGTTGTGTCCAGCTCTTTGCGACCACATGGACTGTAGCCTACCAGGCTCCTCCGTCCATGAGATTTTCCAGGCAAGAGTACTAGAGTGGGTTGCCATTTCCTTCTCCAAGAGATCTTCCTGATTCAGGGATTGAACCTAGGTCTCCTACATTGTAGGCGCACGCAGTACTGTCTGAGCCACCAGGGAAGTCTGAACATTCTATAGAAAGGGACAAATGCCTGGTTGATGAGCTTCCCTGGTGGGGCAGCAGTGAAGAATGTCTGTTGATGCAGGTACTATTCCTGGGTTCAGTTCCTGGTTTGGTCCTGTCTCTAAGCAAAAACTTCCAAATTAGGTTTGTATAGTGAATTGAAAGTTTGTGTCTTCCCAAAATTCATATGTTCAAGCCCCAACCCTCATTTGTGACTATATTTGGAAATAAGGCATTTATGTCTGGAGAATCCCAGGGATGGGGGAGCCTGGTGGGCTGCCGTCTATGGGGTCGCACAGAGTCGAACACGACTGAAGTGACTTAGCAGTAGCAGCAGCAGGGCTAATTAAGATTAAATGAGGTCATGAAGGTGGAGCCCTGATCCCAAATATTGGTGTCCTTATAAACAGCTACTACAGAGCTCACTTTCTCTCTCTCTCTTCTGAAGTTGAGGACACAGTGAAGAGATAGCCATCTGCAGTCCAGGAAGAGAGCGCTCACCAGGAACCAAACTGGCTGGCACATTGATCTTGTACTTCCCAGACTCCAGAACTGTGAAAAATAAATTTCTGTTGCTTAAGTCTATGGTATTTTGTTATGGCAGCTTGATCTAACTGAGCCAATTGGTTAAATCTAAACAGAGGCTTAGTAGGATTTTATAACTGCAGTGCAAACCAGCACAGCTTCAAGCATAAACTTGCCAGCATCGCTATAAGCAATATAAACACTCACCCCAGATTTAGTTCAGATGTTGAGACTGATGATGCCACATATGCCCCCAAGAAGATGTGAGTCAGTTTATCACTTACATAATGAGAGTTTCTGAAGAGAGCAGGGTACACTCCAAGGATGATCTAAAAATGTCTCAAAGGAGCAGAGAAAAAAGACTGACTAGGCTTTTATTGTGAATAAGGGCTGGAGCTGCATAGTTTGAACTTCATGCTGATACCAAAGGAGAGAGCATTTGGGCTTTCTTAGCTTACACAGATGTGAGACTTGAAAGCCATCAACAGACAAACAAAAAAAAGGGAGTCAGACTCTTTCTTACTGATGTTTTAATCATCTAATTCTTGCCTTATTTTCTCTCTCTCTCCTGGTTTGAGTTTTGTTTTTATTTCTCTTGCTTAGGATTCTTGGAGTTCTAAGGTCTGTATATTTGATGTTTTTATCAGTTCAGGACCGTCTCAGCCATTATCTCTTCTAGTATTGCTGCTGCCTCATTCTCTCCTCTCATTCTGAAACTCAGAATTGTCACACATTAGACTCTTCCTGTCTTCTAACATTTCTTTCACATTTCTAATCATGTTATCCATGCATCACCCATACTATCTTATGATCACTATTCAATCTCAGTTATATCTATTTTCCTGTAAAAATATTGATTTTTTAATGTAACAAATTAGTTACCTTTTGTAAGAATTTTAATTATTACTTTAAACCTAATTAGTCACATCTTAAAGTTTCATTGCAAATCTTTGCCGTTCAATTCCTTTCATTTATTTAGGCTTTGATAATTATAGTATCAGAACTCTTTCTGGGTATTTTGCAATGTGACTTTGTCACCTGTCTCTTACTCAGAGTACTTTGTCTTCTTCACATTTTGACTGTGAACTTATATGCTTTAGAAGTTTATCTGTGAAAATCTTCTAAGTTCTAGGAGGAAGATGGGGTTTCTCTAAAGTACACTAGAGTTTGCTTCTTCCAGGAACCTGGGGCATTAATATATGGTTACTATATTAAATTCTTCACATGAAATTTTTTTGGCTCATGTAGTATGAATTCTCATGTCAAGTCCACTTTGAGGAAATGTTTTGGGGTTAGGAATTCTCAAATAAGATATTTTCCCCTGACTATATAGTATCAAAATTCAAGGCAAACAATTTTCCTTACAGTATTCTTGAGTAAGGATTGATTTATTTTAACTTCACTCCTGTAATGAAGTAGCAGACCCACAGGCTTTGTTTACTGTTCTCAAGGCCCCCAGTGGCCTTAATGATTAAAGTTTAAGTTCACCTCATTCATCGAATGACCTCAAGACAAAAGTTGAATAAAGTACTCAGAAAGTTATCTTGGTTATGTTGACTGGAGAAAAGAAAGCATAATATGAAAGTTGTGAGTTGTTTAAGTTGGGGCAAGAAAAGGACTACAGCCTGGGAGACAAAATCTCCGATAACTCTAAGGTACTGATTCCAAAGAGGCAAGGAGAGAAGTCAGTATTGTATGTTAGTGATGGGGGCATACCTTTTCACAGAGATACACATTTTCACAGAGGCTTGCTGCTAGTCACAAATAACAGATATCATCATTAATGATTTTAATGTTTTTCTGGATAAGAGAGGATGCAAGAATTTGGGTTCATAAAATCTTCTCCTGAAAATATCTATCTGAAAGGTCTGTTCTGCAAGGTTTTCCCAGAGCACAGAGTGCCTCATTCCTGATCTCTACCCTGAACTCTTTTAAGGGCATGTTGAAGAGCAGTGAATGTAGTGGCTAGTGAGTTAATCCTTATAGAGGCAGATGGCAGGTGCCATTTTCAGTTGGCAGTTCCTTCCTTTGCTTAATTTTTGATCTGATTGTACTTAATGCTCTTTTAAGTTTATCAATGCATTTAAGTGAATTTTTGATGTTTGGTTGTTTTCAGTACAACCATCAGTCACTATGCTTCGTTTACTTTTCATTTTTATGCGTATTGTTATTATTATTTGCAGTTCTCATAAACAACAGCAAGAAGCCTTTTTGAGTGAATGAGGTTTTTAAAACCCTGGCTATATTAATCTGGGCCTTCTTTTTGCTTATAAACTATTTTTTAGGACAGAGAAGATCTGATTCTAAGTGTTTGGGAAAATGATTCTTACAGAATGCACATGTGGTAGTTGATTTTTGTTATTTTTAAAAATTCACTTTAACAGTTGATTTTGGACATATTCTACTACATTAAAAAGCGGTGATTGTTTCTTTAATAATGAAGTGCTCTTCACCTGCAGCATTTCATATTTATGGAATTGTTTTTGTTTGATATGTAAATGGATAACAGGATGTTTTTCTCCTTATCACAGAGGATGCAGTAATATAGAAATTTAATCTCATAGAGTCCATGTACATGAAAAAAAAATATATGGAGGCTATTATATTGAGAAAAAGCAATGAATATGTCCTTTCCTCTCATATTTATGTCTTTTATAATGCCTTCATACAACGATGCTGGGCTTGGTCATATCAGAGTTTTGGTCAATGAGACAGTTGCCAAAGTGAAGCAGGCAGAGATTTGACATGTATATGGACCTCTGTATGCAGGCTGTTCTTAGAATTCTCCCTTCTGGAACTTAGGATCCATTGTATAAGTTAGTCCTAGCTCTTCTGCTGAAAAGAGGTCTTGTGATGAAGCCCTGGAGGATGCAACATTACATAAAGTGCTGACAACAGTGAGAATAACTGAGTTGACTGGAGTAGTCAATCCAAGGATCAGATAAGTAATAAGAGAAACATTCTTGAAACTCCTAGCCCAACTTGTCTAGTTGAATGCAACCTCAGAGTGACCCCAGTGGAGCCATATGGAGCAGAAAAAGAATCCAGTCAACTTCAGAAGCATGAAAATAACATTCCTATTGTTCTAAGTCATTAAGCTTTGGAATGGTTTGTTATTCTAGCAAAAATAGATAAGAAACAACATGTAAGATGTTTAATTCAGACCTGTTTACTGGGAAATCTTGGTTTCCTGTGTAAAAGTATTATATTAGAAGCCAAAATCAGTATGTATTTCCTTCATTCTATAGCATACTCTTTATTTCCAAAGTACTTTGAAATCCGTATTAAAGTACAAATTTAAGACCTTTTGCATGCCATTGTTCTTTTGCTGAAATATCTTATTTGGAATGAAATCATTTGGCAGAACTCAAATAATTCTATTATTATTTTGATCTATTTTAAGTGAAATGCTAAGTAAATGTTTGCTTTAACTTCTAAGAGCTATTGTTACAGGATTTATAGGCTATATTGATTAATAATTCCAGTCTGTGTTTCATGCACTTTAATGAAATTTTGACCTTATTTGCTCTTAAAAATATCTCTGCTCTCAAAAGTTGTAATTCTGTTGAATGGTTTCTCAAATGCTTGAGGAGTCATACTGGGTACTATTTGCTATATTTCACAGTGTGCAACATTATATTGTATATATGTTTTACTATTGAGTGATTTTATTTTGTAGTCTTGCTAGTACCATCATGTAATTAAATTGTAAGCTCATGTGGTACAAAGGTCAGACACATTAAATGTACAAAAGCAAATGCTATGTGTATTTAGGATTCTACTTTTTGCACACACACTGAAACCAGCATAAGGAAAGAAAAAAATCATGTATGTTACAGTTGAAATTTCTAGTTTTTGGAATAAGGTTTCACAGCATGCATGCTAAGTTACTTCAGTGCTGTCCAACTCCTTGTGACCCTATGGACTGTAGCCAGCTAGACTCCTCTGTCCATGAGATGCTCCAGGCAAAAATACTGGAGTTGGATTGTCATTCCCTTCTCCAGGGGATCTTCCCATCCCATAGATGGAGCCTGCATCTCCTATGGTTCTTACACTGCAGGTGTATTCTTTACTGCTGAGCCCTACCAGGAAGCCCAAAGTTTTGCAGCATCCCGTTGTAAAAAAATCTTACAGAAATTCTTTTCAAATATGCCTCCATTTACTTGAAATGCTTATCGAGAACACACATTCCTGCTAGATATTTTTAACCTGGTTATGAATAAGACTGATCACTCTAGTTATTGGTTGCTTTTTTTCTTCTTAACAATTTCTCTTTTAAATACATGGTGATTTTTGCTTTGTGGCTGCTTTCACGGTTGAAATATACTACAACTTTCTTTCTGATGACCACAAATTTGGAAGATTGTAGCTGGCCTATTTGTATTTTGCTGCTGCTGCTGCTAAGTCACTTCAGTCGTGTCCGACTCTGTGCGACCCCATAGACGGCAGCCCACCAGGCTCCCCCGTCCCTGGGATTCTCCAGGCAAGAACACTGGAGTGGATTGCCATTTCCTTCTCCAGTGCATGAAAGTGAAAAGTGAAAGTGAAGTCTCTCAGTCATGTCCGACTCTTAGCGACCCCATGGACTGTAGCCCACCAGGCTCTTTCGTCCATGGGATTCTCCGGCAAGAGTACTGGAGTGGGCTGCCATTGCCTTCTCCATTCTTTGTATTTTAGTTTTTGATTAAGTGGGCACAATAATTTCAAACTGTTTCTAAAAGTGTTTTTTAAACTTCAAGGGAACACGTTTGCATTACTAACTATATTTACTCAATTTTACCCTTTGCCATGAAGATTCAATGGAAATCAACGATTATTCAGTCTTGGGCAGTACTATTATTTGAGAGACCAGCAGGATAGTAATATAAATAATTCTTAGTAAAATAGTGTTTCAGTTATTCTTTGAGAACATTCTGGATTATATTTAAATAGGGCAGGTACTAATATGATAAGATAACTAAATCATTCATCTGTTGCCTTTCAGCAATATAGAATAGCATTTATTTATCCATTTATTTAGAATGTGAGAATTACCTTAGCATAGATACATATCTTAAAGCTTCATTTCTTCACCTGATAATTGATATCTTCTATCATTGGTCTTTCTAACTGATAAGTCCACAAAGAGTCTTCCTGATGTTAAATTCTATATCTGTATTCATATATGTGTCCATTTATAAACAATGTCCAAAGCTTTTATCAGCTCCTCAGAACTTAATAATTGCAAAAATGTTATGAACTTGATTATTTATCTCAGGCTTTCCAACCTTGGGGCTTTTCTGGTGGCTCAGACAGTAAAGAATCTGCCAACAATGCAGAATTCAATTCCTGGGTTGGGAAGATCCCCTAGAGAAGACCATGGAAACCCACTCCAGTATTCTTGCCTGGAGAATCCCCATGGACAGAGTCTGACAGGCTATAGTCCATGAAGTCACAGAATCAGACATGACTGAGTAACCAAGCACGTCCATTTCAGGCTTTCCAACCTAGATGGGGATTCTTTCTCTGATGAAGCATGTGGTTTCTTTATATTCTCAGAGTAAGCATAAATATATTTCATATTGTTTTCTTTCACAGTTTCTGGTTTTAGTCCTTAGTATCAATGAGGAAAAAATCAAATTATAATATTCCAGTCTTTAAAATAAATAAAAATAACTATTTTGATTATTCTTATTTGTACTTAGATAATTTGTAAATGATAAAAACAGAATTATACAAAATTGTTCATAATATTTATTTGTGTATTTAAAACTAAACTTCAATATTCTCATAGTCAAAGCTGCATGATACTGGCACAGAAACAGAAACATAAGTCAATGGAACAGAAATGAGAGCTCAGAAATGAATTAATACTTATATGGTTGTTTAATCTATGACAAAGGAAGTGAGAATATATACACTGGGAAAAAGACTGTCCCTTCAATAAATGGAGTTGGGAAAACTGGACAGCTACGTGCAAAAAAACCAAACTGGTTTACTTTCTCATACCACAAGCAAAAATAAACTCAGAATGGTTTCAAGACTTAAATGTAAAACCTGAAGTCGTAAGAATCCTAGAAGAAAACATGCACTGTAAACTCTTCAACATCCGTCTCAGCAATATTGATCAGGATGTGTCTCCTCAGGCAAGGCAAGCAAAAGCAAAAATAAACAAATGGGATATATCAAACTAAAAAGCTTTTGTGCAGCAAAGGAATCTACCAAAAAATGAAAAAGCCACCTACTGAATGGGAGAACGTTTTTGCAAACAATGTGTCTGATAAAGGGTTAATATTCAAAATGTACAACAAACTCAGAAAACTAAAACAAACAACCTGATTAAAAAACGAGTAGAGGACCTCAAAAGGCATTTTTCTAAAGAAGACATATACTGACCAACAGACACATGAAAAAATGCTCAATATTACTAATTATCAGGGAAATGCAAACCAAAACCACAATGACATATCACCTCACACCTGTCAGAATGAGTATTATCAGGAAAACAACAAATAATATATATTGTTGAGGATGTGGAGGAAAGAATCCTGGTGCAATGTTGGTGGGAATGTAAATTGGTATAGCTACTATGGAAAACAGTATGGAAATTCCTCTAAAAATTAAAAATAGAACTACCATATGGTCTAGCAATTCTTCTGGATATTTTTCCAAACAAAACAAAAACACTAATTTGAAAAGATACAGGCTCACTTATCTTCATAGCAGCATTATTTACAATAGCCAAGATATGAAAACAAACTAAGAGTTCATGGATAGATGAACGGATAAAGGAGACGTGTTATTTACGTATGAATACACACATATACATAGGCTTCCCTGGTGACCCAGTGTAAAGAAACTGCCTGCCAATGCAGGAATACAGGTTTTGACTCATGGGTCAGGAAGATCCTCTGAAGAAGGAAATGGCAATCCACTCCAGTATTCTTGCCTGGGAAATCCCATGGATAGAGGAGCCTGGTGGGCTACAGTCCATGGTGTCACAAAAAGTCAGACATGATTTAGTGACTAAACAACAGCAAAACACACAGTGGAATATTACTCAGCCATAAAAATGAAATCTTGCCATTTGTGACAACACTGATGAACTTAAAGGATATTATGCTAAATGAAATGTCAAGCAGAGAGAGACAAGTACTGATGATTTAATTTTTATGTGGAATCTAAAAAACAAAAGAACAAGCAACATAAGAGAAACAGATTCATAGATACAAAGAAAAAATAAGTGGTTTCCAAAGGAAAGAGGGATGAGAAGGTGACTGAAATAGATGTGAGAGATTAAGAGGTACAAGCTCCCAATTAAAAAATTGTTAACAGATGACATGTACAGCATGGTGAATAGAGTAAATAATACTGCAATATTTTTGTATGGTGACAGATGGAAACTAGGCTTACCATGGTGTTCATTTTGTAATGTGTAGAAATATCAAATCATGTTGTGCACCTGGAACTAAATAGCGTTGTTGGACAATTATTCTTCATTTTTAAAAAATTTCTTTAGCTTTTTTTATGTCCATAAGATTTATAGTGATGTTCTTTTTTTGGTCTAAGCTCCTAATGTTGTTTACTTACTGAATTTTATTCTTAATTATCCTCATCAAGGTTTTATCAGTTTTATTAGACTTCTCAACAAATCAACATTTGGCTTTATTGATCTTTTCTATTTTCTATAAATATTCTATTAATTTCTGATGTCTTTAATATTATATTTTTCTATTATATTTGTGCTTAATTTGCTCTTATTTAAACTTTTTGAGCTAGTGAATTAAATCATTGATTTTTCAGTTCAGTTCAGTCGCTCAGTCGTGTCCGACTCTTTGTGACCCCATGAATTGCAGCACGGCAGGCCTCCCTGTCCATCACCAACTCCGGGAGTTCACTAAGATTCATGTCCATTGAGTCAGTGATGCCATCCAGCCATCTCATCTTCGGTCGTCCCCTTCTCCTCCTGCCCCCAATCCCTCCCAGCATCAGAGTCTTTTCCAATGAGTCAACTCTTCGCATGAGGTGGCCAAAGTACTGGAGCTTCAGCTTTAGCATTATTCCTTCCAAAGAAATCCCAGGGCTGATCTCCTTCAGAATGGACTGGGTGGATCTCCATGCAGTCCAAGGGACTCTCAAGAGTCTTCTCCAACACCATAGTTCAAAAGCATCAATTCTTCAGCGCTCAGCTTTCTTCACAGTCCAACTCTCGCATCCATACATGACTACTGGAAAAACCATAGCCTTGACTAGATGGACCTTAGTTGGCAAAGTAGTGTCTCTGCTTTTGAATATGCTGTCTAGGTTGGTCATAACTTTCCTTCCAATGAGTAAGCATCTTTTAATTTCATGGCTGCAATCACCATCTGCAGTGATTTTGGAGCCCCAAAAAATAAAGTCTGACACTCTTTCCACTGTTTCCCCATCTATTTCCCATGAAGTGATGGGACCGGATGCCATGATCTTCGTTTTCTGAATGTTGAGCTTTAAGCCAACTTTTTCACTCTCCTCTTTCACTTTCATCAAGAGGCTTTTTAGCTCCTCTTCGCTTTCTGCCATAAGGGTGGTGTCATCTGCATATCTGAGGCGATTGATATTTCTCCCGGCAATCTTGATTCCAGCTTGTGCTTCTTGCAACCCAGCATTTCTCATGATGTATTCTGCATATAAGTTAAATAAGCAGGGTGACAATATGCAGCCTTGACGTACTCCTTTTCCTATTTGGAACCAGTCTGTTGTTCCATTGGTTTATAGGCATTTTAAAAATGCATTAATAGCTTTCTTATCCATTCATCTGCTGATGGACATCTAGGTTGTTTCCATGTCCTGGCTATTATAAACAGTGCTGCGATGAACATTGGGGTACATGTGTCTCTTTCAATTCTGGATTCCTCGGTGTGTATGCCCATCAGTGGGATTGCTGGGTCATACGGTAGTTAATAAAAATGCATTTTAAGGCTACAAATATTCCTATAAGAATAGTTTAATCTATATATTACAAGCCTTGATCTTTCATATTTTTATTATTATTAGTTATCATACTGTGCGCTTCAGTATAAATGAAGTTTAAAAACAGGCGTGAGTGAGCAATTAGTATTTTAGAAGTCAAAATGATCACTTACCTTTGGGAAAGATGGCATGGTAATGATTGAGAATCATCTGTGTGGCATTTCTGGGGTTCAGTTCAGTCTCTCAGTCATATCTGACTTGGCAACCCCATGGACTGCAGCATGTCAGGCCTCTCTGTCCATTGCCAGCTCCTGGAGTTTATTCATATCCTTTGAGTCAGTGATGCCATCCAACCATCTCATCCTCTGTTGTCGCCTTCTCCTCCTGCCCCCAATCCCTCCCAGCATCAGGGTCTTTTCAAATGAGTCACCTCTGCATCAGGTGGCCAAAGTATTGGAATTTCAGCTTCAGCATCAGTCCTTCCAATGAACACCCAGGACTGATTTCCTTTAGGATGGATTCGTTGGCTCTCCTTGCAGTCCAAGGGACTCTCATGAGTCTTCTCCAACACCAAGTATTACTCAGCCGTTAAAAAGAATTCATTTGAATCAGTTCTGATGAGATGGATGAAACTGGAGCCGATTATACAGAGTGAAGTAAGCCAGAAAGAAAAACACCAATACAGTATACTAACACATATATATGGAATTTAGAAAGATGGCAATGACGACCCTGTATGCAAGACAGGAAAAAAGACACAGCTGTGTATAACGGACTTTTGGACTCAGAGAGAGAGGGAGAGGGCGGGATGATTTGGGAGAATGGCATTCTATCATGTATACTATCATGTAAGAATTGAATCGCCAGTCTATGTCTGTCGCAGGATACAGCATGATTGGGGCTGGTGCATGGGGATCACCCACAGAGATGTTATGGGGAGGGAGGTGGGAGGGGGTTTCATGTTTGGGAACACATGTAAGAATTAAAGATTTTAAAATTTAATAAAAAAAAAAAAAAAAAAAAAAAAAAAAAACAAAAGCATCAATTCTTCAGCACTCAGCTTTCTTTACAGTCCAACTCTCACATCCATACATGACCACTAGAAAAACCATAGCCTTGACTAGACAGACCTTTGTCAGCTAAGTAACGTCTCTGCTTTTTAATATGCTATCTAGGTTGGTCATAGCTCTTCTTCCAAAGAGTAAGTGTCTTTT
Organism: Capricornis sumatraensis; assembly: GCF_032405125.1. Taxonomy (NCBI): domain Eukaryota; kingdom Metazoa; phylum Chordata; class Mammalia; order Artiodactyla; family Bovidae; genus Capricornis; species Capricornis sumatraensis. Next base: position 174,501,175 of record NC_091070.1, on the reverse strand, counting down.
AATTTCATGGCTGTAGTCATCATCTGCAGTGATTTAGGAGCCTACCCCCCCCCCCCCCCACCAAATAAAGTCTGTCACTGTTTCCTCTATTTCCTCTTCTATTTGCCATGAAGTGATGGGACCAAATCCCATGATCTTATTTTTCTGAATGTTGAGTTTTAAGCCATATGCTCTATTTCTTGACCTGATTAATGAGTCTATGGAAATATACACTTTGTGACAATTTCTTGAACTGTGTTCTTATAATTTGCTTATTTTTAAAAATCTGTATTATTTCAATAAAATTTTTTTAATATTAAAAATAAAATATTACATAAGTAGCATTTTATGTTGTAAAGAATTTAAAATGCAGTTTTGAAAATATCATTAGCTTTCATTGCAGAAGGAGCTGCTATGTAAATAAACAATCTTAAATGAATTAAATTCAACACACAAAAAATTAAAGTTGTCCAATTTTGAAAAAAATCTAATTAAAAAGATCAATATAATTTCAACTTTCACTCTCCATGAATGCTTATATGTTCAGTTTGGTTATTGTTCCACTCAAGGAATATGTCAACTTTTCCATATAGAATGGTTTCATGTGATTAATTTCCAGATTAAGAAATACTAGAAAGTCAAGTAATTAAGCTTTATTTAAAGCAAAATTGGCAATTAAGTATACTAAAATTGTCAAAATTTAACTATTTGGAATTATTCAGAATATTAGCAAAAAATGATATTGTTAGTTGCAGAAATGTATCAATACCACATTATCATTGGTCTACTGCCTTTCCCTCTCAGTCAATGTTAGGGCTTAGAGATACATGCTTACACTTGATCTTTCAGTTATCATGTTTCATCTAATATATGATTTAATGAACAAAGGTTATTGAAAGAGGTTGTGTTTATTTTGGTAGATGACAAAATATTTTAATTTTATCATGCTTCCTGACATAGTGTCTTACCATTAATTATAATCTCCATATTTTATTATACTTTCCACTCCTTCCCCCAGCAATTTTCTACTTATCCTCTAGCCTTTTCCTCTAGCCTTTATATCTCACTTCTTCAGCTATCCCCACCTCTGTACTACAGAGTACATTAATCCATTGTGTGTACACACCCCTAGCAATCTTCACCCTTACTTTCTAATGTGCATCTCACCTGTTTTTACTATTTCAGTGTGAACTCTTTTCCTGGATTGTGAATTCCAAAGGACCAAGACCACAGCTGTGTTGAGCACCAGCTCTTATTTTAGTGTCTAGTAAAGTATGTGTTGTTGTTGTTTAGTTACTAAACAACAAGGGTCCTGTCGAACCCTTTGCGATCACATGGACTGTAGTCTGCCACGTAGTCCTAGTGCATGGGATTTCCCAGGCAAGAATACTGGAGCAGATTGCCATTTTCTTTTCCAGGGGATCTTCCTGACCCAGGGATCAAATTTGCATCTCCTGCATTGGTAGATGGATTCTTTACCAGGGAAACTCAGTAGAATATGTAGCTCATAGTAAATTTCAGTAAAATTTGTTTTGAATGGATGGATTAAATGTGGATGTCCTAAATAAAATAGTATTATCGTAGATATTGTTTTCTGATTCTGTCAGATTTTGGTTCTTCTGGAGGATCTAGAGAATTTGGAATGCACACTAATGATTTTTTGTTTTGCTTTTTTATCTTGAAGAGGCTTGAAGCAGCTGTCATAATGTTCAACCATTTTGGGACATATGGAAATACAAGGAGATCAAACCAGTCAATCCTAAAGGAAATCAGTCTTGAATATTCATTGAAAGGACTGCTACTGAAGCTGAAACTCCAATACTTTGGCCATCTGGTACAAAGAACTGACTCATTGGAAAAGACCTGGATGCTGGGAAAGATTGAAGACAGGAGGAGAAGGGGATGACAGAGGATGAGATGCTTGGATGGCATCACTGACTTGATAGGCATGAGTTTGAGCAAGTTCCAGGTGTTGGTGATGGACAGGGAAGCCTGGCATGCTGCAGCCCAGAGCGTTGCAGAGAGTTGGATGTGACTAAGAAACTGAACTGAAAATACACAAGTATTCTTATAACCTTTTATTTATTCTATGATATTCAAAACTGGGGGGGGGGGAGTACCTTCTACAATCTTGGTCATAGATGGCTAGGAGTAGGAAAAGAAAAAGGAAAAGAAAATGACAGTAAAATTGTTTGCTCACTTGGAGGAGAAAATCTTTAGGAAGACAATCTCAAGCCCTTCCATGGAACCCAGTGTCTCTCTCTTGTAAGGTTAAGGTCATTATTTGATTGGAAATAGTTGAAACCTTAGTCAACATATTCATTCGCTGTACATGATTTGGTTTTGAGCTATAAATGTAAATTTAATAGCTTGTTTGAAACAAACAAACAAAAAAACAAGGAAGATACAGACAGATGCTAAGCATTCAGAAAATTTAAAACCTATATTGTTTTAAAATTATTAAAAACATGAAACCATATTAGGATTGTATATATACTCGTTATTCTTGTCATTCTAAAAGATGTGAAAATAGAGGTATTCTTATATTGAGGTATCTTCTTGAACATCTAAAATTACTTATGGAATTACTAATGGAAATATACTTGTTTTTTTTCCACTTAAATTACTAATAGAAATATACTTGTGAACTGTGAGGGAGATGGCTTCAAACCAAGGCTTTTTATTTTTTGGTGTAGCATTATTTATGTCAAAATCCAACACCAGTTTTAACTAAGTGATTAAGAGTATCTACAAATACTTTTTCTAAATAATCATTTTCTAAATGATTATTTAAATTCTAATTATAATTATTTATGGCTGATAGGTAATACAAGGATGTGTTTTAGAGTTAACCCACAAATAATTTAATATCACCAAGATCTTGATTTTATGTAATAGTAAAGGGAAATTTTGGCAAAGATGTTATAAAAGAGAAGATAAAAAATTCCTAACATGTTTAATCTTTAGAACACACATAGCACTTACTTTTGAATATTGATTTCCATCATAATCTTTCAAAAACAGTAATTGCTATAGACTAGATCTGAGGAAATATCTGCATAATCACCAATATGTGAACAAAAAAATAGTGAAAGTCTATCAGTCGTGTCCGACTCTTTGCGACCCCATGGACTACACAGTCCATGGAATTCTCCAGGCCAGAATACTGGAGTAGGCTTTCCCCTCTCCAGGGGATCTTCCCAACTCAGGGACTGAACCTAGGTCTCCTGCATTGCAGGTGGATTCTTTACCAGCTTCAAGGGAAGCCCAAGAATACTGGAGTGGATAACCTATCTCTTCTCCAGCGGATCTCCTGACCCAGGAATCAGCCCAGGGTCTCCTGCATTGCAGGCAAATTTTTTACCAACTGAGCTATCAAGGAAGCCATCATATGAACAAAAGTTACAGATAATTAATTTTTTAAAAAAATTTACCTGGAAATGTTGGAAGTATAGAGATATAATCTGTAAAACCTTGAATTATATATTGTGACATATGTCTTTCTCATAAAATGTCATTGCTTTTGTTATTGATATTTGTTTTCTTTTATCAATAGATATTTTATACATCTCTTGTCTCTGAGCTGGATGTACAGAGAACACAATAATGTCTTTTCCAATATGGGGCAGCTTCTAACTGTATGTCAGGAAAGGGAAGGAAAAGAATATCAACTGATTAGTATACAGAATGTGTTTAAAGAGTTGACAGAAAATCTTGTCTTATACAGGCTACATTTCCTATAAAATTAAAATCAAGACTATATCTAAATCTACTTCTTTAAAAATTCTGTATTCAATGTTTTATAGTGTTAACATCTGAATGGAAAAAAAAATTTATACCTGATTCCTGTAGTATTTCTGAAAGACAATCACAATCTTTGTTGTTATTCAGTCCCTCAGGCATGTTCTCTTTGCCAACCCATGGACTGCATCATGCCAGGCTTCCCTGTTCTTCACCATCTCCCGGAGCTTGCTCAAACTTGTTTCCATTGAGTCAGTGATGCCATTTAATCATCTTGTCTTCTGTAGTACCCTATTCCTGCCTTCAATCTTTCTCAGCATCAGGGTCTTTTCCAATGAGTGGGCTCTTTGCATTGGGTGACCAAAGTATTGGAGCTTCAGCATCAGGATTTCTAATGAATATTCAGGTTTGATTTCCTTTAGGATTGACTGGTTTGATCTCCTTGTAGTTCAACAGACTCTCAAGAATCTTCTCCAACATCACAGTTCAAAAGCATCGATACTTTGATGCTCAGCTTTCTTTATGGTCCAACTCTCACATTCATACAGGACTATTGGAAACCATAACTTTGACTAGACTGACCTTTGTTGGCAATGTAATGTCTCTTCTTTTTAATAGGCTGTCTAGGTTTGTCATAGCTTTTCTTCCAAGGAGCAAGTGTCTTTTCATTTCATGGCTGCAGTCACCATCTGGAGTGATTTTGGAACCCACAAAAATAAAGTCTCTCACTGTTTCCTTTGTTTCCCCATCTATTTGCTATGAAGTGATGGGACCAGATGCCATAAGCTTAGTTTTTTGAAAGCTGAGTTTTAAGCCAGCTTTTTCACTCTTCTCTTTCACACGAACTTCATCAAGAGGCTCTTTAGTTCCTCTTTGCATTCTGCTGTAAGGGTGGTATTGTCTGCATATCTGATGTTATTGATATTTCTCCCAAAAATCTTGATTCCAGCTTGTGCGTCATCCAGCCTGGCATTTCGCATGATGTACTCTACACAGAAGATAAATAAGCAGAGTGACAATATGCAACCTTGTCGTAACTCCTTTACCAATTTTGAACCAATCTGTTGTTCCATGCCTGGTTCAAACTGTTGTTTCTTGACCTGCATACAGGTTTATCAGGAGGCAGGTAAGTACAGTGGTCTGGTATTCCCATCTGCTTAATAATTTTCCACATTTTTTTGTGAACCACATACTCAAAGGCTATAGCATAGTCAATGAAGCAGAAGTCGATATTTTTATGGAATTTCTATCATGCAATGGATGTTGGCAATTTGATCTCTGGCTCCTCTGCCTTTTCTAAATCCAGCTTGAACATCTGGAAGTTCTTGGTTCACATACTGTTGAAGCCTTGCTTGGAGAATTTTGAGCATTACTTTGCTGGCATGTGAAATGAGTGCAGTGTGCAGTAGTTTGAACATTCTTTGGCATTGCCTTTCTTTGGGACTGGAATGAAAACTGACCTTTTCCAGTCCTGTGGCCACTGGTGAGTTTCCCAAATTTGCTGGCATATTGAATGCAGTACTTTCACAGCATCATCTCTTAGGATTAGGAATAGCTTAACTGAAATTCCATCACCTCCACTAGCTTTGTTTGTAGTGATGCTTCCTAAAGCACACTTGACTTCTCACTCCAAGATGTCTGGCTCTAGGTGAATGATCACACCATCATGGTTATCTGGGTCATGAAGATCTTTTTTTGTATAGTTCTTGTTTTCTTGCCACCTCTTCTTAATATCCTCTGATTCTGTTAGGTCCATACCATTTCTGTCCTTTATTGTGCCCATCTTTGCATGAAATAAAGCAGAAATAGATGTTTTTCTGGAATTCTCTTGCTTTTTCTATGATCCAATGGATGCTGGCAATTTGATCTCTGGCTCTTCTGCCTTTTTCTAAATACAGCCTGAACATCTGAAATTCACAGTTCACATACTGTTGAAGCATGGGTTGGAGAATTTGGGGAATTACTTTGCTAGCATGTGAGATGAGTGCAATTGTGTGGTAGTTTGAACATTCTTTGGCATTGCTTTTCTTTGGGATTGGAATGAAAACAGGCCTTTTCCAGCCCTGTGATCTCCAAATTTGCTGGCATATTGAGTGCAGCACTTTCACAGCATCATCTTTTAGTAGTTCAACTGGAATTCCATCACTTCCACTAGCTTTGTTCATAGTGATGCTTCCTAAGGCCCACTTGCCCTCACATTCCAGGATGTCTGGTTCTAGGTGAGTGATCACACCATCGTGGTTCTCTGGGTTATGAAGATCTTTTTTGTATAGTTCTTCTGTGTAATCTTGCCACCTCTTCTTAATATCATCTGCTTCTGTTAGGTTCATATCATTTCTGTCCTTTATTGTGCCCATCTTTGCATGAAATGTTCCCTTGGTATCTCTAATTTTCTTGAAGAGATCTCTAGTCTTTCCTTTTCTATTATTTTCCTCTATTTCTTTGCACTGATCCGTGAGGAAGGCTATCTTATCTCTCCTTGCTTTTCTATGGAACTCTGCATTCAGTTGGGTATATCTTTCCTTTTCTCCTTTGCCTTTGGCCTCTCTTTTCTCAGCTATTTATAAGGCCTCCTCAGATAACTGTTTTACCTTTTTGCATTTTTTCCCCCTTGGGGATGGGCTTTTCCTTTCCTCTTGGATGTGAGATATCTTTTTCACTAGGTTCCAACATTCTCCTGTCAATGACTGTTCAGCAACTAGTTGTAGTTTTGCTGTTCTCACAGGAGAAAATGAGTGTACATCCTTCTACTCCACCATCTTGTGAGGGTGTAATCATAATCTTTTGTATTATACTTTTTATAGGATTTTGTGGAACAGATAATTTCATTCTGTATCTGGCTAAGTACAAAGACCTTTGCTATATTATGAATACTAGTTTTTATAGAAAGGAAAAATTACTTTGATAATTTGCTATGATAAGACAGTATAATTGAATATGCCCAATTTGACTTCAGATAGAGTATATTCAGAGAGGTAAGAAAATATAGAGTATGATGAAGTCCATCTTCTGATAATAATCTTGATTCTAACCATCTAACATCAGTAGAATGCTGCCTTAGAACTAGAATATTTCTGAGATGAGAAGAAGGTACCATTCAAAATTACAAAATCTTGCTTTCTCATTTTAAAATGCATGCTCTTAAACTTAAAGACTTTCAACATCTTTTATTCTTCTGAATCTGGAAGAAAGCCAGAAGTGGGCTGGACATTATCTTTAAACAAATGTATGAATAATGCCAGAAAATATGTTAATTAACATACTTGCCAATACTTGACTCTAAATTTTTATTTACATACTAAAATTTGTATTCAAAAACTGCTTCATAAGCTATTTAAAATGAGCAATAACAGCAACAACAAAGAAACTGAACATGGTAAAATTTAATGAGCCATTTAGAAAATTAGCTTTTAAATAGAATAAACCTCTACATACTCATCACCCAGCTCTAACAATTTTGCCAATTTTGTTTTATTTATTCTCTCACTGTCTTTTTAAACTGAAATATTTTAAAGAAAATCTCAAAAGACATTATTTTACCTGTAAACAGTTCAATATGCCTCTTAAATTGATAAGGACTTGTATTTTTAACATAGCATTCACCAAGGCAAACCATTCAACATCACAGTAATCCGAATCTATGCCCCAACCACTAATGCCGAGGAAATTGAAGTCAAATGGTTCTATGAAGACCTGCAAGACCTTCTAGAACTAACATTAAAAAAAATGTGTCTTTTTCATCATAAAGGATTGGAATACAAAAGTAGAAAGTCAAGAGATACTTGGAGTAACAGGCAAATTTGGTTGTGGAGTACAAAATGAATCAGGGCAAAGGCTAACAGAGTTTTGCCAAGAGAACACACTGGTCATAGCAAACGGTCTTTTTCAACAACACAAGAGACAACTCAACAAATGGACATCATCAGATGGTCAATACTGAAACCAGATTGATTATATTCTTTGCAGCTGAAGATGGAGAAGGTCTATACAATCAGCAGCACAAGACCAGGAGCTGACTGTGGCTCAGATCATGTGCCCCTTATTACAAAATTCAGACTTAAATTGAAAAAAGTAGGGAAAACCAATTGGCCTTCCAGATATGAACTAAATCAAATCCTTTATGATTATACAGTGGAAGTGACAAATCGATTCAAAGAACTAGATCGAATGACAGAGTTCCTGAAAAATTATGGAGGGTGGCAGTGAACAAAAACATCTCAAAGAAAAGAAATGCGAGAAGGCAAAACGGTTGTCTGAGGAGGCCCTACAAACAGCTGAGGAAAGAACAGAAGCATAAGGCAAAGGAGAAAGAGAAAGATATAGCCAACTGAATCCAGAGTTCCAGAAAATTGCAAGGAGAAATAAGAAAACCTTCTTAAGTGAACAATGAAAAGAAAAAGAGGAAAACAATAGAATGGAAAAAACTAGAGATCTCTTCAAGAAAATTAGAGATACTAAGAGAGCATTTCATGCAAAGATGGGCACAATAAAGGACACAAATGGTATAGACCTAACAGAAGCAGAAGATACTAAGAAGAGGTAGCAAGAATACACAGAACTATACAAAAAAGATCTTGAAGACCCAGATAACTACAATGGTGTGATCACTCACCTAGGGCCAGACATCCTGGAGTGCAAAGTCAAGTGGACCTTAAGAAGCATCACTGCGAACAAAGTTAATGGAGGTGATGGAATTCTATCTGGGATATTTAAAATTCTATATAGATTATTTAGAATGATGCTGTGTAAGTGCTGCACTCAATATGCCAGCAAATTTGGAAAACTCAGAAGTGGCCCCAGGATCGAATGAAGTCAGTTTTCATTCCAATCCCAAAGAAAGGCAATGCCAAAAAATGTCCAAACTACCATACATTTGCACTCATTTCACATGCTAGCAAAGTAATGCTCAAAATCCTTTAAATGAGGCTTCAACAGTACGTGATCCATATGGATCATGAGAAAAGGGGATTCCAAAAATACTTCTGCTTCACTGATATGCCAAAGCCTTTGACTGTGTGGATCACAACAAATGTGGATCACAACAAACTGTGAAAAAATTGTAAAGAGATGGGAATACCAGACCACCTTACCTGCCTCCTGAGAAATCTGTATGCAGGTCAAGCAGCAACAGTTAGAACATTTTGTGGAACAATGGACTGGTTCAAAATTGGGAAAGGAATATGTCAAGCTTGTTTATTGTCACTCTGCTTAACTTATATGCAGGGTACATCATGCAAAATGCCAGGCTGGATGACTCACAAGCTGAAATCAAGATTGCTGGGAGAAATATCAACAACTTCAGATACACAGATGGTACCACCCTAATGGCAGAAATCAAAGAGCAACTAAAGGGCTTCTTGATGAGAGTGAAAGAGGAGAGTGAAAAAGCTGGCTTAAAACTCAGCTGTCAAAAAAAAGATCATGGCATCCGCTCCCAACACTTGTTGGAAAATAAATGGGGAAACAATGAAAATGGTGAAAGACTTTATTCTTGGGCTCCATAAAGCTAATAAATTAGCTTTATTCTTGTGGATGGTGACTTTAGCCATGTAATTAAAATACTTGTTCCTTTGAAAGAAAGCTATGACAAACCTAGACAACTTTGCTGACATCACTTTGCTCTCAAAGGTCTGTATAGTCAAAGCTATGGTTTTCCCATTAATTATGTACAAATGTGAGATTTGGACCTAAAAGAAGTCTGAGCACAGAGGAATTGATACTCTCAAACTGTGGTGCTGTAGAAGACTCTTGAGAGTCCCTTGGACTCAGTTCAGTTCAGTTCAGTCACTCAGTCATGTCCAACTCTTTGCGACCCCATGAATCGCAGCACACCAGGCCTCCCTGTTCATCGCCAACTCCCAGAGTTCACTCAGACTTACGTCCATCGAGTCAGTGATGCCACCCAGCCATCTCATCCTCTGTCGTCCCCTTCTCCTCCTGCCCCCAATCCCTCCCAGCATCAGAGTCTTTTCCAATGAGTCAGTTCTTCGCATGAGATGGCCAGAGTACTGGAGTTTCAGCTTTAGCATCATTCTTTCCAAAGAAATCCCAGGGCTGATCTTCAGAATGGACTGGTTGGATTTCCTTGCAGTCCAAGGGACTCTCAAGAGGCTTCTCCAACACCACAGTTCAAAAGCATCAATTCTTCAGCACTCAGCCTTCTTCACAGTCCAACTCTCACATCCATACACGACCACAGGAAAAACCATAGCCTTGACTAGATGGACCTTAGTCAGCAAAGTAATGTCTCTGCTTTTGAATATGCTGTCTAGGTTGGTCATAACTTTTCTTCCAAGGAGTAAGCGTCTTTTAATTTCATGGCTGCAGTCACCATCTGCAGTGATTGGAGATCAAACTAGTCAATCCTAAAGGAAATCAGTCCTGAATATTCATTGGAATGACTGATGCTGAAGCTGAAGCTCCAACACTTTGGTCACTTGTCAGAAAAAAGCCACCTCATTTGAAAAGAAGCTGATGCTAAGAAAGATTGAGGGCAGGAGGAGATGGAATTGACAAAGAATGAGTTGGTTGCATGGCATCACTGACTCAATGGACATGAGTCTGAGCAAACTCCCAGAGAATTATGAACAGGGAAGCCTAGTGTGCTGCAGTCCTTGGGGTTTCAAAAAGTTGGACACGGCTTAGTAACTCAACAACTTTTTTTCAATTTCCATGCTTTATGGAATTAAAAAGTAGTTATTTCCCCAAGTTTTAGAAAAAATACCAAATCTTTTGAAAAAAATTTGTAAGAATAGCACATTGAGTACCTGTCTTCTTTCACTAAAATTTAGCAGTTGTTAAAATATGGCCATATCTGCTTTGTCTGCTTCTCTCTCTTGCTCAGGAGTGCTTACATATACTCTGCTGCTGCTGCTGCTAAGTTGCTTCAGTCGTGTCCGACTCTGTGTGACCCCACAGACTCTGCCGTCCCTGGGCTTCTCCAGGCAAGAACACTGGAGTGGGTTGCCATTTCCTTCTCCAATGCATGAAAGTGAAAAGTGAAAGAGAAGTCGCTCAGTTGTGTCCAACTCTTAGTGCTTTCTTATTTTATCTTTAGAAAGTAGTTGAGAATTAGCTGCAGACATCATGATATCTCATTTCTGAATAATAAACCAGAAAAGAAGAAAAGAAAAAATAAATCCTTGTTAGTTTCTGTGCTTCTGCTGCTTGGGGCATAAGTTCAGTCCCTTGTCAGGAAACTGAGATCCTTTATGCTATGCAGCAGGGCAACCAAAAAGAAAAAGAAAAGAAACAATTCAGCTGATATCTCCTAAAAACCAAGTATTATCCCATATAATCACAATACAATGGTCAAATACAAAAAAATTAACATTAATGTAATTGGCTTATATACATACAATTTATATTCAGTATCTCTCCATTGTATGAAGACTCCGTTGTAGCTACTTATTTTCTTATACATTAGGAGCCAATCATGGATCATACTTTGCAGTTCACCTCCCGGAATCTAGTATTTTCCCAAGTTCTTTCCCAATCCTCCCCTTTTTTGTCTTTCTTGATCCAAAAGTTTTAAAATAATTCAGGCCAATTTTTCTCACAAAATGACCCTCAGTTGATGTTTGTCTGAGTCTTGACTCATTACATTTCAGTTAATATTTTATTTTTTTCAGCAGGAATATTACATGGATACAGTACATCAAGAGATACATGACGTAAATTTGTTCTATTGCTGATGATGTTGCATTTGCTCATTTAGTTAAGGTTGTGTCCAGCAGGTTTATTAATGTAATTAATACATAATATGTGGAGTGAAACTTCAAGAATTTGTGAATATCCTATTCTTTAACAAAGTCTCACTCGATAGGACCTGTCATTTATTATATTATTTTATACCCAGTCTTTATTCAAAACTTCTCACTTGTCTCATTAATGTTTTGTTTTCTTTGAATCATGATGCAGATGAGGTTTACACATTTTATTTCACTTTGATGTCTCTTAAATTTCTTTTCTTTTGTAACAGCCCACTCCCTTGCTTTTCTCACACTTATTCTCTTTTCATATTCTTTGTTGGACATCTACATGTTGCACTGTAGAGTGATCATTTCCTGTGTCATGTTCAACTTGATGTTCTGTTTCCCACATAAACTGACATACTGGTAAACTGTCAACTGGTCTTGAGGTCTGGAGAGTTGATTAAATTCCCTTGCTTATTTTTTAAAAGCATGTACTTCATAAGTGGTGCTGATAACTTTCTATGTATCTCCCAAAGCAGGAATTTTAATTTTTTATTTTCTAATGGTCTGACCGAAAACAACACAATTCTATCCAATGACTAAGGATTCCCTGCTTGTATAGAAGATATTATCACTCTTAGGCTTAATTCACTGTGTAAGGAATGGGACAAGTTTGAAATCAATGTATTCTTGCTCATAAGCATCTTACCATACCCTATGGCCATAAAGGAAAGAGAAAATGGCCAGAAAACGTAACTAAGTATGCAAGTTCAAGATCAAAAGTAGAAAATCCTGAGCAACAATGATCTTTGTCCTATAAAAATCATATTTCTTTTGTCTACATTGCATCCAAAAGAGGGAGAAGACCTTCAAGAGCAGGACAAAAGGAATTCTTCAGTTGAGCATCTATGTAACAACTAAAACTGTACCACTTTCATGTACATAGGTATAATGCATTAAAAAAAATAGAATCATTAATTTTCAGGACTAAGGGGACAAATGCTACAGGCCCCCCAAATTTTGCCCGCTGTCTCCATTGTAAGGGGGACACATTTCTTTCTGGAAAAGGACATCTCTATTCCCAAATAGTTTTGTTTCAGATGATACAGTTCTATCTTATGTTTTCTTCAAACCTGTCTCTCAACTCCATAATGAGGTTCTGGCTTATGCTTTCCGTGAAATCTTAGAGTAAGTTCATTTTTGCATTTATGTGACAATCTGTAACTGATTGAAAAAGCATGGCCATAGCTCCTCCTACTTTTTAGATCACCCAGGGAAGCCTCACCCAGGGACCTGTGGTGACATGGACTCATACCAATATAGTGACTGGGCTAGTAGCGGTTGGCTAGGCTAAGAAGCATTCGTTTTTATCTAGAGGGTAGGCAGCAGGCCTCCTGCTTCAGTCAGTTGTAACCAAGGGGAAATTGTAGGCCTTATACTGCCAGATCTCTTAATTTCCAAGAAAAACTGGAACTCTGGTTTGTATGAGAAATCTCTTGCTATGTAAATATTAGTATACATTCTAAACTTTAAAACACTGAGTACTGTGCAAGCCAAATAAAACACATTTGATTCTGCTTGTCAACTGCCAGCAATGAACTCAGTTTTAATAAGCTGACAGATATCCAGACTCCTGGACTTCCTCCTTTGGAAGAGGTTCTATAACTTACCCATTGCCTTCATGAAGTTGAAACCAGTTACGGTGCAAAGATCATTAAGACTGTCTCTTCCATTAATTAAAACTAGATACTACTCTTTCAAATCTCTCTATTTTTAAATCATTGCCTCATTTAGGTGTGGTCTGCAAGAATGGGCCTCCCTGGTGACTTGACAGTAAAGAATCCACCCACAATGCAGGAGACCTGGGTTCGATCCCTGAGTTCCATCCCTGAATGGGGAAGATCCCCTGGAGAAGGAAAAGGCAACCCAACCAGTATTTTGTCTGGAGAATCCCATGGATAGAGGAGTCTGGCTGGCTGCAATCCATGGGGTTGCAGAAGAGTAAGACATGATTTAGCAACTAACAACAACCACCATAACAGTACTCTGCAGTTGATTTTCTTCCTATTAGGCTAAAACTTTTTCTGGTTTTAAGGCATCTGGTTTTAAAGTTTACCTGTTCATTATTCTTAAGCTTCACATGGCAATTGCATGTCTTGTTCTGAAAGTAAATATGTTTACGTTTGAAGGAGTAAGACTTTGTAATGCGTAAAATCTAAATTTAATGTTTCTTTTTTCAACTTTAGGAAAAAAGATTGGGTGGATCACAGCAATACTACAAAGATAATTGTTACATTAACAGACCATTGGGAAGAAGCAATGCTTTTCAAGTTCTTTAAGGAAATGGAATAAATATTTATGTAAGATAGAAGCATGTTGTTTAATTTTATATTCAGTAGGATAGACTGAATTATCTTATTTAAGCTAATATCCATTAAAAAGTCACTTTGCTAATGGCAACAAATGTGCAAATGTTACTCTTTCTTTTTTTGCAAACAGTGAAATACTATCAAAATAGTTATTATCTCATTAGCTAAGATGTCAAGCAGTTCTGTTTTGTGTTTAAAAAACTATTTCTAAATTAAGATCACTGTCCTCTGAATGCTAGTGGAAATTCGGAAAAATGACTCCTTTTATTTTTTTACATGGTAACAGTTTGTTTAACATCTTAAATATAAATTAATTTTAATATGGAATTAAAAGTAACATTATACATTTCAACAACAAAACATGATTGACACCAATTTCTAATAAATTTCTAATAGTCATTACTTTTAAGTACAAGATATATTGAAAGGAAGAAAGGCAAAAGAAAGTAGAGTCCTATGTTTCTATTGCATGTTACAAAGTCCATTTTTATTTCTGATTTTGATTGTTACATATTGAGGTGCTCCTATGTAGGGTGCATAAATCTTTACGGTTGTTATATCTTCTTGGATTGATCCTTTCTTGGATTGATGATTATGTAGTATCCTTCCTTGTCTCTTATGACAGTCTTTATTTTAAAGTTTATTTTGTCTGATATGAATGTTGCTACTCCAGATTTCTTTTGATTTCCATTTACATGAAATATCTTTTTCCATTCCCTCACTTTCAGTCTGTATGTGTCTCTAGGTCTGAAGTGGGTCTCTTGTAGACAGCATATATACGGACGGGTCTTGTCTTTTGTTTGGAACATTTAATTCATTTACATTTAAGGTCATTATCGATAAATATGTTCTTATTACCATTTTCTTAATTGTTTGGGGTTTGTTTTGGTAGGTCCCTTAAGTTTCCTGCCTAGAGAAGTTCCTTTAGCATTTGTTGTAAAGCTGGTTTGATGGTAGCTGAATTCTCTTCACTTTTGCTTGTCTGTAAAGCTTTTGATTTCTCTGTCAAATCTGAATGAGATTCTTGTTGGTTGTAGGTTTTATACCATATCTTCTTAAACCAGTTTTCTATTGTACTTGGGTTGTTTCCCTGTCTTAGACATTGTAATCTTGATTCCTGAAGATCCATTTTAAGACAAAGATTATTCAACACTTTTATTTATAATTAAAAACATAGTGAGTAAATTGTCCACTGCTCAAATCAGTCAATGAAAATTTTCCTGAAGAACAGTTTTAATGATTTTCTGGGGTTGAGGGAGAGGGAGGATGCAAAAAGCAGAGTATGTTGGCCATGCCAACACATAGGGCTTGTTATGAAATAACTAGAAAGTTCAAAATGTACCATATGTAAAAAAGCTAGTGGGAAGTTGCTGTACAACACAGAAAGCTCAACCTGCTGCTCTGGGACAACCTGGAGGCATGGGTTGGGGTAGGGAGTGGGAGGGCTGTTCAAGAGGGAGGGGACATATGTATACTTATGGTTGATTCATGTTGTTGTATGGCAGAACAGAACATTGTAAAGCATTTATTCTCATTAATTTTTTAATTCAATTTGCTTTTAATCCAAGGCATTTGTGCAAACTGATAAAACCTCATACGTTTCCAAGCATAATGACACAGAAATTAGGAGTCTCTGAAATTTGGGCACTGGCTGAGGTTGTCTCCAGATAAAGGAAAACAAACAAACAAACAAAAAATGATAGGTTTCCATCAAGTTCTACAATTCAGTGTTACTGCTATGTGATGTATGGAAAAATCCACAATAAGATAGGACAGAAGTTGAGTGTGGGTGTTTAGAAGCTTTTGTATCACTTTGACATTGCTGCTATTTTTAAGCATGTGATCAGTAGGTTTGCTAGTTAAATCTAATTATAAAGTAATTATGCTTACTTTCTGTATATTTTACTGCTGATTTTCACTTCATTTCTGTAATTGATTTTTATTGCATTTCACACAGTAGTGGTGTACAATGGATTGGGAATTAAAACAGGCAAAACAAAAGATTCTTCATCACAGACAATTTGAGAAGCTCTGATCTAACCACCTGGGGCCTTGAGTAGTCTGTTACCCTCTGTTCAAAATCTACCCTGTAGGTGTCAGGGGTGGTCCTTCACTGAACTACTGGATGCCTGGCTTCACAAATGCCAGTACTATAGAAAAATGCTAGTTGTTAACATTAAAGTTCATGGTTTCTTCCTAATTTAATTAATGTGGATTAATTTAGGGATGAGGATGGAAATTGTCAAGTGGAATCTGGAAGAAAAGAGATACAGTTTCAATCTAGTCACTATTCAGTTCAGTTCAGTTCAGTTCAGTCGCTCAGTCATGTCCGACTCTTTGTGACCCCATGAATCACAGCACGCCAGGCCTCCCTGTCCATCACCAACTCCCGGAGTTCACTCAGACTCACATCCATCGAGTCAGTGATGCCGCCCAGCCATCTCATCCTCTGTCGTCCCCTTCTCCTCCTGCCCCCAACCCCTCCCAGCATCAGAGTCTTTTCTAATGAGTCAACTCTTCCCATGAGGTGGCCAGAGTACTGGAGTTTCAGCTTTAGCATCAGTCCTTCCAAAGACCACCCAGGACTGATCTCCTTTAGAATGGACTGGTTGGATCTCCTTGCAGTCCAAGGGACTCTCAAGAGTCTTCAACACCACAGTTCAAAAGCATCAATTCTTCGGTGCTCAGCCTTCTTCACAGTCCAACTCTCACATCCATACATGACCACAGGAAAAACCAAAGCCTTGACTAGACGGACCTTTGTTGGCAAAGTAATGTCTCTGCTTTTGAATATGCTATCTAGGTTGGTCATAACTTTCTTCCAAGGAGTAAGCGTCTTTTAATTTCATGGCTGCAATCACCATCTGCTCCTTTCTTAAACTTACATTACTCTGTAATGTCAATAGTACCCCTTCTAGGGTTGCTATGGG
The DNA here is from genome assembly GCF_032405125.1 of Capricornis sumatraensis. NCBI lineage: Eukaryota > Metazoa > Chordata > Mammalia > Artiodactyla > Bovidae > Capricornis > Capricornis sumatraensis. Next base: position 174,484,462 of record NC_091070.1, on the reverse strand, counting down.
GATCAAGGGAGGTAAGTCATGCAGAAATGACTACAGTAGGTGTTCACCAAGAGGATACAGATTGACCTTTTACCTTCCTTTACTCTCGATATACCATGTAAAGCTGAATGTGTTTTTTAATGAATGGCTGAAACTGACTTAAGTAATCCTGATTAAGAGTTTTTACAAATGTGTGCTGATTTCTTAATGACATCTTTTTTTTGGAGGGGGAGTCTTGTAGCTTTTTACTTTTATAAAACTTTTCATGAGTGGCAATTGCTCTGACTAGGCAACCAAAGGAAAGATTTGAATCTGTTAGTTCTTATCTCAACCTGCTGAGGCTTATAGAAAAGCTGTGACAGAGAATGAAGGGATAATATCATAAGTCATTATTATTATCTCTGTCAATGAAATGATTTATAATGATCATGGGGCAAACTGTGTACTAATAATGAAGTCATTCCATACAATTTGTAAAAGCCACATATGGTGATATACCACTTCCTACTGTTTTATGTCTATTTATAACTCAATTACCTGGTATTACTATTAAGGGAGTTGCTTTGAGATTGAACTGTAACTGAGCTAAGCTGATGGCAAAAACAAAATCTGTAAAAATGTTTTTAGCTTATCTTCTCTCTGCGACTCAGTGCCCAGACCTCTGTGATTTGGACAAGTAGTTTGGTTTGTAGATTAAATATGGTATTTCCTTAAATTTCCTACTTATATGTAAAAGGTTGCTTGTTTCTTTGTTTTATATCTGGTACAATTAGTGACATGGACGCATTGTTATATTCAGTCAAAGGGTAAATTAGACTCATTTGAGAAGAACATTTTTTATCTGCTGCTACGTAGCTATTTCTTAGTGGTCATTATGGTGGGTAATGACCACAAAAGTGTTAATGTGATCACATAACCTCACTTAATTCCTCAGTGACTCATTGAGAATTTCAGTTCAGTTCAGTCATTCAGTCGTGTCTGACTTTTTGCGACCCCATAGACTGCAGCGCACCAGCCTCCCTGTTCATCATCAACTCCTGGAGTTTACCCAAACTCATGTCCATTGAGTCAGTGATGCCAGCCAACTATCTCAACCTCTGTCATCACTTTTTCTTCCTGCCTTCAATCTATCCCAGCATTAGGGTCTTTTCAAATGAGTCAGTTCTTCACATCAGGTGGCCAAAGTATTGGAGTTTCAGTTTCAGCATCAATCCTTCCAATGAATATTCAGAACTGATCTCCTTTAGGATGGACTGGTTGGATCTCCTTGCAGTCCAAGGCACTCTCAAGAGTCTTCTCCAACACCACAGTTCAAAGCATTGATTCTTCTGTGCTCAGCTTTCTTTATAGATTAACTCTCATGTCCATACATGACTACTGGAAAAATCACAGCCTTGACTAGATGGACCTTTGTTGGCAAAGTAATGTCTCTGCCTTTTAATATGCTGTCTAGGTTGGTCATAACTTTCCTTCCAAGGAGTAAGTGTCTTTTAATCTCATGGCAGTAGTCATCATCTGCAGTGATTTTGAAGCTCAAAAACATGAAGTCTGTCACTGTTTCCACTGTCTCCCCATCTATTTTCCATGATGTGATGGGACCGGGTACCATGATTTTAGTTGTCTGAATGTTGAGCTTTAAGCCAACTTTTTCACTCTCCTCTTTCACTTTCATCAAGAGGCTCTTTAGTTCTTCACTTTCTGCCATAAGGGTGGTGTCATCTGCATATCTGAGGTTATTGATATTTCTCCTGGCAATCTTGATTCCAGCTTGTGCTTCATCCAGACCAGTGTTTCTCATGATGTACTCTGCATATAAGTTAAATAAGCAGGGTGACAATATACAGCCTTGACGTACTCCTTTTCCTATATGGAACCAGTCTGTTGTTCCATGTCCAGTTCTAACTGTTGCTTCCTGACCTGCATACAGATTTCTCAAGAGGCAGGTCAGGTGGTCTGGTAATCCAGTCTCTTTCAGAATTTTCCACAGTTTGTTGTGATCCACACAGTCAAAGGCTTTGGTGTAGTGAGTATAGCAGAAGCAGATGTTTTTCTGGAACTCTCTTGCTTTTTCGATGATCCAGCAGATGTTGGCATTTGGATCTCTGGTACCACTGCCTTGCCTAAAACCAGCTTGAACATCTGGAAATTCATGGTTCACTTATGTTGAAGCCTGCCTTGGAGAGTTTGAGCATTACTTTACTGGTGTGTGAGATGAGTGCATTGAGAATCTAGGTAGCCATATTTGCAATTTCTTTTGCTTGTATTCCTTTTAGTTTAAGCACTATAATAAACACTGTGTGTGTGCTTAGTTGCTCAGTTGTATATGACTCTCTGTGACTCTTTGTACTATAATCTGCCAGGCTCTTCTGTCCATGGAATTTCCCAGGCAAGAATACTGGAGTGCGTTGCCATTTCCTTCTCTAGGAAATCTTCTGAACCCAGGCAACAAACCACATCTCTTGTGACTTCTGCATTACAGGAAGATTATTTACCCATTGAACGATCAGGGAAGTCTTCCTTTAATATATAGCATGTATGTGTGTGTGCATGTGTGTTATGCAATCAGATTGCTTCCTTTTTAACCATAGTTTAATATAAAGATATATATATATATATAAATAAAGATAATGAGTTAGATCATTGATTTTATTTTTCTAATTTGCCTTTGTTTATAGTTACTTGAGCATTAGTTTACTAGCATGTGAAATGAGTGCAATTGTGCGGATGTTCAAGCTGGTTTTAGAAAAGGCAGAGGAACCAGAGATCAAATTGCCAACATCCGCTGGATCATGGAAAAAGCAAGAGAGTTCCAGAAAAACATCTGCTTCTGCTTTATTGACTATGCCAAAGCCTTTGACTGTGTGGATCACAATAAACTGTGGAAAATTCTGAAAGAGATGGGAATACCAGACCACCTGACCTGCCTCTTGAGAAATCTGTATGCAGGTCAGGAAGCAACAGTTAGAACTGGACATGGAACAACAGACTAGTTCCATATAGGAAAAGGAGTACGTCAAGGCTGTATATTGTCACCCTGCTTATTTAACTTATATGCAGAGTATATCATGAGAAACGCTGGTCTGGATGAAGCACAAACTGGAATCAAGATTGCTGGGAGAAATATCAATAACCTCAGATATGCAGATGACACCACCCTTATGGCAGAAAGTGAAGAGAAGCTAAAAAGCCTCTTGATGAAAGTGAAAGAGGAGAGTGAAAAAGTTGCATAAAGCTCAACATTCAGAAAACGAAGATCATGGCATCTGGTCCCATCATTCATGGGAAATAGCTGGGGAAATCGTGGAAACAGTGTCAGACTTTATTTTTTTGGGCTCCAAAATCACTGCAGATGGTGATTGCAGCCATGAAATTAAAATACACTTACTCCTTGGAAGGAAAGTTATGACCAACCTAGATAGCATATTCAAAAGCAGAGACATTACTTTGCCAACAAAGGTCCGTCTAGTCAAGGCTATGGTTTTCCCAGTGGTCATGCATGGGATGGGAGAGTTGGACTGTGAAGAAAGATGAGCACTGAAGAATCAATGCTTTGAACTGTGGTGTTGGAGAAGACTCTTGAGAGTCCCTTGGACAGCAAGGAGATCCAACCAGTCCATTCTAAAGGAGATCAGTCCTGGATGTTCTTTGGAAGGAATGATGCTAAAGCTGAAACTCCAGTACTTTGGCCACCTCATGGGAAGAGTTGATTCATTGGAAAAGACTCTGATGCTGGGAGGATTGGGTGCAGGAGGAGAAGGGGACGACAGAGGATGAGATGGCTGGATGGCATCACTGACGCGATAGACATGAGTTTGAGTGAACTCCAGGAGTTGGTGATGGACAGGGAGGCCTGGCGTGCTGCAATTCATGGGGTGGCAAAGAGTCAGACATGACTGAGTGACTCAACTGAACTGATAGTTACTTGATATCCTATCAGAATATTTGGCTTTGAAGGAATTGATAGTACAGTGCTTGAATGACATGGAAAATCACTGGTTAAATATTTCTTCAAAGAACACTGGCATGGAAAATGAATCAAACAAATCATAGGTGTCCTACATTTATAGTAGTGTTAGGAAATTACTCTGTATTATAAATAATACATTATGTTGCTTTGGCTTCCACACTAGTTGATTTGAGGGAATGCCACCAACTTTGTTATAAAAGAACACATCATTGAAGATACTAGTCTCTAACTAGAAAAGTACCTTCATAACACATTATGGTATTAACAATACCAGCTAAATAATGACAAAATTACTTTTCTTTAAATTAGAATACATTAATAATTTCACATTGTGGAAGTATTTAATACATTAAGTAAATGATCTATAATACTTTCAAAGTTTATGTAGAGTCCCCTAAGAAATAGGGTGTTTACAAGGGGCAGTGTCAATGACCTGCACCCATTATTAAAATGAATAAACAAATTAGTTAAACTTGGTGATGCATTTTAAAAATATAAGTTATTTGTTTAAGATATGTTCTGCCACAAGCAAAGAAATGATCATAATTTAATATTGATAAATGATACTTAAGATCCTGTACACTTTTCTGGTCTAATGTGCAGAGTAATGGTCCAAACCACCACCTTTGCCTGGGGTACCTTGATAGTAGTACAGGATTCTTTAATCATCTTCATAGCCAGATGGAAGCTAATTCTCATAAGGCTTACAGAATAGAAAGATTATCATCTCCCCAGGGAAAGGGCCCAGGCTTGATGTAGAGATGGTAGTGAGCAGTGAGCTTGGGTCTCTCATGCTCTGTTTGGTGCAATTTCATTTAGTATTCTCACTCCCATCAGGGGAAGCTTAACCAAGTAGGTGAGAACCTTCCAACTACAAACTGAATCCACTTCATCCTGGGCCAGTCAACATAGGCTGAGTGGCTGGGACCAAGCTAGTCCAGAAGCTCAGAAAATGGCCAGCTGCAACCATTTTTGAACTGGATGGTCATATCACTGCTTAAGGCACTTTAAAAATTAATGTTAATTTTTGGAGAAGTTTTAGATTCACAGCAAAACTAAGCAGAAAGTACAGAGAGTTCCTATAAACCATATCTTTCCCTGACCCATCCCCCAACTTCTCCCATTACTGATGTCTCGTGCCATAGTGGTACATTTACTATAATAAATGAACCTACATTGACACATGATTATCACCCAATGTGCATAACTTATATTAAGGTTCACTATTGGTGTTGTACGTTCTGTGGATTTGGAAAAATGTAGCATAGTTTCACTGCCTTGAAGATTCTCTGTGCTCTGAGAGTTCCTCTCTGCCTCTTCCCCTACCCTTAACAACCACTGATTCTCTTACTATCTCCATAGCTCTGCCTTTTCCAGAATGTCGTATAGTTAGAATCATAGTATGTAGCCTTTTCAGATTGGCTTCCTTAACTTAGTAATATTCATTTCACTTTCTTCCATATCTTTGCATAGCTTGGTAGCTTATTTCTTTTCAACGATGAATACTATTTCACTGTCTGGATGTACCACAGTTTATTTATCCATTCATAATACTGAAGAATATCTTGGTTGCTTCCAAGTTTTGGCAATGATAAGTAAAACTGCTGTAACATCCACATGCAGGGTTTTGTGTACACATGTTTTTAGTTCCTTCCAGTAAACACCAAAGCTTAGTTGCAGATGGTATGTTAAAAATATGTTTCATTTTGTATGAAACTTCCAGATAGTATTCCAAAGTGTCTGTACTAATACATTCTCATCAGTAATAAATAAGAGTTTGTTTTTCCACATTTTTGCTGATATTTGGTTGTCAGTGTTTTGGATTTTGGTCATTCTGAAAGTCATGTAGAAGTATATCATTATTTTAATGCTTAAGCATTTTTAAAGGTTAATAATCTCAAAAGTTAAAACTCCCATAAAAGAATGAGCATCTACTAAAAGATTCTGATATCTAGAAAAGACAGTCTTTTATTACAATAAAATATTTTAAATTAAAACATTTTAAAGGAAATTACTAAAGAGTGGTTGGAAAAATTACTAGAAGAAAAGGAGACTGAAAATTCTAAAAACTTATATTATCAACATAACTCCTTTGCAAGTATTCCATTTTAGAAAAAAGGCACTTTTGGCTTTTTTTCATCTGGTTGTGACCATTTGTTACCTAAATGTGTTTACCAAAAAAAGCACAGCTATGCAGAGAGTAAACCTTAGAAGGCTTAAGACTAAACTTTATGGCAATAATTCTAGTCTATATCAGTTTTTTTTTTCCCTTAAGATTATTGCAACCATATTGAAAATATAATTTAGCTGTGGACATTCACAAATGTATTTTTCACAGAAATGGAACAAAATCTTTATACATTTTTGTAGAAATACAGTTCAGTTCAGTTCAGTTCAGTCGCTCAGTCGTGTCCGACTCTTTGCGATCCCATGAATCGCAGCACGCCAGGCCTCCCTGTCCATCACCAACTCCTGGAGTTCACTCAAACTCATGTCTATCGAGTCAGTGATGCCATCCAGCCATCTCATCCTCTGTCGTCCCCTTCTCCTCCTGCCCCCAATCCCTCCCAGCATCAGGGTCTTTTCCAATGAGTCAACTCTTCGCATGAGGTAGCCAAAGTACTGGAGTTTCAGCTTTAGCATGATTCCTTCCAAAGAACACCCAGGACTGATCTCCTTTAGAATGGGCTGGTTGGATCTCCTTGCAGTCCAAGGGACTCTCAAGAGTCTTCTCCAACACCACAGTTCAAAAGCATCAGTTCTTCGGTGCTCAGCCTTCTTCACAGTCCAACTCTCACATCCATACATGACCACTGGAAAAACCATAGCCTTGACTAGATGGACCTTTGTTGGCAAAGTAATATGTCTGCTTTTGAATATGCTATCTATGTTGGTCATAACTTTCCTTCCAAGGAGTAAGCGTCTTTTAATTTCATGGCTGCAATCACTATCTGCAGTGATTTTGGAGCCCCCCAAAATACAGTCTGACACTATTTCCACTGTTTCCCCATCTATTTCCCATGAAGTGATGGGACCAGATGCCATGATCTTACTTTTCTGAATGTTGAGCTTTACGCCAACTTTTTCACTCTCCTCTTTTACGTTCATCAAGAGCCTTTTTGGTTCCTCTTCACTTTCTGCCATAAGGGTGGTGTCATCTGCATATCTGAGGTTATTGATATTTCTCCCAGCAATCTTGATTCTAGCTTGTGCTTCTTCCAGCCCAGCGTTTCTCAAAAACACAAAGGACCCCAAATGTCCAAGAAAATCTTGAGAAAGAGAAACAGAACTGAAAGAATCAGGTTCCCTGGCTTCAGACTATACCACAAAGCTACAGTCATGAAAACAATGTAGTACTGGCACAAAACAGAAATCTAGACCAATGGAACAGAACAAGAAACCCCGGAGCAAAGCCATGCATTATGATCAATTAATCTGTGACAAAGGAGGCAAGAGTATACAGTGGAGGGAAGACAGTCTCCTCAATAAGTCGTGCTGGGAGGATGAACCTGGAGCCTATTATACAGAGTGAAGTAAGCCAGAAAGGAAAACACCAATACAGTATACTAATGCATATATATGGAATTTAGAAAGATGGTAACGGTAACCCTGTAAGTGAGACAGCAAAAGAGACACAGATGTATAGAACAGTCTTTTGGACTGTGGGAAAAGGAGAGGGTGTGATGATTTCAGAGAATGGCTTTGAAACGTGTATAATATCAAATAAGAAATGAATCGCCAGTCCAGGCTTGATGCAGGATACATGATGCTTGGGGCTGGTGCACTGGGATGACCCAGAGGGATGGTACGGGGAGGGAGGTGGGAGGGGGGTTCAGGATGGGGAACATGTATATACCTGTGGAGGGTTCATGTTGATGTATGACAAAACCAATACAATATTGTAAAGTAATTAGTCTCCAATTAAAATAAATAAATTTAAATAAAAAAAAAGTCATGCTGGGAAAACTGGAGAACTGTATGTTAAATAATGAAGTTAGGACATTCTCTAACACCCTACACAAAAATAAAAACAAAATGGATTAAAGACCTAAATTTTAGACTAGATGCTATACAATTCCTAGAGGAAAATATAGGCAGGGCACTCTTTGACATAAATTGCAGTAATATTTTTTTGGATCCATCTCTTAGAGTAATGGAAATAAAAGCAAAAATAAATAAATGGGACCTCATTAAACTTAAAAACTTTTGCATAGCAAAGAAAACCATAAACAAAATGAAAAGACAGCCTATAGAACGGGAGAAAATATTTACAAACAATGAGACTGCTGAGAGATTTGTCTCCAAAACGTACAAACAGCTCATGATACTTAACAGCATGAAAACAATCCAGACAAATAGTAGGCAGAAGACCACAAATGGCAAGGAACCAATTGAACTGCTTATGAAGGTAGTAGTTACAATAAACTTTCTATAGGTCTTATTTCAAAAGCGCTGCACTCGAAGACCTAACTATGCAAATTGTACTAACATCATTGTTATTTTATACATCATATTCTTATTAATCAAATTTGCCATGTGAAATGAAAATATCATTACTGCTTCAAGGTACTGATATAAATTGAAATTCAGTTCAGGGATAAAAGATTAAGAAATCTTAATCAGGAAACACATAATTATTATTTGACTAGTCCTTTGGCTAGAAATAAAATAAGGAAACTAACATTTTGGACTAATTTTTTTCATTTGAGCAAAATGCTCTTATTGGGTTAAAAAAAACACTATTGCATTTTATAGCTATAAAATTATTTCATCAGGACCATTAATTGCTCTTATGATATAACAGGTAAAGTTTACTGCTAGCAACAGCTTATTTTGTAATTATCACACTAGAGCATTTTTTTTTCTAAACTGTTAATTTCAGTAGACATTGGTTTAATTTATCAGAATTTCCCATTATTGTATTTTTAGGTAAAGCATTAAGTTATTACTCAAACACAATGGTGTCTGAATTTCTATGTATTACAAACTGAATGAGCAGACAGAAACAAAATTATATCTCTTTCTAGTGAAAATGACAGTAATATTTTCTCTCTAACAGCATCCTGCAGGAGCACCAAACTGATTTGCACTCTGCTCTCTATTTGTATAGTTAATTAATCTAAAAGAAACCTTTATTAACTTGAACTTCTAAAGCCTATTTAATTCTTTCAAGATCACTTTAAGATTGAATATTATCTAGCAGAGAAAAGCAGAAGAAGCTGATGTTGGAATCTAAAATATAATCAATAAGGGCATGTATTAACATATTCCCTACTATGAAAACTCATAGTTCCATAGTCTCCCTCTCTCTTCCTCTCTCACCTCTTTTCTTTCTCTCCTTTCTCTTTATATTAATATATAGATATAGAAGGGATAGGATGGCAGAAAGAGAATGAAACTGGATGTTGTATTAGTTTCCTATTGTGGCTGTATCAAATTGTTGTTGTGTTGTTCAGCTCATGTCTGACTCTTTGTGACCCCATGGACTGCAGCATGCCAGGGCTAAGCTCCTCTGTCCTCCACTAGCTCCCAGAGTTTGCTCCAATTCATATTCATTGAGTCAGTGATGCTGTCTAACCATCCCATCTTCTGTTGACCCCTTCTCCTGCCCTCAATCTTTCCCAGCCTTAGGGTCTTTTCCAATGAGCTTTTCCCATTAGGTGGCCAAAGTATTGGAGCTTCAGCTTCAGTATCAGTCCTTCCAATGAATATTCAGGATTGATTTCCTTTACGATTGACTGGTTGGATCTCCTTGCAGTCTAAAGGACTCTCAAGAGTCTTCTTCAGCACCACAATTCAAAAGCATCAATTTGGCACTCAGGCTTTATGGTCCAAATCTCACATCTGTACATGATTAATGGGAAAATCATAGCTTTGACTATACAGACCTTTGTCAGCAAAGTGATGTCTCTGCTTTTTAATATGCTGCCTAGGTTTGTCATAGCTTTCCTTCCAAGGAGCAAGTGTCTTTTAATTTCATGGCTGCAGTCATGGTCAGAGTGATTTTGGAGCCCAAGAAAATAAATTCTGTCACTGCTTCCACTATTTCCCCTTCTATTTGCTGTGAAGTGAGAGGACTCGATGCCACAATCTTAGTTTTTTGAATGTTGAGTTTTAAGCCAGTTTTTTCACTGTCATTTTTCACCCTCATCAGGAGGCTCTTTAGTTCTTCTTCCCTTTCTGCCATTAGAGTGGTATCAAATTTTCACCACAGTTTTAACAGTTTAAAACAATGCAAATTTGTTTTCTTACAGTTCTGGGGCTCAGAAGACCAAATAGGTCTCACTGCACTAAAATCAAGTTATTGGCAGGGCTGCCTTCCTTTCTGGAGTCTCTCGTGGAAAAACTTTTTTTTTTTTTTTTTACTTTTTATAAAAGCACTAAAATGAGACTATAAAAAGGATTGAACCATTTGAATGATACTTTAATGCAATATCTTGCCTTAAAATTATACTTTTACCAAAGGTCACGATCACACAAGTATTTATGAGAGTCATAGGTTAGATATTTGTACCATATTTCAAATTTAGAATCTTTTTAGATTTGATTCCTCAATAAAGGTTAAAATACAAGTTCTCCTAACTCAAGGTATTGATACTAGAATGGAAATTCAGTGACCCTACTGAAGCCTATTCTTCCTGCAACCTGAAATCTTGTAAGTGAATGTACTTTATTGCTTGTATTCTCTGTAGATGTTGACTTGAAAAGTCACACATAATGAGAGCAATCCTGAAGTAATAACCCTATCATTTTTATACTGGTTCAGCCAATAGTTTCCTGATAATAACAATAGATTCAACAGATAGAACAAGTGACTCTCCTAAAATCCTACGACCTCTATAGAGTGTGAAAGTAATGAACACATTGCTCAAGAGAAATGGTGTAGTAGAAACAGCAGGTATTTACTATTTGTCTAACAGCGCTCAATAATAGGAAGTTGACAGATTCAATACCTAAATGAATTAATTGTTGTCTATTATATATAGTAAATATAAATAATTATGTATACGTGACATATGTATAAATTCATATATATATTTATATATTTATATATACTTATCATATATATTATATATATGTTATATATGTAAAGTATTTTACTGTTGCTTACTATATATAATACATATATTTTAATATATTTATATATGTATAAATTCATATATAGATTTGACACAGATGGTTCATTCTCTGGTATATTTTAGTGAGTGTATCAGTCAGTCACCTTAATGTCCTAGAATTTTTAAGATTTGTGAACATATCATTTTAAAAATAAGATGCAGGAAGATAGTATAGAGTTATGGTTAAAACAACTGACTCTGGATTTAGATCCCCTTGTTTTAAACCTAGTTCCACCTATCATTCATGAATAAGTTATTTCATCTGTTTGTGCCTCAGATTCTCCACCTGCCAAATGGACAAAATAATAGTCCTTAATATGTTATAGGCTTACTGTGAGGAATATATGAGAATTGTGTACAATTGTAGCAAATAGCTTGCCCTTGATAAATGTACAAAAACATTAACTATTATTACTCTATATAAGTTGACCTTATTGTAGATGTTTTCATCTGAAGTTATGTGATAATCAAATTCTTGCTTGAAAAAGAATCATACATTTTTTGCAATTAAAGAACTAAAAAAAAAAAAGATAATAGTTTTGTATGTCCTTGTTAAGCTAACATAGACTTTTAGTCTTTGCACTTCAAGAAAAAAGCATTCATTGTTTTGATAATTGGAACTGTTATGAAAAAATATTCCAAGAAGTCATCAAACAGATGTGTTCTAAAATTTTATTAATGAAATATGTGCATTGTAAACTTTGAAATTTTCTTTTGTTAAACTTGACTTTAATGTTGAATTTAACTGTCATTTTTTATGGAATAAAAATGCAAAAAAGATATTTGCTTATGTAGGTAGTGCTGTCAGTATATTTTAAGTAGTGCTGTCAGTATAATCCTTCTGATGCCAGGTATAAATATTTTTAACACCTAACACTGCATCCAAGAAGGAAGTAAGATTCACTGAGGCTAGATTCTAGTGAAAACACTTTTTCAAGTGCATCTCCTGTGCCTATTCATCACACTAGGAAATCAATGAAAGGGCAACGTTTGTTGTGTAGGGATTAGATATCAATAACTGGGTACTTCAGTGGAATGTAGAAAGATTTGAAGTGGCCGAAATGATAATCTTAGTGTGGATTATTATCAGCTATGGAATGAGTTGTGTGTGCTCAGTCACTCAGTTGTGTCCAACTCTTTGCAACCCCGTGGACTCTAGCCCGCCAGGCTCCTCTGTTCATGAAATTCTCCAGGCGAGAATACGGGAGTGGGTCTGTCATGTTCTGTGTCAGAACATGGTGTTTATAAATAATATTCTATTAATATAAAAATAGAAGGCTGGCTTAATTTATGTTTCATTTCTCCTTGTTCTTCTGAATATCCCTTCAGCTCCTTTCAGATAAGACTGTGGTATATAGTAATCTCAGACTGTAGGTCCTTTCTTTAGCAGTCTAATACTGTCATTTATTTACTCAACTACGCCTTCAAATGTTCACTTCAAATGTAAGTCAGATATCAAATAACATTTACTTTTAATAGTGCTGATTTACTGATATTTATAGGTAAAATATTTTTTACATGTATGTCTGCTATAAAACTGGTATCTTGCATGTTTCATTGACTTTTGTTTGGATAAATGTTCACTGTAGCTGCTGCTGCTGCTGTTGCTGCTGCTGCTGCTAAGTTGCTTCAGTCGTGTCTGACTCTGTGAGACCCCAGAGATGGCAGCCCACAAGGCTCCCCTGTCCCTGGGATTCTCCAGGCAAGAACACTGGAGTGGTTTGCCATTTTCTTCTCCAATGCATGAAAGTGAAAAGTGAAAAAAGTGAAGTCACTCAGTCGTGTCCGACTCTTCGAGACCCCATGGACTACAGCCTACCAGGCTCCTCTGTCCATGAGATTTTCCAGGCAAGAGTACTGTAGTGGGGTGCCATTGTCTTCTCTGTCACTGTAGCTAGGGTGACCATATAATTTGTATAAATTTTCACTGTAGCTAGGGTAACCATATAATTTATTGTTTATAACAAAAACTATGAGATTGAAAGGGAAAAGCTATGTCCCATAGATCAAATCTTGTTCCATGGACCAAATCTAGGGTACCACCTGTTTCTGAACAGCCCACAGATTAAGAATGATTTTTAAATTTTTTAATGGTTAGAAAAAAATCAAGAGAAGAATATATTACAAAGCAAAAATTATGGAGAGTAATTTGTGTACATAAATAAAGTTTTATTGAAACAGGTCACATCAAATTATTTATCTATGGCCTATGGCTGCTCTCATGCTACAATGTCAAAGTTGAATAGTTGCAACACAGCTTTTGCTTAGAATGTTTACTGTTTAACTCTTCAGAGAAAAAGTGTACTGACCCTTGATATAGATTAATACTAACCGTAGCCTGATTTGTTTCAATAGGACAGGATCCTTATTTTTTTAATAGTGCCCATGAAGTGGTATAGCTCAAACAATGAAAGTGAAAGTCACTCAGTTGTGTCCCACTCTTTCTGACCTCGTGGGGATAGTCCATGAAATTCTCTAGGTCAGAATACCAGAGTGGATATCCTTTTCCTTCTCCAGGGGATCTTCTCAACCCAGGGATTGAACCCAGGTCTCTGGCATTACAGGCAGATTCTTTACCAGCTGAGCCACAAGGGAAGCCCAAGAACACTGGAGTGGGTAGCCTATCCCTTCTCCAGCAGATCTTCCCAACCCAGGAAGTCCAGGGTCTCCTGCATTGCAGGTGGATTCTTTAGCAACTGAGCTATCAGGGAAGCCCTGTGTATATTACTATCTGTATTATAATACTGATGTTGATAATGATGTTTCTGGTGATATTTTAATCTAATCTGTAGTTTCCTAAAACTGACTTGAAACTCTTCTAGGTCACATTTTTGTCACTATCATAAAATCTGCCAGGAGATTTTGTTACTTTAACAAGATACTTTTACATGTACTTTTTCAAGTTGTTAATTTTGATAGGAATTAAAAAGAGTTTTTGTCAAGAACCATATTTTGTGATTTTCAGTGACATAAAATTATTAGGTGACGTTGAAAGCAGTTTTGATGTTTGTCTGAATACTTTCTAAAGTGTGGGGTACAGCAGTATTTTAAAATAACCTCATTCTGTCTCTTCAGTACTGAATTAGATGACTTACAGGAATTCTACCTCACTGTCCAGTGGGCCAGATAAATTTCTCCTTTAAAGTGAGGCATTTATTTGTTGGCTAACTAACAAGACATGTGCTCTAATAGAAGTTGGCACAGTTGGTACATTTGCAGCATTACTGTCTATTAAGTTTACCTGAACTATGTGGTTGTTGAAATTCTTCACCATCTTTCAGATTAGATTGGATCTGCCAGTTGGCATGTGTGGAATATTTTAAAGAACAACAGTTAAAAAATCATGTAGATCTAGAATTAAATTAATTAGAGAAATTACAAGCACAATAACAACAGATACATGGTCCTTGGGGGCTTCCCAGGTGGCTAGTGGTAAAGAATCCACCAGCAAGGCAGGACCCTTGGGTTTAATCCCTGGGTCGAGAAGATCCCCTGGAGAAGGAAATGACAACCCACTCCACTATTCTTGCCTGGGAAATCCCCTAGACAGAGTAGCCTGGAGGTCTACAGTCCATGGTGTTCCAAAGAGTCAGACATGACGGAGCAACTAAACAGCAGCAGAAGTTTAATGTCCTTATACTTTTTGTTCAACTAAATGTCCAAATGTTAACTTTCATGAAATATGGCACAATTAGCAATTGGCCAGTGTGAACTGGAAGCTTATTAAGAATGAGGTCTGAATTAATATTCTCCTGGCATCAAAAATGTGCCATTCATACCTTTTCATTTGTAACACTAATTACATATAATAATTCTAGGTTTTAGTTTTTAAAAGAACTCTTCTTGTATAGGGTACTGTAGAACTATTCAGTTCATATGTCAACCCTAATTAAAACTTACCTCAGAATTCATTAAAATCTAGCTCAACTGTTTAACATCTCTTACAGCAGTGTACCTTTAGATGAAAAACGCTGCACCTTCAATTTTTCCCCTTTTCAGTTTTTGTTGTCTAATTAATAGAAACCATTAACTTGAAGGGATGAATTAAAAATGGAATGAATAGTATAGGCTTTGTGTAATTCTCTAAAGGTTTTATGTACCATAATCAAGGTTTAAAAAAATGTTTATTGCAGATGTCCTGAGCTGACAGACGACTATATATTTAGAATCATTAAGTCTGTGGTAACTAGTAAAAATAAAATGTATAATGAGGATAAAATTAAATGGATGATAGAATTCAAGCTTTAATGAGTCAAAGGGGGGGAAAAAAACCAACACTGACTCTAGTTCCCAAGTTCATGTTAGTCAAAGGAAATGAAACTCTTCACTTTTTCATATTTAGCAAGACAAATTACTGATTAAGATGCTCTAAAACTTTATCCAATTTGTAATGTGGTGATGGAAATTTGTTGAAGTGCTTCTAGTAGACATTGTAAATATATATATTAAAGAATACTGACTCTTTGGCTATTCTGAGAAAAATAGAGAGAAAATATAACTCCCTGTGTAGCTGAGAAAGCAAATGTATGTTTTCCATGAGGGCAGAAGCATGAAAAGTACTGTGTCTTCACATCAATACCAAAGAGGTTTTCCTTGCAATTCCAGAAGAATGCAAGGAGCTGTCTACAGACAAAACCCTCGCTCGTATGGGTGTCCATAGTTATAGACTGGGTGTCTGATACAAACATCATTTATGGCTCAAAGTCCTGGAGATTGAAAACTCTTGTATTAAGGTGCTGAGATCTTGCTGCCTTCTGGTTCACAGACTGTAGTTTTCTAGCTGTGTCTTCTCTTATCAGAAGGGGCAAGACAGCTCTCTGTGGTTTCTTTAGTAGGGCATGTGCTTGTGTGCTAAGTCATTTCAATCATATCTGACTCTTTGTGACCCTATGGACTGTAGCCTGCCAGGCTCCTCTGTCCATGGGATTCTCCAGGCAAGAATACTGGAGTGTGTTGCAGTGCCCTCCTCCAGGGGATCTTCCCTACCCAGGGATCAAACCAGCATCTCTTACGCATCTCCTGCATTTGCAGGAGAGTTCTTTATGACTGGTGCCACTTGGGAAGCCCAATGTATCTCATTTATCAAAGTTCCACTCCCATGATCTAATTATCTCTCAAAGGCCTCACATAATACCATCATATTGGGGATTAGGATTTCAGCTCAATATGCATTTTGAAGGGACAGGCTCTTTCAGTTTATAAAAAGGTGTCCATAACCTTGAAAGTGATTCACAATGAAGTCAAGCCTTAGCTTTACACAGGTCATCTACTAGAGACTAAAACAAATGATGATGAAAATAAAGTGATAATTAGAGGTGAAAGCTACAGGTAATTGTCTAAGTTATTATTTTTAAAGAGCTAAGTTGCTTCAGTTGTGTCTGACTCTTTGCAACCCTATGGACCATAGCCCACCTGGTTCCTCTGTCCATAGGCTTCTCCAGGCAAGAGTACTGGAATGAGTTGCCATTTCTTATTCCAGGGGATCTTCCCAATGCATGGATCAAACCTGGGTCTCTTAAGTCTCCTTCATTGGCAAGCAGGTTCTCTACCATTAGCGCCACCTGGGAAGCCTAGACAAATTTTACTACTTGTTGATTTGTCCTAGAAGCCTCCATCTAGTAAATTTAGAGATATTTAGGTTGGTCATACTTTAATCACTGTTCACAAGGAAAAAAAACTACTTGTTTGCAGGGTCTCCCAGTAAGCTCACATTTTTATCCCTGTCATGAATTGTAGCTGAACTACTAAAAGGAGCTAGAATCTATAGTGCTCTAATGGGAAAAACCTATCTTGGAAATAACACCCTGCAGCCTTTTTTCTCATTCTAAGATTGTTCTTGGGACTTCTGCATGAAAAAATTCCACACACTAGTCATTCATACATAAATTAAAAAGATAATTTGACTTGATGAATCTGTACTTTCACCAAAGAATAGCTCATACTGTCTTGGAAACATGTTTCTTCTAATGCTTAAATATTTCACTAGGGACAGTTGATCACAGTGATATTATGATTTATTAGTTGATTTCTTAAAAATTCATAAGAATGCATTCATACTCTTTTCTACTCCCCTGAGTCTTGAACAACTCCCCAGATTAGTATGGGTATACAACAATGAAAACTGGCTTTCATGAACTAAGAATATAGTGGGGAAGACAGACAAGAAGCAGACTCAAAGCACATGATTGTAAAACCAAGCCAAAGAAAAACAGGGCAGAATGAGTCTTTTATTACTTCAAAACTATACTATATGTGTTGTATTTTTCAGTTTTAAAAATCAAGCTATTTAATTAGAGCAAAAGTTTGCAGAACAGGAATCCTCGGGAATATTACAATGTATTTCACAGAAGTTCTAAGACTTTCTTGTCATCATTGTCTATCAGGAAACTTTAAAACAAAAGAAAACAAAAATCCTTGCCCTCCAAACTGTAACAATCCTTTAAACTAAATAGTTATTGCAGAAATCAGCTGACTGCTTACAAAATTGGTTTCCTTTCTGCTGAGTCCTCAACTAGACTTCATTCTTAAGCCTTGCCTGAAGTTGGGTAGGGCCACATGACTGACATCTGGCTCACTGGCCCATAGATTATGAATGGAAATGATATATCCTACTTCCAGGCCTGGATCAAGAAATCAAAGAAAATTAAGAAAGCACAGAAATTTGAGAGTTTAAAGGGATGGAAAAAAAGCTGCCATTATAGTTATAAAAATAGGAAATTAAATTGAAATAGCTTTGGACAATCTAATGGCCTATGATAAATATCAGATTAAGAATGTGGCCTTCTCATTAAAGCAGGAATCAGGCTTCCAAATCTTCTGCAGCCCCAATGAAGGGCCTGGTCTCACATCAACGTCAGGTGTGGCTATGATGATCAGGGATTTTTCAAAAGATGGAGGAAGGAAACAGGGGAAAAATGGATAAAGGGGATGTTCCCAGAAATTAAACTCCAAGCCTCATCAGGCAATGTGCATCTCCTCATGTGTAGGGGCTGTTCAAAATGTCTGCTTTGCAGGGATTCATAAATTCTTGCCTTTAGCTTCTAAGGCAAGGACTTGTATTAATATTTTGTATTAATTTTTTAATTAACATCACTAGAAGATACTAGACATCAAACTGAATGAAATGACTGGATAGGACTTTAGGGGAGTGGAAGCTAAAGGCAAAGGAGAAAAGGAAAGATATACCCAACTGAAAGCAGAGTTCCATAGAAAAGCAAGGAGAGATAAGATAGCCTTCCTCATGGATCAGTGCAAAGAAATAGAGGAAAATAATAGAATAGGAAAGACTAGAGATCTCTTCAAGAAAATTAGAGATACAAAGGGAACATTTCATGCAAAGATGGGCACAATAAAGGACAGAAATGGTATGGACCTAACAGAAGCAGATGATATTAAGAAGAGGTGGCAAGATTACACAGAAGAACTATACAAAAAAGATCTTCATAACCCAGAGAACCACGATGGTGTGATCACTCACCTAGAACCAGACATCCTGGAATGCGTGGGCAAGTGGGCCTTAGGAAGCATCACTATGAACAAAGCTAGTGGAGGTGAAGGAATTCCAGTTGAACTACTAAAAGATGATGCTGTGAAAGTGCTGCACTCAATATGCCAGCAAATTTGGAGATCACAGGGCTGGAAAAGGCCTGTTTTCATTCCAATCCCAAAGAAAAGCAATGCCAAAGAATGTTCAAACTACCACACAATTGCACTCATCTCACATGCTAGCAAAGTAATTCCCCAAATTCTCCAAGCCATGCTTCAACAGTATATGAACCATGAATTCTAGATGGTCAGGCTGTGTTTAGAAAAGGGAGAAGAGCCAGAGATCAAATTGCCAGCAACAGCTGGATCATAGAAAAAGCAAGAGAATTCCAGAAAAACATCTATTTCTGCTTTATTACACCAAAGCTTTTGACTGTGTAGATCACAACAAACTGTGGAAAATTCTTCCAGAAATGGGAATACCAGACTACCTTACCTGCTTTCTGAGAAATCTGTTTGCAGATCAAGAAGGAACAGTTAGAACTGGATACGGAACAACAGACTGATTCCCAATTGGGAAAGGAGTATGTCAAGGCTGTCTATTGTCACCCTGTTTGTTTAACTTATATGTAGAGTACATCATATGAAATGCTGGGCTGGATGAAGCACAAGCAGAATCAAGATTTCCAGGAAAAATATCAATAACCTCAGATATGCAGATGACACCACCCTTATGGCAGAAAGTGAAGAAGAACCAAAGAGCCTCTTGATGAAAGTGAAAGAGGAGAGTGAAAAAGCTGGCTTAAAGCTCAACACTCAAAAAATGAAGATCATGGCATCTGGTCCCATCACTTTATGGCAAATAGATGGGGAAACAGTGGAGACAGTGACAGGCTTTATTTTCTTGGGCTCCAAAATCACTCCAGATGATGACTGCAGCCATGAAATTAAAAGACACTTGCTCCTTGGAAGAAAAGCTATGACCAACCTAGACAGCATATTAAAAAGCAGCGATGTTACTTTGCCAACAAAGGTCCTTTAGTCAAAGCTATGGTTTTTCCAGTAGTCATGATTGGATGTGCTGCTGCTAAGTCGCTTCAGTTGTGTCCGACTCTGTGGGACCCCATAGACGGCAGCCCACCAGGCTCCCCCTTCCCTGGGATTTTCCAGGCAAGAGTACTGGAGTGGGGTGCCATTGCCTTCTCTGAATGGATGTGAGAGCTGGACTATAAAGAAAGCTGAGCACTGAAGAATTGATACTTTTTTTAAAATATAAATTTATTTATTTTAATTGGAGGTTAATTACTTTACAATATTGTATTGGTTTTGCCATACATCAGCATGCATCTACCACAGGTATACACATATTCCCCATCCTGAACCCCCCTCCCCCCTCCCTCCCCGTACCATCCCTCTGGGTCGTCTCAGTGCACCAGCTCCAAGCATCCAGGTTCGATGCATGATACTGAATTGATACTTTTGAACTGTGGTGTTGGAGCAGACTCTTGAGAGTCCCTTGGACTGAAAGGAGATCCAACCAGTCCATCCTAAAGGAAATCAATCCTCAACATTCATTGGAAGGACTGATGCTAAGCTGAAACTGCAATACTTTGGCCACATGATGCAAAGAACTGACTCACTGGAAAATATCCTGATGCTGGGAAAGATTGAAGGCAGGGGGAGAAGGGGACAACAGAGAATGAGATTGTTGGATGACATCACCGACTTGATGGACATGAGTTTAGGCAAGCTCCAGGACTTGGTGAAGGACAGGGAATCCTGGCATACTATAATCCATAGAGTCACAAAGAGTTGGACACAACTAAGTGACTGAACTGAGCTGACAAATTCTTGCCATAGTCACTATTTTCCTTTTCTGAATGGAAAATTTTATTTATTTTTTCACTACCTTAGTAAAGTGGGTATGTATATGGTTTGGGAGTTTAAGATGGAAATATGTTTTATATTCATAAGAGCCACATTTGAATTTAATGGAGAGGTTTTGTATTAATATCACTAGAAGATACTAAACATCAACCTGAATCCAGTGACTGTATAGGATTTTAGGAGAGTGGATGAATTAGTTCTATATGTGGGAGCAAAAGGGAAAATGGATATTAGTGACCAACAGAGGAGATTGTGGCAGAGACTGGCTAAATTTAAAAAATCAGTTTCCCTTTTTTCTTTGGTACTGGTTTTCCAGACTCTCTTTACATAGGAAGAAGCTGGAAGTCTGAGTGCTGGCTGATGCAATGTAGATATGATTTATGTCATGTCTAAGCCTACCTCATAAAAATTCCCTGTATGCTCCTCCACACTTTCTCTCCTTTGCCTGGCAGCTGGATATTGAATGCCAACCAGCCAACTAAAATGGACTGGAATGGGTGCCTTTAACTCAGATGACCATTATATCTACTACTGTGGGCAAGAATCCCTTAGAAGAAATGGAGTAGCCATCATAGTCAACAAGAGTCTGAAGAGTCAACAAAAGAGAACTTGGTTGCAATCTCAAAAATGACAGAATGATCTCTGCTCATTTCTAAGGCAAACCATTCAATATCACAGTAATTCAAGTCTATGCCCTGACCAGCAATGCTGATGAGGCTGAAGTTGAACGGTTCTATGAAGACCTACAAGACCTTCTAGAACTAATACCCCCAAAAGATGTCCTTTTTATTATAGGATACTGGAATGCAAAAGTAGGAAGTCAAGAAATACCTGGAGTAACAAGCAAGTTTGGCCATGGAGTACAGTATGAAGCAGGGCAAATGCTGATAGAGTTTTGCCAAGAGAATGCACTGGTCATAGCAAACACCCCTTCCAACAACACAGGAGAAGACTGTACACATGGACATCACCGGATGGTTAGTATCAAAATCTGATTATATCCTTTGCATCCAAAGATGCAGAAGCTCTATTCAGTCAGCAAAAGCAGGACCAGGAACTGACTGTGGCTGAAATCATGAACCCCTTATCGCCAAATTCAGACTTAAATTGAAGAAAGCAGGAAAAATCACTAGACCATTCAGGTATGACCTAAATCAAATCCCTTATGATTATACAGTAGAAGGGAGAAATAGATTCAAGGGATTAGATCTGATAGGGTGCCTGAAGACCTATGGACGGAGGTTCATGACATTGTATAGGAGACAGGGATCAAGACCATCCCCAAGAAAAAGAAATGCAAAAAAGCAAAATGGTTGTCTGAGGAGGCCTTATAAATAGCTGAGAAAAGAAGAGAAGCTAAAGGCAAAGGAGAAAAGGAAAGATACAAGCATCTGAATGCAGAGTTCCAAAAAATAGCAAGGAGAGATAAGAAAGCTGTCCTCAGTGATCAGGGCAAAGAAATAGCGGAAAACAATAGAATGGGAAAGACTAGAGATATTGTCAAGAAAATTAGAGATACCAAGGGAACGTTTCATGCAAAGATGGGCAAAATAAAGGACAGAAATGGTAGGGACCTAACAGAAGCAGAAGATACTGAGAAGAGGTGGCAAGATTACACAGAACTACACAAAAAAGATCATGACCCAGATAACCACAATGGTGTGATCACTCAGCTAGAGCCAGACATCCTGGAATGCAAAGTCAAGTGGGCCTCAGGAAGCATCACTATGAACAAAGCTAGTAGAGGTGAAGGAATTCCAGTTGAACTATTTCAAATCCTGAAAGATGATGCTGTGAAAATGCTGCACTCAATATACCAGCAAATTTGGAAAACTGAGCATTGGCCACAGGACTGGAAAAGATCAGTTTTCATTCCAATCCCAAAGAAAGGTGCCAGAGAATGCTCAAATACCGCACAATTGAACTCATCTTACATGCTGGTAAAGTAATGCTCAAAATTCTCCAAGGCAGGCTTCAACAGTAACATTAATTTTAACATTAAATTAATGGAAACTCATTTACTTATTCTGGGTGGAGAATTGGTGGTCAAAATAAGATGGTGATTTAAGCTCCCTATCAGTAAAAATATTTTGAACATGGCAGAGAGATTTATAAAATATAAATAGAGAAAAATATTTCAAATACTTGAGAAATGATCATTTGTGTATATTTTATGGGCTCTACTTGTTAGATCCATCTAGTCAAAGCTATGTTTTTCCAGTAGTCATGTATGGATGTGAGAGTTGGACTATAAAGAAAGCTGAATGCTGAAGAATTGATACTTTTGAACTGTGGTGTTGGAGAAGCCTCTTGAGAGTCCCTTGGACTGCAAGGAGATTCAACCAGTTCATCCTAAAGAAGATCAGTCCTGGATATTCATTGGAAGGACTGATGTTGAAGCTGAAACTCCAATACTTTGGCCACCTGATGTGAAGAGCTGACTTATTTGAAAAGACCCTGATGCTGGGAAAGACTGAAGGCAGGAGTAGAAGGGTATGACTGGATGAGATGGTTGGATGGTATCACTGACTCGATGGACATGAGTCTGAGTAAACTCTGCAAGCTGGTGATGGACTGGGAGGCCTGGCATGCTGCAGTCCATGGGGTCATAAAGAGTTGGACACTACTGAGCAACTAAACTAACTAAGTAAAGTTGAATGTGGAAGATCGTGGAGGCTTCATCACCTGGTCCTTGAATACCTCCATGGAAGAAAGTACCTGTCACCTTAGGTGTGCTGTTATAGACTTGGTTTTGGCATAAATTAAAAGTAAATTTCAGTTCAGATAAATGACTGAGATCTCAACTTTTCTCTGTTATATAAGTTGGTGTGGTGGTGATTTAGTCGCTATGTCATATCTGACTCTTGCGACCCCATGGACCATATCGTGCCAGGCTCCTCTGTCCATGGGATTCTCCAGGCAAGAATACTGGAGTGGGTTGCCATTATATAAGCTAAGGCATCTAAAAAAAAAAAAAATACCAGTCAAGATCGATAACTTTTAAAAATCCCACTGAAAATAGTAATATTTAAGATTAAGAAATCTAACATAGTGTGTTGCTGATTTTAATTGCAATTTTTTGAAAGCCAAGGGAGTTAATTTTATATATTCTGGTGGAAATATTTTGTATGAATTTTTGGAAGCTAAGAGAACATGAGGTGGCAAAATCACAATATTATGCACAAGGTTGACCATGTATATATTTGCAAATCCTTCAGTGGAGAGAATAATCTCAATTAGAAACATCAAGCCAAATAAAACAAGTCTTTGGCCAGGGTTAAAATTGGATAAGTTTTTAAAGAAAATAGAGGAAAAGTTAGGAAACACATTCTTTCATGAAAAGAATGCCAATATTTGTTAAAGTTCAGCTTTAGAACTGTCACCACCTCAACTTTTAGCTGGAATTTTGGCCTGGGAAGAAATCAGTGTAGACATTGGGACAGGGATTCATACCTGATGTATTGCTCTCACACTCCTCCCAGTTGACAGAGCCTCTGATTTAGCAGAAAATATGGTGGCTAAGTGATAAAGAATCTGCCTGCCAATTAAAGAGACACAAGTTCAATTCTTGGGTCAAGACCATCTCCTGGAGAAGGAAATGGCAAGCCACTCCAATATTCTTGCCTGGGAAATCCCATGGACAGAGGAGACTGGTGGGCTGCAGCCATGGGGTCACAAAGAGTTAGACATGGCTTAGCAACTAAACAACAACATACATATTCATACTTCTTTCTTAGTAACTTTCACAGCACAGAAGAATAAATACTCAGTACTGATTCTTATTTCTATAATCCTGAATCTCTGCTATATACACATATTTATTTAACAAGCATCTATTGAACATCTATTATGTGTCAGACACTGCTTCTAAATATTAGAGATATAGTGAAAAAAACATAAAAATTTCTCTGTCATAATGAAGCATACTCTGTTGGGAAAGACAAAAAATAAAAAAAGTAAATGAGTAAATTACATAGTGACAGTTACAAGTGCTAAAAGAGTAAATGAAAACAAACTGGGATACAAATAATTATGATGGAAATTACACTTTTAGAAAGAGTAACATTTCACTGAAAAGGTGAACTTGAGGAATGACCTAAAGGAAAGTAGCTTCCCTGGTGGCTCACATGGCAAAGAATCTGCCTGTTAACGCAGGAGACCCAGGTTCAATACCTGGGTTGGAAAGATCCCCTGGAGAAGGAATTGGCAACCCACTCCAGTACTCTTGCCTGGAGAATTCCATGGACAGAGAAACCTGGCTGGCTACAGTTCATGGAATCACAGAGTTAGACACAACTGAGTGACTTTCATTCTCTCTCTCTCTCTTTTTTTTTTTTTCCACTAAAGAAAAGTGTGGACCAATCCATGCTGATCTGCGGGGAAGTTCATTCCAGGTGGAAGGAAGAGCGCATGTGGATACCGGAAGTGGGAGCATGTTTGGGCTGTTTGAAAAACACTATGAAGGCTAGTGTAACTGGAGTTGAATGAATATGGGGATGAGTTATAGGGAATCATAGCATAGGGAGAATGGAATATTGGATGACATAGGACTTTGAGATTCATAGGAAAAATTTTGGCTCTACTCAGCGATATGGAGAAATATGAGAGGTATGAGAGGGTTTTTAGCAGATCTGACAGGCTTGCTATGATTCCAATATTGAAATAGAGTGAAGAAGCCTAGACTAGAATCAGAGTGACCAGATCAAAGCCTATTATGAAAATCCAGGCAAGCAACCATGTGGCTGAGACCAGGGTAGTGAAGAAAGTCATCATGTTCTAGATGTA
Source organism: Capricornis sumatraensis (assembly GCF_032405125.1). Classification (NCBI taxonomy): domain Eukaryota; kingdom Metazoa; phylum Chordata; class Mammalia; order Artiodactyla; family Bovidae; genus Capricornis; species Capricornis sumatraensis. Next base: position 174,459,241 of record NC_091070.1, on the reverse strand, counting down.
TTTTGAAGTTAGAGTTGACAGGACTTAATGATGAACCAGATGTGGAGTCTAAGAGAAAGATGTCAAAGATGACTTGAAATTTTATGGTTCAAATAGCTGAAAGAATGGAATTCCATTTCCTGAGATGAGGATGACAGCAGGAGGGTCTAGTTTATAGGGAAATATGCAAAGATCAGATTTAACACGTTTAAGTGTGGATGTTTCCTTGACTGTTACAAGTGGAGCTACTGAGTGTGTGGTTGGGTACATCAGTCTTGAATTTGGTGCTCACTTTTCAGCTAGAGATACAGATATGGGGCAGCATACAGAGACCACTTAAAGCTGAGAGATTAAATAATATCTCCTAGGTATTGAGTGAAGCAGAAAAAGAAGCAGTTTGAAGAATATACCCTCATTTATAAGCAAAGGAGGAATCTGAAAAGGAGTAGCTAAAAAGGAGAAAAATAGACACGTGGTTTTATGGAAGCTGAATGTTGAAAATAATTTTTAAAATATTTTTTAAGAAGGAATAAGCAGGCTTCCCTGATAGCTCAGTTGATAAAGAATTGCCTGCAATGTGAGAAACCTGGGTTGGTTCGATTCTTGGGTCAGGAAGATCCCCTGGAGAAGGGATAGGCTACCCACTCCAGTGCTCTTGGGCTTCCCTTGTAGCTCAGCTGGTAAAGAATCTGCCTGCAATGCAGGAGACCTTGGGTTAAATCCCTGTGTTGGGAAGATCCCCTGGAGAAGCGAAAGGCTACCCACTCAGTATTCTGGCCTGGAGAATTCCATGGACAGTCCACTGGATCGCAGAGTCGGACACTGACTGAGTGACTTTCACTTTCTTCAAGCGATACACTAACCAGGTCAAGTAAGACAAGGACTGAGAGATTACATTTGGATTTAGCAACATGAAGATCACTTATGACACAGAGTTTTACTGAAGTGTAGGAATAGAAACCTGACTACAGTGAATTCAACAGGGATGGGAAGAAAGAAATGGCGGGAGGCAGTAGGTGTCCAATTTGCATTTGATGTATATAAGTGGTAATGTTTTACGTTTGATGTATATAAGTGGTAATGTTTTGGCCATAAATTAAAATTAATTTTACTATTTTGACATACATTGCGCTAAATGAGGAATCAATCTCATATTTATCAAAATTGTATTGCAGTTTACAATCAGCACAACATTGCCATATTGCAAGATCAAACTTCAATGTCAGCTCTTCTGGGAAGTCTTTTCTGCCTCCTGCATACAGTTAATTGCTGTGTCTTCAGTACTCCCCAAACACATCACAAACATATTTGCAGTGTTTGCGTTGTGATGTTATGTTACAAACTTTGTAAAATTTGTGCTCTAATCACTTTGGATCTCTTTCGATCTACTGTGATCCTTCATCCTTATACAATAAGACTGTTTTGGTAAAAGTATGCGCCCACTAAATGTTGGTGAATAAAAGAATATCACATTTTAAGTCAGAATACTCAGTCCACCTGATGCAAAGAGCCAACTCATTGGAAAATACTCTGATGCTGGGAAAGATTGAGGGCCAAAGGAGAATGGGGTGGCAGAGGATTGGATGGTTGGATGGCATCACTGACTCAGTAGACATGAATTTGAGTGAACTACAGGAGACAGTAAAGGACAGGGAAGCCTGATGTGGTGCAGTTCATGGGGTCCCAAAGAGTCAGACACAACTGAGTGACTGAATAACAATAACTGATTGTTAAGAAATATGGGTAGATACAGGAGCCTTAATCACTTCCCCCAAGATTTAAAGCCCTTTGCATTAGGAAAATAATGACACCTATTTCTCTGACTGTAGTCCCTCATTGTCCATTTTGGTATTAAATAAAGGACCTACAAAATAATTAGCCACGAATATGCTATCCAACTAATTAATGTGCTTTTACTTTTTTTTTTTAGATTGATAATTTTTGACTCTTTTTTCCTCATTGTAACAGTATTCAAATTATTAATGTAGAAATTTCATAGATAACAGAATCTTGGTAAAATTTCTTCTCTGGGACAGACATCTGGAATTCAGTTTATAGGCTTTCTGAAAAGTTCCATATCTTCAGAGTTTACCTGTACTTAAACTAACATTACTATAATTTCAATATAAAAGGGAGACAGGTTGATCTGATTTGCAATACTGGGATGTTCTGTAGAGCTACATTCCCAAGAGTGATTAGGTTTGATATTTATTTTTAATATGACTCATTTACAGCCTGCTCACACACATGATCCTGTTTGATGCATTGAATTAAGAGTACAAGAAAAATGCATATTAAAACTAAAATATTAAGAGTGGGGGGATAGATTGGGAATTTGGGATTGACATGTATACAATGCATATTTGAAATAGATAACCAACAAGAACCTACTGTGTAGCACAGGGAACTCTGCTCAGTACTCTGTAATAATATAAATGGGAAAAGAATTTGAAAAATAATAGATATATAACTGAACCACTTTGCTATTATGCCTGTAATGAAAACAACATTGTTAATCAATTCTTTTCCAATATAAAATAAAAATGTAAAAAAACAAATATTAAATGTAATAGAAAATATTTTATACCTCTCTACACTTAAAATATATAATTGTCATGGAAGTCAAACTACTACTAAGAAAACCCTTACTTGAACTAAAGGTTCAAGATAAAATGCTAATTCTATTCTAAATAACAGTAGACATATTTTGAGTGAGATAGATTTTTGCCTATTTGTTTTGATCGTTGTTTTTACTAAGGAAACTTTAAGCAAAGACATGACTTGCAAATTTTTCCCATTCTAGAGAACATTGAGAAAAGGAAAGTTATCTCCATCTATCTCTATATCTAAGTATCTTATTTATCTATATACACTGTTTTGCCAAGAGAACACACTGGTCATAGCAAACACCCTCTTCCTGCAAAACGAGAGATGACTCTACACATGGATATCACCAGATAGTCAATACTGAAATGATATTGATTATATTCTTTGCAGCCAAAGGTGGAAAAGCTCTATACAGTCAGCAACAACAAGACCAGGAGATGTTTGCGGCTCAGACCATGAACTCCTTTTTGCAAAATTCAGATCTAAATTGAAGAAAATAGGGAAAACCACTAGGTCGTTCAGGTATGACCTAAATCATATACCTTATGATTATACAGTGGAAGTGAAAAATAGATTCAAAGGATTAGATCTGATAGAGTGCCTGAAGAACTATGGATGGACGTTCATGATTGTACAGGAGGCAGAGATCAAGACTATCCCTAAGAAAAATAAATTCCAAAAGACAAAATTGTTGTCATAGGAGGCCTTACAAATAGCTGAGAAAAGAGAAGCTAAAGGCAAAGGAGAAAAGGAAAGATATACCCAAGTGAGTGCAGAGTTCCAAAGAATAGCAAGGAGAGATAAGAAAGCCTTCCTTCTCCTGCTTCTAAAATTCAAGTGAGAGGACTTAGTTACTGATTATATAAACTTAGGTTTGGTCAACTGGTCTAGATTTTGTATCTTGGGTAAATGAAGCAGATATGAAAATATTTAGGCATTACTCAGAGCGGCAGTAGTAGAGCTGAGACTCCAAAGGAGATTACAGATGTCCATGAAAATGTTATCCTTACCTGTAGCATGATGTTACCTGTGTGCTTGGCAATCTATTGGCTGCATTTTTGGTTGCATTTCCCGTCTTGACATCATCCTGTTTTCCAGGTTTTCCATCATTCTGAGAGTTATCCAAGAGTATATGAATTCGTTTTCTGCTCAAACTAGCCAATCTGTTTCTGTTGTTTGCAACCAAGACTGATAGACTATGACATGTGATTATACTGGTATCACAGACAAAATATTGAGACTCCTTAAAGTAAAGTTTCACTTACATTTGAAAAATGTTTTTCAGTTTTTCTGAAAGCCTGAAATTAAAAGAGTAAAATTCACAGGGCTTTGGGGATTTTTTCAAACATCACCAAAATTTTATTCCTGACAATTATAGAAGATCTGACTCTTTATTTTACTGTGAATATTTACAAAGTGGTAACATTCAAATTCAGATTTTATTTTATTACCAAGCAATTTCTTATGAGAATTCACTATTAACTCTCCAAGTCACAGAGCAATGGATGTTTTATCTCTTTCATTATATGTGATAAAATGAAATAGTCATATTTTATTCAGAAAACAGTATGATATAATACCCAAAATCTATTATAGATGAATGTCAATTAAACTTTTAAAGAAATAAGAGGAATGACAATTGCAAAATACAGAATAGAAAACTTTATTTGCCTCACTGTATTTAGTAATTATAAGTGTGGAAACTGAAGCCATATTGCAAAGAAAAGGCATTGTTGTTCATTATAGATCTGGGCAGGCATTAAGTGTACACACACACACACACACACACACACGCACGCACAGTCTTTCTTTGGGAACATTTCCCTATTATTTTTCAGAACAGAAAATACATTGTTAATTTTTTTTCTCTCTCTCCCTCCTCCCTTGCTTCTTCTTCCCTCCGTCCTTTTCTTCCTCCTTTCTTCCCTCCTTTTTTTTCTTCTCCTTCTCTCTTTTTTTCAAATTTGAGGTGAGACTGGCTTCAGAGAAACAGAGACCTTTTGCTCCAGTTTGGTGGTTGTCTTCTAAACATCCAGATTAACTCTATCAGTTAATTCCTTTTAAAAGTCTCTTCAAAGGTTATATAATCACACTTTCTTGTAGAACGAATGCCTGAAAGGATGAGTGTCATGTGAACATTTTGAGTTATCTGACAAAAATTAAATAAATGTCTTATTCTAAGCTAAGTTGATTTTTAACATATCCATAATCAACAGATGCTAGATTCTTCTTGAAATGATGCTAGCTTGAGATATTAGCTGAGGATCTCAGTGTAAAAATGGAGATCATTATATAAATTATTGTGTTACTTGGTGAAAGATATATTTCAATCACATATTAAACCAAAAAGGTTTTGTTAATATATTGTTACAATTGAATTATGAGAGAATAGGAATTTGTGAACATACACGCACGTTTGTCTATCTAAAAATTGGAAATACACATTTCCAGAAAAAAAATTATTCCAAGTTGAAAAAAAAAAAAACCCAGTCTTTCTCTTTGTCAACATTTAAAATTATTAGATAGTAAGAATTTCAAAAGCATAATAAACTAGTTACCTTATATCAACAGGAAAAATGTATTTCCAAAAATAAATTTTATTCCAAAAAAAATCTCTTTTTCTCCATATTGGCAGTTAAAGCAGGTGCCACCTTCTGATTAATTAAATCACAAGATGTTACTTCTGCGAAAATCTTAGCAAATGAAACAGAAACAGAGACTGTTGGCTGCACTGTTGTCATTTCTTCTTCGTTTTTTGAATTATCCAGAACACCACATGGCTGGCTTGGAAGCTTATTTTCCAGATCACTGACAGCAACGTGATTGTGTGTTTGTATGTGTGAGTATGTGCTTTGTTTTGAAAGACATCAGCTGGAAACGGTTTCAAATCTCTGGCAACAATTTCTTGAGGAGTACGTCATAAATGAGCTATTGACCACATTTTTTGCCAGGTCACTTGTCAAATGTGTAGTAGGGAGACGTCAAGTTTCAGGGCAACTGCAACCCACATTTATGAAACTACTTAGAAAACTATGTTAGAGTTCTATGGATTCTATTGGGTGCAATCAAGAAAATTGCTCTTTTTATTAGCATATTCCAGTCTGTAAAGAATATTGCTTAAGTCCTTTTTCTAAAATAAGGTCCTGAAATTTTCTCAGGAAATTCCATGTGCTTGGAGTATTTGCTTAAGCACAATTCAAACCTGCAGGAAGTTGAAGTATGCTGCGTTTAGTGTAAAGTTAACTTTTTTGAATGTAAAAAAGTCAAAATTAATAAAGAAACTAACAAATTCAAAGTTCCACTGAGGAACATCATGATACTTTTAGCAATTCACTTGAAATGAAGGAGGAAAACCACCTTCTTTAACATTTTAAAGCTTTGAAAGCCTAATGAGCCATGTTACCTCCTGTAGCTTCTACCAAACCAAAATTTGCAAGTACTAGGTTCATTAGCAGTAAGTGGAAGCAGACCATTCAGTTCATCAATGGTGTCTTGCAGTGTTTTCAACATTACTGTTGTATTTGGTTGAAGAGATATTGCCATATTAACTGTTACTTCATTCTCCTTATTTTTCATAAAAATTTCTGTTATCTCAAGAATTAAATGCTCCTCCCTTCAAATGATAAACACTTTTTCTTTTAACAAGGGTTCAAAATATATTCATTTTTCAACAAGGTAGATTATTGAAGAATGTCATCCTCGTTATATTTTAATTGTTTATTTCTCCTTCTATATGTCTCAAACTATTGGATACTGGTTTGTGGTTAAGGAAGAAAATGAGAAATTAGAATACAGAAAATGTAAAATAGTAGATACAGATAATGTGGTTTTATCTGAATCATTACAATAGAGGTTATATTATCAAACCTTAAAATATTGGCAATTCATTTAATTCATGTGCTTTTAAGATTTTTGTATCTTATTATTTTAAGGGAAAAGCTGTGTGCATGAAAAACCCAGGCACTCCTTAGCAAACACCCTTGCAGTTTACCTGGTTCTGATTCTATGGGGACTCCACCTTTCACTGCATTTGAACAATTTTACAATGATAGAAAGGCAAAGTATATCTTGTCATCCAACACATAAATAAGTTCTGTTGGTTAAGGTTACAACTTTATTCTTCTCCTTACTCTGGAAGAATCCAGTTTTGCCTCTATAAACATATTAATTTCAATATTCTTGATCTATAAATATTCCTGTTCTTTGGATTGTCCTTTTATCCAGTTGTAACTTCTTGAAAGTGATAGTCGCTCAATCATGTCTGATTCTTTGCAACCCCATGGACTATAGCCTGCCAGGTTCCTCTGTCCATGCCATTCTCCAGGCAAGAATACTGGAGTAGGTTGCATTCCCTTCTTCACATTGTCATGACTCAGGGATGGAACCCAGATTTCCTGCATCCTTCATTAATGAATTGATGTGTTCATTTTACATGTATGTGAAAGCTTTGCTTTCTGTTTTTTCAGACTAGAGTGACATTTACAGGATTTGCATTATATTTCTATTTTGACAACAAAATGCAAGTGTATTCCTTAGGTTGTATATAGTTTAATTTCTAAAATTAGAACTTTCTCTCATTCTCCTGCCCCAGCACAAACAGATGTGCATATAATTAGTATTTTGGCATAAATTGGCTCAAACAACATCGCTTAAGATTAAAATCAGTATTCTATTGTGTATTTTAAAAAATGTGTGTATATATTCTACTCACCATTTCTCTAAGAATTCTGTTGATTGCAGATGCCTGAGGAATAGTCAGTGGGTTATTCAAAACTTGGTAGGCTTTTGCAAAATGCTATATAAAAAAGATACATATGCTTATGACAAGAGCCTCCATTTGGTGTGATGGGCCTAATATTATCAAGGGCTATGTGTCCAAAGGTAGTTGCACACCCAAATTTTTAGATGAGATGTATAATGTGATTCATCTTTAAACCACATTAACCTCTGGAGGCTTTGGAAAATAAAGGGATAGCATTAAAGGGAAAAAAATGCATGTAAACAAAGTTATTTGTATATAAATATAAATGTACATATATTGTTTGTAAAGCTAATAATATGGTCATATTTATTTCTAAGGAGGCTCATGGATATTGAAACAAATTGGGAGTATTCTGCATTGCACATTTGGTTCAAATCTGCCACTTAGTAGAAGCATAACCTTCAGCAAGTGATTTAAAATTTATGAATCTTGTTTCATCATCAATGAGACAACAATAATGTTTTAAAGTACATTTAATGTCTGCTAAAGTACTTTACCATGGTAAAATTCAAGACGGAGATAGCTGTGACACTTCAGAAGTAATTCTAGCTGACACGTCTGTCTCTGAGGTGAGCAGAAATGAGTAGAATTGTTAGACTGAAGGCCTTGGGAGAGTCATTCATTTGCCAGTTTGTTTGTGTTTTCTTTCTCTACTATATATGTCAATTTCTAAATATTTTCCATAAATCTGGGATTATTAGGGAAAAGTTCATTTGAGCGTGAAGGTATATGCTTCTTGGGAAGTTCAGGGTGAGTACACTGACACTCTGGTGTTTGAATCAAATTACATTATCTTGAATGAATTATTCTCAGAAGTTTTTCTCTTAAAATTTTCAAATTTCTGCCTGCCAGGCAAAAGTAAGTAATTATCTTCCAAGTAGCTGGATGTCATTTTGAAGTATCTGTATTTTGACCTCTGATAGTCAGGGAGAAAAATAGTTCTGCTTCACATGCTAGCTTTCAGAGTCTGAGACTTGATACTTATGTTTCTGTGTGATTGTTTGCATAATAGAAATTACAAAGGGAGAAATAATGAGCCAGAGGGAAAATAAGATGTTTATTTGTGCGTGTTTTTGGTTTTGAAAAGGGAAAGAGATTTGGTAGATATGGTTTTCACAGAATGGCAATGACACCCATACTTTAAAATAGCTTAATGCATCAAGTGTAAATCTTTTTCACAGTTTGTTTTTTTATCTACCACATTGTTCCCTTCTATTTGCATGATGAGTATAAATGGACAGATTTGGAAAAGAGAGGTTAAATCATTCATTTGGAGTGGCCCTCATTTTACACAAATGTTACAGCTGTTACAAACTATGGGCTTTCAGTCAAATCACATTTTGTTTGGAAAGCAAGGTGTTTTTATTGAAATAGTATTTGAATGCCTTGAAGTGGAATATATACTCCTTGTTTTATAACCAGCAATCTCATGAAATTGTACTCTCTGCCTAACTTCTATAGGCATTTCCATTTTCAGATCTTTAGTCTGTAAAACCAACAAGATTTCATCATCAGTCTCTGTTGCTTACTGTGATGCATTTTAGGAGGTAAAAGTTCTAAATAATTGATAATAAAATCTTTCCAGAAAATTTCTTCTTCAGGCTAGATGTAGTTCAGCTTGTTAGTCCTTTGGGGAATCAGTAACAGAGGGAAAGGCTACAAAGTGGATCCTTTTTAAACTGTAGCTTCTAACATTTTCATCTTGTGTTGCTTTGGAGTATCTGAAAGATGTGAGTGTGGTACAGTGGAAGCAACAGAAAAGAAGGGAAGAGCAGAAATATGTTTACTATTTCTTCTCTTTTCCCTCAAATTAGTAGAATTTTCAAATGAGTCAAGTACATATTTTAATTGATAAACTGACTTTATATTCACCTATTGGAAACAGTACAACATATTTTACATCAGATTATGAAATATGGATGTTTTACTAAAAGACAGGAAGAGCTTATTCCAGTCTTTAAAGTAAATACATATTCAAAGGATCTTAAGGCATACCATTTATTCATATTCATATCTATTGAAATACTGTACATCCACATACTTCAATAAATAGTTAAAAACCTGACCTCTTTTTAAATCATTTCTGAATTTCAAAAAACAATTTTTATTGAAAAGATTAAATAGATAACTTTCGGCTGTGTCACAAAGCTAAGCACAATGGATAAATTAACAGTTATTCAGTAAATTTAATCAATATAGATAATTGGCTTTGATAAATTTCTCAGAGTTTTCTGAGTTCACACACTGGGGTATTTATATATACTGTCCTGAATTATCTGGTAATTTTCTCAGTTCTCCAGTCTACTTTCTAGATATAGCTTAAATGTTATGATGAAGCATTAATTTTTCAGCTAAGTTTGAACTCCCCAACAGTGGCTTTAAGTTTGATGTTCTCTCTCTCTCAAATCTTGTAGTGTCCCCGCCATAACACAATACTATAGTTTGGGCAGTACTTTTCATTATATAATTGCTGCATAATAGTAACTCAATGGTGTAACAGGACTTATGTTTCAAATGGGATCATTGTAAGTAAAACATAATTACACCAGTTGCAGTTAAAAGAATGCAAGTGAATTACGCCGACTACCCTAATATTCTGGCTCTTCCCTCCCTCCCAGCCTCTCCTTTCTTCTTCCCTCTTTCCTTCTTTTCCTTCCTTGCTTGTTTCTTTTCCCTTAACCTTTTCCCCCTTTCAGTCTTTTTTCTTTCTACTCTACTTTCTCAACTGCTTTTTCTTTTTTCTTTCTTTGAAAAAAATTCAGGGGCAACAAAAAGAGTCCCACAAATCGAACCTGTAGAAATATAATGCTGAAATGAATAGCTAGAAAAATTGTTATAGATCAAAAGATAAATCAGTTTCATAAAACTGCTATTTTGAAATTGCAACAATCTTGTACAATCAGGACTGATAAAATGGAGTAATCAGACATTTCAAATGTCCATAAATGTAAAATCATCTACTTGAACATTATATGCAATACATTCACACAAAAAAGCAAATACTGTAGCCTTATTTGAACAATATTGAACTCATAAATACTCATGATTTCACTCTGTCCAGGGGCCTAACAACTAGGAATGCTGCTTGATACAGAAAAACATAGTGAATACCTCCTCTATTTAAACATGTCACTCAAGAAAATCTCTTCTAACATAAAGGCAAATACATATAGCTACTGAGCTATGACTGTACTTCTGTCACATTCTATGGGAAAAACACCAGACTCCACAAATTCGGAATCATGACAACACTTTGAACTAATTATTTGGTTCATCCATAGTTTATACCTCAGTTTACCTCACATTTACCCTACAAACCTTACAAAGAGGAGGTATTTTTACTCTAGGAAAGCGATCACTGTATAATATGCATTCTTGATCTGTTTCTTTCTCCCAAACAATGGTACTGATGGTTAACACTTCTGTGGTAGCACCACTATTTCTAGTAAGTAGATTATTATGGAGTGTGCCACTTTAAAGCTGCAATACACACAAAAAATATTTTGTAGTTTACTCACCGATTCCACAAAAAGATTTTGAAAAGCAAATCAATAATAATCAAAGTTAAAATGTCATATGTGGTTTTTGTAAAAACCTTTCTTAGTGTATCAGTCAAAATAACATAATAAATTATTATGTTAAATTTAATAGCATTATGCCATATCATTGCCATTTTGTAGAAATGTTGTATATATATGCCTCCTCATTTAGGATTCACATTTCTAATTAAAATAGATTTATGTTGTACTTTGGGACAAAGTTTTACTTATATTTTACTTATCTACATTATATATCTTAAATGTATACAACCTCTATGAAATATCTTGTTTCTAACTAGATTAGCAGGTGTTGTTATAACTTGCAAAAGGGAACTATTTGCAGAAATTTCTCTAGGGGTATTAAAATTGGTAATTTTTCAAACTTGCAAATGGCTTTCAAGGCTATGGTCTATCTTTAGTAAAGAGTAAACCATCGAACTATTCTTATAATATAATACTTGTAGAATTACAGTAATTTCCTTCAAAAATGTAGTTTTCATTCTTTGTGATAGAAATAATTTAAAATCCATGATAATTTAGCAATTAATTTAAGACATTCTTCATCCCTAATGGCTTGTCTTCATTTGAACACATCTTACATATAACATGTAAGAAATAAAAGCATGATAATTTTTTTTTTCATTTAGCTTTGCTTGTTTAAGCTGACATGACTATAGAGAAAGATTTAACCACAGAATTAGTTATTTGAGGGATTGATCTGCTGCATACTAGGATGGAATATTTGTTATATTTTGGAGCATTTTTGTACAATATGTATGCCAAACTATCAACTGAGTAATGTTTTCAGCTGGAAAATATGCAAAATGCTCCTGTCCACAGGAACACTATATCTAGCGTACCAACTTATTTGCCACAGAACCAAATTAATTTGAATGTTTACCATCTCATTTAATGTTCAGTAATTGGACTTTGTGTCCTTTCTGACAAACCACCTTAAAAATTTTGGCCTGTAATAGTGAAAGGAAAAGATGCTGTATTGCCAGACAATTTTGGATGGACTGTGCTAATTTTAAAGAGAATTATTTCCCAAAGTGAATCTAACATTTAGCTACAACTAAAGAAATCATACAGTAGATTTACCTGTACTATATTAGTTAAATTGTTTTCATCACAAAGCTGAGCTATCATGGGGCAAAATTCTCAAAACCCTATTGGTAATGAGGGAAGAGATTTTTACAATTTGATAGCTCCTTTGTTCTTTAGAGACAGGATATAGTTAGTATTAACTCTATCATTGTGGTTTATTTTTGCTTTCAAGTTGTAGAATTTGGCAAAAACATTTTATTAGTTGGAGATGAAGAGAAAATTATTTTATGAAGGCACACCCATGCTGAACTTACAGGAAAGAGAAGCAGAGCTGCACAGCCAGTTATATTAAAAGGATCATTCCTGAAACCTGAATATCATGCGAGCAGAAAAATCTAGATATGTTATATTTTGAAGAAATGATCTGAAGGCAATATTATTTGCTTTTTTATCAAAAAAGAAAAAAAAATGCATCTTTGTAAATGTGGGTTGACTCTTATTGAAACAGGGAAATGAATGCTTGTATTGCAGCCTTAAAGAATCACATATTCACTGCAATATTCGTTTTTTTGTAAACTACAGCCTGCAACCTAGCAGACCATGACTGAATGCTTTTGAAAAGTTGTAGATTACAAACATGAAATCACAATTAATATCCTCTAAAAGTAATTTCAGAGCTTTCACGTCTTAAAAAAAGGACAATGTGTACTGCTTCACAAGGTAATGTAGCTAATCAAAAAAAGAGTAGAATTAAAGTATTTACATAATGAGCAATTCTACAGAAGGCGATCATCCCCATGTAAGCACTGCTGATTATATCCCACGCTGCTTTTAACAAACTGTACCAGATTGGATCCAGCCATCAGCACTTTCAGAGAATCCTTAAAAGCCTTTTATGGGTCTTTATATTTATTGTAGAATGGCATTCTTCAGGTAGAATAAGCTGGTGAAAGAGGACAGTGTCAACACAAGGTACCAGCAGGAGAAAAGAACGTCAGCGCTCCCGGTAATTCCATACTGGGCTGTACTTGGAGCTGGAAAGAAATGGAGAAGAATAAATCAAAATCTAATTTGTGTCTTTCAAGATCTTAACAATAATCAAAAAGCAGCCGGGTGTTCTGGGGAAAAAACTAGCACTGGAGTCAGACAGATTTCAGATTCACATCTGGTTCTGCTGTATGGAAATATGTGGCCTATTCGACTAACCTCTCTGATCTTCAGTTTTCTCAAGAACAAAATAGAAATAATATAATCCACCTGGCAGGACTGCAGTGAGAATTTGAGGTGAAGCACATGTAGCACATTGCATTGGACTGGACATAAGTACTCAGCAAATATCAGCTAACATTATTTATCTTATACGCATTGTAACTGTTTCTAATAGTGGACAATATTCATTTATGTATATATTTTAAATTTGTTTTTATTGAGATATAGTTGAACTATAACAGTGTGTAAGTCTAAGGTGTACAACAGTGTGGATTTGATACACTTGTATATTGCAATATGATCACCACCATAGCAGTAGCTGACACTTCTATCATGTCACATAATCATTTTTGAGACTTCTCTGTTCATCTAGTGGTTAAGAATCCAGCTTCCAGTGCAGGAAACCTGGATTTGATCCCTGGTCCCGGAAGACCCCATATGCCACAGGGCAGCTAAGCCCATGTGTCACAGCCACTGACTCTGTTCTCTGGAGCCCCTGAGCCACAGCTACTGAAGCCCATGCGCCCTATAGCCTGTGTTCCACAGCAAGCGAAGCCACCGCAACGAGAACATCATTGCAGCAAGAAAGTGGCCCCCGTCCACCACAACTAGAGGAAGCCTATGCGCAGCAACTAAGACCCAGTGAAGCCAAAAATAAACAAGTAAACAAAATCTTTTTAAAGTACTATCATAAAAATAAAGAATACTATTATTAAAAAAAAGATCATTTTTGTGGTGGGAACAGTTAAGATCTAGTCTCTTAGCAACTTTGCAGGTTACAGCACAGTATTATTGTCTACAGTCACTATGCTGTACATTAGATCTACAAAACTTATTTGTCTACTGATTGTAAGTTTATACCCTTATACAACAATCTCTGCAATTTCCCCAGCTCCCAGCCTCTGGTAACACTAGTCTACCTGTGCTTTGACAAGTTCTGCTTGCTTTATCAGATTCCACATCTAAGTGATTTTTTTATATCATATATATCATATATGATAAATATATATATCATATATATGATATATATCATATATATATCAGCTGATATTTGCCGAGTATGATATATATATATCATATATATATATATTATATGTGATATTATATATCATATATATTATATATGATTTATATATCATATATATTATATATGATATTATATATCTCATATATATATTATATGGTTTGGTTTAGTCACTAAGTCATGTCCAACTCTTGCGAGCCCATGGACTGTACCTGCCAGGCTTCTCTGTTCCTAGGATTTTCCAGACAAGAATACTGGAGTGGATTGCCATTTCCTTCTCCAGGGGATTTTCCAAACCCAGAGATAGAACCTGGGTCTCCTGCACTGCAGGCAGATTCTTTACTGACTGAGATACTAGGGATAGGGCGTCCCTGGTATGTATGTATGTATGTATGTAAACATATTTAAATACACACACACATATTTGTGGGTCTTTTTTATTGGCCAGATGCTATACTAAATGCTGAAAAAACAAAGAGATTTTCTCTTCCAAGACCTTGTGTGTGTGTGTGTGTGTGTGTGTGTGAGGAAAGATATCAAACAATTATAATACAATCTTAGGAATATTAGAACTGCATGGGCAAACTGCAGTGAGACAGAAAATTGTGTATTTAAAATTGCCTGGGCAAAGGGAAGATGATTTAACAGATAGTTTTACCAAAGGGGACCATCATCTGAGTAGAGAAAGCAATATATTCAAAGGCATGAGGAAAGGCAAGATCACGGCATGTATTCTAGGCTCTAAAAGTAGATTAGTGTTGCTGGACTGTGAAGTTTGAGGCCTGGAGTGGAGAAAATTGAAACGGAACTCTAGGCAGATAGAATGAACTCGACTGTATTGAAAAAAATGTTTAGCTTTTTATACTGAAGGAGATTTTGAAGAATTTGGAGCTGTTGAATTGTATGACTATATTTATACATTGGAAAGATCACAATCTTAGAGAGAAACTCCTGTGGGTACTTGGCTAACAGTCATGTTGAATTTTCACTGAGAGATTGCACCTAGTGATTCACCAAGCATGGGATACTGTGGGAGTCTACTTAATGGATTCCACTTTGTTTCATAAGAGGACAGTTGCCTCTTTGAATGTGAATTATGTTATGTTCCAGAAACTGAATGTCGCAGACATGTTTAGCTATGCTTGAGACTGGTTCTCATTTACCATAAGAATAATAATAGTAATAATAAAACAACTCCACCAATGTATTTTTAACTACCTCTTATTAATGAAATCAGGATTTCAAGTACTATTTTCTAGTAGGAAATGAATAATGCAATGAAAGAATATTATTTCACCCCCAAATTCATAATTCAAATCTGGAAGCTGTTTTAGTCACACTGAGTTTGAATTGCCAGCAGCTAGTTTTTAATGGAACTTTCACCAATGCCTATATTTTCATGTTACAAGAAGAATATATTGTGTTGTTTATAACTCTAAGAAATCAAAGGAGATAGAAGATGCCTTGACCCCTGCCAGTGGGGAGTTTTCTTAAAAATACAATTGTTGATTCCATGTGAGTGAGATTCAAGGGCTAAAACTACTACACTTTAGTAAACATGTAGCAAAATCAACTATTTGATGTTTCTCTTTAAATGGTAGCCCATTCTAGTATTCTTGCCTGGAAAATCCCACGGACCCAGGAGCCTTGTAGGCTATAGTCAGTGAGTGGGGTCGCAAAGAGTCAGACACGACTGAGCGGCTTCACTTTCACTTTCCCTTTGCATCACAAATGAGTTTTAAACAATGAGAAGATGATGAAGAAAATAAGTCTATTGTTGAACAGATAGCTTTTCAAGTTTTGATATGCAAGAAGTCTAATTTAAAACCATGAAACTACTTAAATTATTTTCTCTTATTCAGGACTTAGAATCATGTTTTATTTTTTTAAACATAAATAAATATTTAATTGGCCTGTTACCTTCTCAGTGACATCTATTTCATAGTTATTGCTACTGTTATTTAGGAATTTTGAGTGCAATAAAACCAGTATAATAATAAAGGACTAATAATTAGCAAAGTACATAAAATGATATCATAAATAAGAAACCGATCTTAAAAGCCAAGCACACAAAGAAAAGATATTTTTATTATCATGACAAATTAAATAGTACATTAATTGAGTAGAGTAAAAAGGACTCTCAAAACTCCTTATTCATCCTTTAAAATGCATTTTGGGTCAATCTTTCCTGAATCTCCTTTCCTTTTTCAACAAGCTGAACATATTACCCTATTGTGTCATGAGGTCACAATACATATTCCTTTTAATAAAACTATCATATTGCGTTACAACTATTTGTGTGCATATCTATTTCTTTCACCAGATTATAAACTCTCCTAGGGCCTGTTTTGTTAATCTTACTATTTCCAGATACAAAGTCTGGTAAGTTCTGGTACACAGTGGGTACTCAAGAAATAGCTATTGAATGAACAATTCAATTAAATAAATAAATAGACAGGTTAGAGTCTTCCCTGATAGCTCAGTTGGTAAAGAATCTGCTTGCAATGGAGGAGAACCCGGTTCAATTCCTGGGTTGCGAAAATCCACTAGAGAAGGGGTAGGCTACCCACTCCAGTATTCTTGGGCTTCCCTTGTGGCTCAGCTGGTAAAGAATCCACCTGCCATGTGGGAGACCTGGGTTTAATCCCTGGGTTGGGAAGATCCCCTGGAGAAAGGAAAGGCTAACCTGTCCAATATTCTGGCCTGGAGAATTTCATGGGTCACAAAGAGTTGGACACAACTGAGTGATTTTTCACTTTCACTTTCAAAAGGAATATATGTCTATCCTACAAAATAAAATCTTTTTTTTTTGTGAAGCAAGCAAGCTACCTGTCTATAAGTTAGAGAATTTACCATATACTTTCATTCATTCAGCAAATATTTATTGAACTAGGTACTAAGAACTGTACTAAGTACTGGAAACACAACATATAATAATGTGGGTAAGATGGCACAGTGGTAAAATATCTGCCTGCCAATGCAGGAAACACAGGAGATGCAGATTTGATCCCTGGGTCAGGAAGATGCCCTGGAGTAGTAAATGGCAACCTATTCCAGTATTCTAGCCTGGAGAATCCCAAGGACAGAAGAGCTTAGGGGGGCTCCAATCCATGAGGTCATATAGAGCTGGACAAGACTGATTACTCATGTACATGTACATATGATTCTTTTATTACTCAGTTTCATATATCTCCAAATATACCCTTTTATCATATTTCTTGCATGTGTGTGTGCTCAGTCAAGTCCGTCTGATTCTTTGTGACCTCATGGACTGTAGCCCACCAGGCTCCTCTGTCCATGGGGTTCTCTAGGCAGGAAAAAGCTGGCTTACAATTCAATATTCAAAAAACAAAGATCATGGCATCTAGTCCCATCACGACATGGCAAATAGATGGGAAAACAATGGAAACAGTGACAGACTTTATTTTCTTTGGCTTCAAAATCACTGCAGACAGTTGATTGCAGCCACGAAATTAAAAGACACTTGCTCCTTGGAAGGAAAGCTATGACAAACTTAGACAGTGTTTTAAAAATCAGAGACATCACTTTGCTAGCAAAGGTCCATAAAGTCAAAGCTACTGGTTTTCCAGTTGTCATATACAGATGTGAAAGTTGGACCATAAAGAAGGCTGAGTGCCAAAGAAATGATGCTTTCAAACTGTGGTGTTGGAGAAGGCTCTAGGCTCTTGAGAATCCCTTGGACTGCAAGGAGATCAAACCAGTCAATCCTTAAGAAAATCAACCCTGAATATTCACTGGAAGGACTGATGCCAAAGCTGAAGCTCCAGTACTTTGGCCACTCATGCGAAGAGCCCACTCATTGGAAAAGACCCTGATGCTGGGAAAGATTGAAGGCAGGAGGAGAAGGGGACGACAGAGGACAAGATGATTGGATGGCATCACCGACTCAATGGATGTGAGTTTCAGCAAGCCCCAGGAGACAGTAAAGAACAGGGAAGCCTGGCGAGCTGCATTGAGCTCCATGGGGCTGCACTGAGCAACTGAGCAACAACAGGGAGACAGATCATGAGGTAGATGACAGGGGAAAATCATGTATCAAACAAACTTTGTAGCATCATCCTCTTGCAGCAAAAGACAGAGAGTATAGATGAACCTGGGCCCCCAGATATGGTCTTGAACTTGGAGACATCCTTCTTTGCCTCTGTGATGGTCAGATCTGTTGTATGTTCCTGCTGTTTTCAGTTGCCTTTGAGTATCATACTGCTACCTATCCTAAGTAACATTAGGAGGGAACTGGCATGTGATGACAGGTGTAGTTGGACTATAGTGAGAGTTTGTTTTCCTTCTGAGTGATATGAGAATCTACAACACAGTTACATGCAGAGGGACTAGCTGACATTTTAAAATGTACCCTTGACTGTTCTGTGGACAGTAGATTGTACCAGCACAAGCAAGAGTAGGAGCCCACGTTAGTCCCAGACCTTCAGGGGTTTCCACTGCCTGTTGAGGAAAGCCAAAATTGTGTGGCTCAGTATTCAGGGATGTCTGATATTTGGTTCTAGTCAACTTGTCCAGATTCATATACACTCTTAGCTTCAGGCACATAAGACATTTTTCTAAACAGTCTTCCCTGTCATTTGCGCATACCATATCCTTAAGCCTAAAAGGGCCTACTTCCTATTCTCCTTAGCCACGTATCAAAGTCCTATTCTCCTGTAAAAATGTAAACTAAAACCTCCCCCATAAAGCGCACCTAATCTAATAAAAATTTTTAATCTCCTACCTGATTTCATAAATACTTCATTTTTTACTTATGTGTGTGCTCAGTCATTTCAGTTGTGTCTGACTCTTTGCAACCCTATGGACTATAGCCCACCAGGCTCCTCCATCCACGGGATTCTCCAACCGAGAATACTGGAGTGGGTTGCCATTCCCTTCTACAGGGATCTTCCCAACCCAGGGATCGAACTTGCTTCTCTTATGTCTGCTACATTGGCAGATTACCTCTAACACCACCTGGGAAGCCATTTATGACAAGGGGGAATGTTCTATAATTTCATTATGCTTATAGACCAGTAGAAGAGAAAGATACACATATCCTTATTATAAAAATAATATATATGTAGAAAGATACCTCTTTCTAACTAGAGTAACTTGGGCATGTTCCTTAGCTGTGCTTAGTTTGGCATCCTCATTAGCAAATTAGGATTGGTACTGATAGTATCTCAGAAGTGACAGTGAAGATTAAATGTGTTGATACACTTAAAACACCCAGTACAACATCTAACACAGGATAAACTCCTTCAAGTATTATCTAAGCACTCCCTCAAGTATTATCTAAGCACTATCAATTTGCTCATTCATTTAGCAATTTGAGCATGTGCTATGTGTGAGGCATTCTCTGAATGAATGAACAAAACTGAAGTGGCTCCTGTCCCCATAGAGCTTTCTCTTTAGCTTGAGTTGTTTTCCATGGAATAAGGCTGTTTTACTTCATTCCTCACCTCTACTTGGTTAAACCAATGTTTCTCTGGTCCTACAAAGCTGACCTCCATTTTATCTTACAAAAATATTTATTTTCTTTATTATCTTGACTTCTTTCAGAGGACTTGGATGCCAATTACTGCAAGATAATCAGCTGTTTCTTCTCTTTGCAGGCTGCTTGAAGACAGAGAGTATGACCCTCTTCCATTTCTTCTTTTCCTCTATCTTTTCTCAAGAGTAACCGTGTGGCACATGTCCTTGGGAGTGGTTTCATGGCTCATCTAATGCCAAGCTTGGTGACAGAAGGGCTTTGAGGCATGAAGCAGAGTGTGTGGGCTATGTGGAGGGTCCAGGCCTTTGGGATTTCTCTCAGTTGCCAACAGGAAGATCCAATCTGGGCTTTAATACATATCTTAAATCTTGTCTAATTATGATTATCACTCCCAATTACTTACAGCTGCTGAATATTATTTTCAGTCTTGGCAGTTTTCCCTTGTATTGCTCCAGTTTTTATTTTTAGGCAAAAGCAAATGTAACTGTGAAATATTTAGTTTGGTATAATACCAATTACTTGCCTAGGCAATTTCCTTAAATTACTGAAGCTTTAACTAAACTAACTTTGAGTCATATTTTTAAGATTCTTGTTGCAATCTTAGGTAGAGTTATTTAGCTACGTTAACTTTGCTTCCATAAGAAAATCTGGCCTGAACTTGCATTTTACTGAAACCTTATACCTTCATGGAAAGTGAATGATTTACACCTAAATTAGATTTTAAATAAAAGAGAGTGATTCAAAAGAGTGCATATTAGTTTACTGAGAAATTATGCAACACTGATTCAGTCTAAATGTAGTGCAACTCATAATGTGGGAGTAGTTTGTTAGAAAGATAGTTTAATCCTTTCTTTAGCAATATCCACCCCTTAACACCATCAGCAGGTGTCAGGGATAACACATCAGAAGCTCAGATCACACCCAAATTTTTTACATCATTTAATTCTGCATCATACTGGGCGGCGATTTGGGGATGAGAGGAGCACCGAGATACGCTTTACAACCGGATGTACAACTTTTGATTACAGTGTCTGGATGAATCAGACAAGTCTCAGCATCGGCAACATCATCTAATTATTCCTTTCTGAGCTATTTCTCTCTTAGGCCCACACCCTAAGAGAGGATGTATTGCTTTAAAGACACAGCACAAACTATGTCTTATCAGGAACCATGCCTTATCTCACACCTATGGAACAGCTATTTCTGTGTGGGGGAGGGCTTTGTTTGTGTCATTACAGCATGTCCCCATACTGGCACCCTCCAACATCTTCTTCCTCCCTTAGGCCTGGACTTGAGTAACGCTTGAGAACCATAGCTGTCATGCAGTAGGGCTACCGATGTAGAGTTTTTCAGATGTTTTTACTCAACACACCTTTTTGGTGCCATACACTGTTTCCTGAAATACAGAGAAATAAATATAGCATAATCCACTTTTCAAGCATCTCTCAGTCCTGCAGAGTAAGGCTTAATTTGTGAGTTCTTACCACAGCAACCCACTCCAGTACTCTTGCCTGGAAAATCCCACGGACAGAGGAGCCTGGTAGGTTATGGTCCATGGGGTCGCAAAGAGTTGGACACGACTGAGCGACTTCACTTTACCACAGCTAGGGCCTCCCAGATGGCTGAGACAGTGAAGAATCCATCTGCAATGCAGGAGACCCAGTTCCATCCCTGGGTCTGGAAGATCCCCTGGCAAAGGGGAATGGCTATGCACTCCAGTATTCTTGCCTGGAGAATTCCATGGACCAGAGGAGCCTGGTGGGCGATAGTGCATGGGGTTGTAAAGAGTCAGACATGACTGAGCAACATTTTCACTTTCACTTCACCATAGCTATAGCTCCACTCATACTTAGAGGAGAGAAAGACTTGGACAACTGACTCTGAATTCCTGTTAGCCTTTTTTATTTTCTTTAGAAGGAATCAGGCTAACAAGGGCACATTGATGCACTTTTTTTCAAATAAGAGACCTAAGGTTATAGAAAATCTGTATTTATATACATATCCTCATTGAGCTTCCCTAGTAGGAACTGAACTTCCC
The DNA here is from genome assembly GCF_032405125.1 of Capricornis sumatraensis. Classification (NCBI taxonomy): domain Eukaryota; kingdom Metazoa; phylum Chordata; class Mammalia; order Artiodactyla; family Bovidae; genus Capricornis; species Capricornis sumatraensis. Next base: position 174,437,539 of record NC_091070.1, on the reverse strand, counting down.
CTGTAGCTCAGTTAGTGAAGAATCTGCCAGCAATGCTGG